>NW_028251313.1:0-627832 GCF_964263255.1 Lissotriton vulgaris
CACACAGATCACCCGCTCACTCTGCACTCACACTGATCGTTCTTGCCTCACAGCATTCACCCGCTCACCCTGCACTCACAGCGATCACAATGCACTCACACTGATGCCAATACACTCACAGCATTCACCTGCTCACCCTCAGTGTGAGTTCTTGGCCCTCTGTCTCGTGCACCTCCTCAGCTACCACCACCCTGGCTCGGCCGTCACTCCGAGTGCGACTGGATGTTAATGTTAATGTTATGGGGTATTTGTACAAGCGCACGGCTACTCCAAGGAGTGTCCGGGCGCAAAGAAAGAAAAAGCAAAAAAGACCCTGAAAAGAGAAACCCAGTTAACTCCCAATCATACACAAATCTCATTATTGATGAAACAGCCAGGTCTGAAGTTGACGTCTGAAGCTCAAGAGCTCTGATTCTTGTCTCAGAGATAAAGGGAGCGAGTTCCATAGACGACTGACTACCACCTGAAAGGAGCGCCCACCCTTCCTGGCCAGACAGAATATTGGCACCAGCAGCAGATGTTGGGTTGATGACCTCAAGGTCCTGGCTGGAATATAGGGCATAATTCTTTTTCTGATATACTGAGCCCGCTGTTGTGAAGAGCCTCAAAGGCCAACACAAGAGACTTGAAGTCAACACTTTAGGTTTCGCCTCGCCGAAGATGCGCTCTGCGCATCTTTTCGGCGCAGGCGAAATCCTGTTGAGTTGCATAGTGTGGCTTGGTTCGGCCCTCGTCGTTGATTGGCTGGCTCCGTAAACGGAGCCTTGCCATTGGACGAGGGGCCTGTCCGTCAATGCCGGACCAGACACGGGGGCGTTCCCGACATTCTTTGGCTTTTGCCGACGTCACGGGACGCCGGGAACGCCCCCGTGTCTGGTCCGGCATTGCCGGCACTTCTGCGTCTCTCCTGCCCCGTGTCGCATCTGTCCCCGGAGAAAAGCCGCCACCGAGACAATCATCGGGCTCGGGGCCCGCAACGTTTGTTTCCCCCCTTGGTTTTGGGGTTGCCAGCCTGCCTGCAAGTGCCAAGGTATTTTTGATATCCCCCGCGGTGCGAGCCGCCCCTTCCCGCTGACTCGCACCGCTCTGTGTCTCTCTGCCTGCCTGCAGCTCCGCGCTGCGAGAGCGCTCCAGCCCCTCCCGCTGGAATCCTTTAGCGGTCGGGTCCAGCAGGCTGCAAACGAAGCCCCCGCCCGCGTGACTGAGGCGGCGCTGGGTCCTTGGGCCTTCCCTCCCCCTGGATAGCCCTGAGGTCGGTGGTTCCCCCCCGAGTGGGTCCTGTAGACCAGGGGGGCCATCCGCTCTACAAGACCCGACCGGGCCGATCGCGTCTCACGCGGGAAGCGTGAGACTTGGCAGGGAGTCGGGATTTCACCCGTCCAAGGCACCGCGAAGCGCGGCAAAGTCGTGCAGGTCAGCAGAGCCCCCACCCCCAGGAGAGCCCGCCAAACAGCAGCAGAGCACGCAGCCCAGGCACCGCAGCAGCGCGAGCACCACCAGCGCCTGAGCCGGGACAGCAGCAGCGCGTGCACAGCCCCCTCCAGAGCCGGGCATCCACAGCCAGGGCTGACTGACCGCTGCACAGCTCCCCGCGGCCCCCATAGAGCCCGTGCTGCCCCCAGTCTTTCCAGCCTCAGCAGCCCCCGGGCGCGAGGGCAAGCCTGAGAGGCAGCAGAGCCCAAGCACCAGCAGCCGGGCGGCCCTCGGTGCGCTGCTCCAGTGGCGTAGTCTGGACACCCCTCAGAGAGCCACTGATTATAGTGACCAGGGGAGGGCCATTCACTCTTGTTGTTGTGGTCAGTCATTTTGCCAATCTGTGACCAAGCGATATCTGTGACCAAACGATGTTGCCAGCAATGCTAGCATAAAGCTATAAACAGCAGAAGAGAGAATACACTATGTACAAGTGGCCATAAGGTGTCCACGATGTTACCACTGTAGTCGTTGTCTAATCGATAAGATCTGGCTGCAGGCTAGGTCAGGGCCCCCCTTTGCTGGTTATGTGCTGTTTGGCCAATTGTTCGTTTCTCTGCGTGCAAATTCTTGAGCACCAAATTTTAATACAAAGAGAGAGGGAGATCGGACATCTCTGCACTCTCAGCGTTGTTATGGGCCCGAACCGGGGGGGCGGGGCTAGCAGCGGCTTTCTCCGATGAATCCAGCGATTGTCCCACGGTCTGTCCGACCCCCGTGACTCTGGATCTGAGCTGCGATATGGGCAGGATGGTCGCACTGCCGCCTGGGGCACCTGACTCGCTTGGGGGCAGCCGGCAGCTACATTCAGGGGCCCGCCTCCTCGCCCGACTTGGAGACCAGGAGCGAGGAGCTCTCGATGCCCGGCGGAGCCACTGCAGTGGTGCGGGCGAACCAGCAAACCGCACCACTGCCACGCCGCAATCAATCCCCTACCCAGTACGAGGTCAGCAGGGGCTAGTTCCCACCACGCCTAGCCTTGTCTGCCGGCACGTCCAGGGATAGACTGGTCCTACCTCCGCCACAGCGTAGGTCGGCTGCAGCCCCGTTCTGTGTCTTCCGCCATATCACTGGGTCGGGGTTTTGCTCCTGTTGTTCCAGTCATTCCAAAGGTCGTGCCCCGTCTTGTGGCAGCAGAGGTCCGCTCCAATCTCGCTGGGGTAGCCTATTACCTCGACCGGGGAGTAGAGGCTGAGTTTGTGAGGACGAAGGTGGGCTGTGAAGAGTTATCCCGAATCGACCCCAATCTCTCAGCTTCGGTGAAGGTGGCCAGTTAGTCGTCCATTCTGATTGATATATCCAGGTGAGCGTCGATTACTGCCCAATCCTTACCCAAGTAACTTCAAATGCTGTGAGATTGATTCCGGTTACTTTTATAGGATCTGTTCTTTTCCAAGACTGCCACTAACAGGGATATTCCACTTGAGGGATCCCAAGTGCTCGGAGCTCCTCCGGGGAGCTCCTACCAGTCCGCCATGGTTTGTCCTGTTGACCCTGAGGCTGATGGGACTGATGGCATACAGCATCTTGCTGGTAAAGCTGAGCACAAGGGGCCCAGCCCTTAGCAGATCCCGAGTATGAAGGAAAGGCGCAGCCCCCAGGCCCCCGCCGTGGTGAGGTGTAAGCTGGTCCTCGTGGGGGACGTGCATTGTGGGAAGACTGCCATGCTACAGGTGCTGGCCAAGGACTGCTATCCAGAGGTAAGTGTGCAGGGGCGCGTATGTATGCAGAACATATCACCCAGACATCTACCCTCCACCCATCTGGCCCCATCATCATAATCCGACCCCAGTTCAGCCCGTCTGTAACCACGTCATTTTAACCAGGTCGCCGTAACCCCGTAGTAGCAGACATCCTTAATCAGTCTCCCATTTATTCCGTCTGTAACCCTCCCGCTTTACTCCCTTATACTCCCAATGAGTAGACCGGGCACCTTACACAGTCCCCCATTTAGCCCCCTTGCAAACAACAGATCACTTCAGACGGACCTGCGATGTGGCCTTTTAAACCATGCTCATTTAGCCCGACCGCCTCAACTCTTCCTCTTGTACCACTGAATCAGACTACCTTTAGGCTTTAACCCGTCTGTAACAAAACCGCTCTACCGAGGTCTCTGTGCCCCTCATGATCAGACCACCTTGACCCCCCTCTTTATTCCTAATAACTCCTGCATCCATGTCTCCTTAACCCCCTTAAATATGTTCAAACCAGCACTTGTGTCTCACAATAAAATATTGTCCAAGTAGAGTTATTCATTTTATGAAAAGATACGACTTTATGTTCGTATATCCTTAGTAACTTCAAGAAGCGTTCTAGCATAAATCAATATTTCCAGTTACTATCGCAGTTTATGTATAATTAGTTCTGAGGGATGGTAGAGCTGTACTATGGGAAATAGTCACGGGTCCGTGAATGTGCGATGTCACAATCTAGTATGTGTCTCGGTCTTGAGGCGGAAGCACATTTAGAGCACACCCAGGATCAACACCAGGAGTCCCCGCTGCGGGGCCTCTCTTCCGGGTTCCTGTGCAGCTCTGGAGGCCGCAGCACTGAGGTGGCGCGCGCAGGTTTCGTGAAGGACAAACTGGTGCACGTGGCAGGCGGGGGTTCTGAGACCTATCGCCAGCTGATGCCCTTGGTGATTAAAAACACTGAGGTGGCTGCAGCCAGGTGGGGCTGTCGGGCCGTGCCAGAGGGGCCGTTGGCGCCAGTTATATCTGAGGCAAAACAGCGCTGCCACGTTGAATCTTGGACGTTCGCGTCAGACTTTCATTGCAAAGGCTGAAGGCAGAGGAGCATTGTCCTCTTTCATAGAGCAGCAGTTGGGGGCAGCGCCCAGGGGCACTGGACTCGGGCTCTGTTTTAAGACCAGGCTAATTTTTTATGTTTTAAGACAAGGTTAATATCCCCGCCATGGTCTTTTATTTACTCTGTTCCCCAAAGAAGACTCCTCCAAGGAAGACAGCCAAAAATTCTGCCTGTTGTTTGAGCCTTCCTGTGCACAGCTGTGCAAAGCATCTTTAGGAAAGAGGTGATCCGTGGTCCTGATGGGGCTCAATTTTTGAGGTTGACGGAAGGCACCTGGGGGCTGAGTAGGAGCCAGCATGAAATATTATTTACAGCGCTTAATGTTGCACTTTTTGCCACCAATAGGCGCTGTACATAACAGGTGTTACTATCACCCGTTTGCATGATGGTTGGGGTATCGACCGCGGAAGGATGAAACGGGGAGTTCGCCTTTCCTTGATTCTAACTGCTACAGGTTAATCAGAGAGCGAGTAAAGAGATCACATATTGTACACAAGATACACACCTGAAGTAAAGAGGTTTAACGCAGCCCGTTTGTAGTATGGGAAAATCAACTGGAAACCAAAGTAGAGAGATAAAACTTTGACGGGAGTTTTAGAAACACGTTTCTGAAGCAGACGGTTCTGTGTATGTATGCAGGAGAGAGATGCGTTAATGTAATTTAGCACATTGAACCCGCACAGACATTATGGTAATGCAGGTGTTTTTTGGCAGACATTGGTGTAGGGCCACGCTGTAACAAAGGCTGGGTGGAGGGTTCCAAATGCCAACCTTCCTTGGGGGGGATGTTTTGTGTGCCTTAGGTCACCCCTTGGTGATCCGGGTTCAGAGAGTGCGGCCTGGCTTTGTGCGTGCTGGCCGGGGTGTCGCGTAAATGGCGGCAGGTGCTGGTGGGCTGCCATGGTTGGCTGACCTCCTGAGTCACTGCCAGCCCATTGGCCACACGGAGAGCCATTTATTTCCTCACAAGTGACAGATGTGCTTGGTGCACGCCAGGCCTGCTAGTTGTGACACGCCCCCCGCAGGGGGCAGGGGGCATGGAGGGGCGAATGCCTCTCTTTGTTGAGGTCTTGAAACCGTCCCTCTGCGTGAAAGAGATCGCCACGCTGTGCCCCTGTGCCACCCTCCAAAGTAACCTGGATGGCATGTGCCATTTATGGAGCATGACAGGGGACCACCATGGCAAAGGACGCAGCTGCCATCAGCAAGTGGTCTTTAAAAACGCATTACATCTTTTTTCTGGAATTTAATTAAATAGTGGCAGGATTAGCAAACTGTTTCGATGAGTGAGTCGTTAAAGCTTTGGCCCATATTTACTAAGGTACAAACAGGTCTCCTACATACAAGGTCCCTACAAAAATACAGTAAATGCTAAACCAGCTTCGGCTTAAGTGCACTTTGTAAAACGACTACTATACCCAAGCTCTGTCACACAGTGTGACCTTTAGCACACAACCTTCTTTTTGAACCCAAAGCTACTCTTTTTGTTTCTGAAGGAGGGATTTAATTAAGCTATTTGTATTCCAATAAAACACATTTAAATACATTTATAGTACAGATCCAGTAAAAAAAGGTAGCATTCTTCATATATTTGATTAGGCAGGAACACACCCAAAAAGTTCACACTAGTAGTTTAAACTCACTATTTCTAATCATGCATCTTTACTGCTGTTCATCTGTAAAGCTGTAATCATACATATTTTTTGTATTTTGCTGCTTTCACGCCGAGACTATATTATACATAGGGGCCCATACGTGCTCTTGAATATACATTGCGCCACCTGGCAGCTCTGCGACACGAGCTCAGAGGATACTGCCACTACAGTAGCTCGGAGTGTAGTCTGTAAACAGAAAGGTGGGAATAAAGCAAGTGTCAATTGCAGAATAATTGGTACCACTTGGTACCACTGCACCAGCCACACTACTTCCCTACTGACCGTTCTACACTTCAGCCCCGTCTAAATTACAATTCCTGCTTGTGACCCTTTTGCCTGCTTGTGCTTGTTTTCCTGACCCTGTTGCCTGCTTGTGCCTCCGTGTGCCCCTGTTGCCTGCTTGTGCCTCCGTGTGCCCCTGTCGCCTGTTTGTGCCTCAGTTTTCGTGCCCCTGTTGCCTGCTTGTGCGCCCCTGTTGCCTGCTTGTGCCTCCGTGTGCCCCTGTTGCCTGCTTGTGCCTCCGTGTGCCCCTGTCGCCTGCTTGTGCCTCAGTTTTCGTGCCCCTGTTGCCTGCTTGTGCGCCCCTGTTGCCTGCTTGTGCCTCCGTGTGCCCCTGTTGCCTGCTTGTGCCTCCGTGTGCCCTTGTTGCCTGCTTGTGCCCCTGTTGCCTGCTTGTGCCTCCGTGTGCCCCTGTTGCCTGCTTGTGCCTCCGTGTGCCCCTGTTGCCTGCTTGTGCCTCAGTGTGCCCCTGTTGCCTGCTTGTGCGTCCGTGTGCCCCTGTTGCCTGCTTGTGCCTCAGTGTGCCCCTGTTGCCTGCTTGTGCCATGTGGGTGTGTGTGGAGGGCTCTGTGTGGCTGTGTGTGTGGGGAGGTTTGTGTGGCTGTGTGTGTGGGGAGCTTTGTGTGGCTGTGTGTGTGGGGAGCTTTGTGTGGCTGTGTGTGTGGGGAGCTTTGTGCGGCTGTGTGTGTGGGGAGCTTTGTGCGGCTGTGTGTGTGGGGAGCTTTGTGTGGCTGTGTGTGTGGGGGGGGCTCTGTGTGTGTCATTTGCGAGAGATAAAGCTAGTGGCATTGTAAATGACAATGCCATTTATTTATGTTAAAAAATACATAAATAAAAATAATGTCAAGAGCAATGCCAATAGCTCTAACTTTAACAAAGGCGAAACCATTGCATTGTAAATGCTTGTTTTTACTGATAACCAATGTAGTGATTTCAGATGACTCAACATGTGTGTTCTGGACCCAACCATAGAAATTGCTCTGGCGGCTGAATTCTGAACAACCTGAAGACGGCTCCTGGCCCTAATCTCCTGCACCCCCCCTTCAGCCCCAACCACGCTGGCTCGGCCATCACTCCGAGTGTGAGTGGATGTGAAGCAGTGTGTTCTCCTGGCCCTAATCTCCTGCACCCCCCCCCCTCAGCCCCAACCACGCTGGCTCGGCCATCACTCCGAGTGTGAGTGGATGTGAAGCAGTGTGTGCTCCTGGCCCTATCTCCTGCCCCCCTCCCCTCTCAGCCTCCCACACTGGCTTGGCCGTCACTCCGAGTGTGAGTGGATGTGAAGCAGTGTGTGCTCCTGGCCCTATCTCCTAACCCCCTTCCCCCTCAGCCCCCCACCTTGGCTCGGCCTCCTTCACTCCGAGTGTGAGTGGATGTGAAGCAGTGTGTGCTCCTGGCCCTATCTCCTGCTCCCCCCTCCCCCTTCAGCCCCCCACCTTGGCTCGGCCATCACTCCGGGAGTGACTGGAGGTGAGGCAGTGTGAGCTCCTGGCCCTCTCTCCTGCACACCCCTCAGCCCTCCCCCCCCTTACCTTGGCTCGCCATCACTCCGAGTGTGTCTGGAGGTGAGGCAGTGTGTGCTCCTGGCCCTATCTCCTGCTCCCCCCTCCCCCCTCAGCCCCCCACCTTGGCTCGGCCATCACTCCGGGAGTGACTGGAGGTGAGGCAGTGTGTGCTCCTGGCCCTCTCTCCTGCACACCCCTCACCCCCCCCCCCCCCCCCCCCCCCACCCCCCCACACACACCTTGGCTCGGCCATCACTCTGAGTGTGACTAGATGTGAGGCAGTGTGTGGCTTCACGGAAGGGCTTCATTACTGGGAGTGAGTGGATAATGCCAGGCCTGTCAGGGCCTGCTGTCTCCCAGCAGCCCCTGCCCGGGCTCTGCTGTGAGTGTCTGTGACAGGCCTGCCTGTCACCGGAGCAGAGCGGCAGAGAGGCGCTCCTCGCTGCACACGTGGAGACAAGTGTCAGAGGGGGAGACAGACAAGGGAAGAAACTGTGAGAGAGGGAAGCAGAGTGACAAAGAGAGAGAGAGAGCTCACGAGATAAAGAATAACCGTTAAGGGAAGGAAGACAGAGCGACGAAACTAGGAAGAGAAGAAGAGACCGAGTGAGAGAGGGAGGGAGAGAGAGAAAGAGAGAGAGAAGGAGAGAGAGAGAGCGCTGGAGTCAGAGAGATTGGGTTACAGAGAGAGAAGGAGAGGCAGAGCCATGGAGTCGGCGAGAAAGGAAGAACAAGAGACCAATGGACACAGAGAGCATGTGAGCGTGAGTGTAAGAGAGAGAGAGGAGCGAGAGAGAGAGAGAGAGAGAGAGAGAGAGAAGGAGAGAGAGCGAGAGAAGGAGAGAGAGAGAGAGAAGGGGAGGGGAGAAAGAGAGAAGGAGAGAGAGAGAGAAGGGGAGAGAGAGAGAGAGGGAGAGAGAGAGAAGGAGAGAGAGGGAGATAGAGAGGAAGAGAGAGAAGGAGAGAGAGAGAAGGAGAGAGAGAGAGAGAGAGAGAGAAGGGGAGAGGGAGAGAGAGAGGGAGAGAGAGAGAGGGAGAGAGAGAGAGAGAGAGAGAGAGAGAGAGAGAGAGAGAGAGAGAGAGAGAGAGAGAGAGAGAGAGAAAGAAGGGGAGAGGGGAGGGAGGAAAAGCGATCTCCAGAAAGAAAGAGAGGCCACAATTAGAAGAGCACACAAAAGAGGAGATAGGTCCTTGGCGGGGCTGAGGGAGGGCTGGACCCTATATAATGAGAACAAACAAAGTATGCCCCCTCACTTGAGTGAGGGGGCATACTTTGTTTGTTCTCACAATTAGAAGAGAGCAGCAGCAACTTGGTGAGGGTCCGACAGCACTGAAAGCCTCAGAGAGAGGCAGAGAGAGGGTCCTATGGTGAAAGGATGAGGTTTGATACCCGGACACTCTCTGGCAGCTGAGGGAAGTAAAAAGGGAAGGCTTTTAGTTGTATGTTGTGTGCATGCACGAGGGTGGGATTGTGTGTGTGTGAGAGAGAGCATGTATGTGTAAGCGTCTGTCTATACAGTGAATGTGTGTAACTGAGAATGAGTCTATCTGAGTGAGTAAGAATCAAATACTGAGAGAGCACGAGTAACTGACAGTGAGAGTGAATGCAAGTGAGCGTGAATAAAAAGGTGTGAGTGAGTGAGAGTGAATGCAAGTGAGCGTGAATAAAAAGGTGTGAGTGAGTGAGAGTGAATGCAAGTGAGCGTGAATAAAAAGGCGTGAGTGAGTGAGAGTGAATGCAAGTGAGCGTGAATAAAAAGGCGTGAGTGAGTGAGAGGGAATGCAAGTGAGCGTGAATAAAAAGGTGTGAGTGAGTGAGAGTGAATGCAAGTGAGCGTGAATAAAAAGGTGTGAGTGAGTGAGAGTGAATGCAAGTGAGCGTGAATAAAAAGGCGTGAGTGAGTGAGAGTGAATGCAAGTGAGCGTGAATAAAAAGGTGTGAGTGAGTGAGAGTGAATGCAAGTGAGCGTGAATAAAAAGGCGTGAGTGAGTGAGAGTGAATGCAAGTGAGCGTGAATAAAAAGGTGTGAGTGAGTGAGAGTGAATGCAAGTGAGCGTGAATAAAAAGGTGTGAGTGAGTGAGAGTGAATGCAAGTGAGCGTGAATAAAAAGGCGTGAGTGAGTGAGAGTGAATGCAAGTGAGCGTGAATAAAAAGGCGTGAGTGAGTGAGAGTGAATGCAAGTGAGCGTGAATAAAAAGGTGTGAGTGAGTGAGAGTGAATGCAAGTGAGCGTGAATAAAAAGGTGTGAGTGAGTGAGAGTGAATGCAAGTGAGCGTGAATAAAAAGGCGTGAGTGAGTGAGAGTGAATGCAAGTGAGCGTGAATAAAAAGGTGTGAGTGAGTGAGAGTGAATGCAAGTGAGCGTGAATAAAAAGGTGTGAGTGAGTGAGAGTGAATGCAAGTGAGCGTGAATAAAAAGGCGTGAGTGAGTGAGAGTGAATGCAAGTGAGCGTGATTAAAAAGGTGTGAGTGAGTGAGAGTGATCGCGAATGAATGAGGGCGACTGATTGAGAACAAGCGAGTGGGAAACTGTATGAATGCAAGTGAATGGGAATGTAAGAGGGAGTGAGTGTGAGTGAGGGATAATGAGTATGAGTGAGTAAATATACGTGAGCATGGGTGGCAATGGGATGTTATTCGTACGAATCTGCCTTTGGCCTGGAACACTGAGGAACCTTGTAAGGTCGTACAGACACTCAGTGGTGCTGATGCTGACGTAGGCACGGCGAGCTTGGATGGCAGAATCGTGCCATTTTGCATGGCTTCTAGAGGCAGCACCTGGCATTCAGGGCACCTGAGGGGAAATGCTGACACTGACATACTGCAGAAAATCCATGGCATGGGGGAACCAGTGGCAACAGGCTGGCACTGCACACTGGAGGCAATTCTTGGCATCAGGGAAGACAACCGTGGCATATGGGAGGGAGAACCAGGACAGAATGCAGACTGGCGTACCAGACAGAAGGCTTGACGTGAGGGTCACCCACTGCACCTTGCCGGCACTTATGGCAGCCTTCGGGCACTCGCATCTTGACTGTCATTCTTGGCCTAAGGGGCACCAACGTATGGGGGAGACTCAGGACAAAATGCTGGACCCAGAACAATGAGGGTATTTTTGACACCTGTGGCATATTTTGTTTTAAAATAGGGTTTACTCCTGGGAAGTGTCAGGTATGCCTTGGTGCGCCATGAAATGACTTGAATATTTAACGAGTGCCCTTTCAGAGCCGATGACTTCTAAGCACATTTATGTGAAATTGTGCTTTAATATGAACTGTATGATGCCAGCTTTTCAAACTTTTCCCAGGGGAGAACCCCTCCGTGCACTGCCAAGAAGGGGTCAAGCGCACGTGCTCGATTGCTACAATTTAGGGCACATAGACATATTCCACCCCCCTCCCCCTGCCCCCACCAGGTTCAAAGAGCGCTGCTCACTTACTTCCTCCTCTACCGGTTCTTGAATATTACACGGCGGGTTCCATCAAATAAATACATCTCGCAGTGCAGTGCGTGCTCCTCCGATTAAGAAAAAAAATTATAAATACACAGATATAAAATGATGCTTTTTAATAAAACCCTCACCTCTGCGCTTCGCACGAGGGATAGTGCCTTGAGAACGATGATAAGTCAAAATGTCTTAACAATAGGGAATAACTTAAGCCAATAAAATACTTTAGATTCAATTTATGGTTTATATCAAAAGACATGGGCATAACTCCTACAGTTTTAAAAAAAAAAAAACTTTTTTTCCTCTCGCTAATATTTAGCGATACCTTACTCGTCATGGTGTACACTTGAGGAACTGTTAAATCACGACCGGTGCTGGTACAAATAATTTAGCTTCCCAGAGCTGTGCTGTGTTTTGTGGCACTATATTCCCTTCAAATGAAGCTTCATTTTTCCTGAACAACAAAGAGAAATGAGAGGTGTTCTTCTTTCAAATCATGTCAGCCCCTCATGTGGGCAGAGTCTAGCCTAGAAGACATCTGTCTGCGCAGGTTGGTATATCACAAACGCAGCTATTTGGAATTTGAACGGTGAAATTGTAAAAATTGATACTTGTATAGCGCACTACTCACCCGCAAGGGTCTCAAGGCGCTTGTACGAATACCGCTGTGGAACCCATCCTGGCTTTCCCTGTGAGGCGTCCACTCCTGGGCACCCCCAAGGTGGAGGCCAGGCATCCTTAGCGTTGTGGGGATTAAGCAAGCTATTGCCCAGAGTTGCAGAGTGGGACTCCATGATTAGAATAGGCACCGAGGCGAGATTTATCAGGTGCGTGGAATTTTGAGCCCAAGACCCGCCGAGGCAGGTAATTGAACCCAGGTCCCAGGCTAGATCTCTGCATCAGGGTCTGCTGCTCTAACCATTGAGCCACACTTCTCCACGGTCAGATATTGTGATGCTATTAGGGTTAAGGCCATGTGACATCCCTTCCTGGGAACATTCAGGGTCAAAAGTCATATGATGTCACTTGTTGAGAAGTAGTTATGATGAAAGAGTGCGTACCTTCCCTTCTGCTACCTGGAGTGTTTTAGTAAATTGAAATTCAGTTATTTGCAACTACTTTGGTGACCATTACTGGGTTCTCTGCTGCACCGGTTGTCTTTCGGTCACTCGATCCGCGCACAAAAGAAACTCTGCCACGCAGTGGTTCACGGAGTGGGCAATACTCTGTGAACCCCGTCGGCGGAGCGGAGTTTACCACCCACCCCATATCTTTAATTGAATTATTATGGTTGGTTCAGCACCTCTAATGCTAACATTTCACAGTATAGACTGTAGTCTTACTCAATTAGGACAATGTGAAAACGTTATTCCTGCCTGTATCACATTCATACACTCTAGTGTAGTACAGTGTATATTATCTCGCACACAGCCAAGAATGTACTAATATTCTGTTATAAAACATGCACATTGCTTTATTTTAGTTTAAAGCTTCCTGTGGCATTGAATATGATTTCTATTTTTCATTGCTCGCCAGCTCTGAAGCCAGAAGGCTCAGGGTTGTACATTTCCATATTTCCTAGAAATGAACCTCACTTTCAGCTTGGCAAGCGGAAGCGGAGATTAGGAGAAGGATGATCTCAGTGTAGTATTTATGAATGATATCTTTTCGTCAAGGCAATCCGGCAATCCATCACATCTGCGGGGGAGAAGATCCTGCCAACCGCTCACTGGATATGTTTTTGCTGAGAGTAACACATTTCTTTCACATGACTAAGCTCTATTGACCTGTATTGATAAATTGATAAAAAACACACACACACACACACACACACACACATATATATATATATATATATATATATATATATATATATATATATATATATATATATATATATATATATATATATATATATATAGGCCGTTATAGTTAGTTTAGCTAACTATAACTCACGCCCCCGCAATGCACTGTTGATGACATCACATATTAAATCATTCATGACATGGTCAGTGACATCACTGATGACATCATCCAGTGACTGTGTGTTTCTGTAAAGTTTAAATATGTTTTATATTTATATATATATATATATATATATATATATATATATATATATATATATATATATATATATATATATATATAAAAGCTAAGGTGTATTGAAGATTGAGTGGGTGTATGAGTGTCTGAATGGATGATATAGTGGGTGCGTGATTGACTGTATTAGTGACTGATTTAATGTTTCTTACTGAATGCATGGGTTAGTGACTAAACTTTGTTTATGTCGGTATCAGTCTGTCAGTTGGTGTGTAAGTGGCTGCATCGGTTGGTGAGCATCTACATGAGTATGTATATGGGTTATTGCTTGGTTATCTAAGTATCTGTATGGGTTCCTGAGTGTCTGTGTGGATGGGTGGGAGGTGTGTGACGCTGTGCATAGATATGTGAGTGGTTGATTCACTGGGTGTATGGGTTCAAGAGTGCATGGGTAAACAGCTGTATGGTCGGGTGAGTGTGTTTATGGGTGTGTTTTTGAGTGAATGGATGTCTCAGTGGTACATATCGAGTAACTACATATGTAAACCAGAGTGAATGTGAGAGTTGAAATATATAAATGACTATACGTGAGAGACAGTGATTGTGAGAATGGCTGTATGGATGAATGTGTACTCGTATCAGTGATTGTATAAGAGAGTAAGTATGTATTAGTATCTGTATGAATAAGTGAGGTGGTGTGTGTATAACTGCATAGGTGAGTAAATGGAAGTGTGATTGATTCTTTGCATGACTGACTTGGTGTGTGAGTAACTCTGTATGAGTGGCAGTGGGTGAGTGTCTGTATAGGTGTATGAGTGTATATGATAGTTTTGTATTGATGAGTGACTGCATGTATGAGTGACTGTATGGGTGAATGAGTAGATGTGTGTGTAGACCAAGGAATCTGTGAGTGGGTATGTAGTAACTGGTTTTGGTGTGTCTATGGTTTCGAAAATGGTACTCTGTATTTTAGAGTGGGTGTATCAAAAGTTATATTAGGGTGTGAGATTTTCACATGGATGATGTAATCAGTGATGTAATTTGAGATGTCATTAGTGTTGTCACTGACCATGTCATGAATGATGTAATATGTGACGTCATCAGCAGTGCATTGCAGGGGCGCGAGTTATAGTTAGCTGAACTAACTATAACAAACTAAAACGGCCGAACTTCTCTGGTTTTGTACGTGTGAAATGTCTAACTAACTATAACCTCCCTGACACCAGTGTTTTTTTCAGTGAATTTCAAAGGTTTTTTAAATGCTAATTTCTAACTATAACATCCCTGAAACCTATGTTTTTTTCAGTGAATTTCAAAGGTTTTTAAATGCTAATTTCTAACTATGCCTACAGAGGAAGTACATGTGCAGAAAGAGGAAGATATGCACAGAAAAAGTAAGAGAAATGCAGAAAGAGTCCACAGAAGTCCAGAAAGAGGAAGAAAGGTGCAGAAAGAAGTAAGAGATATGCAAAAAGAACCAACATAGGTGCAGACAGAGGCCTTGTTGCAAAGTCATCCTGTGCCCCCAACTTTTTTTGCTGACTGGTACTGCTGGTAACGGACTGACTAACCAGGCCCAGAGCCAGTGCTATGCTAAAAGACACTATGAATACAGTTAAAAGACCTACACACACTTGGGCCCACTATGGGTAGGGGCACCCCCGTGATTGGCATGACCTCCTCTGTAAGGCCCTAGTATATATTAGGGCAGGGGGATTAAAACTACCTCAAAGTCAGAGGTGCTTCTTTAAGTAGTAGTCACATTTGCAGAGTGGTGGAGAATGGGAGCTGGGCCTCCAACCAGCGCTCAGGAATTCCACTGCGTAGGAATTACAGGAGGTACCAGGAGGGATTCTTGGTCCCCAAACTCCCTCAGGAGTAAATTGGACTTCGTCCCCCATCCCATAGTCTACCAGGAGGTGCGTTTGCAGATTGGTGGAGAAAGGGGGGGCATGGCCTCCAGAGACGTTTTATCAATCCAACTGTGTGGGACTTACCAGAGGTAACAAGTGGGGTAGTTGGCCCCCTAACACATCCTTGGGGGCCAACTAGCACATCCTTGGGGGCCAACTACCCCTCCTGTAGCAGGACACGCCCCCTTTGCTCATCACTCTACAAACATGCTCCGTGGCGCGCTCTGGGATCGGGATTGTAGTCCCCTTCGTTACTGGGGGTCCTTTAAGGGCAACTAGCCTATCTCTTACCTCGTGTAAGCCCCACACAGTGGGATTGCTGAGAGGTGGACAAAGGCCATGCCCCCTTTGTCCACCACTCTACAAACACGCCCCGCGCATTTTTAGTTGGGGAAATAATACCCCTTGAATACTGAGGGTCCCTGGGGGCCAACTAGCCGACAGGTACCTCCAGTAAGCGCCACACAGCTGGACTGCACATAGGTGATGCTTTGTTAGGCACACACAACTAATCAAAATAATTAAGAATAACCAAGGAATTAACCGCTAACCTTGAGTTCCAGAGTACATGCTGCACGCTGTACAGCGTGTAAATGCCTCATCAGGGGATCAGGGGATCAGGGGTACCAATGGTGACGGAAATCCCATCCAATGAAATATAAATTCCATTATATCCTACAGGATTTATATTTCAGAGGATTGGATATCTGTCACTGTTGTGAAGGAGTAACCCGTCTGCAGAGATCTAAATCAGGCGCTGAGGCTCTTAGGGCCCGGCAGTCCATGGTGTTACACAAACGTGGAGGACAGGGTGTAAATAGTGGCGTTCAGCTGTCCTGAAGAGAATCCCCACCCACCTCTGCACATGAGCCAGTCATACAGGGGAGTAGCTGCAGGGGGTGTTTGGGGTGTTACACCCCCCTGATAAATGTTTTATTTAGTACATAGTTGAGTGTAGGAGCTTTTGTCCGGGTATGGTAAGGTGTCTGTCAGATTTCATATGGGACTTTTAAATACTCACTTAGACAAAAACACACACACACACTCTTTTGTTTTGAAGGTCTTAAAACATGGGTAGTTGACAAAATGCTGTTTTTAAGCACAGCTCACAATCCACACTACTTTCCCTTTCCACTGGTCCTTAAGCCACTCTCATGTGCTGTTTCTCTTATCAAAGCTAATATGATATGCCAGCGGGATTGTCGGAAAACCTGAAGCTCACACCCTCCCAGTCCTACTGACCGAGCTACTGCCCTGCACTCATACTTTGAGTGAATAACCCTTGAATGACGCAGCTGAGGACATTACTTGGAACTCATATGTTAAGAAGATCACTAACGGTTTCTACCCTTTGTGAGAAATACGAAAATTCTCAAACATACTGTCTGAAAGTCTCTAATCAGCAGAACAAGAGTTAGAAATCTGAGCTACTATAGTCAGTCACATTTTAAAGAGCAAGGGCATATTACCAAGGGCATTATCGCCGCATTAGCGGGACTTTTTCCCGCTAATGCAGCGATAATTTTATCGCCCTATTACCAAGCTGTCGCTAACACCAGTTAGCGACAGCTTGTAGGCGATAGCAGGCATTTAGGGGCCCACTTTGCATGTCAGCCATAATTATCGCTAATGACATGCAAAGTGGGTGTGCCAAGATGTTAGCGACTAAAAACAGTCGCTAACATCTCTATCTCCTATTAACAACTTTTGGAAATATTCACGCTAAGCGCGAATATCTCCAAAAGCGAACACCTGCCCCTGAGCAGTTCTTAGCCGTGTTATCCAATGGAAGGCGGATAACATGGCTAAGAGCATTGTCACGATAATGCATGAATATCGCTGATTTTTCAGCGATATTCATGCATTTAGCAGGATTTTTACCGCGTTTGAGATAAACCTTGATAATATCAAGGTATCTCAGCGGTAAAAATCCTCGGTGCTCGGCGATATTTTTTTCCCGCTAACCAAGCAATAGCGATAATTATCGCTATTGCTTGGTAATATGCCCCGAAGTTTCTTATCCTCTTCCACAGAGGAATATGGGAAAAAGATGGCAAAGCAATTATTTGTTCTGTTTAGTATGAACTCTGAAACTTCCATAGGTTGGAACTTGGGACCCAGATGTAAAATAGATTTAAAGGAAAGGAGGTCAGACAGAAAGAATGACCACTTCATGAAGACTCTTCGCCGAAGTACTGGCAACCAAAAAACATTTTAAGAATCAAATATGTACATGCACTTGAAAGGTGTACATGCAAACCCCTGAGCACCAAAAGAAGCTCTCAGAGAGAGAGAGAGGGTCTCTGCAAGCAAAATCTTATCAACAGGTAATAATTCCAACTCCGCCATGATGTATGGACTGCCCAAAGTGGCACGAATAGTCTTGAGTGCTGCCCCCCGCCTTGAGGGTGGCACCTGTCAATCCTCAATTAAAGCCTTCCTGCAAAAAATGGAGTGCCCGTTTGGGCCACAGGTTCAGTGACCTAACATAAGACGCCAGAGCCTGATTACCGGACAGGAGCACTGTCCCGGTCTGCACCAGGAGCACCTCTAAAAGGTGCGCCTGGACCACACCAGGACAGGGCGCCCAATTATGATGAATACGCTACCCCCGGAGTAGTGGCAAACTTATGGCAGCCCTGAGGGGCACCACGTTCAGTGAAAAATGGAGCGGGTGCTTTTCAGACGATCTGTGTTTCACAGTCAAGGATCCAACTGCCTACAATCTAAAGAGAGTGAGTGACTGCACCCGCCTGCAGGGGGATGTCTCAAGAGTCCATGGGACCCCCTTTACTCCTCTCAAGAGCCCTCAGGGGCGCATATTTTGGTGCCTCAATGGCAGTCACCTCCTAAGGGCCTGTTTGCCTCTCTCCCTGCATCTGTAATTGGGCCTGGGCACAGAGGTAAAGGAATTCACTCATTTGCATGGGGACACCTCCCTATGCAAATGAGGGAACGCCCTCTCAAGATAGCGCGGGTGCGGTATGTGCGTCAGTGCTGTCAGTATTACAAAAGGGGCGCAGAAGCATCTTTGGTCCCTTCTGTAATGCCACCGTGCCTCTGCGATTAGCAAAAGAACATTTCTAGAAGAAGTCTGCCAGAATTTTGAAAAAGACTGCAGAGGAGGAGGAGAAACCAACGTTTTGCCAACCCCTCCTTTCAGCTTCCAAACAGATAGATGAAATCTCTGTAGAGTCCCCAGCGACAACTCTGGACTCATTAAGAGACATAGATGAATTGGAAGAAATTGCCATCCCCCTGAAAAGGAAAAACCATCCCACGCAAGGCCAAAGGGAGCTATTGCTATAACCTCTGCTTTCTTTACAGAGACGTGCTAAGAATCCGACGACCAGAGGAGAGTACGGGAAGGCATACAGAAGAGGAGGAGGCCAAGCAGACGTCAGTGCATCCACTCTGCAGCCTCCGTTCTTCGTAAACGGGCACAAAAAACTGAGGAGCATATTAGCAAGAAGTAGCGATAATTATCGCTAACTCATGTTTGCGGCATTTTTTTATCGCCGTCTATCGCTGGATTTCATTGCCGAGATAGCGCGTTATTAGCAACGCTTATCTCTAAGGCAATAAAAAAAACAGTGATAGCGGCGAAAACCAGAAATAGGGTGAGAATACAAGCACTAAATGAACTGCGCTAATGAAAAGCTCGCAAGTAGGCAGGTGTGTACTTAACCTAAATCAACCCCCCATTGACAAGATCGCTAAGTCAAGTTTTTATCAGGCGTGAAAATCAAGCGATAATCTCGGCTAGTGAGACTTTTTTTATCGCTTTGCAGGCATTGATAATAGGGGGAAGTTGTGTTTGCGCCTGTTTCCCTTTACTTTTATGAGGAACGCCTACTTTGCATGTCATTAGCGATAAATATCGCTGACATGCAAAGTGGCAAAAAAATGGGCGCTATTGCCAGTAAACTGTTGCTAACTGCTGTTAGCAACAGATTGCTAAAAGGGCGATAAAAATATCGCCGCTTTAGCGGCAAAAAGCGATGCGAAAGGGGCGATACAGCCCTTGATAATATGCCCCAGAGAGCGACAGCATTTCTGGCATTCGCAAATAAATCCACTAAATCCAAGCCTGACGCAGGCAGAGCCTGGAGCAAATGTGTCTTAAAAGCCAAGGATCCAGAAAGACGTCAAGTGAAGGAAAGAAAACTGTATTCAGATGAGCAGCTATAACCTTCTCCCCCTTTGATGTGGATGGAAGAAAAGGCCAACAGGTTCTGATCTGCTCAGCAACCTACAGTGGAAGTGGCCACGTCAGGGCGCAGACCCTGTCCCTGCCAGGCAGTGTATGCAAGCTTTCATGACCTTGTCTGTCCTCATCAGCACCACTGGTCCCATGAGATGAGAAGCAAAATATTTAAAAAGATCTTAAAGTCATTACATGTCTCCATCTGGATGGATGACTACTCTCTGCTGAGGACCACTTATTCTGAGGCCTGAAAAGCCAGTCACTCCCCACCCCTGGGAACTTGCATCTGTCATAGGTATCTTTGAAGGTGGGAGACCCAGTGACACCCCTTCCTTAGGTTCTCTGTAACCAGCCTAAGTAGTATTGTATCTCTTATCCTAGTGATTTCTGGGGCTAGAGTCTCAGAGATCCTGGGTGACCGCGTCCAATGGAGAGTACATGTCGAACCAGAGGAACCAGGTTCAGTCCTGCCCGCAGCACCACTGATACACACAGACGGGAAGAAAACACACAGGAAAGTCCAGGGAAGGTTATCTTCCTCTTGACTGTAACTCCCCCCTAAATTACACATGAAAATAAACCCTTACCATATCTTCCTGCAGCCATTCCTTGACAGGTGAAGAAATTCGGCTTAATAGGATCTGTAAATGTTAATGAAGCTTCACTGCTCGCGCCTCTAGTAAGGAGACATGGCCCAAATGAGTTTGAATCTGAACTCCAATGAAATCTATGTCTTGAGATGGTATCAGATTAAACTTTGAATAGAATAATAAAAAAAATAATGGGAGAAGTAATTCCTTATATCCCTCTTCTCGAAAAGCTGTGGGAGCATGAACCAGTCAGTCATCCGGGCAGGAGTGGACCAAAACCCTTGCATTGTGTAGAATTTCTACTAGAGGTGTAAGGAACTCTCTTGGCTATGACTTGAGGCTAGTCGGTAGCACCTGGAACTGAAGAAGAAGACTCTTCTCACAGACATTTTATAAAACTTCTGGTGTGGGGGGCTGAAAGGTATACATGTATGAGCATCACACAAGTCTTTTGAAGCCACCCATTCTCCTCAAATGATCACAGGCATGCGCAGTTGAAGTGTTCCCATCTTGAAGTGGATGGCTATAACAAGTAATGCTATATTCTATGTAAAGCCCAGCCAGGGCATGCAATGTCTGCAGAGGTCCTGACCCTAGAGATTGTTGGGGCCAGAGATTTCTGGAAGAAGGAATAGGTGGGTGTAAGAAAACGGCTACAGATTGAGAGAAGTGACACCCTACTCAAGCAGGGACCACAATCCGCGCCAGGATGAAGTTAAAAGCAAACCCTAAATTAAACTGTGCTCAAACCCCAGGTAGCTTTGCTGCTGTGACCTATGAGGTCAATGCAGAGTCCGTGCTGTGGAAGAACCCTCGAAGCACTGGAGATGCGTTGGTTCTGTTCAGGATTGCGCCGCACTGCAAACGAGATAATCGGTTCTGCTGGATTCACAGATTGGCTGGCACAGCACTTTCAGGTCCAAGGGTCCAGGACTGGGGTGTCACCAGTTGGCAGGGTAGGACTCAGAGTTGCAGAGTCCAGCAGATGGTTACAAGAGACTAGCCCTTGAAGTCACTCTGGTGGCCCTTGGTTCAGGTTACAGGTAAAGTCCTTCTCACTCAGGCAAGTGTGCAGCAAATCAGCCAGCAGTCCTTCAGTGGTAGCCGTTCCTCAGAGTAGCAGTCCTTTCATCAGCAAAACAATACTTCCTGGTAGAGTCTTCCACCAGTCCAGAAGTGAACTAAAGAGTTAGCGTCTGAGGCAGAATGTTTATACCTGGTGCCACCTTTGAAGTGGGAAAAACTTCTAGAGGTTTCCCTTTGCAGTGAACAGGTTTCCTTTCTATCTGCCCTGGCTCCAGACTAACTTCAGGGGCTATGTAGCCCTTTCTGTGGAGGCAGGACACAGCCAATTCAATTGAAGGTAGGCCTGTGCCCAGCTCCCCCCTCCCATCCTGACAGTGATGGCCCAGCCAGACACACCCAAGCACTCTATTGCAGGAATACACAAAGACCATCGATAAACTACACCTAGTCATGTGACCCAGAGACATGATGCAAGCACTAAATGACTAAAGCAGGAAAATGCCACCTTTCTAAAGGTGGCGTTTTTAAAATTGTAATTGAAGATTTGACTTTACCATAAAAAAGGATTTTTCATTACAACTCCAAGGACACTAAACATGAACTGATTACCTGTTCCTATTTGGAAGTTACAGCATATTAAATGTAATAGGATAACTTCAATGTTATCCTATGGGAGGGGTGAACTGTGTAGTAATGAAAAACGAATTTAAGAGTTTTTTTTACTATCAGTACATGTAAAACTTAAAAGCACATGTCCTATGTTATAAGTACACATCTGTCCTGTGGGCTGTTTAGGGCCTACTCTAGGAGTGTCTTACATGTATTAAAAAGGAAGGTTGGGACCAGGCCAAAGGTTTATTGAAAAGGCAGTTTAAACCTGCACACACAGGCTACAACAGCAGTCCTGAGACAGGTTTACAAGGTTACTGAAGTGGGTGGCACAACAAGTTCTGCAGGCCCACTAGTAGCATTTAATTTACAAGCCCTGGGTACATGTAGTACTACTTTACTAGGGACTTATAAGTAAATTAATTTTGGCACTTGGGGACAAGCCAATTTTATTACATCACATTTTAAGGAGGGAGCACACACACTTTAGCACTGGTTATCAGTAGTAAAGTACACACAATGGCAAGGTTAGAAAAAAGAGATCAGAAAAATATGGATAAGTAAGGTAAATAGTTTTGGGGAAAGGCCACCTTAAAGCTGACAGGTTTACCAGTGGGATAAATATTTTTGATAGTTCATGTGATGTCTGTAGGAGTGTGGCACCACCTGATTATGTAAGTACTGAGACATGGTAATGCTGAGGAGGAAAAGAGCATTTAACATAAACATACTCCGACACAAATAAATATGCACAGGGAAACATACACATACACGGTAAGAATGGGTCCTCACTTGCAGACCCAAATATAATGTCCTGACCTTTAGTCAGATGGTCAGTCTCAGTTTAGGTCAAATAATCTGCAGATTACAACCAACTTTCACAAATTGACCTCGCACACCAAAGGCTATATGATAAACACAATATTAATGCTCAATAAACATTCGTGTTGTAACACAGATAAAATCCAACTGTTCTCCCAAGAAATTTTTCAAGTCAGTTTTCTTCGTTTTATTCTTTCTTTATTTGTTCAAAAACTCGCAGATAAAAATAGCAAACGCGTTTCGTCCGAAACCGGACTTCTTCAGGGCTTTGCGCAGTGTATTCTTATGTTAAGTGTCCCATCCGTCCTGGCAGGTGTACAAGCAATAGGTTTTATAGTTATATGGTTGGCATATTTAATAATCATCCATTCGTTTTAGGATCCAGTGGAGTTAAGGGAAGAATAAAGTATATGCCATAAATTCGGCGTCTTCGTCGCGTACATGTGCGGTCGTCTGGTCTCCCGGTTCCACTGGATCCTAAAACGAATGGATGATTATTAAATCTGCCAACCATATAACTATAAAACCTATTGCTTGTACACCTGCCAGGACGGATGGGACACTTAACATAAGAATACACTGCGCAAAGCCCTGAAGAAGTCCGGTTTCGGACGAAACGCGTTGGCTATTTTTATCTGCGAGTTTTTGAACAAATAAAGAAAGAATAAAACGAAGAAAACTGACTTGAAAAATTTCTTGGGAGAACAGTTGGATTTTATCTGTGTTACAACACGAATGTTTATTGAGCATTAGTATTGTGTTTATCATATAGCCTTTGGTGTGCGAGGTCAATTTGTGAAATTTGATGTACAGAACAAATTTTTATTTGTTCTATGTTGGGATTTAAGGGGTTGTATCCCAGACCATTTGCACCCTTACCTTAACAAATATTAGGAACTTGACTTTTGGTGCGGCCCATAAAGCCTCAATCCCCCTCTTTGCTTGACAGATTTCAACCGACACCTCCTCTGCACAATAATGAGCACCATATGGCACAATGTTCCACAGTGAATTTTCACTATTGCTTTGATGACAGGAAGTGAGCTTGCTTTTTATTTGATTTAATTTTTGGGAACATTACTGTTTGGATAAATACATTTCCTGGAATAAGAAGACTCAATTTAAAAGATGGTGAAACCCTTGGAAAAAAATATTTGTTTTAGGATGGAAGGCTGTGCTTTCCATTCTAGCTTTCTGTTGTGTATTCTACCAGTGATGCAGACAAGCCAGACAGCATCACCGCTGCTGCTGTAGGCTGTTTGATACCCATGTGCACGCGCTGGTTCCATGCTTCTAGAGCAGTAATCCCTCATCCTGCGAGTTTGTCCTACAGAGGAGGTCATGGAGGCGTCGCGCCTGCAAGGCCGCGACGACGCATTGAGGGATGACGCTAAAAGCAATAGTGTCGTCCGCAGGCTGGTTTTCTTCTTTCAGCCGCCGGATCCCCATTGCTGGAAGATGGATTTGGGCTCCAGTGTTCATAAATCAGAGGGTGCTGCTTTCTCATTCACTAGAGTAGGTCAGACGAGGAATGCCCTTCCTTGACCGCTGGGGATAACAGCTCTGTACACCACACGGCACAGAATCGCTTATGGGGGGAGATCGCCATCCGCAGTCCAATACCAGTGGGCTAGCCTTGCAGGTCACTACAAAGGGCACTGATTGCATTACTTTGGCAAGCAGTGCTGTCTGCTCTCTGGGGGGTGTGCTTCTGCTTGGAGAGCAGAATACCTGCAGGAAAGAGCCTTGTTAACAGAATGTAGTCTCTGTGTCTCCCTGCATCCCTGTTTCCCTGCGTCCTTGCCTCCATGCAGCACTGTTTCCAGTGACAGAGCCCCTGATTAATTTATGTTTGTGTCTCCAAGAGCCATTGTTTTACTGCTCTTTGTCCCATGTATTTCCATGTGCTTGGATTCTCCTCTGTCCATGCCTCCTAGTGTTCATGTCTCCTTGTTTCCATTTCTCTCGATTGTATATACTTGGGCCAGTGTCTCCCAAGCCCATGTCCATGTTTCTATTGTCAGCTTGCACCACACATTGTCCAGGCCTAGGCTGTCAATGTAAGTAACAACACAACTTCTAACCATCTCACTCCTTCAAGTGTGATAGTTTGGACTATTACAGCTGCCAGAACTATAAAAATGGCTTGGGTGGCAGGTAGTAGTCAGGGCTAATGTATATTGAATTAATATTTAACCTTTGTTGTGGTCATCTCTAAATTAGCCAGAAGGCGCTCGGCAGCAACCATTTGTCCATAGCAAAAGCCGGGTTAGAAGCTGGACCATACATCGCATGATTAACTGAGCTCAGTTGTGAGGCCCAGTAATATCGTCTTATATCCGGTAACGCTATACCGCCATCATACCAAGGCAGCGTAAGCTTAGCCAAGGCAATCCGGGGACGTCCGGCCCACAGAAGTTTCCTTTGTAGGCACTCGATCTCGTGGAAGTAGCTGGAAGGCACTAGATCCAGTGTGTTCTGAAGCGCATACAAAAATCTGGGAAGGGACATTATTTTGAATAAGACTGCTCTGCCCACCAGACACAGCGGCAGTCTGCTCCAGGCTTTCACGTCTGCTTTTAAGCGAATAAGCGGGGGGAGTAAGTTGCGCTGATACCTGACAGCCGAATCACGCGAAACATAGATACCTAAGTATTTGAACCCGGCGGATGAAATTTGTATTGGACAATTGCGCGGTATGAGTGGAGTATCGTCTGTGAGCGAATAAACACAAGACTTACCCCAATTGATGACCAGTCCAGAGTTCCTCCCAAAGGAATTAAGGATGTCGAACAATACCCCCAGAGATTTCCGAGGGGAGGTGAGGTAAAGGAGAATGTTGTCCGCATAAAGTGAGATGCGATCTTCAAAACTGGGAGTCCACCTGATACCCTTGAGGGACGGCTCCCATCGCAACCAAGCGGCCAAGGGCTCTAGAGCCAAGGCAAAAAGCAGCGGAGACAGAGGACACCCCTGCCGCGTACCCCTCCCCAAAGCAAAGGGAGCCGACACTCGACCGTTAACGACTACCTGGGCCAGGGGCTCCTCATAGAGTAATCGGAACCATCCGATGAACACCGGTCCGAAGCCGAACTTCGCCAGAGACGCCCATAGATATGGCCATTCCACTGTGTCAAATGTCATAGTGGCATCCAAAGAAACCAAAATGGCCGGCTCTTGTAGCGTCTCCGCCCTTGCCAGCACACCATGAAGACGGCGTAAATTCAACCATGTCTGTTTTTTACCTGCTTGTGTTTCTTTGTCCACGTCTCTGTCTCTTGACTCCCTCGGTGTATTTTCACTGCTACTCATGTCCGTGATGCGAAGCACAGCTCCACACAGCCTGACACCTCATCTGTGTTATGTCAAATGCTCTTGTAGAGCGCACATATCACTGGGTAAGGTCTCATGGCGCTAGCAAAGCTTCAGCAAGATGGACGGTGTAATAAACAGATTACTGGATAAAGATAAAGTTATGCAGGACATCTTGCTGCAGGGGATGTTAGCGGCGGGTGGAGCAATATTTTGGGGGGCCCGTTCGGAACAGCTTTGAATTTATTATCCAGTTTCAGCTCTTTCATGCCCTCCTTGGCCAGGCACGGACAGTGCACAGGCAGACCCATCCAATAATAGTGTACCGCAGCAGCCGCAGCTCACTAATATCACTGTTATTAACCTGTGTGACAGACAGGCGCGCAACGCCCATTGTGCTCAAAGGGCTTTAGCCCCTCCTACCTCCGTCGTGTGTGTCAGTCCTGGCTGAGACAGCCTCCCAGGCACACACACAGCCGCACCTGAGCACCTCACATGTCTTTAAAAGACCATTTGCTTGTAAACAAGGCTATGTTGTGTTTTCGCCCCTTCTTAGAGCCCCTGCAGCTCCACTCTGCATATTGCTGGAAGAATAATCCCCCTGACCTCTGAAATTTTTATCAGCCCCCCCAAAATGTGGCTCTAGTTGCACCTCTGATGACACCCTCCTATTTCTCATATGTAAGGTCCTGTTTTGATGTCAAATAAAACTTAAATCATGGATATTGCATGAAACAAATACATTTCTCTGCAAAATGTCTATAATAGACCTTCAGACATCACCCACATTCACAATACATTTAAGGGCAACGGTATTAAAACAATTTCTATTAAATGTACTCAATGTCATCAGGGCGAGACTCTGCAGAACAGAGCAAGCTCTATCAGGGCCCCCCGAAAGTCTGAGTCCTGGGCCGGTGCCCACTTCCCTCATGCTTTAAATCATCTTGGGGTCTTGGGTGAACTTCACAGGTCATTACAAAGTGCCAAGCCCCAGCGTCCACGACTTGGCTCAGCTTCGTGTTTTTTAATCCCTCAGTTTAACCCTCCTCTCTGCTGCCACGTGCCCCATCCAGGTGGCAGTGTTTGGCTGTGGAGAAGGAGTGTTCCCTGCTATTTATTCCGAAATCCGCTTTGGCCTGTGTAGGTCGAGGAAGCACCTTGCCAGTCACGTGACTCCTGCTTCAATCATTTCCGGCTACAGGAAGTCCCGCCCCCACGCCAATGTTAGTGGGTAGTGGAGCACAAGCAGCTTCCGGTGAGAGGCCCAGGGGCTCCCGAGCTGAAGTGCTCGGTCGTTGTCAATGTTCCCACTAGAGGCGCAACTAGACCAACCACCTCTCCTTCAGGAAGAAGCTCAAGACCTGGCTGTTCGAGCAGTAGCAGCATCCCCCCCCCCTCCCCCAAGCGCCTTGAGACCCTCTGGGTAAGTAGCGCGCTCTATAAATGCCTTGATTGATTGATTGAACTAGAGCCAAATTTCGGGGTAGGGGGCAGGGTAACTCCTAAACATTTCGGGGTGGGGGGCTGACTCTTCCAGCAGTATGCAGAGTGGAGATCAGGGGCTCTAAGAAGGGGTGAAAAACAACAAAACCTCGTTAGCAAGTAAATTGTTCTTTTCAAGACCTGTGAAGTACTGGGGTGCGGCTGCAAGAAGATGGACGCCAGCCCACAGCACCTCAAAAACTGTGTGTGTGCCCGGCGGGAAGCGGTCTCAGCCGGGCCGACACATAAGACAGGAATGGGGGTGGACTGAAGCCCTTTGAGCCCAATGGGTGTTGTGCGTCTGGTTCAGATTTGAAAAAAATACTTAAGTTGCGAGGCGGTTGCTTTATAACTCCGCAGACACGTGTAATACTTTAATACAGGCGAGGGGTGAGGTCAGGCTGCCCCAGAGAAGACACAGACGTCCCAGACACAGGTCTCAGCATCCTGCTCAATCCAACATAGAGCGAGGACAGGCGAGGGAGCTGTCTGCTGAGAGATGTTTTCATTTCCTGAGATTATCTGCTTGTTTGAGGCAGAATCACATTCAAGACAATAATACAAGGTGTTGACAACGTTATCTTCTGTGGTGGTGGTGGGGGGGGGGGGGTTCTGCTGCAAAACCCCGCAGCAGCAGGGGCCAGCGAGGCAGCATTAGTTCCCTGAAGACAAGCCCTTTGTTTTCATGAAACCTCTGTTTCTGAACAGGTTCCTTCCAGCACCGCCCTCCTTGGGCCTGGAGTGCACACTTTTGGGAAATGTCTACAACTGAATTACCCAGCAGCAAAACTGTGTCTAGCTTTTCATCTGTGAAGCAGCTCTGTAGAAACCCTTACCTAGTCCTCTCTTTGTGTCACCTCATACCTCGGCTTTAACTTTGGATGTCTTGGTGGGTTGCGTTATCTACAGTGGGGTATTTTATTCCGTATAACTTTATTATCAAATTATATTATTTAGAGTTCAAAGGCTGCAGAATATGTAGCGATAATTATCGCTATTGCTTGGTTAGAGACAAAAATTTACCGCAGCGCTGCGGCGATTTTTACCGCAAATAAACCTTGGTATTACCAAGGTTTAACGCAAATGCGGTAAAAATCGCCGCAAAGCATGAATATCGCTGAAAAGTCAGCGATATTCATGCATTAGCAAACTAATGCTCTTAGCCATGTTATCCACCTCCCATTGGATAACATGGCTAAGAACTGCTCAGGGCAGGTGTTAGCTTTTGGAGATATTCCCGCTTAGCGCGAATATCTCCAAAAGTTGGTAATAGGAGATAGCGATGTTAGCGACTGTTTTCAGTCTCTAACATCTTGGCACGCCCACTTTGCATCTCATTAGTGATAAATATCACTGACATGCAAAGTGGGGCCCAAGATGGTCGCTATCTCCTACTAGCTGTTGCTAACTGGTGTTAGCGGCAGCTAGGTAATAGGGAGATAATTTTATCTCCGCTTTCTTGGCTTTTAAAGCCAAAAAAGCGGAGATAAACCCCCTTGATAATATGCCCCATGGTGTCAAGCGCGGCATAGAAGAGAAAGCGGCGTTGAAGAGACACGTGACAGGTTACATACCTGTGGATTTAGGGGAACCTCCCGACCTTTATGAAACAAGACACCCCATCATGTACCGCCTGCCACCTACCGGACCCCGTGATGCGTGCACTGCTTGTGTCACCTAAACAGATGAATGAGCCAGTCTGTGTTGGGAGTAGCTGGCTGTGTTTTTTTTTTAGGTTTAGATTTTAGTAAAAGAATACATATGTTATGCTCACTGATAAGAGTTTTCAGCAAGCCGGCTTCAAAGACTGCTCTGTGTTTGTGTGAGCAAACATCAACCATTGGTAATTTACAGCATTCTGCACTTTCCAAAGGAGCTCACAAACACTCTCACACTAGTTCCACTCAATGCCAGGCTGCTAAACCCTGTGTTTTTAGAGACACAAACATACATATTTTACAGCTCCCAACAATAAACTGAATAAATACAAAACTACAGTTTTTCAAAAACAATTGAAAAACAGAACAAGTATTGAGAAAGTCTAAATGCTGGTAGCCAATACCCAACCTATGATCTTTGCCAATTCTTGTTGTGTGTAATGAATTGGAGAGTAAATTGTTTGTAGGCACGCCTCTTTTATGAAAATACAACCTTCATTCGACCTCCGCACACTTTGCAGCATTAGAAAGCAAAACAAAAAAGTTTTAATGTCTACCAAACATAAACATACAAATGTATTCACAGTCTCGCGCGAAAGTAAAGGTCTAAGGAAATCTTGACCGGTCACAAAGATTTATACTTTGTCTCATTTATGTGCAAATTATGACTTTTTGGAACAATTTAAGTTGCCTAAATTCTCCTTTGACACAACAACAATTGTTTTGCATGAAATACGCGCTTCTCAAAAAACAGTTTGGCCATGATATGTTATGTTATGCAGATTTGTAGAGCAAACTCTCACCGGCAGAGTATCCTTGTGCTGATTACCCTTCCCGTGCAGTTAGTGTGGTATCTCGGGCGGAAACTGAACACTCTTTAAATACTTATCTCGAACCCCTCCCCCGTGTCCCTTTACATGTTTCAGAATGGGGCTGATTGGCCAAACGCAAAGAGGTTCTTTGCACATTTGCTAAATTTTCCATTTTACCTTGTATTGTCAAGAAGTCTGCAAAGTGGTAGTGGCAAACACAGACGTCCTATTAATCAATCAATCAAGCAGTATTTGTATAGCAAAGCACAGTCACCCCTAGGGGTATCTCGGCGCTGTGGACGCCACGTCAGAATAAAGGTCAGAAACAAGCAGAAAGAGGCAAAATAGAGGGCAGAGAAGAGGCAGAAAATATGAGGAAAACGAGCAGAGGAGCCATAAACCGAAGGCAACCGAGGGTAGTGGAGTGACGGCAAGCCGGACATGGGGACCGGCATTGGGGGAGCTGGCACGGCGACCTGCTCCTACGGCCTCAGATGAAAGGACTTTAATATATTCCTCTGATCCCCAACCCCCGTCATTAGGCCTTCTCCATCCACAAGAGCACAGGAGATCAGTGGAGAAGTGTGGCTCACTGGTTAGAAGCGACAGACCCTGAAGCAGAGATCACGCCGGGGACCAGGGATCAATTCCAGACGCAGCAGGGTCTTGGGCTTAATGTCCGCGGACTCGATAATTCTCTCGCCTCGGCGACTACTCTAATCATGGGTCCCACGATGCAACTCTGGGCAATAGCTTGCTTAATCTCCACAACGGCCCCAACAACACAGTGATGCCAGGCTTCACCTTGGGGGTGCCCAGGAGGGACATCTCACAGGGAGAGCCAGGAAGGGTTCCACAGCGTTATACAGCACCGGGACGCCCCGTTGCTGGGGCAGCTGTGCACTGTACAAGTATACTACATTTACATCTGTGGACCACTTCCATTTCAGGAATGTGTACCTCAGAAGGGGTTATCACATGATGTCACCTGTGGGCTACAGCATGGGGTTCAGAATTTATTGGGTGTGATAAGCGAGCACCTATTCCGAGCTTCCGGGTGATAACAAGCGGTTCTTGGTGCTTACCAAACTAAATCAGCCTCCTACAGTAAATGCGTGCAGTTCTTCCATGGTAAATTCCAGAAGGTTTGACCAGCCAAAGTTTAAGGAAGGGTTCGGTATTTAATGAACCTGGTAATTTCCCTGGAGGTGCAGCGAGGTGTCTCTGCCTTGTTTGATGGCCCAGGACCTCCAGCTGCTCCCTATGTGCACCGCTTGCATAAAAGAAATGAGGTTTCCTGTGAAGGGAGGAGCTATGCAACCGCTCACGCTAGATAGGTACAACGAGGCGTATGCAGATCCTCGCAGCAAAAGATGCTGTGTGTGCGGATGCCAGGCCCTGTGTGCCAGTGTCACACAGCTGAACAAGGACCCATTCAGGAGGATTAGCGAGTCCAGCCTGGAGCCCGGTCCAGGTACAAGAACAGCTGCGGAGCCAGAATCCATCTAGCTCCTACTCTGTTCCAAGCGCTGAATCCAAATAAAGCGCTTTAACAAATGTGCAAGGCTGATATATGGGCCAAAGAAGGCGAGATTTTATTTAATGAGTGATACAATTTGTGAAGCTTCCACCCCACAGTGGAACTGTTGCAGAGCACATGCAGTCTCGGCCAAAGAGCCCCCACTGAGGGTGCCCGTCGGGTATTGCAGCGCCGGCCTGACGAGGAGCAGGCCCGATGATGAAGCATGACACCCAGCGGGCTGGGAGTGTGAGGGCCCATCCTTCCTCTTGGTAGCCAGTATTTTGCACCTACTCCATCGCCTCTGTCAGCCTCCTTAGGAACTGCATACTCCTCTCGTTGTTATCACGTGCAGTAGGGGACAGAAGGGAGGCCCTAGAACCGAAGAAGGCATCTCCAGAGGTGGCGAAAGGAACGGACAGCGCTGAACCGGAAGGACTTCAGTGTTATTCTAAATTCAGAGTTGTCTGGACACGCGCAGAGGGGTGGCAGAAGGGGGCTCTGGGGTGCAGCCTAGAGTGCAGAGATTTCTGGCCATCCAAACCCCTCCTCTTTCCTGCCCCAAACCCGAGCCCATACCCCTTTATCGCTTACGCTTTGGTTTGACGAGGGACAGCAAGAGGTTCAGGGAGAGTTCTTTGTAAGGAACAAAGGTTAATATTAAGTCGTCATTGCAGAATTATCTCTGTGCCACTTCATGTCAGATGGTGCCCTTAGAAACCATAAAACATCTGCATCTCATGTGGCTAAGGTCATGACCTTGGAATTCGGAATACTGACTTCAAACATTGGATTTAACATCTAACCAAAAATTGTGTGGTTCTTGGCAAATCAGTTTATTTCCCTATGCTTCCAATTTTAAATATGTATTATATAATGAAAATAAATGCAATATAATGTAATGATTATGGAAATAATATGCAACACGCAACTGTACTGGGCACTTTCTGAGTTTCATATCCTGAATCCCTTCTCCATCCGATCTTGATGCCTGTGGGCTGACACTTTGAACTTTGAGGCCTTTTGGCAGACACCCTGGCCTGGTATTGAACAGCACTACATGGCCGAGCTGCTGCAGCGACAGTAAATATGTGTTATTTGAAGCTCATGAAGCTAAAGACGTGAAAAATCAAAATGAAAGATAACCTAAGACTCAAAAGTTACCCACATTATAAAACAAGCCTCATAATGAATCCAAAGGCAGAATTTACAGAAGACAATGAGACAAGCCTATGAAAAATATGGGAGGAGAGTGGGCGGGGCTTCTCTCCCATACTCTACTACAGCAGTCTCACAGACAGCGCATGCGCGCTGCCGCTAGGCTCGACCCAAAAATATGGAAGCAAATTAGTAAAGAGCCTAAAACTAGCAAAACACATCTGTAAAAAAAGTTGAAAAATTGTTTTCTTGTGCATTCAACCTCCAAGCACCGCCATTTTCATTCTGTAGATTTGCAATATGCACATCTAAAATTCTGGCAAACTAGGAGCTCGTTTACACCAATAAGATTAATAAGGCGGCAACTCTACTGCGGACATTGGCCAAATCTTTACTCACTTCTTAACCTGTTACGTAGTAAATCGCCCATTACTCTGTCTCTGTGAGACAAACTTTAATCGCAATAAGATTGCCAAAAGTTGCACTGTGTTTTTACAGGCAAATGAGTCCTCTTCAAAGGGTCTTCAGCTAAACTCGGACAGTTTCACAAAATCGGAATCTAGTAAATTAAATCCAGTCGTACACCCCATTGGGTCGCTGTCTGCCCCCTTTTTAGAGTTGACAATCCATTCAGTAGGACTGTGTAAACGAATTCCGCAATCCTCCTTCAAAAATGGCCACCTGCCTCCACCTTTGGAGACAAGCCGGAGCCATCTGACCTGGCCTTGCTTCATCCAATCTCATCAATGACTTTCTCAATTGAGATCCCGGAAAATAAAGTTAATTCTCATTTTTTTTGCTTTTCTTATCGCGCCTTCATCCTTGATCCCGGGCAGTTGGACTTCTTTTACCCCTTTCATGGCGCAGGGACAGTACTAGTTGTAAATTTAGATGACCTCAGAATTATGGTTGACTAGGACCACTCTTCCGCCTTGGTTTGACTTGACCTGCCCATGACCTTTGATACTGTGAACAACCAATGGCCTCTGGTCCTCCCAAATCAGGTCATTGAGTACTATAAACCCCTGACATGGATCTCGTCATACCTTCTGGAATGTTCTCAAGTCCACCCTTTGTCCCACCAGCTCTCCCAGAAGACCCTGTCTGAGCCCTACTCTTTTAAAGCTCAGGTCTACTTACTAGCTGAACTTATTACATCTCTTGGGCCTATGCAGATGACTTATCTCAGAAACACTACTTCACACACCAATGCTAGCTTAAGGAACCTCTTTATATGGATGTACAACAACTTCTTAAAACTCTAAACTGATAAATAGATGTATGGTAGTCGGTTGTCTGTTCCACCAGGTAGCCACTGACATTAGCCCCCACACCCAATCTCTCTCCTGGACCTCGGAATCTGGGACTCTGTTTTCACACACATCTTCCCTTGATAGACCGAGTCAGTCAAATAGTGTTGGCGTGTTTTATATCACAGTTTAATGCAATCTCCCTGCACTGGTGGAGCACTGATATGTGCCTTGGATGCTATATTCATATTAAATAATAATAATAATAATATAGCCATTTCTAGAGCGCCTGGTTACACTAAAACAGTGTGTCCCCGCGCTATAAATTGCTGTAAGACCCTAGAAGGCAGAAGACCGGAGGGAGGGGGAAAATTAAGCTACAAACACTAGTTGTACTTGACAGGTAAAAGATGGGTTTTAAGTTTTGAACGGAATCTTGTTTCTGAGGGCTCCATACGAAGATCTATGGGCAGTTCGTTCCAGTGTTTACTTGCCAAAAACCTAAAGGAACGGCCTCCCATCCTGGCTTTGCGAATGCGAGGGAGTTTAAACAGCATTGCTCCGGCCGATCTCATGTTCCGGATGGGGCGATGGACGGTAAGGAGCTTTTGCAGGTATCTTGGGCCCTTTCCTTGGGCAATGCGGTGGGCAAAGCAAAGCGCTTTGAACCTAATACGCTCCCTGATGGGGAGCCAGTGAAGTCTTGACAGAGCCAACTTCCCAGATGCTCTGCGGGGCAGATTGAGAACCAGGCGTGCAGCAGCGTCTTGTACACACTGCAGTTGGTGTAGGCCTTTCTTACTTAAACCTAAGAGCAGGGCATTACCGTAGTCAAGATGAGGTGTGACTAATGCGTGGATGAGGCTTCTCCTAGCATATTACAGTATGAGAAAATCTCCCTGCACTGGTGAGGCACTGATATGTGCCTTGGATGATATATTCATATTACAGTATGAGAACATCTCCCTGCACTGGTGAGGCATTGATAAGCACCTTGAAGGATATCTGTATATTACAGTGTAAGAGATACACACTGCACTGGTGAGGCGTTAAAAAAGTGCCTTGAGTCACACATGAATCTATACTACTATAATAAAGGAGAAACTTTGAGGCTTTGAGGCGGGTAAACTCCGGGACCACTACGCCAATCTACACACCCGATACACCATACAAATCGTCAGGGTGTGTAGATGGTTATAGGCTATATGAAGTTTAAAAATAAACCTTATCTAAAAAAATTATTTTAACAAAAAAGTAGTCCCCCCAAAGTAGCGCTGGCCGCGACATGCGTGCTCACGTTGAGGGGCGGCGTCAGAGCGGCGTCAGAGGAGCGGCGGACATGGCGTGGGGGAGGAGCGGTCACGTGAGGAGCAGCGGACAGGCCAGCGGCGGTGCGACCAGCGGAGAGGCGGACATGGCGTGGGGGAGGAGTGGCGGCAGACAGGCGGTGAGGAGCAGAGCGGCGAGGAGCTGTCAACTCAGGAGCGGCGGCTGAGGTAAGCAGGCGGGTGTCGGGCCAGGCAGGGGACGGGGAGTTACAAAAGGCAATGTCGGGGTAGGCGGGGGTCTGGGAAGGCGGGGACGGGGACTAACACCTCCATTGACTCAGGCTAGGCGAGGGTCGGGCCAGGCGGCAGGCGGGGGACGGGGCTGGCGGGGGCACGGGCTGCTGGGCAATGTCGGGGCAGGCGGGGGTAGGGGGAAGCCTGAAAGCTCCCGGCAAGGTCGGGACGGGCTGCTAGTAATACAGTATAAGGCAATTTCCCACCACTTGTTAAGCGTTAATGAGCGCATTGAATGATGTATGGTCTGGTCAGGTCAATTATACTTTTATTTGATTTCATTAAAATCATAAAAGGGTGGGACAAGCCACCGAGGTACATGGAGCATCAAGCAATCATTTAAATAACAAAGAAGAATAAAAACACATCAAAATTCATGAGTGCATTAAATGATGTATGCACATTACAGTATAAGGCATCCCCCCCCCCTCACTGGTTAGGTGTTAATAAGCACCCTGAGTGATATATTCATATTATATGAAAAGGGAAACTCACAGCACTGTTTTGGGGTTAATAAGCGCCGTGAGTGATAGATGAATATTATAGTACATGGGAATATCCCAGCACTGGTTAAGCATTAGTAAGAATCATGAATGATATATGTAAATTACAGTGTAAGCCAATCTCCCAGCACTGGTGAGGCGTTAATAAGGGCCTTGAGTGATATATGCATATTACAGTATGAGGGACTCTCCCAGCACTGGTGAGGCGTTAATAAGCGCCTTGAGTGATATATGCATATTACAGTATGAGGGACTCTCCCAGAATTCCTCAGGTAGTAATAAGCGCAGTGAGGAATGATGTGCCTGTGCCTGTCCTGAGACGGGTCTCTCTGAGATGCATCACCAGCTCTGGCTTTAAGTGAATATACACACAGAACAATATCTCTTTTGGGAAAAGAGAGTGAACGGGGCACCAAGAGTGATGTCCCTCATGGTTCAAGAGATGGCGTCTCGCGCTTGTTAGAAGTCATTGCGCTGGGACAAATGTGTCCTGCAAACTTCAATTTATTCGATGGATTTCCGCAGGATACCGTGAAGCCCGCGCAGCCTGTTTAACGAGGAACTTGTACCGTTTAGGGGTGTCCAATGTACAAACGGATGAGATCTGTCTTGACAAACTTAAGAGGCGATGGGGAAATGGCGTTAACCCCAGGTATAGCGGCAAGAGGTGTCTGGTACCTTCCGGAAGCAGAAGTCCCCTGCACCAAAGACCCCATGGACCCCAGGGTGTGTGAAGATACTCTATCTCACGGTGAGTGTGAGGTAACGGCTCCAGTAAACAATGCAAGGCCATCTCACACCTGTTCTAAGTCAATAGACACCATACAGGGACATCTCACACCTGTTTAAAGTCAATAGACACCATAGAAGGCCATCTCACACCTGTTCAAAGTCAATAGACACCATACAAGGCCATCTCACACCTGTTCAAAGTCAATAGACACCATACAAGGCCATCTCACACCTGTTTAAAGTCAATGGACACCATGCAAGGCCATTTCACAACTGTTCAAAGTCAACGGACACCATGCAAGGCCAACTCACACATGTTTAAAGTCAATAGACACCATGCAAGGCCATCTCACACCTGTTCAAAGTCAATAGACACCATACAAGGCCATCTCATAACTATTCAAAGTCAACAGACACGATACAGGGCCATCTCACACCTGTTCAAAGTCAACAGACACCATACAGGGCCATCTCACACCTGTTCAAAGTCAATAGACCGCATACAAGGCCATCTCACACCTATTTAAAGTCAATTGACCCCAAACAGGGCCATCTCACACCTGTTCAAAGTCAAAAGACACCATACAAGGCCATCTCACACCTGTTCAAAGTCAATAGACACCATACAAAGCCATCTCACACCTGTTCAAAGTCAATAGACAACATATAAGGCCATCTCACACCTGTTCACAGTCAATGGACACTATGCAAGGCCCTCTCACACCTGTTCAAAGTCAATGGACACCATGCAAAGCCATCTCACACCTGTTCAAAGTCGATAGCCACGATGCAAGGCTATCTCTCACCTGTTCAAAGTCAACAGACACCATACAAGGCCATCTCACACCTGTTCAAAGTCAACAGACACCATATAGGGCCATCTCACACCTGTTCAAAGTCAACAGACACCATACAGGGCCATCTCACACCTGTTCAAAGTCAACCGACACCATACAGGGCCATCTCACACCTGTTCAAAGTCAACAGACACCATACAGGGCCATCTCACACCTGTTCAAAGTCAACAGACACCATACAGGGCCATCTCACACCTGTTCAAAGTCAACAGACACCATACAGGGCCATCTTACACTTTTTCAAAGTCGGAGTGGAGGGGAGAGAGAAGTGCACAGAGTGCAGTTTTGACTGTTGTGCAGGATGGGATGGATCTCGGAGGAAATCATGGAGGCGGTGTTGCAATGATACACAGGTGGCATTTTGTAGTTTTTTCATTCTGGAGGGGAGGGGGAGAGATTGGCAGAGGTGGGTTTTGAAGGGGGTGTGCACTTTCCGAGGGGAACTGTTGTTCTTGTATATGATCAATGTTTTTGGTTTGGTTGTTGCTCCATCGTCTAGCACATTCTTTGTTCAACCAGGTGTATGTTTGATTCCCCATGTTATACTAATGTTCTGATTTGTTACCTTTGCCTCAAATTGTAAAGCGCTCTGATACCCTTCTCGATCAAGTTCGCGCTATATAAAACTTTATAAATAAATAATAGACCCCATACAAGACCATCTCACACCTGTTCAAAGTCAATAGACCCCATACAGGGCCATCTCACACCTGTTCAAAGTCAATAGACACTAAACAAGGCCATCTCACACCTGTTCAAAGTTAATAGACACCATAAAAGGCCATCTAACACCTGTTCAAAGTCAATGGACACCATGCAAGGCCATCTCACACCTGTTCAAAGTCATTGGACACCATGCAAGGCCATCTCACACCTGTTCAAAGTCAATAGACACCATACAAGGCCATCTCACACCTGTTCAAAGTCAATAGACACCATACAAGGCCATCTCACACCTGTTCAAAGTCAATGGACACCATGCAAGGCCATCTCACACCTGTTCAAAGTCATTGGACACCATGCAAGGCCATCTCATACCTGTTCAAAGTCAATAGACACCACACAGGGCCATCTCACACCTGTTCAAAGTCAATAGACACCATTCCTGGCCATCTCACACCTGTTCAAAGTCAATAGACACCATACAAGGCCATCTCACACCAGTTCAAAGTCAACAGACACCATACATGGCCATCTCACACCTGTTCAAAGTCAATAGACACCATATAAGGCCATCTCACACCTGTTCAAAGACAATAGACACCATGCAGGGAAATCACACACCTCTTCAAAGTCAATAGACACCATACAGAGCCATCTCACACCTGTCCAAAGTCAATAGACACCATACAAGGCCATCTCACACCTGTTCAAAGTTAATAGACACCATAAAAGGCCATCTAACACCTGTTCAAAGTCAATGGACGCCATGCAAGGCCATCTCTGAACCCTGACATCACATGCACCTTTCCCCTCCTGAGGCGGAAGCCGGGAGGTCTCTTGTCTTTCCCTGATTTTAAACTGTGTTTTTAAACATTTGTTGTTCGCTATTTTGTAATTTACTACACCTGATTTAATAGGTGTTTGGGACCCCCCAGCGCTCAGCAGCGCCTAGAAATCACTTCTGCCCCATCCTTACAGCTCCGGTCCCGCTCTCGGCCGAGTATTGACGCCGAGAGCACTGGGCGCCGGCTTTGGCGGCCATCTTGGGTCGGGCTAGCTAACTGAGGCCATCGACAGCGCTATAAAAGGCGCCGGGAACAGGTAGCCGGTAACCCTGACATCACATGCACCTTTCCCCTCCTGAGGCGGAAGCCGGGAGGTCTCTTGTCTTTCCCTGATTTTAAACTGTGTTTTTAAACATTTGTTGTTCGCTATTTTGTAATTTACTACACCTGTTTTAATAGGTGTTTGGGACCCCCCAGCGCTCAGCAGCGCCTAGAAATCACTTCTGCCCCATCCTTACAGCTCCGGTCCCGCTCTCGGCCGAGTATTGACGCCGAGAGCGCTGGGCGCCGGTTTTGGCGGCCATCTTGGGTCGGGCTAGCTAACTGAGGCCATCGACAGTGCTATAAAAGGCGCCGGGAACAGGTAGCCGGTAACCCTGACATCACATGCACCTTTCCCCTCCTGAGGCGGAAGCCGGGAGGTCTCTTGTCTTTCCCTGATTTTAAACTGTGTTTTTAAACATTTGTTGTTCGCTATTTTGTAATTTACTACACCTGATTTAATAGGTGTTTGGGACCCCCCAGCGCTCAGCAGCGCCTAGAAATCACTTCTGCCCCATCCTTACAGCTCCGGTCCCGCTCTCGGCCGAGTATTGACGCCGAGAGCGCTGGGCGCCGGTTTTGGCGGCCATCTTGGGTCGGGCTAGCTAACTGAGGCCATCGACAGCGCTATAAAAGGTGCCGGGAACAGGTAGCCGGTAACCCTGACATCACATGCACCTTTCCCCTCCTGAGGCGGAAGCCGGGAGGTCTCTTGTCTTTCCCTGATTTTAAACTGTGTTTTTAAACATTTGTTGTTCGCTATTTTGTAATTTACTACACCTGATTTAATAGGTGTTTGGGACCCCCCAGCGCTCAGCAGCGCCTAGAAATCACTTCTGCCCCATCCTTACAGCTCCGGTCCTGCTCTCGGCCGAGTATTGACGCCGAGAGCGCTGGGCGCCGGTTTTGGCGGCCATCTTGGGTCGGGCTAGCTAACTGAGGCCATCGACAGCGCTATAAAAACAGACGGTCATGGCTCCGCGCAGCGGACGCGATCAGCGGACGCGCCGAACCTGCGCCGGAGTCGTGCCAGAGTCCTGCCCGTCTGCGACCGTCCGGGCCCAGACGGGCCCAGGGCCTGTCACCATGCTCGACTCTCTGGCGCCTTCTTTCACCAGGCTCCAATATGGGAGGGACGCTCTCATCGCCTTACGTCCGCCCCACCCTACTATCTGTAGCTTTGCACAGGCGGGAACCATTCCATTTTTACCGTGTAGAGCCTGTCCTTCCGGCCATAATTCAGTGGCGGTGAAATCCGTTCTTTCCATGGCCTTACTAAATTGCCGGTCCTTGCCGAGCCATGCCACTGAAATTAATTCACTTATTCTGGACCATGAGCTCGATGTGCTGTTTCTTACTGAGACCTGGCTCTCCCCCAGCTCTGGCCCTGATATGGTCAGAGCACTCCCTCCGGGCTTTCATATACTTCACCTTGACAGACCGAAAGGGAGGGGAGGAGGAATTGCTGTTCTTTACAGAGACACGCTCACTTGTAAGATCCAGAATGGAGGGGTGACTGATTGTGAGAGCTTACAGTTCTCCCTTCGGTTATCACCCACAGTATCTCTGGTAGGCTTGTTGATCTACCGCCCTCCTGGACCCCTGGGCAGCTTCCCTAACTCTCTTTTAGAAGTTACTGCTCTTCTTGCCTCTTCAACTGCCAACTTTGTCGTTCTTGGGGATTTTAATATCCATCTTGATGACCCTACCAATGTTGCGAGAGTCGACCTGCTCGACGACCTTAAATCGTTTGGAATCAACTTAGTCAACTCGGGTGTTACCCATGAGAAAGGCCACCTGCTCGACCCTATACTCTCTAACTTGGACCATCTTACTCCATCTTCGGCTATTGCCCTGCCTTGGACAGACCATTTTTTGGTGTCCGCGACTTGGCAATTTGACAGTCCTGTTGCGGTGGTCCCAAGAGTTTACACCCTGGAGAGAGCCTGGTCGAGGCTCCCAGTCGACACTTGGGCGGCATACTTGGAGGCCACGCAGCCTCCTCAGGGAGTCGACCCGATAGTCGCTGACGCAAATTTACATACCTGGCTCGTAGATTCTCTGGACACTCTCCTACCCAAAAAGAAACAACTTACGAGAGGGAAGAGAGTGGGCTCCGCACCTTGGTATTCGCTGGAATTGAGAACCCTGAGGAAGGGATGTAAGAGGCTAGAGCGGTCCTGGAGGAGAGAGTGGAGTGAGGCGAGTAGCAAAGAATATCTTGCGGCTCTGAGCAGGTATAAATCCGCTATTCGAGTGGCACAAGCAGGATTCTTTGAAGAGCGCATAGGCTCTGCGGCCAACTCTTCTAAAGAGTCTTTCAGGGTCATTAAGGAGCTACTGCATGCCCCTGTACCTCAGGTTCTTCACGAGGACCCTCGCAAAAAATGCACAGAACTGGCCTCTTTTTTCAAAAGCAAAATTGATAATATACTGGCTTCCCTTCCCCGGCTAGGTGAGGTCACTTCTTCGGATGATAATTCCAGCTCTCAAATTAAGACGCAATCGGTGGAGCTGGCCTCTCTAGGTCCGGTCACGATGGAGGAAGTCCTGGCGGTTCTGAGGTCTATGAAGAGTGGCTCCCCGAAAGACCCAGCACCGATCAAATATCTCAAACAGGTGTCTTCTACAATTGGCGGCCCTGTGACGGACTTGATAAATCTGTCCCTCGCCCAAGGGGTAGTACCCCCTAGTTGGAAAGGGGCAGTGGTTAAGGCCCTTTTGAAAAAGCCTAATCTCGATCCCGCCGACCTTGCCAACTTTCGACCTATTTCCTTGCTGCCGGGTATTAGTAAGGTGGCCGAGAAGCTGGTGAATAGCCGCCTCTCGGACTTCTTGGAAGCCAATTCCCTCCTGGGCGATTCCCAAACGGGTTTTCGTCCCGGTCAGGGGACTGACACCGCCCTGCTGGCGGTCGTGGAGAATGCGAGGAGCATGCTGGATTCGGGGGGATCAGTGGCAGTGATCCTCCTGGACCTCCGCGCTGCTTTTGACACCGTGGACCATCAGGTGCTTCTCCAACGGCTGTCGGGGGTGGGGGTCACGGGTCTGGCCCTCAAATGGTTCGCTTCCTTCTTGGAAGGCCGTACATTTGAGGTGTGGGAAGGCCAGGAAAAATCATCCTCTACCCCTCTCCAGTGCGGTGTGCCACAGGGCTCTTCATTGAGCCCTACCTTATTCAACGTTTACATGGCCCCCCTGGAGAGTGTGGTACTGCCGCTGGGTATTAAAATCATCAGTTATGCTGATGATACTCAGCTGGTGGTAGGCCTCTCCCAGTCGGCGCACCATCCCGACAGGCTGCACGCGTGTCTTGAGAAGATCTACACGTGGATGTGCAGCTCAGCCCTAAAGTTAAATGGCTCCAAGACGGAGTTGATGCTGCTGGGGAACTCTTCTCCATCGCTGTCCCCCAGCAGCTGGCCAGACTGTCTGGGACCGGTACCCCCCCCCCAAGCAGGAGATCAAGAGCCTGGGGGTGTGGCTGGAGCAGGACCTATCGTTTAAAACCCATGCCAAAAAGACCGCTGGCGTGTGCTTTGGCCTGCTCCGCTCAGCCCAGAAGATTCTGCCTCTGCTCCCAGTGGCTACTCGAAGGCTTCTCATCCAGGGACTTATCATCTCACGGCTGGATTTCAGCAATGCGCTATTCCTGGGCGCGCCCGAATCCACCCTGAATAAACTGCAGCAAGTGCAGAACGCGGCTGCCAGGCTTTTGACGGGTCTCCCCAGGCGTCAATCTGCCCGCCCGGCGTTGAGGGCACTGCACTGGCTCCCTGTGAGGGACAGGGTGAAATTCAAGTCCCTTTGTATTGCCCACAAAGTTCTGCACGGGGTAGGCCCTCCTATTCTTGAGGAGATGGTCCAGCCTTACAAGGCCTCTCGTTCCCTCCGCTCTGACAATCAACATCTCCTCCAGGTTGGCAGGGTGAAAAAGGCTAGAACTGGTGGCAGAAGGTTCTCAATAAACGTGGCCTCCCTGTGGAACTCACTGCCCCTACAACTTCGATCGGAAGCTAGTCTGCTTCGCTTCCGTAAACTTTTAAAAACTTTCTTGTTTTCCATTTAATCTCTTCATTTTTTAGCAGTGTTATGTTCTGGAAGCGCTGGGATGCCTATCGGTAACCAGGCGCTATACAAAACTCAGAATAATAATAATAATAATAATCTCACACCTGTTCAAAGTCAACGGACACCATGCAAGGCCATCTCACACCTGTTCAAAGTCAATAGACACCATACAAGGCCATCCCACGCCTGTTCAAAGTCAATAGACACCATACAGGGACATCGCACACCTGTCGAAAAAATAGACACCATAAAGGCCATCTCACACCTCTTCAAAGTCAATACTCCATAGACACCATATAAAACCATCTCACACCTGTTCAAAGTCAATAGACACCATATAAGGCCATCTCACACCTGTTCAAAGTCAATGGACACCATGCAAGGCCATCTCACACCTGTTCAAAGTCGATGGGCACCATGCAAGGCTATCTCACACCTGTTCAAAGTCAATAGACACCATACAACGCCATCTCACACCTGTTCAAAGTCAATGGACACCATGCAAGGCCATCTCACACCTGTTCAAAGTCAATGGACACCATGCAAGGCTATCTCACACCTGTTTAAAGTCAATAGACACCATTCAAGGCCATCTCACACCTGTTCAAAGTCAATAGACACCATATAAGGCCACACATGTTCAAAGTCAGTAGACACCATACCAAGACATTTAAAGTGTGGAGAGACTGACTTATTTATTTATTTATTTTATTTTGCCATTTGTAAAGCGCTCTGCAACCCTACGGGCATCCTGGCGCTGTCTTCACACTTCATCTGAGGGAATAGGCCCCACCAGAAGGCGGTGAAGGTAATGAGATGCCACTTTACATTGGATGCAACATTCTGGGTACTTTTTGATATTGAATACAGCTCCCCCCAAGTCCCAGCATGTCCTAAATGCCGCCACATGCCTCATTCCGGACCCCTAGAGGCGCTTTCCTATGCCTAGCCATCTGGGGTCCCTGCCCAGCCCCCCTCATTCGTAAGTGCTGTATGTTTAGAGCTCTCTTTTTATAAGGTCCTACACTCTCATGCCTCCTTACTAGCCGGCCCGGCTTTCAAAAGACACGTCTGGGAGGCTGGGCCTTCTCTGTTGTCACTTCTAAAGTCTAGCATTCACTAGGTCTGGAATTCTCTGGGTCTGGCGCTTTCTAGCTCTGACACTCTCTCTAGTCAATCACTTTCTAGTCGATCACTCTCTACCTCTGGCAGTCTCTAGGTGTGGCACTCTCTATGTCTGGCACACCTTTGCTCTGGCACTCTCTAGGTGTGACACTCTCTATGTCTGGCACTCTCTAACTCTGGCACTCTCTAGCTCTGACACTCTATTCTGGCACTCTCTAGGTCTGGCACTCTCTATGTCTGGCACACTTTAGCTCTGGCACTCTCTAGGTGTGGCAGTCTCTAGGTGTGGCACTCTATTTGTCTGGCACACTTTAGCTCTGGCACTCTCTAGGTGTGGCACTCTCTATGTCTGGCACTCTCTAGCTCTGGCACTCTCTAGGTGTGGCAGTCTCGAGGTGTGGCACTCTCTATGTCTGGCACTCTCTAGGTCTGGCACTCTCTGGCTCTTGCACTCTCTAGTATGGTACTTTCTAGGTCTGGCACTCTTTAGCTCTGGCACTCTCTAGGTCTTGCACCCTCTAGGGCTGCACTCTCCAGCTCTGGCACTCTCTAGGTCTGGCACCCTCTAGGGCTGCACTCTCTAGCTCTGGCACTCTCTAGTCTGGCTCTCTCTAGGGCTGCACTCTCTAGCTCTGGCACTCCCTGGTTCTGGCAGCCTCTAGGTCTGCACTCTCTAGCTCTGGCACTCTCTAACTCTGACACTCTAATCTGGCAAACTCGTCTGGCACTCTCTATCTCTGACACTCTCTATTCTGGCACTCTCTAGCTCTTGCACTCTCTAGTCTGTCACACTCTAGTCTGGCACTCTCTAGGTCTAGCAGTCTCTAGCTCAGGCACTCTCTGGGTCTGGCACTCCATAGCTATGACACTCTCTAGTCTGGCCCTCGTGTCTGGCACTCTCTGGGTATGGCACTCTCTAGCTCTGGCACTCTCTAGCTTTGGCACTCTCTGGGTATGGCACTCTCTAGCTCTGGCACTCTCTGGGTATGACACTCTCTAGCTCTGGCACTCTCTAGCTCTGGCACTCTCTAGGTCTGGCACTCTCTAGCTCTGGCACTCTCTAGCTCTGGCACTCTCTTGGTCTGGCACCCTTTAGGGCTGCACTCTCTAGCTCTGGCACTCTCTAGTCTGGCTCTCTCTAGGTCTGCACTCTCTAGCTCTTGCACTCCCTGGTTCTGGCACCCTCTAGGTCTGCACTCTCTAGCTCTGGCACTCTCTAGCTCTGACACTCTCTAATCTGGCAAACTCGTCTGGCACTCTCTAGCTCTGACACTCTCTATTCTGGCACTCTAGTCTTCTAGTCTGGCACTCTCTAGGTCTGGCACTCTCTGGGTCTGGCACCCTTTAGGTCTGCACGCTCTAGCTCTGACACTCTCTAATCTGGCAAACTCATCTGGCAATCTCTAGCTCTGACACTCTCTATTCTGGCACTCTAGTCTGGCACTCCCTGGTTCTTGCGCACCCTCTAGGTGTGCACTCTCTAGCTCTGGCACTCTCTAGCTCTGACACTCTCTAATCTGGCAAACTCGTCTGGCACTCTCTAGCTCTGACACTCTCTATTCTGGCACTCTAGTCTTCTAGCCTGGCACTCTCTAGGTCTGGCACTCCCTGGGTCTGGCACCCTTTAGGTATGCACTCTCTAGCTGTGGCACTCTCTAGTTCTGACACTCTCTAATCTGGCAAACTCGCCTGGCACTCTCTGGGTCTGGCACTCTCTGGGTCTGGCACTTCCTAGCTCTTGCACTCTCTAGTCTGGCACTCTCTAGGTCTGGCATTCTCTAGCTCTGGCACTCTCTGGGTATGGCACTCTCTAGTCTGGCCCTCGTGTCTGGCACTCTCTGGGTATGGCACTCTCTAGCTCTGGCACTCTCTGGGTATGGCACTCTCTAGCTCTGGCACTCTCTAGCTCTGGCACTCTCTAAGCCTGGCACTCTCTAGCTCAGGCACTCTCTGGGTCTGGCACTCCATAGCTATGACACTCTCTAGTAATGTAAATGTAAATGTAAATGTATAGGCATTTATATAGCGCACTACTTACCCGGAGGGTCCCAAGGCGCTTCGACCGCTGCAAAACCCTTCCTGGCTTCCCTGAGAGATGGTCCCTTAATGGGTATCTCCAGGGTGAGACCAGGCATCCCCGGCGGTCTGGTGGGGCCGTTAGTGAAGATGAGGCAAGCTAATGCCCAGAGTTGCCGAGTGTGATCGCTGATCAGAGTGGGCACCGAGGCGAGAGAATTATCGAGTCCGCTGACCCTGGTCCAGAAACCTGCCGCGCCGGGAATCGAATCCTGGTCCCGGGCCGTCCTCTGCTCCGTCCGTGTCTGGCACTCTCTGGGTATGGCACTCTCTAGCTCTGGCACTCTCTGGGTATGGCTCTCTCTAGCTCTGGCACTCTCTAGGTCCAGCACTCTCTAGCTCTCGCACTCTCTAGTCTGGAACTCTCTAGTCTGGCACTCTCTAAGCCTGGCACTCGCTAGCTCAGGCACTCTCTGGGTCTGGCACTCCATAGCTATGACACTCTGTAGTCTGGCCCTTGTGTCTGGCACTAACTGGGTATGGCACTCTCTAGCTCTGGCACTCTCTGGGTATGGCACTCTCTAGCTCTGGCACTCTCTAGCTCTGGCACTCTCTAGGTCTAGCACTCTCTAGCTCTGTCACTATCTGGGTCTGGCACTCTCTAGATCTTGCACTCTCGAGTCTGGCACTCTCTAGGTCCGGCACTCTCTAGCTCTGACACTCTCTTGGTCTGGCATTCTCTTGGTCTGGCACTCTCTAGCTCTGGCACTCTCTAGTCTGGCACTCTCCTAGTCTGACACTCTCTGTGTCTGGCACTCTAGTCTGGCACTCTCTAGCTCTTGCACTCTCTAGCTCTGGCACTCTCTAGTCTAGCTCTCTCTAGATCTGGCACTCTCTAGTCTAGCACTCTTTAGTCTGGCTCTCTCTAGTCTGGCTCTCTCTAGTCTTGATCTCTCTAGATATGGCTCTCTCTAGCCCTGGCTCTCTCTAGATCTGGCACTCTCTAGATCTGGCACTCACTAGTCTGGCTCTCTCTAGCTCTGGCTCTCTCTAGTCTGGCTCTCTCTAGCTCTGGCTCTCTCTAGATCTGGCTCTCTCTAGTCTGGCTCTCTCTAGTCTGGCTCTCTCTAGTCTTGCTCTCTCTAGTCTGTCTCTCTCTAGTCTGGCACTCTCTAGTCTGGCTCTCTCTAGATCTGACTCTCTCTAGTCTGGCTCTCTCTAGATCTGGCACTCTCTAGTCTGGCTCTCTCTAGCTCTGGCTCTCTCTAGTCTGGCTCTCTCTAGACCTGGGTCTCTCTAGTCTGGCTCTCTCTAGTCTGGCTCTCTCTAGTCTGTCTCTCTCTAGTCTGGCACTCTCTAGTCTGGCTCTCTCTAGATCTGACTCTCTCTAGTCTGGGTCTCTTGAGCTCTGGCTCTCTCTAGTCTGGCTCTCTCTAGTCTGGCTCTCTCTAGCTCTGGCTCTCTCTAGCTCTGACTCTCTCTAGTCTGGCTCTCTCTAGATCTGGCTCTCTCTAGTCTGGCTCTCTCTAGCTCTGGCTCTCTCTAGCTCTGACTCTCTCTAGTCTGGCTCTCTCTAGTCTGGCTCTCTCTAGTCTGGCTCTCTCTGGGTCTGGCACCCTTTAGGTCTGCACTCTCTAGCTCTGACACTCTCTAATCTGGCAAACTCATCTGGCAATCTCTAGCTCTGACACTCTCTATTCTGGCACTCTAGTCTTCTAGTCTGGCACTCTCTGGGTCTGGCACCTTTAGGTATGCACTCTCTAGCTCTGGCACTCTCTAGGCCTGGGACTCTCTCTCGCTCTTGCACTCTCTAGTATGGTACTTTCTAGGTCTGGTACTCTTTAGCTCTGGCACTCTCTAGGTCTTGCACCCTCTAGGGCTGCACTCTCCAGCTCTGGCACTCTCTAGGTCTGGCACCCTCTAGGGCTGCACTCTCTAGTCTGGCTCTCTCTAGGGCTGCACTCTCTAGCTCTGGCACTCCCTGGTTCTGGCAGCCTCTAGGTCTGCACTCTCTAGCTCTGGCACTCTCTAGTTCTGACACTCTAATCTGGCAAACTCGTCTGGCACTCTCTATCTCTGACACTCTCTATTCTGGCACTCTCTAGCTCTTGCACTCTCTAGTCTGTTACACTCTAGTCTGGCACTCTCTAGGTCTGGCAGTCTCTAGCTCAGGCACTCTCTGGGTCTGGCACTCCATAGCTATGATACTCTCTAGTCTGGCCCTCGTGTCTGGCACTCTCTGGGTATGGCACTCTCTAGCTCTGGCACTCTCTAGCTCTGGCACTCTCTGGGTATGACACTCTCTAGCTCTGGCACTATCTAGGTCTGGCACTCTCTAGCTCTGGCACTCTCTAGCTCTGGCACTCTCTTGGTCTGGCACCCTTTAGGGCTGCACTCTCTAGCTCTGGCACTCTCTAGTCTGGCTCTCTCTAGGTCTGCACTCTCTAGCTCTGGCACTCCCTGGTTCTGGCACCCTCTAGGTCTGCACTCTCTAGCTCAGGCACTCTCTAGCTCTGACACTCTCTAATCTGGCAAACTCGTCTGGCACTCTCTAGCTCTGACACTCTCTATTCTGGCACTCTAGTCTTCTAGTCCGGCACTCTCTAGGTCTGGCACTCTCTGGGTCTGGCACCCTTTAGGTCTGCACTCTCTAGCTCTGACACTCTCTAATCTGGCAAACTCATCTGGCAATCTCTAGCTTTGACACTCTATATTCTGGCACTCTAGTCTTCTAGTCTGGCACTCTCTAGGTCTGGCACTCTCTGGGTCTGGCACCCTTTAGGTATGCACTCTCTAGCTCTGGCACTCTCTAGTTCTGACACTCTCTAATCTGGCAAACTCACCTGGCACTCTCTGGGTCTGGCACTCTCTGGGTCTGGCACTTCCTAGCTCTTGCACTCTCTAGTCTGGCACTCTCTAGGTCTGGCATTCTCTAGCTCTGGCACTCTCTGGGTATGGCACTCCATAGCTATGACACTCTCTAGTCTGGCCCTCGCGTCTGGCACTCTCTGGGTATGGCACTCTCTAGCTCTGGCACTCTCTGGGTATGGCACTCTCTAGCTCTGGCACTCTCTAGCTCTGGCACTCTCTGGGTCTGGCACTCTCTAGGTCTTGCACTCTCTAGTCTGGAACTCTCTAGTCTGGCACTCTCTAAGCCTGGCACTCGCTAGCTCAGGCACTCTCTTGGTCTGGCACTCCATAGCTATGACACTCTCTAGTCTGGCCCTCGTGTCTAGCACTAACTGGGTATGGCACTCTCTAGCTCTGGCACTCTCTGGGTATGGCACTCTCTAGCTCTGGCACTCTCTAGGTCTAGCACTCTCTAGCTCTGACACTCTCTGGGTCCGGCACTCTCTAGATCTTGCACTCTCGAGTCTGGCACTCTCTAGGTCCGGCACTCTCTAGCTCTGGCACTCTCTTGGTCTGGCACTCTCTTGGTCTGGCACTCTCTAGCTCTGGCACTCTCTAGTCTGGCACTCTCTTAGTCTGACACTCTCTGTGTCTGGCACTCTAGTCTGGCACTCTCTAGCTCTTGCACTCTCTAGCTCTGGCACTCTCTAGTCTAGCTCTCTCTAGATCTGGCACTCTCTAGTCTAGCACTCTTTAGTCTGGCTCTCTCTAGTATGGCACTCTCTAGTCTGGCTCTCTCTAGTCTGGCTCTCTCTAGTCTGGCACTCTCTAGTCTGGCTCTCTCTAGCTCTGGCTCTCTCTAGTCTGGCTCTCTCTAGTCTGGCACTCTCTAGTCTGGCTCTCTCTAGATCTGGCTCTCTCTAGATCTGGCTCTCTCTAGTCTGGCTCTCTCTAGCTCTGACTCCCTCTAGTCTGGCTCTCTCTAGTCTGGCTCTCCCTAGATCTGGCTCTCTCTAGATCTGGCACTCTCTAGTCTGGCACTCTCTAGTCTGGCTCTCTCTAGTCTGGCTCTCTCTAGCTCTGGCTCTCTCTAGTCTGGCTCTCTCTAGTTTGGCTCTCTCTAGTCTGGCTCTCTCTAGATCTGGCACTCTCTAGTCTGGCACTCTCTAGTCTGGCTCTCTCTAGTCTGGCTCTCTCTAGCTCTGGCTCTCTCTAGTCTGGCTCTCTCTAGTCTGGCTCTCTCTAGTCTGTCTCTCTCTAGCTCTGGCTCTCTCTAGTCTGGCTCTCTCTAGTCTGGCTCTCTCTAGATCTGGCTCTCTCTAGCCTTGCTCTCTCTAGCTCTGGCTCTCTCTAGATCTGTCTCTCTCTAGTCTTGATCTCTCTAGATATGGCTCTCTCTAGATCTGGCACTCTCTAGTCTGGCTCTCTCTAGATCTGGCTCTCTCTAGATCTGGCTCTCTCTAGCCTTGCTCTCTCTAGCTCTGGCTCTCTCTAATCTGACTCTCTCTAGTCTGGCTCTCTCTAGATCTGGCTCTCTCTAGTCTGGCTCTCTCTAGTCTGGCTCTCTCTAGTCTGGCTCTCTCTAGCTCTGGCTCTCTCTAGATCTGGCTCTCTCTAATCTGACTCTCTCTAGTCTGGCTCTCTCTAGATCTGTCTCTCTATAGTCTGGCTCTCTCTAGCTCTGGCTCTCTCTAGGTCTGGCTCTCTCTAATCTGACTCTCTCTAGTCTGGCTCTCTCTACATCTGTCTCTCTATAGTCTGGCTCTTTCTAGTCTGTCTCTCTCTAGATCTGGCTCTCCCTAGATCTGGCTCTCTCTAGTCTGGCTCTCTCTAGTCTGGCTCTCTCTAGCTCTGGCTCTCTCTAGATCTGGCTCTCTCTAATCTGACTCTCTCTAGTCTGGCTCTCTCTAGCTCTGGCTCTCTCTAAATCTGACTCTCTCTAGTCTGGCTCTCTCTAGATCTGTCTCTCTATAGTCTGGCTCTCTCTAGCTCTGGGTCTCTCTAGATCTGGCTCTCTCTAATCGGACTCTCTCTAGTCTGGCTCTCTCTAAATCTGTCTCTCTATAGTCTGGCTCTCCCTAGCTCTGGCTCTCTCTAGTCTGTCTCTCTCTAGATCTGGCTCTCCTTAGATCTGGCTCTCTCTAGTCTGGCTCTCTCTAGCTCTGGCTCTCTCTAGATCTGGCTCTCTCTAATCTGACTCTCTCTAGTCTGGCTCTCTCTAGCTCTGGCTCTCTCTAGACCTGACTCTCTCTAATCTGGCTCTCTCTAGATCTGGCACTCTCTAGTCTGGCACTCTCTAGTCTGGCACTCTCTAGTCTGGCTCGCTCTAGTCTGGCTCTCTCTAGATCTGGCTCTCTCTAGCTCTGGCTCTCTCTAGTCTGGCTCTCTCTAGATCTGGCTCTCTCTAGTTTGACTCTCTCTAGTCTGGCTCTCTCTAGCTCTGCTCTCTCTAGTCTGGCTCCTTCTAGCTCTGGCTCTCTCTAGTCTGTCTCTCTCTAGTCTGGCTCTCTCTAGATCTGTCTCTCTCTACTCTGGCTCTCTCTAGCTCTGGCTCTCTCTATTCTGGCTCTCTATTGTCTGGCTCTCTCTATTCTGGCTCTCTCTAGACTGGCTCTCTCTAATCTGGCTCTCTCTAGATCTGGCTCTCTCTAGTCTGGCTCTCTCTAGATCTGGCTCTCTCTAGATCTGGCTCTCCCTAGTCTAGCTCTCTCTAGTCTGTCTCTTTCTAGTCTGGCTCTCTCTAGCTCTGGCGCTCTCTAGTCTGGCTCTCTCTAGATCTGGCTCTCTCTAGATCTGGCTCTCTCTAGATCTGGCTCTCTTTAGTCTGGTTCTCTCTAATCTGGCTCTCTCTAGTCTGGATCTCTCCACTCTGGCTCTCTCTAGATCTGGCTCCCTCTAGTCTGGCTCTCTCTACTCTGGCTCTCTCTAGCTCTGGCCCTCTCTAGATCTGGCTCTCTCTAGTCTGGCTCTCTTTAGCTCTGGCCCTCTCTAGATCTGACTCTCTCTAGATCTGGCTCTCTCTAGTCTGGCTCTCTCTAGATCTGGCTCTCTCTAGTCTGGCTCTCTCTAGATCTTGCTCTCTCTAGATCTGTCTCTCTATAGTCTGGCTCTCTCTAGTCTTTCTCTCTCTAGTCTGGCTCTCTCTAGTCTGGCTCTCTCTAGTCTGGCTCTCTCTAGATCTGACTCTCTCTAGTCTGGCTCTCTCTTGTCTGGCTCTCTCTAGTCTGGTTCTCTCTAGCTCTGGCTCTCTCTAGTCAGGCTCTCTCTAATCTGGCTCTCTCTAGTCTGGCTCTCTCTAGTCTGGCTCTCTCTAGTCTGTCTCTTTCTAGTCTGGCTCTCTCTAGATCTGACTCTCTCTAGTCTGGCTCTCTCTAGCTCTGGCTCTCTCTAGTCTGGGTCTCTCTAGTCTGTCTCTCTCTAGTCTGTCTCTCTCTAGTCTGGCTCTCTCTAGATCTGACTCTCTCTAGTTTGGCTCTCTCTAGTCTGTCTCTTTCTAGTCTGGCTCTCTCTCTAGATCTGACTCTCTCTAGTCTGGCTCTCTCTAGTTCTGGCTCTCTCTAGCTCTGTCTCTCTCTAGATCTGGCTCTCTCTAATCTGGCACTCTCTTAGTCTGACACTTTCTTAGTCTGACACTCTCTGTGTCTGGCACTCTCTAGCTCTTGCACTCTCTAGTCTGGCACTTTCTAGTCTGGCACTCTCTATTCTGGCACTCTCTAGCTCTTGCACTCTCTAGTCTAGCACTCTCCCACTCCCCACATGCGTGCGGCCTGTTCACTCTTGAGTTTTGGAGGCAGATACAGCCCGATCTCTTCTCTGTATATCGCTCTGTCCTTCTCTTTGCTTCTCCAGGGTGGGTTATTCCTTCAAGATGGTCGCCGTACATTGGGTATATATCAAATTAGAAAGCAGGGTTCCTCCACACTGCAAGCGCTGCAAGGGTCGGCATTATGTTCCTCCCTCTGCCGTGTCAGTTGATGTATAAAAGAGTGAGTCTGACTAACTTCCGGGCTAGTTTTGTTGTCATTTGTTTGGAATTTAATATTTTAAATTCCCTTTGTGATAAACTACTTTTGTTGTTATTTATGGTTTTGCTCCAGGTGTCTGCTGAGGCGGTACCTTGAGGTGTCTGCTAAGCATGGGCGGAAAATCCGTTCCGCTCGCGGATTTTGTGGATTTTCGGTAAATTTGCAATCCGCGAGATTCGCGAATTTCCCGCAAAATCCGTGAGCGGAACGGATTGGGTCAAAAGTTCAAGCTGACTTTTGTAACTCTTTTAGAATGGCGCTCTGCCAGAGCCATTCTAAAAGAGTTACAAAAGTCAGCTTCAACAGGAAGCTCTAATATATAAAGTAAAGCAGGTGTTGCTCAAATTCAGTTACACAATCATTAATCAACCCAAACGTGGGGTGATTAATGATTGTGTAACTTAATTTGACCTTCAACTGAGCACCTGCTTTACTTTATCTATTAGTGCTTCTTGTTAAAGCTATTTGTAGCTATTTTAGAATGGTGCTGGCAGCTTGCTGGCGCCATTCTAAGTGGGGCTGAGGGCAGAAGGGCACAAAAGTGGGACAGAGGGCGGAAGGGGACAAAAAATGAGTGGGGCAGAGGGCAGAAGGGCACAGAAACGAGTGGTACAGAGGGCAGTTGGGCATAAAAACGAGAGGGTGGCAGTGATTAAACAGGCAAAAAAAAAAAAGCGAAAACGCAAAGCGCCTCGCGAACACCTGCGAACACGCAAAGTGCCCCGCGAACACCTGCGAACTTGCAAACATAAAAAAATCCGCAAATTTGGGCAAATTCGCGAATTTTGCGGATTGCGAATTCGCAAATCCGCAAATTTGCGGATTGGAATTCGCAAAATTCACCCATGCTTAGTGTCTGCGGTCCACCCTGGTTAGCCCTCCCTCCTATGATAACCTCCTCCGTGGTTTGACCACATCCTCACCCACCGGAGGTCAGTCACTGTTCTCATTCATTCATTATTTACTTTATTCGGTTTCATTAGGAAAAACCATAAAAGTATCACACATCATAAATTACATTACATTTTCCAATAGTAAAAAAAAATACATTAAATTATTGTTAAAAATCATCACAGTAAATAGTTTACACAAATAAAACATTTCATTCAGAATTTTACAAGCTAAAAACATCATAAATCGTTACTGCAAGGTACATCGAATCTCAAGTTACAAGTTAGTCCTATGTCGAATACAAAATTTTAAGAACCTTACTATATTTATAGCTACGAGGTCTGATTCCAGAAATTGAAGAATCATAAATGCAGGTGGGCATTGGCGAAGAATGATGCTTTTTAAAATCGAAATCAGCCAACGCTTTCTGGGTTCAATATACAATTTGCAAAAGATGGTTACATGAAAAAGCGATTGTGAGGATATACCATCACAAGGACAATGGGTTAACTGGTTAGACCAATCGTTAGTCGATGGAAAAGTGACAAAACGATGAAAGATGTTTAATCTGCATCGAGTCAGTAAGAATCTATCAAAACTGGATAACTTCCAAGTTAAATAAGGCTGGATCATCACAGTTATTTGTATTGACAGTGAATGTTGAACAGAGATTTTATTTGCTTCAGTTGTCAAGCGGAGACCAACTAAATACATTAAACATTGATTCTTTAACATCATTCATGATATCCGAGCCATTTCGAGGGGGTGGTGATAATAATTTTCCATACCCAAGTCAGATAAGAACTTCCTAACATATTGTAACCACAATATCTTCTTCATGTGTTCTAGCTTGAGACAATCTGACACGATTGCTTGAGTAAGCATTAACTTATTAGACGTCCAGAGACGGTGCCATAATAGAACTGGTTAGATCCCTATAACGTCCGAAATATAGGACACGCCCAGTTCTAAGTGGCAGGTGAATGTGGACGCACTTTGTGGTACTGCGAGTAGGAATCTTAAAAAAATGTTTTCTACTTTCCATAGATTCAACCTGCACCTACCCCCAAACCCCCGCCCCGTAGGTGGCTGTACTAACGCATTTGGCCTGATAGATACGTAGCATCTCTTCCGGAGGACGTTTTCCAAGCCTCTGGGTAAATGCTACTAAGGCCATTGTATCCTTTAAAAACTGCAGTTTTTTAACCTCAATTGGTCTTTTCCATGTACCTTTTTCGTCTATAACAACTCCTAGATAAGGATAGGTGGGAGTGTGGTCAACCCTGGAATTGCTTATATAAATATTGTTTCCTTTTCTCAATTTTCGGCCAGACGTCATAATGAAGGTCTTTTTTAATTTAATTTTTAGATCTAAATTCAACATGAATTGGTTGTATCAGTTTACGGAGCGCTGCAGTTCAAGAGGAGTGCGAGCAATAATAACTGCGTCGTCCGCGTATAGGAGAGTGGGGATTGGATGATTCTGGACAAGGGGGTGGTCCTGGCTCCCATCCAACATGGCTAGTTCCAGGCCATTTGTATAGAGTGTAAAAAGGAAGGGAGCCAGGACGCAACCCAGTCTTACTCCCCGCTCCACCCTAAAAGGTGCGGGTAGCTACCCACCCAAACCATATCTCACTCTTGCGGTTCCGTTTGAATACATTTCCCGCAGATAATTGACCAACAGACTATCGACCCCCATTACTGTTATGATGTCCCGAAGTTTTGCATGACCCACACAGTCAAACGCTGCGGTGAGGTCTACGTAGGCCATATGCAATCTTTCCCCTTTGCGTCTACGTATTTACTCCTAATTAACGTCAAATTTAGGACCTGCTCGATGGTAACGAGGCCTTCCCTAAAACCGTACTGGAAGTCAGATATGATGTAATTATCTTCCGTCCAGTACTGTAGGCTTTCTAACAGGATAGGGCCCACCACCTTTCCCAGCGAGTCCAGAAAGGAGTTAGAGCGATAGCACGTTGGACTGTTGCGGTCACCCTTTTTAAAATGGAATTTAATATTTTAAATTCCCTTTCTGATAAACTACTTTTGTTGTTATTTATGGTTTTGCTCCAGGTGTCTGCTGAGGCGGTTCCTTGAGGTGTCTGCTGTCCACCCTGGTTAGCCCCCCCTCCTTTGATAACCTCCTCCGTGGTTTGACCACATCCTCACCCACCGGAGGGCTGTCACTGTTCTCAGACTGACCGTTACACTGCAGAACTACCACGTGGAGGTCCTCAACCTGCTCCATCGGTCACTGGAAAGGGGTTATGTCCCTGCCAGCTTCAAGGAAGCCAGGTTTACCCCCTACTGAAAAAAAAGAGGGGCAGATGTAGCCATTTTTAAGAATTACAGGCCTATCTCCCAACTTCCCTTCTAGGCAAAAGTAGTGGAACAGCATGTGCTGAAAACCCTATCAAACTTCATCGAGGAACAACAGCTGCTCAAGGTGCAAGAGGCAGGGTTCAGGGTCCACCACAGCACAGAGCCGGTAATGCTGGCGGTGATGGACGAACTCAGACTCACGGCCAACTTCAGGAAGCCCTGCGCCCTGCTCCTCAAGATCTATCCGCCGCATTCTGCATGACTATTGTCGCGGATTTCAAAGCTGGGTATCCGTGGGCTGGCACATCAATGGATCTCGTCCTTCCTGTCAGGCCGGTCTCAAATGGTCCAGCTGGCTGGTCGGGTGTCCAACACTGGCACAGTAACATGCGGAGTCCCCCAAGGTTCAGTGCTGTCCCCCCTTCTCTTTAACATCTATCTCCAGCCGCTGGTGGCTCCTCTGGCCCGCATGGAGTGCCAAGTATTCAACTACACTGAAGACACACAAATATTCATCCAGATCGACAACTTCTCTCCGGCCCACGCGCGTATGCAAAATATACTCAGGTATACGCTTAACTGGATGACTGCCAACTCACCTAAAATCTGTTCCGACAAGACAGAGGTTCTGCCCATTACCACTGGAAATAACCCGTGGAGCGCCCTCTTTTGGCCACAAGAGTTGGGTACCACCCCCAAGCCAGTTCCATTTGTAAAAAGTTGCATCATAAAAATAGATGCCAAGCTCTCAGTGTCGAACCAGGTGTCCACCATGGCGGGAACCTGCTTGGGCTTACTGAGACAGCTGTGGAGATTGGCACTCCTCCTCTCGTTTACGGGACTACGGATGGTTGTGTCGGCAATGATTTTGTCATGGCTGGACTATGGCAAAGCCCTATACATTGGCCTCCCTGAGAAGTTGTTAACCAAACTACAAGTTGTCATGAACGACTCAGCTAGGCTAATCTTCAAGCTCCCAAGATGGGCACATGCTACCCCTCTACTGCAGCAGCTGCACTGGCTCCCTATTAAACAGAGAGCCAGGTTAAAGGGCCTTTTTATTGCCCACAAAGCCATTCACGGTCGGGCCCTAGTTTACATCAAGGAGCACCTCAAACACTATGTGCCAGGACGTACCCTTTGCTCGTCCAAAGCAGGCCTATTGGCCTGCCAACGCTTCAATACGAACTCCAAAGGGGCAGATCCTACTCTGTAGTGGTCCCTCAACTATGGAAAGTGCTACCGGAGAGCCTACATAGGGAACCTACCTTTCTCCCATTCCCAAAATCTTAAGACGCTTCATTTTACAAAAGCTTGGGGCTCAACATAGGCCAAGACCGGTAGCGTGTACATGCTGATCGTTGTGGGGTTGAGTCTTTCTCTCATTGCACTAAAAGACCTGTCAGTGAACACACTCTCCATAAGCCCCAGTTAACAATAACGATAACAATAACGTGCCCACAGTCATGACCTAGAATGGGACATCAGGATGGTTCAAGCGTAAGACGCTTGTCAAGAGGCGGAGAAGTGCAGATACCTGACAGAGGGCAAGCCATAGCATCTCTACCTCACAGTCAGTGCCCGAATGGGCAGCGGTAATGGCTGTGTTCATGTGGGTCAGGCCTGTCTTTTACCCTTGCCAATACCATTGCCTGCAGTGTCCCTGCACTGGGTGTGTGCAGGAAGCTTCCTTCTACTGCTTCATCTGCACTGGATGTGTGGGGGAAGCTTGCACTGCTGCTGCCTCCTCTGCACTGGGTGTGTGAGGGAAGCTTGCACTGTTGCTGCTTCATCTGCCCTGGGTTGTGATTGAAGCTTGCACTGCTGCTGCCTCATCTGCCATGGGTGTTTGAGGGAAGCTTGCACTGCTACTGCCTCATCTGCCATGGGTGTTTGAGGGAAGCTTGCACTGCTACTGCCTCATCTGCCATTGGGTGTTTGAGGGAAGCTTGCACTGCTACTGCCTCATCTGCCATGGTTGTTTGAGGGAAGCTTGCACTGCTGCTACCTCATCTGCACTAGGTGTGTGGGGGAAGCTTGCACTGTTGCTGCTTCATTTGCCCTGGGTTGTGATTGAAGCTTGCACTGCTGCTGCCTCATCTGCCATGGGTGTTTGAGGGAAGCTTGCATTGCTGCTACCTCATCTGCACTAGGTGTGTGAGGGAAGTTTGCACTGCTGTTTTCTCATCTGTGCTGGGTGTGTGAGGGAAGATTGCACTGCTGCTGCCTCCTCTGCACTGGGTGTGTGAGGGAAGCTTGCATTTCTGTTGTCTCATCTGTGCTGGGTGTGTGAGGGGAAGTTGCACTGTTGCTGCCTCATCTGCACTAGGTGTGTGAGGGAAGATTGCACTGCTGCTGCTTCATCTGCACCGAGTGTGTGAGGGACACTTGCACTGCTGCTGCTTCATCTGCACCAAGTGTTTGAGGAAAGCTAGGTTGCTACAGCTTCATCTGCACTGGTTGTATGAGGAACGCTTGCACTTCTACTGCCTCATCTGCCCAGGGTGCGAGAGGGAAGCTTGCACTTCTACTGCCTCATCTGCACTGGGTATGTGAGGGAAGCTTGCACTGCCACTGGTTCATCTACACTGGATGTGTGAGGGATGCTTGTACTGCTGATGCCTCATCTGCAGTGGGTATGAGAGGGAAGCTTGCACAGCTTCAAGCTCATTATGTACTGGGTGAGAGAGGGAAGCTTGCACTGCTACAGCCTCATCTGCATTGGGTGCGAGAGGGAAGCTTGCACTGCTACCGCCTCATCTGCATTGGGTGATAGAGGGAAGCTTCCACTGCTACAGCCTCAACTGCACTGGGTGAGAGAGGGAAGCCTGCACTGCTACAGCCTCATCTGCATTGGGTGATAGAGGGAAGCTTGCACTGCTACAGCCTCATCTGCACTGGATGTGAGAGGGAAGCTTGCACTGCTACAGCCTCATCTGCACTGGGTGAGAGAGGGAAGCTTTTTGTGCTACGGCCTCCTCTACACTGGGTGCGAGGGGGATGCTTGCACTGCTGTAGCCTCATCTGCACTGGGTGTGTGAGGGAAGCTTGCACTGCCACTGCTTCATCTACACTGGCTGTGTGAAGGATGCTTGTACTGCTGATGCCTCATCTGCAGTGGGTATGAGAGGGAAGTTCGCAAAGCTACAAGCTTGTCATGTACTGGGTGAGAGAGGGAGGAAAGCTTGTACTGCTGCAGCCTCATAAGCCCCTGATGCAAGAGGGAAGCATGTACTGCTGCAGCCTCATCTGCACTGGGTGAGAGAGAGAAGCTGGCCCTGCTACAGCCTCATCAGCACTGGGTGAGAGAGGGAAGCTTGCACTGCTACAGCCTCATCAGCCCTGGATGAGAGAGGGAAGCTTGCACTGCTACAGCCTCATCTGCACTGGGCGAGAGAGGGATGCTTGCACTGATGCAGTCTCATCAGCACTGGATGTGAGAGGGATGCTTGCCCTGCTGCAGCCTCGTCTGCACTGGGTGAGAGAGGGAAGCCTGCTCTGCTACAGCATCATCTGCACTGGGTGAGATATTTAAGCTTGCACTGCTACAAGCTCATCATGTACTCGGTGAGAGAGGGAAGCTTGCACTGCTGCTGCTTCATCAGCACTGGGTAAGAGAGGGAAGCTTGCACTGCTACAGCCTTATCAGCCCTGGATGAGATAGGTACGTTTACACTGCTACAGCCTCATCTGCACTGGGTGTGAGAGGGATGCTTGCACTGCTGCAGCCTCTTCAGCACTGGATGTGAGAGGAGGGAAGCTTGCACTGCTACAGCCTCATCTGCACTGGGTGAGAGAAGGATGCTTGCACTGCTGCAGCCTCATCAGCACTGGATGTGAGAGGGATGCTTGCACTGCTGCAGCCTCATCTGCTCTGGGTGGGAGAGGGAAGCTTTTCGTGCTTCAGCCTCATCTGCACTGGGTGCTAGAGAGGGATGCTTGCACTGCTGCAGCCTCAGCTGCACTGGGTGCGAGAGGTGAGCTTGCACTGCTACAGGCTCGTCTGCACTGGGTGAGAGAGGGAAGCTTGTACATCTACAGCCTCATCTGCACTGGGTGCGAGAGGGAAGCTTGCACTGCTGCAGACAGTTTGTTCCTTTACCATTGTTTGACCAATAAATGAGATGTTTTTAATATGTTGATGTAGACAGTGCTATTATAGCATTTTTAATCTGACAACCTTTTTAATCATTTGAGTGTATATTTTTGCAAAAATTTTAAATGTACTGCTTGTTGGTTCAGATAACGTATCTCATGTTATTATGAATTTTTTAATTTTTACAAAATAAATGAATGATTTTTTACATAAACTTTTGTCCTTGTACATGAGGTTTTTATAGTACGTGTGGGTCCGACATATTGTTTCAGGTGTAAATTTGGTAACCCGTATAACACTGCAAATCCCTTGTTTCCCAATGAGAACGTCCTCTTAAGGGTGTACCTCATTTAAGATTTACTAAATCCAGGAGAAGGAATTCTGTACTTTGTATAATTGGTGACCCAATCCTTTTCCTGTCTGAAAGGGTAGCTCCCTGCTCAAAACTTTTTAGACTGCTGCAGCCTCATCAGCACTGGATGTGAAAGGGAAGCTTGCACTGCTACAGCCTAATCTGCACTGGGTGAGAGATGGAAGCGTGCACTGCTACCAGCTCATCATGTACTTGGTGAGAGAGGGAAGCTTGCACTGCTACAGTCTCATCTGCTCTGGGTGGGAGAGGGAAGCTTTTCGTGCTTCAGCCTCATCTGCACTGGGTGCTAGAGAGGGATGCTTGCACTGCTGCAGCCTCAGCTGCACTGGGTGCGAGAGGTGAGCTTGCACTGCTACAGGCTCGTCTGCACTGGGTGAGAGAGGGAAGCTTGTACATCTACAGCCTCATCTGCACTGGGTGCGAGAGGGAAGCTTGCACTGCTACAGCCTCATCTGCAGTGGGTGGGAGAGGGATGCTTGCACTGCTGCAGCCTCATCTGCACTGGGTGAGTGAGGGAAGCTTGCAGTGGGTGGGAGAGGGATGCTTGCACTGCTGCAGCCTCTTCTGCACTGGGTGAGAGAGGGAAGCTTGCACTGCTCCAGCCTCATCTGCACTGGGTGAGAGAGGGAAGCTTGTACTGCTACAGCCTCATCTGCAGTGGGTGAGAGAGGGAAGCTTTTTGTGCTACGGCCTCCTCTACACTGGGTGCGAGGGGGATGCTTGCACTGCTGTAGCTTCAGCTGCACTGGGTGCGAGAGGGATGCTTGCATTGCTGTAGGCTCATCTGCACTGGGTGATAGAGGGAAGCTTGCTCTGCTACAGCCTCATCTGCTCTGGGTGCGAGAGGGAAGCTTTCACTGCTACAGCCTCATCTGCACTGGGTGCGAGAGGGATGCTTGCTCTGCTGTAGCCTCATCTGCACTGGGTGCGAGAGGGATGCTTGCACTGCTGTAGCCTCATCTGTACTGGGTGCAAGAGGGAAGCTTGCACTGCTACAGCCTCATCTGCACTGGGTGCGAGAGGGAAGCTTTTCGTGCTTCGGCTCATCTGCACTGGGTGAGAAAGGGAAGCTTGCACTGCTACAGCCTCATCTGCACTGGGGAAGAGAGGGAAGCTTGCACTGCTACAGCCTCATCTGCACTGGATGTGAGAGGGAAGCTGGCACTGCTACAGCCTCATCTGCACTGGATGTGAGAGCGATTCTTGCACTGCTGCAGCCTCATCAGCACAGGATGTGAGAGGGAAGCTTGCACTATTACGGCCTCATCAGCACTGGATGTGAGAGGGAAGCTTGCACTGCTACAGCCTCATCTGCACTGGATGCGAGAGGGAAGCTTGCACTGCTGCAGCCTCATCAGCACTGGATGTGATAGGGAAGCTTGTACTGCTACAGCCTCATCTGCCCAGGGTGCGAGAGGGAAGCTTGCACTGCTACTGCCTCATCTGCACTGGGTGTGTGAGGGAAGCTTGCACTTCTACTGCCTCATCTGCACTGGGTGCGAGAGGGAAGCTTGCACTGCTACCGCCTCATCTGCACTGGATGTGATAGGGAAGCTTGTACTGCTACAGCCTCATCTGCACTGGGTGAGAGAGGGAAGCTTGCACTGCTACAGCCTCGTCTGCACTGGGGAGAGAGGGAAACTTGCACTGCTACAGCCTCGTCTGCACTAGGTGAGAGAGGGATGCTTGCACTGCTACAGCTTCATCTGCACTGGGTGAGAGAGGGAAGCTTGCACTGCTACAGGCTCGTCTGCACTGGGTGAGAGAGGGAAGCTTGTACATCTACAGCCTCATCTGCACTGGGTGCGAGAGGGAAGCTTGCACTGCTACAGCCTCATCTGCAGTGGGTGGGAGAGGGATGCTTGCACTGCTGCAGCCTCATCTGCACTGGGTGAGAGAGGGAAGCTTGCAGTGGGTGGGAGAGGGATGCTTGCACTGCTGCAGCCTCTTCTGCACTGGGTGAGAGAGGGAAGCTTGCACTGCTCCAGCCTCATCTGCACTGGGTGAGAGAGGGAAGCTTGTACTGCTACAGCCTCATCTGCAGTGGGTGAGAGAGGGAAGCTTTTTGTGCTACGGCCTCCTCTACACTGGGTGCGAGGGGGATGCTTGCACTGCTGTAGCTTCAGCTGCACTGGGTGCGAGAGGGATGCTTGCATTGCTGTAGGCTCATCTGCACTGGGTGATAGAGGGAAGCTTGCTCTGCTACAGCCTCATCTGCTCTGGGTGCGAGAGGGAAGCTTTCACTGCTACAGCCTCATCTGCACTGGGTGCGAGAGGGATGCTTGCTCTGCTGTAGCCTCATCTGCACTGGGTGCGAGAGGGATGCTTGCACTGCTGTAGCCTCATCTGTACTGGGTGCAAGAGGGAAGCTTGCACTGCTACAGCCTCATCTGCACTGGGTGCGAGAGGGAAGCTTTTCGTGCTTCGGCTCATCTGCACTGGGTGAGAAAGGGAAGCTTGCACTGCTACAGCCTCATCTGCACTGGGGAAGAGAGGGAAGCTTGCACTGCTACAGCCTCATCTGCACTGGATGTGAGAGGGAAGCTGGCACTGCTACAGCCTCATCTGCACTGGATGTGAGAGCGATTCTTGCACTGCTGCAGCCTCATCAGCACAGGATGTGAGAGGGAAGCTTGCACTATTACGGCCTCATCAGCACTGGATGTGAGAGGGAAGCTTGCACTGCTACAGCCTCATCTGCACTGGATGCGAGAGGGAAGCTTGCACTGCTGCAGCCTCATCAGCACTGGATGTGATAGGGAAGCTTGTACTGCTACAGCCTCATCTGCCCAGGGTGCGAGAGGGAAGCTTGCACTGCTACTGCCTCATCTGCACTGGGTGTGTGAGGGAAGCTTGCACTTCTACTGCCTCATCTGCACTGGGTGCGAGAGGGAAGCTTGCACTGCTACCGCCTCATCTGCACTGGATGTGATAGGGAAGCTTGTACTGCTACAGCCTCATCTGCACTGGGTGAGAGAGGGAAGCTTGCACTGCTACAGCCTCGTCTGCACTGGGGAGAGAGGGAAGCTTGCACTGCTACAGCCTCGTCTGCACTAGGTGAGAGAGGGATGCTTGCACTGCTACAGCTTCATCTGCACTGGGTGAGAGAGGGAAGCTTGCACTGCTACAGCCTCGTCTGCACTAGGTGAGAGAGGGAAGCTTGCACTGCTACAGCCTCATATGCACTGGGGAGAGAGGGATGCTTGCACTGCTACAGCCTCATCTGCACTGGGGAGAGAGGGATGCTTGCACTGCTGCAGCCTCATCTGCACTGGGTGCGAGAGGGAAGCTTGCACTGCTACCGCCTCATCTGCACTGGATGTGATAGGGAAGCTTGCACCGCTACATCCTCATCTGCACTGGGTGAGAGAGGGAAGCTTGCACTGCAACGGCCTAATTTGCACTGGGTGCGATAAGGAAGCTTTTCGTGCTTCGGCCTCAGCTGCACTCATTGCAAGAGGGAAGTTTACATTACTGATGCCATTAGTGCCTGTTCTAAAGCTGTGCCTATTCTATAGCTGACGGAAGCTTGCCCTGCTGCCATACAGTGCCTGTTCTGTAACTGTGCCTGTTCTATAGCTGAGAGAAGCTTGCCCTGCTGCCATATGGTGCCTGTTCTGTAGCTGACGGAAGCTTGTCCTGCTGCCTTAAGGTGCCTGTTCTTTAGGTGAAGGAAACGTGCACTCCTGCCATTACGTGCGTGCTCTATAGTTGTGCCTGCTGCATAGCTGAAGGATGCTTGTACTATAGCTGCAATTATGTGCCTGTTCTATAGCTGATGGAAGCTTGCCCTACTTACACTAGGTGCCTGTTCTATAGCTGATGGAAGCTTGCACTGCTAACACTAGGTGCCTGCTCTATAGCTGTGCCTGTGTATAGCTGATGGAAGCTTGCCCTACTAACACTAGGTGCCTGCTCTATAGCTGTGCCTGTGTATAGCTGATGGAAGCTTGCCCTACTAACACTAGGTGCCTGTTCTATAGCTGTGCCTGTGTATAGCTGATGGAAGCTTGCCCTACTAACACTAGGTGCCTGTTCTATAGCTGTGCCTGTGTATAGCTGATGGACACGTGTGTTGCTGCCATTATGTGCCTGTTCTACAGCTGAGGGAAGCTTGCACTGCTGGCACTTGGTGCCTGCTCTGCAGCCGAGGGAAGCTCGCACTGCTGCTGTGCTGTCTAAGATGCACCTTTCCGTGTGCAATTAGCTGGCACAGCCTCAGATCAGGAGGATAAAGCGTCCAAGACGGTTTTTATTTCAGCCTAAAAGCAGTGGCGGGAACAGGGCTTATTCGAGGCCGAGGCCCATCAGGGTACAGGCCTGCACAGTGGGCAGCAGGGAGGCTCCGCCTCTCATCCTTCCTGTGCCTACTACCTCCAGCCCAGTGGCTTTCGCATCCTATGACCTCTGGCTGCTGTCACGTGGCCACCAGCATTGATGATGGACTAACACGTCATCGATCATGGAGGCTGCCTGACACAGTAACCTGAACTCACTCCCCAGGCGTTGGATTTAATACTGTTCCTGTGTGTTTGTGCTGCTGTGATTCGGTGCAAGCCCCCCCCTCCGCCCCCCCACCATGTAAAAGCTCTCATCTCAGATCTGAGAGGAGGCATTGACTCACCTGCTGTTTGTTGAGGTTCTGTGCTGCAGGGTTAGTGCCTCGAAGTTGGGGTTCATGCTGCAGACACATCTGGCAGGGACACACCAATCCCAGAGTGTCTGGTTCATGGCGCTATTTCTGTTACTTTGTTAGGTCGAGCCTGAGTCAGCGCGTCTGCGCTGCACTGCGAGACTTGTTGTAGTGGAGTATAGAAGAGAAACCCTGCCCACTCTCCGCCCATATTTTTCATTGGCTTGTGTCATTGTCCTTCGTAACGCTGGCTTGCGAGTCGTTGTTAGGGTTGTTAGTCCTTCCTTGGTACCGCCTTGTCTGCATTTGTAACCTCCCATGGAGACTGGCCCTTTTACTTTGGAAGCAACAAGGCATGTCTTATTTAGTCTGTAAATACTCTTTTCTTTAGTGGGTTTCTCCCACTGCAAATACGACATGCTTTCCTGCAACATTCAGCAGGCCATGCCCGCTTTCACGTTCAAGCAGCCCTGTTCAATGGCGGCCACTTCTTTGAAGTGAAATAGGTCTCCCATTTACAATAGTTTGAGCTATTGCCATTGTAAATGACAATAGCGTAAACTCTCGTAAATGCAGGATCTATTGCATTGCAAATGCTTGTTTTTCATTGTATTCATCTCAGATAGCGCCTGAAATCTTTCCGTCTGCAGGAAAGAGCACCCAGGGAGAGCTGAGACCTTGATACTCACAGCCACGTGTGAGGGTGTATCTCTGTTAGGACTGTTAGTTGATTAACTGACATCATATAGCGCAGTGCGCTCTATAGAACAAATTTGAAGATGTAAACAAGGAAAAATATTACACATGCATCAAACAGTGTCATAAAACCAAGAAAAGCAATAGCATCCTGGAATAGGCGGTAGGTTCAGTGACTGGCTGCTCTCAGGTGCACACGGAATCCTGGATAACAGGAAGAGGGGAGTGTTTGTCATTCACTGGGAGGGGTTTCATAAGGACATCGAAGCACACTGCGGTTTGGCCTGTTCCTAAATGTAAGTTTTTCGTTGTACAGAGAACTCTTGCTTCTTAGAACTTAGGAGGTTCTCCAGAAACAGGGTTGGGTGGATGGTCTGCTGTGCGAGTGAGGAACCAGGTGTCTGTACTGCTTTTCTGACAAGTGTTTTATCGGTTGAGATGGTGATAAGTGATGGTTGGGATGGTGATGACTCATGGTTGGGCTAATGATGACTCATGGTTGGGATAGTGATGACTCATGGTTGTGATTGTGATGGCTCCTGGTTGGGATTGTGGTGACTCATGGTTGGGATTGTGGTGACTCATAGTTGCATACATGCCAACATTTCAGGAGAGCAAAGTGGGAGATTTAAAAATAAAAAAATCGGGAGAATGAGACTTAGAATCGAGTTACTGGCATGTATGGGCTTTGGAAGTGTGCTGCTGTAGGATCGGACATTTGAAACATAAAGGCATCGTTTTTTTCTTACCTTTCAGAAGCATGGAGCATAATGGCAGGCAGAGAGGGTGATGCAAGTGTTGGGCACTGGCCTGGCAGGTTGTTGGCAGTGCATGCACCCCCCACCCCCCTGTGGCAGCCCGGGCTGAAACAGCTCCCCCCCCCATAGTACTTCGCAGGTATTTAAAAGACGATTCCCCGCTTTGTTGGTTTTTCACCCCTTCGAGAGCCCCTGCATCCCCACTTGTTGCTGGAAGAATTAACACTTTACTCAATACCAAGCCCTGTCAGCTGAAACCCACGAGGAATCAAGTTTTTGCTTGTAGGAATCGGGAGGCGGGAGACTTGCCTTCAAATCGGTAGTCTCACGCCTGAATCGGGAGGGTTGGCATGTATGTAGTTGGGATAGTGATAACTCGTGGCTAGGATTGTGATAACTCATCGTTGGGATTGTGATTCCTCGTGGTTGTGATGACTCATGTTGGGATAGTGATGACTCATGGTTGGCATTGTGATGGCATATAAGCAACAACATGAAAGGGCGGTTCCCAAAAATCAAACGGACCAGTAGGTTCCGAAATTAACAATTGCCCACAGAAAAGCTGATAATCTTTACTTTATTTTCATTTTTACTTATACAAAATTCATAATTTCAGTGAATCATACAACATATATAATAAATATAGCGTTAGCCCAGAACTCAAAGCAACATTAAAAACATTTCTGCAGACTCATTCATCCAAGCAAAAAAATCACAGTCATACTCATACAGCAAAACATTCATGTAACTACCAACAACTAAGCAGAAAACACCAAGACTCTCATCAGTCAGACAGAAAAAAGCGCCGACGCGCGTTTCGGAGATGCCACAGTAGGGAACTCCTTCATCAGGGCGCCAGTCTTTTAGATTATTACGGCCATCCAGGTCCTTCAAGGCTTTCAAAGTGAATAATGGAATCCCAATTCTAAAACTTTCTGGGCAAACAGCTTCTTAGTACAGCATATCTGTGGGCAAAAACAGAATGAATCAAAACCACATCCAATTAAATAAGGAGGGAAGGAAAATACGGTCTCGGTTATTACATGGAGTCAAACAAAGGCTGCAGGTAAGTGACATTCAGTCAACAAACAATTTGTGAGTTGCCTTGGTTGTTTGTTGACTGAATGTCACTTACCTGCAGCCTTTGTTTGACTCCATGTAATAACCGAGACCGTATTTTCCTGACTGATGAGAGTCTTGGTGTTTTCTGCTTAGTTGTTGGTAGTTACATGAATGTTTTGCTGTATGAGTATGACTGTGATTTTTTTGCTTGGATGAATGAGTCTGCAGAAATGTTTTTAATGTTGCTTTGAGTTCTGGGCTAACGCTATATTTATTATATATGTTGTATGATTCACTGAAATTATGAATTTTGTATAAGTAAAAATGAAAATAAAGTAAAGATTATCAGCTTTTCTGTGGGCAATTGTTAATTTCGGAACCTACTGGTCCGTTTGATTTTTGGGAACCGCCCTTTCATGTTGTTGCTTATATTTACTTCCCTGGTGGGTTGTTCCCCTCCTTTATCCTTTTCTTAGGTACTGGTTCAGGGTCCCTCTTTTGTTTTTTATATAATGGCATTGTGATGGCTCCTGGTTGGAATTGTGGTGATTCATGGTTGGAATTATGGTGGCTCTTGGTTGGGATTGGGGTGACTCATGGTTGGGATTGTGATGACTCATAGTTGGGATTGTGATGACTCATATTTGGGATTGTGATTATTCATGGTTTTAATGACTCATGGCTCGATTTGTGATGGCTCCTGGTTGGGATTGTGATGACTCATGTGTTTAGGATGTTGGTAACTTGTGGTTGGGATTGTGGTGACTCATGGTTGTGATTGTGGCGACTCATGATTGGGATAGTGATGACTCATGGCTGGGATTGTGATGCCTCCTAGTTGGAATTGTGATGGCTCATTTGGTTAGGATTGTGATGGCTCATATTTGGGATTCTGATTACTCATGGTTGTGATGTCATAGTTAGGATAGTGATGACTCATAGTTGGGTTTGTGATGGCTCCTGGTTGGGATTGTGATGACTCATGTGGTTTGGATTTTGGAAAACTCATTGTTGGGATTGTGGTGACATGCTCGGGGTTGTGGTGACTCATGGCTGTGACTGTGGTAACTCCTGGTTGAGATTGTGATTGTTAGGAATCGGGTAGTCCCTTGTTTATGATCATGCCTTGTGATCACATGACTGGGAAGTAGTATAAAAGGTGGTCCTACCTTTAGCTCGATGCTTGATATCTGCCAGTGTTTGGATTTCTACCCTGGTTGTTGGCTGTCGTTTTGCTGCTGGATCGAGTTTTTCCCTGCTGATTTGACTCCCCATTCCTTTGTTCTTTGACCATCCTCCTTTCTCAAGGGCTCGTGAGAAAGCTTGCCGTTTTTTCCCCTCTTTAAACTGTTCATCCCTGGCTTAGTTAGAGAGGTGTGTGGGTTCTCCTGGGTTCCCTTCCTGTCCTGTTTTATTTTCGTTTTAGTTATCTGCCTTCTTTCCCTTTTTTCTTTGTTTGCAGTGTGTCCGGGGGACCCCGCTCACACGGGCGTTGCACTGAGATTTTTATATCGTGTAGAAGAAAGCAAAGCAGAGTTTACACGGAGCGCCGGCTGTTCCAGCGCGTCTCTGCTGGTACTGCTCTCCGCTTCGTTTTGAGCGGAAGTGACGTTTCGGGTCACTCCGCGAAGGCAGCGCTGGGTTTGTTTTGGACTCTGCGCGAGTCTGTACTTGTCTCCGTTGTTCCTGGGAGACTAAGTAAAGGTTTTTTTGTAGGCGGTGACCTTTTTCCCCTCATTGGCCATTATTCTTTTATTGTTTCTTTTTGGCTTTGCGACGACAGCGTCCTCTCCTTCCCTGCAAGTCACATTTCCATTATTGCAGGAACTGGAGTGCTGTGCACATTAACTGAACTCCTATTCTTTACGAAGCAAAGCCTGCACATTAAAGCGGTAAGAGGGGATTGAATGTTTTCCAAGGCATGATCATGGAGGGTTGGTGGTTTTTCTGTCAGCAGTGATATATGAAGGGATTGTTTTGTCTCCCCTTATACAGTGTGGTGCAGAAGCGTAAAGCAGGAGGGAGCTGTTTTCTTTTCGTCGCCAAGGGTGGAAGACTTGGTGTCTCCTCAACACTACCACCCTCTTTTCGGGTCCCCTGGTGCCCACATAGTGTTTGACCTGTGGGGGGTCCACGGGGCTAGTAAAGGGGATTGGTGCATGCTACGTCCCTGCAGTGCTTGGGCCGGTGGGAATCTAACAGAATATCAAGCCCACGTTATAACAGCACTGCCCGGACTAGCATGGATGACGATGGGAATGCCCTGGGAGGGGGAACGGGTAGTCCTACTATGCAGGATATTATGGGAGCGGTACATACTCTCCAGGCACAGGTGCAGGAGCTGCAGCAGGAGAACGTAGGGCTAAAACAGGAACTGGTGGCCGTTAGAGCAAGGGAACAGGCCTCTAGCAGGGGAACGGCTCCTGTGTTACAACCAGCTACATTTCAGTATACAGATGGGGCCGGAGCAAGTACGGCTGGTAGTAGTAATCCCATAGCGGTAACAGTGACGACTCCCGTGGCAGTTCCTTTGGCCCCCCCTGAGAGATTTTCAGGAGATCCTGATAAGTTTGGCACTTTTATGAACCAGTGTCAGCTGCACTTTATGTGCAGGACTAATGCCTTCCCCGATGACTCAGCTAAGATTGCTTTTATACTGTCATACCTGGCTGGCAACGCGGCTCAATGGGCGATTCCTCTGGTAGAAAGCAACGACCGTGTGCTATATAACTATCAGGCATTTAAGGATTTAATGCGGGGTCTGTTTGCAAAGCATGCATTCATGCAGGCCAGTGATGCTGAACTGTTGAAGCTGCGGCAGGGCAGGCAGGACTTATTGTCTTATATAGCCAACTTTAATCGATTGGTAGCCGAGACGCATTGGCCCATAGAGAAAAGAACGTCTCTGTTTTATCAGGGACTTTGTGAGGAGTTGAAAGATATAGTGTCGCAAGTGGTAGATCCGCCTGAGGATTGCGCAGCATTTATCGATTTACTAGTAAAACTGAATTACCGGGTGACGGAACGGCGTGGAGAACGTAACCGGTTTCTGCCACCCCGTAGTAGTTATGTGAAACCAGAGGCGAAGTTGACTGGGGACAGTAGATCAGCACCTGAACCCATGGAAATCGGTGGAGTGCGGGGACCCCTGACTTCAGAGGAAAAGAAAAGAAGAAGAGAGTTAAATCTGTGTCTTTATTGTGGACAGGGGGGCCATTTCGCACGTGATTGCCCTGTGAAACCATCAGGGGTAGGGTTCGGTAAGAAGGTGGCGTGCATATATGTGGACCAAGGCTCAGGTGTTGATGGGATAGAGCAGTTTGAGGTGGTAGGGGCCTTAGATCAAGCTTCAAGGCATTTTGTGATTAGCGCCCATTTGCTGCTTCCAACACAGACACGCATTCCGGTGTCGGTATTGTTAGATTCCGGGGCCACCGGAAACTTTATAGACATCTCGATGGCTGAAAAGTTGATGGTTCCTTGTCACCTGAAGGAACAGCCTGAGCCAGTAAGGGCGATAGATGGGACAGAGTTGACATCAGGGTGTATTACAAAACAGACCGTTCCACTTGGTTTGTTGTGTGAGAACGGACACGTGGAAAGTGTGGTCTTTGATTTGATCGATGCCCCTTCTTTTGGTTTGGTGTTGGGGGTCCCGTGGCTGCAAAAGCATAACCCGAGGATTGATTGGGTTCAGAGATTGGTTACGTTGGACTCAGTACATTGCTTGAGGAATTGTTATGTGGTGGCAGCGGAACAGATCAACCCTTTGTCTTGTGCCATGATTGAAAAGAGCGTTGTTCCTCCTCAGTATTCATCTTATGAGGATGTGTTTGACAAAGTGTGTGCTCAAGGTCTTCCTCCGCATAGGTCATACGACTGCAAGATTGATTTAATACCAGGAGCTCCGTTGCCATGCAGTCGGGTTTATGCTTTGTCTGAGCCTGAGGAGGCCCATCTGAAAACTTATATAGATGAAATGTTGCTCTTGGGTTATATTCGTCATTCATCCTCGCCAGTGTCATCGGCTATATTTTTCATCCCGAAGAAAGAAGGGTCCTTGAGGGCATGTGTGGACTACAGAACGTTGAACTCGGCCACCGTTAAAAACCGGTACCCTCTTCCACTCATCTCCGTGTTGCTGGATCAGCTCCGCAAGGCGACGGTGTTCACCAAGTTAGACTTGCGGGGAGCTTACCATCTTATAAGGGTTCGGCCAGGAGATGAGTGGAAGACGGCGTTTAAGACCAAGTACGGATTGTTTGAATATACGGTTATGCCGTTTGGTCTGTGCAATGCGCCAGCGGCGTTTCAGTTTTTTATCAACGAAGTCCTAGGTCAGTATCTGGATCAGACAGTTATAGTATATTTGGATGATATACTAATATACTCAGAGAAGGAGATCGATCATACCAAACATGTGACGCAGGTATTGCAGTCTTTAAAGGACCATCACTTATATGCGAAGTTGGAGAAGTGCCAGTTTGGGACCCCTGAGGTAGAGTTTTTAGGGTTTGTGATCTCCGCAGCAGGCATCCGAATGGACCCAAAAAAGATTCAGGCTATAGAGACCTGGCCAGTACCAACTAATGTGAAGCAAATACAGGTGCTTTTAGGTTTCGCCAATTTCTACCGGCGATTTATACTGCATTTTTCTGACATTGTGGCCCCAATGACTCGCCTTTTGAGGAAGAGTGTTCTTTTTGATTGGACAAGTGAGACTCAGGATGCCTTTCGTACGTTGCTAAGACAGTTTGTTACTGCACCGGTATTGGTGCATCCTGATCCTGCCCTGCCATATTTTGTAGAAACCGACGCATCTTTGTGTGCCGTGGGTGGGGTATTATCCCAGCAAGATGAGGCCACAGGCCATATGCATCCTATTGCGTTCTTTTCTAAGACCTTATTGCCAGCCGAACGCAATTATACTGTGGCCGAACGCGAGCTGCTGGCGGTCAAACTCGCGTTTGAGGAATGGCGCCATTATTTATGGGGGGCCAGACATGTTATTACTATCTACACCGACCATAAAAACCTGGAATTCTTTCGTTCTGCTAGGGCATTGACTCCTCGTCAGATGAGATGGGTTTTATTCTTCAATGAATACGACTTCGTCATAACATACAGGCCTGCAGCCCAACAAGTGAAATCTGATGCCCTTTCCCGAATACACGTTGTGGGAAAGGAAGATGGCTCCGTGAAGGAGAGCAGGGCGATGATAGCCGAGGAAAGAATAATAGGGGCTCTGGTAGTGGAAGACTTTCCCGCTCTCGTGAAGGAACGTTTGAGCCAAGTAGATCTGGTACCTTGGTTGTCTCTACCCCTGATCTCAATGAATGATGGACTTTTGTACCATGAAAGCAGGTTGTTTATACCCCCGGTGTTGAGGGATGAGGTGCTGGAATGGTGTCACTCCTCTGCCTTGGCAGCTCATCCAGGAATAAGGAAGACTAAGGAAATATGTATGAGGTGGTTTTGGTGGGAGTCATTGATTAAGGATGTTCGGGGATATGTGGGTGCTTGCTCTGTGTGTGCGATCAGCAAGCCCTCGCATTGTAAACCATCAGGTCTCTTACAGCCTCTGGAGGTACCCCCTTGTCCATGGCATACTTTAAGCATGGATTTTGTAACAGATCTACCCTTGGCAGCAGGTTGCACCACCATTCTGGTGGTGGTGGATTTATTCACCAAAATGGCCCACTTTATACCGCTTCCTAAACTCCCTACTGCGAAAGAGATGGCGGTGGTGTTTATGTCTTCAGTGGTGCGTTTACATGGGTTACCAGTGGTGGTTGTATCCGACAGGGGGGCGCAGTTTGTATCACATTTTTGGACTGAGTTGTGTCAAGTGCTTAAAACCGAGATACGTTTATCTTCGGCTTACCACCCTCAGTCCGATGGTCAGACCGAGCGCACCAATCAGACGATGGAACAATATCTACGTTGTCTGATTGTGTCCTTATCCTGTGATTGGGTGACGGCTCTGCCCATTGCGGAATTCGCTTATAACAACAGTGTGCATTCCGCCTTGGACATGACGCCCTTTTACTGTTCCTTTGGGTACCATCCTAGAGCAGTAGCTATACAGCCCACGGGTCGCGTGCCAGCCATCGATGACGTGTGCGAGCGTTTGAGAGACATATGGAAGTTGGCCAAGGATAGTCTTCTGGAAGCAAAGACGGCAATGAAAGTCCAGGCGGATAAGCATCGTGTTGATGCTCCAGCATATAAGACAGGGGACCAAGTGTGGCTGTCTTCACGCAACCTGAGGTTACAAGGTCCTCGCAAACTGCAGCCCAGATTCGTGGGCCCTTTTCCCATTTTACAGGTTATTAACCCCGTGGCAATGAAGCTCAGTTTACCACCAGAATATAGAGTACACCCCGTGTTCCATACATCTTTGCTTAAACCCTACGTGCCCTCAGCACAGGCAATACCACCGCCACCTCCTGTTATGGTGGATGGGCAGGAAGAATTTGAAGTGCAGGCTATCCTGGATTCTAAGCGGGTCAGGGGGCGCCTTTTATATCTGGTAGACTGGAAAGGGTACACTAAAGAGGACAGGACATGGGAACCAGCCGGGGGGGTGCATGCTCCACGATTGGTCCGATTGTTCCACAGACAACACCCCTCGAAACCCCGCCCTGTGGGGAGGATCATTGGGGGGGGGGTACTGTTAGGAATCGGGTAGTCCCTTGTTTATGATCATGCCTTGTGATCACATGACTGGGAAGTAGTATAAAAGGTGGTCCTACCTTTAGCTCGATGCTTGATATCTGCCAGTGTTTGGATTTCTACCCTGGTTGTTGGCTGTCGTTTTGCTGCTGGATCGAGTTTTTCCCTGCTGATTTGACTCCCCATTCCTTTGTTCTTTGACCATCCTCCTTTCTCACGGGCTCATGAGAAAGCTTGCCGTTTTTTCCCCTCTTTAAACTGTTCATCCCTGGCTTAGTTAGAGAGGTGTGTGGGTTCTCCTGGGTTCCCTTCCCGTCCTGTTTTATTTTCGTTTTAGTTATCTGCCTTCTTTCCCTTTTTTCTTTGTTTGCAGTGTGTCCGGGGGCCCCCGCTCACACGGGCGTTGCACTGAGATTTTTATCTCGTGTAGAAGAAAGCAACGCGGAGTTTACACGGAGCGCCGGCTGTTCCAGCGCGTCTCTGCTGGTACTGCTCTCCGCTTCGTTTTGAGCGGAAGTGACGTTTCGGGTCACTCCGCGAAGGCAGCGCTGGGTTTGTTTTGGACTCTGCGCGAGTCTGTACTTGTCTCCGTTGTTCCTGGGAGACTAAGTAAAGGTTTTTTTTTAGGCGGTGACCTTTTTCCCCTCATTGGCCATTATTCTTTTATTGTTTCTTTTTGGCTTTGCGACGACAGCGTCCTCTCCTTCCCTGCAAGTCACATTTCCATTATTGCAGGAACTGGAGTGCTGTGCACATTAACTGAACTCCTATTCTTTACGAAGCAAAGCCTGCACATTAAAGCGGTAAGAGGGGATTGAATGTTTTCCAAGGCATGATCATGGAGGGTTGGTGGTTTTTCTGTCAGCAGTGATATATGAAGGGATTGTTTTGTCTCCCCTTATACAGTGTGGTGCAGAAGCGTAAAGCAGGAGGGAGCTGTTTTCTTTTCGTCGCCAAGGGTGGAAGACTTGGTGTCTCCTCAACACTACCACCCTCTTTTCGGGTCCCCTGGTGCCCACATAGTGTTTGACCTGTGGGGGGTCCACGGGGCTAGTAAAGGGGATTGGTGCATGCTACGTTCCTGCAGTGCTTGGGCCAGTTGGAATCTAACAGTGATAACTCTTGGTTGGGATTGTAATGATTATGCTTGGGAATGTGATGACTCATGGTTGGGATTGTGATGACTCATGGTTAGGATTGTGATGACTCATGGTTGAGATTGTGATGACTCATGGTTGGGATTGTGATGACTCATGGTTGGTATTGTGAGAGTTCATGGTTGGGATTGTGGTGACTCGTGGTTGGGATTGTGATGACTCATGGTTGGAATTGTGGTGACTCATGGTTGGGATTGTGATGACTCATGTTTAGGATTGTGATGACTCATGGTTGGGATTGTGATGACTCATGGTTAGGATTGTGATGACTCATGGTTGGGATTGTAATGACTGTTGGTATTGTGAGAATTCATGATTGGGATTGTGGTGCCTCGTGGTATTATTGCAAATTTATTTTCAGTGAATCCTGCTGTTGTTTCCTGACTGCTGTTGCCATGGCATGATGCTAGTCCCAGTAAATAAGGCGAGCTACTTGTCTATGCACGAGCCCTTTCCAGAAGCACTTGATGTGAGAAGTTGGCCTGATATGCAGTGCTCACTATTCTAGTGAACACTATGTATCAGTCCAGACAACCCTTATTGATGATTGGTTGTAAGTCAACCTTATAGACCAGCTATCCTAGTAGCGTGGATACGAGCAGTCTAAGGCTAAAGACTCGAGAGGGCGTGTTAAGCCAGCTGTTATACCACATATACCCCTTGAACACCAAGTGAAAGGACACCACACAAGTGTTATGAAAATAAACAGTTATTTATTATAGATCACAACAGCCCTGTACTCTTTATGAGGACAGGGTACTAAGCACAAACCAAAACTCTTACAAAAATACTTAAGTTAGCACAGTATATACAAATGCCCGAGGGGCATGGAAAACCATATACTCTGAAAGTGGAATGCGAAATTACTAGCAGGTAAGTACAGTACTAATAGCTTTGGGAATCGCTAGGACTTGACTAGGGAATCGTTAGATTACTTCTAGGAGGCCTAGGGGACTCGGGTGCAGTGTGTGCACTCTCACGCGAGATGCGGACAAAAGTCTATGGTAGCTAGGAATTAGAAAGTTAGTGTTCTCGGGCGAACCCGACCTGGTAGGGAGAAAACGAAAGTAGATTCTGACCCTTGGATAGTGAGGCTATGCTGGGGCACCGAAATGCCGAAGTTACCTAGCCCAGGGGCTGCAGCTGCATAGGTCTGAAAAGACGTCGGGAATCCTCGTTGCCGGACCAGGAGCCTGGAAGAAAGAAGTTGCTGGCAGGCGACCAGTGAAGAAAGTTCGGTGGATCCAAGCCTGGATCGATGGGAGATGACACCTGAAAGCAGAGGGGACCAAGTTCGAGACTACTAGCCAGTAGTCAGTGGGCACCAGGAGGGCACCGGATGGTAGCCACCTCGACAAGGTGAGTGGGTGACGCTGTGCTCAGAGATCACACGGACCAGGAGGCGTTGTCGGCGACCAGGAAGGAGGATCGAGCTGTCCCATGAAGATAGAAGCTGTTGGCGTCGCTGGACCCAGGATTGGGCAACAAAGCCTTGGCAAATTCAAGCCCACGCGGTGGACCTAAAATGGCGTCTGGAGTGGACCAGGAGGGTCCAGGGTGCCTCTCTTCAAGAAGGAAGCAAGGGCCAGTCTGGAGCAACCAGACCAGCAGCAGTGATGTCGTCGGGCGTCGTTCAGAAGGCCACAAGCCAGCCGGCTAGTAGCCAAACAACGCGGTGCACAGCAAACAGCAGAAGGGCCCCACGCCGATCGTGGAGATGCAGGGAGGCTGATCTTGGGTGCTGGAGCTGCGCAGGGTTGGGGCTTCTCGGACCCCAAAGCACTCACCAGTGGAAGACTCGGTGGGCTTGCAGTAAAGATGTCGAGCAGTCTTGGCGATCGTCGGTCCCTCGAGGTCTCGTCGCACTCACGGTTCTCAGCTTGGCTGTAGAGGTGAGTAGAGGTCAGAGGTGCCAGGGAAGCCGGGTCTCGTCGAGCTGGGTCGTCGGATTCGTGATGAAGGACTTGCAGCAGACCGCAGTGTTCTTTAGGATGGTGCCCGCTTGATGCAGGGTGACTACTCCTTAGCCACAAGGGAGAATCTTGAAGAAGATATCGTGAAGTCCTTTCGAAGAAAGTCGTGTCTTGATTCCAAAGATGATCTAATCTGAACAGGGGGCCCGCTCCCATCTTTATACTAAAAAAGGGGGCTGACCCGGTGACTAGGTCCTGCCTATGGGTGGGACTAGGTGGGGGGTGGTTACACCCCTCAGCCATGCCGGACTTCCCCAGGCCAGGGGCTGGAGTGCCCCTGGAACTGGTTCAGACCGGCCTATGCGTAGTGAGCACCGGGGTGCCACTCAGCAGTCACCTTCCTGTAAAGCCCTGCCTACCCAGGATACACAAAACCATGTCTGGGACGGTGCTAGCACCGCCCCTGACAGGAAACCCTTTGTCCAGGCTCCCCTCGCTGGAAGGACTCCCAGCTGCAGGGGGTCAGACTCGTGTCTGTGGTGGCAGCATCCATTTTGTGGAGCTGAGGCTTTAGTTAACTTTAACCGGGGTTCACAGTTACATACATGTCGTGTCCCTCTAGAAGGGTGGAATGCTAACCCCGTCACCAGAATTGGCGAGGGGTTAGTATTCCAATTCGTATGACACCTTACTCGACATGTTTTGATAAAGCAATACCAAAGTTAGCATTTAACCGCGAGGATTATAATGCACTTAAGAGTATATGGTATGCGATATCATGGAACAGCTATTAGGACTTGGTTCCGCAAGCTGCAGACAGGCTCAGCTCATGCCAGAGCACCATCTCACACGATTCCAAGCACTCTGCCTTCAGGATTGTCAAGGCCTGCCATAGGAGTGACTGATAGGAATCTGTGTGTCCATTTTAGGGTTAGGTATAGGTATACTACACCTATAGCAAAGCGTGTTTACACGACTTTGCCCCAGCTGTCATGCAGCCAGTTGTGTCAAATTTAAGAGGCCAGCCAGGGGTGGCATAATACATGCTGCAGCCCCTGGCAGCCCTGGGTACACCTATGCCCTGAGTTACAGGGTCTGATAAGGTGGCCCAGTACCAATTGGAAATGTACCTAGGGTACATGGAATCCATTTTAAAGAGAGAGCAGTAGGCCTGGGGTCCTGATTGGCAGGATCCCAGGTCGACTATGTCCAAAACCAGCTAAAACACAGGGCACAAAGTTGGGGGCAACCATAGTCAGGATGTACCTTCCTACACAACCCCCCCCAAACGAAAGGAGATAAGGCTATCCTTGTCCAGGTAAGCCTCTATTACCTAAGTGGCCATATAAGGAAGGTCCAGCTCTGGCTTGGTTTCCCCCTGTGTCATGGTCCACTAGGCAACCCCTCACCCTAAGGGTATCTGAGGGTCTCCACCATAGGGAATCTCTGTCTCTGGTGTGTCTTGGGAAAGAAGAAGGCTGATGCTGGGATGGAGTACTGAAGTGAGGCTCCTCTACCTTTGGGCTCAACTTCCTCCAATCACCATTCATCATGTGTGCCTTTCTTTCTTTAGCTGAGATGCACTGAGCTCTCAGGGTCAGCCTCTGGCTACCTAAAGCTGGAGGCTGAGTCCCTCTGTTTGGCTTACTGGAGGGACAGGTCAGGTCTGGGGTTTTTAGGCCCCATGTTTGGCTGTGCCCAACAGTGTCCAGCTGTGGGAGGTCCCTAACTACTTTTAAGGGGGATCCCTCAGGAGTCTGATTTCTTTTCACTTGGCTAGGTTTACCAGCTTCAGTGATCCTAATCTGCTGATTAAGGGTTTCTTTTGGACAGGGGGCCCTTTGGGGTCCACCACTGGCCTCCCTGACCTCCACAGCCCTGGGCTGACCGAGGCAGGGTAGAGAGGTGCAGGTTACCTGCTCCAGACTGGGTCCCACCTGGGAAGGGTCCACTGCCATCAGGGGCTCTGCCAGGCTAGGCCTGACTACCTCTGGGGCAGTTCCTTCAACAGGGGTAGAGTCAGTTCCCTGAGGAGGCTGGCTCTCACCTAGTGTCTGGGAGGGGGAAGACTCTTCTTCCTCCTCAATGCTCTCTGTTTGAGTGGAGTGATCCATTGTTTCAGGCTTCACAACCTCACTATCTGTTTGAGTAGAGGCTGAGACCATTTCAACCTTGCCAACCTTTTCAGGAGGGCACTCAGTTTGTGTTTGGGCTGTGACTGTCACAGCCCTCCTATCCTGTTCTGGAAAGTCTGTCTGAGCCTGGGCAGTGGCTACCACTGCCCTTCCAACCTTTTCAGGGAGGAATGGTGCTGGGACTGGGGCTGTAGCTATTACTGCCCCACTAACCTGTCTGGATAGGCCTATCATTCTGGAATGAGTTTCTTGTTCCACCTCAGCCCATGCTGAGAGTTCCAGGTCATTCCCCAGTAAGCAATCTACAGGTAGGTTATCTGTCACTGCCACTCTCATGGGCCCTGTGACATTACCCCAGCTGAGCTTGACTACTGCCATGGGATGCCTTCTCTTCATTCCATGAATGTCTGTCACCTGATAAGTAAAACCAGGGGTCAGTTGAGCAGAGGGGACCAGATGGTCACTCACCATGGTGAGGCTGGCCCCTGTGTCTCTGAATGCCTCAACTTTCTGACCATTCACTAAAACTTCTTGTCTATACTTTCCCAAAATGTGGGGTCCAGTAGTGAAGTTGGCAAACCCCATGCCAGTCTCACAGACAAGAGTGTGGTCAGGGAACCTGGCTAGGCCATAGTCCTCCTGATTGCCCAAAGTAATGCCCACCACATTCTTGGGGGCACTCCCACCACCTGGGGGATTACCACTAGTGGTAACAGGAGGTTTAGGAGTATTACCTGGGGGCATATTTCCCTTATTACCATTTTTAGGGCAACTGGCATCACTTTTGTAATGGCCCACCTGTTTACAGGTATGGCAATAAGGTTTCTTTTGTTCAGAAGGAGTGATCTGGGACCCACCACCCTTGTTGGAGTTTTGGGGCCCTTGGGAAGTCTTCTCTGTGGATTTATCCCCACCCTTCTCTTGAGGCTTGGTTGATTCCTTTTTCTGGTCACCACCCTGGTTTTTAGGCCTAACCCTGGTTCTGACCCATTTGTCTGCCCTCTTACCCAATTCTTGTGGAGAGGTCAGATCAGAGTCTACCAGGTGCTGGTGTAATAACTGGTTCTGACAATTATTTAAGATTTGCTCCCTCATAATTAGATTGTACAATCCTTTAAAATCAGTAACCTTACTACCCAGTAGCCAGCCTTCAAAAGCCTTAGTGGCACAATCAACAAAGTCAGTCCAATCTTGAGACTGAGTTTTCTGGGTGTCTCTGAACAGCATCCTGTATTGTTCAGTGGTTAAACCAAACCCATCAACCAGTGTATTCTTCAAGATTTGGTAATTGTTAGCATCCTCAACTCTAGTAGTGAGGAGCTTATCTCTACCTTTACCATCAAAGGAGAGCCACAAGATAGCTGCCCACTGACTTTGGGGAACACCCTGCACAGTGCAGGCTCTCTCCAAAGCAGTAATCCATTTGTGGATGTCATCCCCTTCCCTAAAGGGGGGCACTATCTTATTCAGGCGCTTTGTATCAAAACTCCTTTCCCTATTGCTAGGTTTATTGCTGCCACCAGTGGGCTGTGGCCCACATAATTCTTGCTCTCTAGCAAGGGCAAGTCTCTCTTTGGCCAGGGCAAGTTCTTCCCTTTCAATCCTCAGTTTGATTGCCCTTTCTTCTGCTTCATACACTCTCCTCTTAGGGGAAGACATCCCTCTGTGAGAAGAGTTGAGAGAGCCATTGGTTCGAAAGGATCTGTTAGAGCCTCTTGATAGAGACCTAACTCGTCCATTCCCAATGTTAAGCTGACCTGAGAGTGGGCCCAGGGGTTCCCCAGTACCAAGCTCATGTCTGCTTAAGTTGGACCTGGTTAGTCTAATGACTTCTACCTGTCCCTTGTCTGCCTCATCCCCTGATACCAAATCATCATCCTCATCATCAGCATCATCTGCTTCCTGAAGGGGATGGTCCTGGGTATCAAAGGGACCCTGTAAGGAGGGCATATTGCCATCTGGATTAGAAGGGTCTGGGTTACCAGCCCTCCTTGCATCATGAGTCTCTAAGAGACCAATCAGAAAGGCAGTTGTGGGGTTAGACCCCTGCTTAATCTTCCTAGAGGTACACACTTGTCGTAACTCATGGAAGCTAAGCGCAGTATATCTTGAAGGGATGACCTGTGGAGGGTCAACTGACACAAGGGGAGACTCAGTGTTTCCTCCTTTGTCCGACATACTGTTTCTAGTGTGGTGTAAGTGATGCACCTACCTACACTATGTGTTTACCTACTGGTCCCTTGCTAAGAGTTGCAGCCAAGGTGTGCTAAGCCTTGAGGAGCTGCAACAGCTGGTTCAGTAGAACTCAGAGTATTCTAAGCTTGGTTATATGTACTAACAGTACTTATGTGATCTTTCAGCAAGATATTCTTAGGATACGTGTGGTAAAACAACAGCAAGCTCAAATCCCACCCGCTGCTCACCAATGTGAGAAGTTGGCCTGATATGCAGTGCTCACTATTCTAGTGAACACTATGTATCAGTCCAGACAACCCTTATTGATGATTGGTTGTAAGTCAACCTTATAGACCAGCTATCCTAGTAGCGTGGATACGAGCAGTCTAAGGCTAAAGACTCGAGAGGGCGTGTTAAGCCAGCTGTTATACCACATATACCCCTTGAACACCAAGTGAAAGGACACCACACAAGTGTTATGAAAATAAACAGTTATTTATTATAGATCACAACAGCCCTGTACTCTTTATGAGGACAGGGTACTAAGCACAAACCAAAACTCTTACAAAAATACTTAAGTTAGCACAGTATATACAAATGCCCGAGGGGCATGGAAAACCATATACTCTGAAAGTGGAATGCGAAATTACTAGCAGGTAAGTACAGTACTAATAGCTTTGGGAATCGCTAGGACTTGACTAGGGAATCGTTAGATTACTTCTAGGAGGCCTAGGGGACTCGGGTGCAGTGTGTGCACTCTCACGCGAGATGCGGACAAAAGTCTATGGTAGCTAGGAATTAGAAAGTTAGTGTTCTCGGGCGAACCCGACCTGGTAGGGAGAAAACGAAAGTAGATTCTGACCCTTGGATAGTGAGGCTATGCTGGGGCACCGAAATGCCGAAGTTACCTAGCCCAGGGGCTGCAGCTGCATAGGTCTGAAAAGACGTCGGGAATCCTCGTTGCCGGACCAGGAGCCTGGAAGAAAGAAGTTGCTGGCAGGCGACCAGTGAAGAAAGTTCGGTGGATCCAAGCCTGGATCGATGGGAGATGACACCTGAAAGCAGAGGGGACCAAGTTCGAGACTACTAGCCAGTAGTCAGTGGGCACCAGGAGGGCACCGGATGGTAGCCACCTCGACAAGGTGAGTGGGTGACGCTGTGCTCAGAGATCACACGGACCAGGAGGCGTTGTCGGCGACCAGGAAGGAGGATCGAGCTGTCCCACAAAGATAGAAGCTGTTGGCGTCGCTGGACCCAGGATTGGGCAACAAAGCCTTGGCAAATTCAAGCCCACGCGGTGGACCTAAAATGGCGTCTGGAGTGGACCAGGAGGGTCCGGGGTGCCTCTCTTCAAGAAGGAAGCAAGGGCCAGTCTGGAGCAACCAGACCAGCAGCAGTGATGTCGTCGGGCGTCGTTCAGAAGGCCACAAGCCAGCCGGCTAGTAGCCAAACAACGCGGTGCACAGCAAACAGCAGAAGGGCCCCACGCCGATCGTGGAGATGCAGGGAGGCTGATCTTGGGTGCTGGAGCTGCGCAGGGTTGGGGCTTCTCGGACCCCAAAGCACTCACCAGTGGAAGACTCGGTGGGCTTGCAGTAAAGATGTTGTGCAGTCTTGGCGATCGTCGGTCCCTCGAGGTCTCGTCGCACTCACGGTTCTCAGCTTGGCTGTAGAGGTGAGTAGAGGTCAGAGGTGCCAGGGAAGCCGGGTCTCGTCGAGCTGGGTCGTCGGATTCGTGATGAAGGACTTGCAGCAGACCGCAGTGTTCTTTAGGATGGTGCCCGCTTGATGCAGGGTGACTACTCCTTAGCCACAAGGGAGAATCTTGAAGAAGAAATCGTGAAGTCCTTTCGAAGAAAGTCGTGTCTTGATTCCAAAGATGATCTAATCTGAACAGGGGGCCCGCTCCCATCTTTATACTAAAAAAGGGGGCTGACCCGGTGACTAGGTCCTGCCTATGGGTGGGACTAGGTGGGGGGTGGTTACACCCCTCAGCCATGCCGGACTTCCCCAGGCCAGGGGCTGGAGTGCCCCTGGAACTGGTTCAGACCGGCCTATGCGTAGTGAGCACCGGGGTGCCACTCAGCAGTCACCTTCCTGTAAAGCCCTGCCTACCCAGGATACACAAAACCATGTCTGGGACGGTGCTAGCACCGCCCCTGACAGGAAACCCTTTGTCCAGGCTCCCCTCGCTGGAAGGACTCCCAGCTGCAGGGGGTCAGACTCGTGTCTGTGGTGGCAGCATCCATTTTTTGGAGCTGAGGCTTTAGTTAACTTTAACCGGGGTTCACAGTTACATACATGTCGTGTCCCTCTAGAAGGGTGGAATGCTAACCCCGTCGCCAGAATTGGCGAGGGGTTAGTATTCCAATTCGTATGACACCTTACTCGACATGTTTTGATAAAGCAATACCAAAGTTAGCATTTAACCGCGAGGATTATAATGCACTTAAGAGTATATGGTATGCAATATCATGGAACAGCTATTAGGACTTGGTTCCGCAAGCTGCAGACAGGCTCAGCTCATGCCAGAGCACCATCTCACACGATTCCAAGCACTCTGCCTTCAGGATTGTCAAGGCCTGCCATAGGAGTGACTGATAGGAATCTGTGTGTCCATTTTAGGGTTAGGTATAGGTATACTACACCTATAGCAAAGCGTGTTTACACGACTTTGCCCCAGCTGTCATGCAGCCAGTTGTGTCAAATTTAAGAGGCCAGCCAGGGGTGGCATAATACATGCTGCAGCCCCTGGCAGCCCTGGGTACACCTATGCCCTGAGTTACAGGGTCTGATAAGGTGGCCCAGTACCAATTGGAAATGTACCTAGGGTACATGGAATCCATTTTAAAGAGAGAGCAGTAGGCCTGGGGTCCTGATTGGCAGGATCCCAGGTCGACTATGTCCAAAACCAGCTAAAACACAGGGCAAAAAGTTGGGGGCAACCATAGTCAGGATGTACCTTCCTACACTTGACATCCACAAAAGAGGCGTGACACTGAGTCTTAATGTGTGATAAACCCTGCATTTTTTATTTTCTGTTCGTTCTCTGTGCTTTCTTGCACACAGGGTGCTGGCCTCTTCTCTAATGTATGGGTCGCAGATAAGGGTGGGCATAAGATCCGTTTTGTGGGCGAATTTGCGGATTATCTGCGATTTCGCGATCCGCGAATCTCGCGAAATCGCGGTAAAATCCGCGAATCAGCGGGGACGAATTTTCAGCCAAGCAAGGGTTACAGCAGCAGGTGCAAAAGTTGAACCTAATTTCTTTGTAACCTTTTACAAAAGGGTTACAAACAAATTAACTTCAACTTGGACACCTGCTGCTAATGTCTTCCTGGCGCCTCGTTATCCACTTGCAACTATTCTCTGACCCTTGAAGCAGGGTCAGAGAATAGTTACAAGTAGGCAACGAGGCACCTGTCCAAGGAATTAAACCTCATCAGGAAGCACTTACAGATATAAAAAACAGGAAGAAGGGAGAGGATTTCAAATACACCCATTTTGAGTTGTCAGGAGGGGTTAAACTAAAAGAGACCTTTACAGCTAAATTTTCACATGCATTTTGCTAAAAATAAAAAGCTGTATGTTCTGTAGGGGCAACTCACGAATCTGGCCCTTCAGAGATCCGGCCTCTCTTTCTTTCTCTCGTTCTCTCTCTCCCTCTCTCTTTCCCTCTCTTTCTCTCTATCTATCTATCTATCTATCTATCTATCTATCTATCTATCTATCTATCTATCTATCTCTCTCTCCCTCTCCCATAAACGACTGCATGGGTAACTTCGCTATGCAAGCGGCTCGCGAAGACGCAAAAAGCCCCGCGAACACGCAAAAAACCCAGTGAACACGCAAAAAACCCAGCGAACACGCAAAAAAACAAAAATCCACAAATTCGCACAAATTCGCGAATTTTGCGGATCGCGAATTCGCAAAATTCGCCCATGCTTAGTCGCAGATCCCCCCTGAGCAGCCTCTCACTTCTCTCTTCCTGGTCTGAGTGAGTTCTTTGCATTTTCCTGTACCTTTGTGTTCTCCCATTTCATTCCTGTCTTTCATGTTCGTTGAACAGTTGCTTGTCGTGTTTTGTTGCTTCTCTGTTGCTCTAAGAAAGGTCATGTTTGAGCAGATGTCTTGTTGTTAAAAAGCCCCAGGCCCTGCTCTGGAGCTGTGCTAGACAGACATTCTCGCCCGAGTCAAGCACAAGATGGGATTGAAAGACAATACCGTCAATAAACTGTGGATGCGCTGACTGCAGGGATTTGTATTTTGTAGGACTTCAGGCTGGTAACAGACAGAGAGCTGCCTCTCGTTCACACCATGCCTTATATCTAGGGAGCATATGTATTCCCAACTTGACTTCCTCCTGTATTTACAATGTACGTGTCCATGTGCATCCGCTTAAGACGGGGCTGGCTTTAGGGCAGTGTGACCGGTGCATCGGCCTTACAGGACGCTGACCTGTGGAGGGGGGCACTGACCTCAGGGGGGCGCTGGGTTTAGCAATAACCGATGATTGGAGAGATGGGGGCACTTTTGCCGGGTGGTAGTGAGAGAATCCGAGAAGACGGTCTTGGGATGTTGAGGCACAGACAGTGATGGCTGCATCGGGCACCACCCGCGCTAAAGCCGGCCCTGGCATAAGAGCTGAGTGATGAACGCTGTTATCACTCTCAGGTTGGGCTTTGCCATCTCCCTGTGCCTTTGTCATTATCTAAAGGCGGTTCCTGGTGCTTCAACTGTGGTGGATGCACACATCTGACTCAGATCCTGGGCTGCATCTTATATAGGAGTGGGCGAAGAATTCCGCCCCGCCGGCGGAGTTTGCGGAGTTTGTCCACTTTGCGGATTTCCGAAAAACTCTGCCAAGTAACATGGAGGGCAGTTTTTTCTCTCGAGCGTCTCGCCAATGTTAAATTAGCAAGAGCTTGCAGGAAAAAAATGTGCGCTAGACTTTCTCCAGGTGGGACGTCTCAATGCAGCCGTCAGGTGGTGACCGCTCACGCTGAGAAATCTCCTGCTCGCGTTGAGGAAGCTGCCACTCGAGTAGAATGTCTACTCGAGTGACAGAAAGCAAAACGGCCCTCGGGTGTAATTCATAGCGCAGTTTGTGCTGATTTTACAGCATGGAACAAACTCCCGGTGCTAAAAATCAGAGCGAACGGCATGACTTAGCAGACTCTGTGGAGCGCGGCAAAGCTTTCCCACCAGTTCTCAGTGTTCCGCGGAGTAAAACTCTGTGAACTCAGCCGAGGCCTAATCTTAAATCACTGCCTTCTAGCAGCCTCCACTGGATTCAGGTGGGGGGTTTAAAGTCCTCCTTTATCACTGCATTCTAGCAGCCTCCACTGGATTCAGGTGGGGGGTTTAAAGCCCTCTCATAGCACTGCATTCCAGCAGCCTCCACTGGATTCTGGTGGGGGGTTTAAAGCCCTCCTTTATCACTGCATTCTAGCAGCCTCCACTGGATTCTGGTGGGGGGTTTAAAGCCCTCTCATAGCACTGCATTCTAGCAGCCTCCACTGGATTCTGGTGGGGGGTTTACAGCCCTCCTTTATCACTGCATTCTAGCAGCCTCCGCTGGATTCTGGTGGGGGGTTTAAAGCCCTCCTTTATCACTGCATTCTAGCAGCCTCCACTGGATTCTGGTGGGTGTTTAAAGCCCTCCTTTATCACTGCATTCTAGCAGCCTCCGCTGGATTCTGGTGGGGGGTTTAAAGCCCTCCTTTATCACTGCATTCTAGCAGCCTCCGCTGGATTCTGGTGGGGGGTTTAAAGCCCTCCTTTATCACTGCATTCTAGCAGCCTCCACTGAATTCTGGTGGGGGGTTTAAAGCCCTCTCATAGCACTGCATTCCAGCAGCCTCCACTGGATTCTGGTGGGGGGTTTAAAGCCCTCCTTTATCACTGCATTCTAGCAGCCTCCACTGGATTCTGGTGGGGGGTTTAAAGCCCTCTCATAGCACTGCATTCCAGCGGCCTCCACTGGATTCTGATGGGGGGTTTAAAGCCCTCCTTTATCACTGCATTCTAGCAGCCTCTGCTGGATTCTGGTGGGTGTTTAAAGCCCTCCTTTATCACTGCATTCTAGCAGCCTCCACTGGATTCTGGTGGGTGTTTAAAGCCCTCCTTTATCACTGCATTCTAGCAGCCTCCACTGGATTCTGGTGGGGGGTTTAAAGCCCTCTCATAGCACTGCATTCCAGCAGCCTCCACTGGATTCTGGTGGGGGGTTTAAAGCCCTCCTTTATCACTGCATTCTAGCAGCCTCAGCTGGATTCTGGTGGGGGGTTTAAAGCCCTCCTTTATCACTGCATTCTAGCAGCCTCCACTGGATTCTGGTGGGTGTTTAAAGCCCTCCTTTATCACTGCATTCTAGCAGCCTCCGTTGGATTCTGGTGGGGGGGTTTAAAGCCCTCTCTTAGCACTGCATTCCAGCAGCCTCCACTGGATTCTGGTGGGGGGTTTAAAGCCCTCCTTTATCACTGCATTCTAGCAGCCTTCACTGGATTCTGGTGGGGGGTTTAAAGCCCTCTCATAGCACTGCATTCCAGCAGCCTCCACTGGATTCTGGTGGGGGGTTTAAAGCCCTCCTTTATCACTGCATTCTAGCAGCCTCAGCTGGATTCTGGTGGGGGGTTTAAAGCCCTCCTTTATCACTGCATTCTAGCAGCCTCCACTGGATTCTGGTGGGTGTTTAAAGCCCTCCTTTATCACTGCATTCTAGCAGCCTCCGCTGGATTCTGGTGGGGGGTTTAAAGCCCTCCTTTATCACTGCATTCTAGCAGCCTCCACTGGATTCTGGTGGGGGGTTTAAAGCCCTCTCATAGCACTGCATTCCAGCAGCTTCCACTGGATTCTGGTGGGGGGTTTAAAGCCCTCCTTTATCACTGCATTCTAGCAGCCTCCACTGGATTCTGGTGGGGGGTTTAAAGCCCTCTCATAGCACTGCATTCCAGCAGCCTCCACTGGATTCTGGTGGGGGGTTTAAAGCACTCCTTTATCACTGCATTCTAGCAGCCTCCGCTGGATTCTGGTGGGGGGTTTAAAGCCCTCCTTTATCACTGCATTCTAGCAGCCTCCACTGGATTCTGGTGGGTGTTTAAAGCCCTCCTTTATCACTGCATTCTAGCAGCCTCCGCTGGGTGTTTAAAGCCCTCCTTTATCACTGCATTCTAGCAGCCTCTGCTGGATTCTGGTGGGAGGTTTAAAACCCTCCTTTATCACTGCATTCTAGCAGCCTCCGCTGGATTCTGGTGGGGGGTTTAAAGCACTCCTTTATCACTGCATTCTAGCAGCCTCCACTGGATTCTGGTGGGGGGTTTAAAGCCCTCTCATAGCACTGCATTCCAGCAGCCTCCACTGGATTCTGGTGGGGGGTTTAAAGCCCTCCTTTATCACTGCATTCTAGCAGCCTCCACTGGATTCTGGTGGGGGGTTTAAAGCCCTCTCATAGCACTGCATTCCAGCAGCCTCCACTGGATTCTGGTTGGGGGTTTGAAGCCCTCCTTTATCACTGCATTCTAGCAGCCTCCACTGGATTCTGGTGGGGGGTTTAAAGCCCTCTCATAGCACTGCATTCCAGCAGCCACCACTGGATTCTGGTGGGGGGTTTAAAGCCTTCCTTTATCACTGCATTCTAGCAGCCTCCGCTGGATTCTGGTGGGGGGTTTAAAGCCCTCCTTTATCACTGCATTCTAGCAGCCTCCACTGGATTCTGGTGGGTGTTTAAAGCCCTCCTTTATCACTGCATTCTAGCAGCCTCCACTGGATTCTGGTGGGGGGTTTAAAGCCCTCTCATAGCACTGCATTCCAGCAGCCTCCACTGGATTCTGGTGGGGGGTTTAAAGCCCTCCTTTATCACTGCATTCTAGCAGCCTCCACTGGATTCTGGTGGGGGGTTTAAAGCCCTCTCATAGCACTGCATTCTAGCAGCCTCCACTGGATTCTGGTGGGGGGGTTAAAGCCCTCCTTTATCACTGCATTCTAGCAGCCTCCGCTGGATTCTGGTGGGGGGTTTAAAGCCCTCCTTTATCACTGCATTCTAGCAGCCTCCGCTGGATTCTGGTGGGGGGTTTAAAGCCCTCCTTTATCACTGCATTCTAGCAGCCTCCACTGGATTCTGGTGGGTGTTTAAAGCCCTCCTCTATCACTGCATTCTACCAGCCTCCGCTGGATTCTGGTGGGTGTTTAAAGCCCTCCTTTATCACTGCATTCTAGCAGCCTCCACTGGATTCTGGTGGGTGTTTAAAGCCCTCCTTTATCACTGCATTCTAGCAGCCTCCGCTGGATTCTGGTGGGTGTTTAAAGCCCTCCTTTATCACTGCATTCTAGCAGCCTCCGCTGGATTCTGGTGGGAGGTTTAAAGCCCTCCTTTATCACTGCATTCCAGCAGCCTCCACTGGATTCTGGTGGGGGGGTTTAAAGTCCTCCTTTATCACTGCATTCTAGCAGCCTCCACTGGATTCTGGTGGGAGGTTTAAAGCCCTCCTTTATCACTGCATTCCAGCAGCCTCCACTGGATTCTGGTGGGGGGTTTAAAGTCCTCCTTTATCACTGCATTCTAGCAGCCTCCGCTGGATTCTGGTGGGGGGTTTAAAGCCCTCCTTTATCACTGCATTCCAGCAGCCTCCACTGGATTCTGGTGGGGGGTTTAAAGCCCTCCTTTATCACTGCATTCTAGCAGCCTCCACTGGATTCTGGTGGGGGTTTAAAGTCCTCCTTTATCACTGCATTCTAGCAGCCTCCACTGGATTCAGGTGGAGGGTTTACAGTCCTCCTTTATCACTGCATTCTAGCAGCCTCAACTGGGAACCTGTTGGGCAGTATAAAGCTCACTATGTGCATTAAGTATTAGTACACAGTAAGTACTTCCTGCAGTGTTCTCAACGGAAAACTCGTACTTCCACGAGGAGGGTTCCTCTTTTTAGGCCCGGACACAGCGACCAGGTCTTCTGAGTGCTGGTGGCAGAGAGGCCCGGCCTTATGGGTGATGGTGGCAGAGAGGCCATGTCTTCTGGGCGATGGTGGCAGGGAGGCCCGGTCTTCTGGGTATCAGTGGCAGAGAGAGGACAGGTCTTCTGGGTGCTGGTGGCAGTCATTTGCATTTCTCTGCCCCTGGTAAACTGCGAACAGGTCAGGCACCTGCAGTTTAGAGACCTCCTTAAAATGATGTTATTTGTCACTGGCCACCATTTTTATTTAATCTTCTTTCCACTCTGTGTTTTTTCTGCCATGAAACACTTCCGTGCCAGGCAGTAGTTAATCAATCAATCAATCAATCAATCAATCAATCAATCAATCGGGATCTGTCGAGCACTGCTAATCACCCATGAGGGTTCTCAGGCCCTGGGGTCCTGCTGCTATCAGTCCAAGAGCCAGGCCTCAGCCCTTTCTTGATACCATGAGAGAGGGAACAGTTCAGAGGTGGAGTTCGCTCCATGACTTGGCCGCGAGGTAGTCGATGGAGCGCCCCCTGCTGTAGCTTCAGCGGATGCGGAGAGTGTGAGTGACGGTGATGGAGGCGGAGCGCCGTTGTCTGGAGGGTTGGCGGACATGCAGGTGGTGGTTGATGGACGCTGGTCCCTGGTTGTGGAGGACCTTGCAGGCGAGGGTCAGCATCTTGACTTGGCATCTTTTCTGGACAGGGAGCCAGTGGAGGGTCCTGAAGAAGGAGTGATTTGGGTCCATTTGGGAAGGTTGAGGATGAGTCTGGCTGCTGAGTACAGTGACATTACCAAAACCACACACTTAACATGACATTTCACTGAGGGGTGGAAGACTCTTCGCCGATTATGGGTTTCAAGCCACTGCTATGAAAGAAGGAAAAAAGGGACAAGGAGGAAAGCAAGGATGGGAAAGAACCAACAAGAGCAAGAAATAATGGGCCGGCAGCGCCCGGTGGTGGATGAAAGAGGCACACGGTGGAATCAAGACTACGACGCCTTGGTGTCCAACGTCCTGGACATTCGATAGAGCCAGCCGTGGTCCTCTAGAAGAAACTTCGGCCCAGCACTTATTCTTTTACAAATTAAGCACTGCTCACAGGACTCAGGGGTGGCCTTAGGCATGTGCAAGCTGTGCACCTGCACAGGGCCACCAAACCCCAGGGGCCACCACGCCAATATAGATCCTTGATATAATAATCCTCTGAGGATGGATACATATTTGTGTGGCGGCGCCTGGCAGGGATTTCACTTCCAAACACCCTGACCCCCCCCCCCCTCTCTTCACTGGCCTCCACGCTCCGCTGCGCCCGGACCCCCTCTTCCGGGGCCCCCTACCTACGCTCCCTGTCCAGGGCCACCATGAGCCTAGAGCCGCCCCTGACTGCTCTGCAGCTCTTCCATTTTCTGTCTCTGCTCCACGTACTAAAAGCTGACCGGGGTCCCTTTTAGACTGATGAAAAATGAATGCAGCATTCTGGGCTATCAATGCCTTATTGGGGGAAATTTTTACAAGTTTGGCCTGTAGCTGCAGGACTGGTTTCAACAGAGTGATGTGATTTCACAACAAATAACACAAGGCTTCTAATAGAGGCATTTTTGCTGCTTCTCCCTGCTCCATGACTGTGCAAATAATTGTATTAAGCTGGCAAATTTCGCATTTGCCAAAATTCCACAAATGTTTGTGCTGCAAAACGTAACATAATTGTGTTCAGTCAGAGACTGGTTTGAGCAAGCATAGCGCTTAGATACCTCGGGGTGATAATGCGCTATATAAGTGTATAATAACATAACATAACATAACATAACATAACATAACATGTCTCCTGGAAGTATTCTCCTACAACTAGTCCCCTTGAACAAGGCCCTTTGCCAGTGTCTGTGTCTCCTTCCTTTTAAATGTTTCCCTACAGGCTCTTTTGTGACTTTTGTACAAGAGATGTCCCCTGGCCTACCAGATACTTCAAAATTAAATGTTGTGAATTTTCATATAATTCCAGATAATTAGCGGGGAATCGGGGAATCGCATGAAATTTGGTGAAATGAAATGTTGAATTTTTCACACAGACTTCTAAAACAGACAGCCAAGGGTACATTTACAGGGAAACATTCTCGACACATTTGCCATTGTAAAAAAAAAACGTTTTCTTCCCTTTTGATCATTGAAAACTACTAGAAAGGCGTATCTTTTACTGGTCACGTTGTCAGCTTAGTGAGGGATGCGTTTTATGATTTAATAAAGCTTCTATATATTCAAATGCACAGCGAGAGACACAGTTTATGATTCGATAAAGCGGGTATAATACCAAATGTAGAGTGAGGGAAGCGGTTTATGATTCTATAAAGCTTGTATATTACCAAATCCACGGCAAGGGAAGCGGTTTATGATTCGATAAAGCTTGTATATCACTAAATGCACAGTGAGGGAAGCGCTTTTATGATTCGATAAAGCGGGTATATTACCAAATGCACAGCGAGGGAAGCGGTTTTATGATTCGATAAAGCGGGTATATTACCAAATGCACAGTGAGGGAAGCGGTTTATGATTCGATAAAGCTTGCATATCACTAAATGCACGGCGAGGGAAGCGGTTTATGATTCGATAAAGTGGGTATATTACCAAATGCACAGTGAGGGAAGCTGTTTATGATTCGATAAAGCTTGCATATCACTAAATGCACGGCGAGGGAAGCGGTTTTATGATTCGATAAAGCGGGTATATTACCAAATGCACAGTGAGGGAAGCGGTTTATGATTCGATAAAGCTTGCATATCACTAAATGCACGGCGAGGGAAGCGGTTTTATGATTCGATAAAGTGGGTATATTACCAAATGCACAGTGAGGGAAGCTGTTTATGATTCGATAAAGCTTGCATATCACTAAATGCACGGCGAGGGAAGCGGTTTATGATTCGATAAAGCTTGTATATTACTAAATGCACAGCGAGGGATGCGGTTTTATGATTCGATAAAGTGGGTATATTACCAAATGCACAGTGAGGGAAGAGGTTTATGATTCGATAAAGCTTGCATATCACTAAATGCACGGCGAGGGAAGCGGTTTACGATTCGATAAAGCTTGTATATTACTAAATGCACAGCAAGGATTGCGGTTTTATGATTTGATAAAGCGGGTATATTACCAAATGCACAGTGAGGGAAGCGGTTTATGATTCGATAAAGCGGGTATATTACCAAATCCACGGCGACGGAAGCGGTTTATGATTCGATAAAGCTTGCATATCACTAAATGCACGGCGAGGGAAGCGGTTTATGATTCGATAAAGCTTGTATATTACTAAATGCACAGTGAGGGAAGCTGTTTATGATTCGATAAAGCTTGCATATCACTAAATGCACGGCGAGGGAAGCGGTTTATGATTCGATAAAGCTTGTATATTACTAAATGCACAGTGAGGGATGCCGTTTTATGATTCGATATAGCGGGTATATTACCAAATGCACAGTGAGGGAAGCGGTTTATGATTCGATAAAGCTTGCATATCACTAAATGCACGGCGAGGGAAGCGGTTTATGATTCGATAAAGCTACTATATTACTAAATGCACGGCGAGGGAAGCGGTTTATGATTCAAAAAAGTTTCTATATTACTAAATGCACAGCGAGGAATGCGGTTTTATCATTCGATAAAGCTTGTATATTACCAAATGCATTGCAAGGGGTGTGTTTTATGATTCACTACAGCTTGTATACTACCAAATGCACAGTGAGGAATGTGTTTTATGATTCGATAAAGTTTCTATATTACTAAATGCACAGCGAGGGATGCGGTTTTATGATTCGATAAAGCTTGTATATTACCAAATGCATTGCAAGGGGTGTGTTTAATGATTCACTACAGGTTGTATACTACCAAATTCACAGTGAGGAATGTGTTTTATGATTCGATAAAGTTTCTATATTACTAAATGCACAGCGAAGGATGCGGTTTTATGATTCGATAACGCTTGGATATTACCAAATGCATTGCAAGGGGTGTGTTTTATGATTCACTACAGCTTGTATACTACCAAATGCACAGTGAGGAATGTGTTTTATGATTCGATAAAGTTTCTATATTACTAAATGCACAGCGAAGGGTGCGGTTTTATGATTCGATAAAGCTTGGATATTACCAAATGCATTGCAATGGGTGTGTTTAATGATTCACTACAGCTTGTATACTACCAAATGCACAGTGAGGAATGTGTTTTATGATTCGATAAAGTTTCTATATTACTAAATGCACAGCGAAGGATGCGGTTTTATGATTCGATAAAGCTTGGATATTACCAAATGCATTGCAATGGGTGTGTTTAATGATTCACTACAGCTTTTATACTACCAAATGCACAGTGAGGAATGTGTTTTATGATTCGATAAAGTTTCTATATTACTAAATGCACAGCGAGGAATGTGTTTTATGATTCGATAAAGCTTATATATTCCCAAATGCATGGCGAGGCGTGTGGTTTTATGATTTGATACAGCTGGTATACTACCAAATACACGGTGAGAGACTCAGTTTTATGATTAGATACTGCTCGTACACTACCAAATGTATGGCTAGGGATGCGGTTTTATGATTCGATTAAGTTTGTATACTACCAAATGCATTGCGAGGGCGCGGTTTATGAATCAAAAAAGCTTGAATACTACCAAATGCACAGCGAGGGATGTGTTTTATGATTGGAGATAGTGTCTCTTGATCAGCTGGCTGTGCTGTGTGTGTTTTATGGTTTGATGACCCTCTCATGCTGGGAAGGTATTTGCACAACGAGAAAGAAGTGCATTTTATGCGAAGAGACAACTTCCTACTCACATGTGCATGAGAGACCAGACTTCTACAAGAACAGTAATCCTTTCACTTTAGGGGTGTGCTACATAGTTTTTGAAAGAGATTCTGGGGATATTGGAATAGAAGAAATACTGTTTGCAGGTATCATGAATGGTATCATGAATGAACATTTCACACAAGGAAAGACCTTGCGCAAAAAAATCTCATAAGAAACTGCAGGCACACTGGTTCAAGCATTTCTCGAAAGAGGCATGCTCGGCAGAAACCAGTCTCCTGCAGCTGGAATCATATAAAAAGACGATTGCAAAATTTCAGGTAATGTCACAGAAATCTGCAAGTTTCAGGATTTCCCCTGCTCTAATTAATTAACAGGACTAAATTCTATGCATTCCGAATAAAACATGCTGCTATTAATCTAGACAATGATGATGCGTGCCTTGACTTGGCAGCTCTTAGCAGTGAGTATGTAACACGCTGAGCCACCTTGACAGATTCTCTCTGCAGTGACTGCATAACACACTGAGCCATCTTGCGAGATTCACTCTGCAGCGCGTACGCAACCAGCTGAGCCATCTTGCGATATTCACTCTGCAGCGAGTATGTAACACGCTGAGCCATCTTGAGAGATTCACTCTGCAGCGAGTACGTAACACCCTGAGCCATTTTGAGAGATTCACTCTGCAGCGAGTATGTAACACGCTGAGCCATCTTGAGAGATTCACTCTGCAGCGAGTATGTAACACGCTGAGCCATCTTGTGAGATTCACTCCGCAGCGAGCACGTTCCATGCTGATCCATCTTGCGAGATTAACTCTGTAGTGAGTATGTAACAGGCTGAGCCACCATGAGAGATTCACTTTGCAGAGAGTACATAACATGCTAAGCCATCTTTTGAGATTCTCTCTGCAGTAAGTACATAACACGCTAAGCCATCTTGTGAAATTCACTCTGCATTGAGTACGTAACACACTGAGCCATCTCGCGAGATTCTCTCTGCAACGAGTACATAACACGCTGAGCCATCTTGTGAGATTCACTTTGCAGTGAGTACGTAACAGGCTGAGTCATCTTGCGAGATTCTCTCTGCAGTGAGTGCGTAACATGCTTAGCTACCTTGAGATTCACTCTGCAGTGAGTATGTAACACGCTGAGCCATCTTGAGAGATTCACTCTACTGTGAGTACGTAACACACTGAGCCATCTCGCGAGATTCTCTCTGCAGCGAGTACATTACACGCTGAGCCATCTTGTGAGATTCACTTTGCAGTGAGTACATAACACGCTGAGCTATCTTGCGAGATTCTCTCTGCGGTGAGTGTGTAACATGCTTAGCTACCTTGAGATTCACTCTGCAGTGAGTACGTACGCTGAGCCAACTTGAGAGATTCACTCTGCAGCGAGTACGTAACACGCTGAGCCATTTTGAGAGATTCACTCTACAGCAACTATGTAACACGCTGAGCCATCTTGAGAGATTCGCTCTGCAGCGAGTATGAAACACGCTGAACCACCTTATGAGATTTACTCCGCAGCAAGTACGTTCCATGCTGAGCCATCTTGCGAGATTCACTCTGTAGTGAGTATGTAACACGTTGAGCCACCATGAGAGATTCACTCTGCAGCGAGTACATAACACGCTAAGCCATCTTGTGAGATTCTCTCTGCAGTAATTACAAACACGCTAAGCCATCTTGTGAGATTCACTCTGCGTTGAGTACGTAACACACTGAGCCATCTCGCGAGATTCTCTCTGCAGCGAGTACATTACACGCTGAGCCATCTTGCGAGATTCTCTCTGCAGTGAGTACATAACATGCTTAGCTACCTTGAGATTCACTCTGCAGTGAGTATGTAACACGCTGAGCCACCTTGAGAGATTCAATCTGCAGTGAGTACGTAACACGCTGAGCCACCTTGAGATATTCTCTCTGCAGCGAGTACGTAACATGCTTAGCTACCTTGAGATTCACTCTGCAGTGAGTATGTAACACGCTGAGCCACCTTGAGAGATTCAATCTGCAGTGAGTACGTAACACGCTGAGCCACCTTGAGATATTCTCTCTGCAGCGAGTACGTAACACACTGAGCCACCTCATGAGCTTCTCTCACATTAGAAGAAGTGAGGGCTGGCAGGGTGCAGTATGGCACGTGACACCCTCACACTCTTAGGAGGTGAACATTGGCTGAGTAACTCTTTGGATAGACTGTTGTTGAAACTGTGCTGCACACAGATTATGTCTTAATACCCTCGGCCTGTATCAGCTTCTCGTGGCTGCCTCTGCACAGTAGGATTAAAACAGCAAACAGGAGCTGTAGAGCTGAGATCTGAACGGGTAATTAGTGGTGGGGAAATAAAAAGGGATTTTAATGAGCCATTTGTAACAAGAGACTTGGTATTTAGAGGCTTACTTATTACAGGTGCAGTATGTCCTATGGCACATTTAATAAGACAGACGGGATATCCGTTATGTTGTGACATAGTGACCCATCCGCCAAAACTCTACACAAGTCCTTTGCGTTTCCCATATTAGTAATCAGGCCATATAAGGAGAAAGGATGCGCGTGCGCGGTCATCTTACCTTGGTAATCAAGGGGTGTGTAAGGATGAAAGGATGCGCGTGCGCGGTCATCTTACCTTGGTAATCAAGGGGTGTGTAAGGATGAAAGGATGTGCGTGCGAGGTCATCTAACGCTAATAATCAGTGGCCTTGTAAGGATGAAAGATGCGTGCGCGAGGTTACCTTAGATGAATAATCATTCAGGGGCCTTGTAAGGATGAAAGAGGCGCGTGCGAGGTCATCATTCATCAGTAAAGCCATTACCTGTGAGGGGCAACGGATGTGGTAATTTTAGATCATCACAAAACGGGGAAAGAGAGGGCTGTAAGGAGCGTCCCACTGCACCCTAGGCTTCGAGGCCTGCCGGTTTGTCTTTTCAAGGCGTGTTCCGCTGAGTCTACTGTCAGTGATGCGCGTCTGCATTCGAAAGGCTGTCTCTTCCTCACACGCACTGGGCTGTTTATCCCTCGGGTACAGAAACTTTGGAACGGTGCATCTTTTTTATTTACTTCACAAGACTGGCAAGTGCGGTGGAACAATGACCCACCACCACCCGCAACAGGTTCCTCACAGGAGCTGGAACAAGATCACCGCTGAGCAGCTCACCACCTCCCTCAGCCAGAACCCGCCCGCAAGCACAACAAACCCCAACGAAGCAGCCCGCAACTTCATACAGTGGCTGACCGCCTGCGCAGACGACCTCGCGCCACTGAAGAACTCTCCCAACAAACCCAGAAGCAAGAAAGCCACCTGGTTCACCGACGAACTCAAGGACTCCAAGAAGAACTGCCGCACCCTCGAGAAAGCCTGGCTCCTCAACCAGACCACAGACAACATGACCACCCTCAAACAAGCGGTACAAAAGGGGGTGGTGATGGACGGAGCATCTGAACCAATCAAACACTCACAGCCAGTCAAAAGATCTGGGTTTGATCCATCACCGTTCTTTAGCCCACTCTGCCACCCCAGTTCAGACATGGCTATATGCAAATCAGTCTGACCCTGTGCCTCATGGGAACAGTTCAGCGCGAATTGCCAAGCCATGCCTTCCCTGGACCGGAAACAAGCTTCCGAGGACCGGTTTCTGGCATTCCAGCCGTCTTCAGCCCGTCTTGCTTGAATCCAGTGGCAAATTGAGCAAGGGACTCACGTCTGAGCATACCCTGCCACACTTATAGTGGCCAAAAGCGGTACAAAAGGGGGTGGTGATGGACGGAGCATCTGAACCAATCAAACACTCACAGCCAGTCAAAAGATCTGGGTTTGATCCATCACCGTTCTTTAGCCCACTCTGCCACCCCAGTTCAGACATGGCTATATGCAAATCAGTCTGACCCTGTGCCCCATGGGAACAGTCCAGCCCGAATTGCCAAGCCATGCCTTCCCTGGACCGGAAACAAGCTTCCGAGGACCGGTTTCTGGCATTCCAGCCGTCTTCAGCCCGGCTTGCTTGAATCCAGTGGCAAAGTGAGCAAGGGACTCACGTCTGAGCATACCCTGCCACACTTATAGTGGCCAAAAGCGGTACAAAAGGGGGTGGTGATGGACGAAGCATCTGAACCAATCAAATACTCACAGCCAGCCAAGCCACCCACAAGCACCACCAGCACATCCGCACTACCAAGAAGAAAACACTGAAGGAACGACTGGACAACAATGCCCACAACAGCAAGGAACTCTTCAGCATCGTCAATGAGTTCTCCAACCCCAGCACCGGCAACAACGACATCACTCCATCTCAAGACCTCTGCGACTCTCTCGCCTCGTTCTTCCACCGCAAGATCGCCGACATCCACAACAGCTTCGGCGCACCATCCATGCACCCCACCGTCGAACCAACGCCCCCCACCGCCACCCTCCGCACCTAGACCATGGTGACCACTGAAGACACAGCCCGCACGATGAACATCATCCACTCCGGATCTCCAACTGACCCCTGCCCCCACCACGTCTTCAACAAGGCCGACTCCATCATCGCACCCCAAATGCGGGACATCATCAACATCTCCTTCAACACCGCCACCTTCCCGGAGAGCTGGAAGCACGCCGAGCTCAGCGCCCTACTGAAGAAACCAACAGCGGACCCCACCGACCTCAAGAACTTTCGCCCCATCTCGCTCCTCCCTTTTCCTGCCAAAGTCATCGAGAAGACCATCAACAGACAGCTTGCCGCCTTCCTCGAGACAAACGGATCCCTTGACCCTTCGCAGTCCGGTTTCCGAGCCAACCACAGCACTGAGACCGCCTTCATCGCAGCCACCGACAACATCAGAACCCTGCTCGACAACGGGGAAACAGCGGCCGTCATCCTCCTGGATCTCTCCGCAGCGTTCGACACTGTCTGCCACCGCACCCTAGTCCAACGCCTCAACAACACAGGTGTCCAAGAGAAGGCTCTGGAATGGATCATCTTGTTCCTCGCCGGAAGAACACAGAGAGTCCGCCTCCCCCCGTTTCGATCCGAGGCCACCAAAGTCATCTGCGGCGTACCGCAAGGATCATCACTCAGCCCCACCCTCTTCAACGTCTACATGAGACCCCTTGCAGCCATCGCACGCCAACACAGCCTCAACATCATCTCCTATGCCGACGACACCCAACTGATCCTCTCCCTCACCAGTGACCCCGCCAACGCCAGAACTAGCCTACACGAAGGAATGAAAGAAGTCGCCGAGTGGATGAAGAACAGCCGCCTGAAACTGAACTCAGACAAGACGGAAGTCCTCATCCTGGGACCATCGCCCTCTGCCTGGGACGACACCTGATGGCCCCCGGCCCTAGGCAGCGCACCCAGGCCAACAGACCACGCACGCAACCTGGGCTTCATCCTGGACTCCTCCCTCTTGATGACCAGACAAGTCAACGCCGTCTCCTCATCATGCTTCAACAACCTACGCATGCTCCGTAAGATCTTCCGATGGATCCCGACCGAAACCAGGAAGACGGTCACTCAGGCACTCGTCACGAGCCGACTGGACTACGGAAACACCCTCTACACCAGAACCACAGCCAAGCTACAGAAAAGACTCCAACGCATCCAGAACGCCTCCGCCCGACTCATCCTGGACATCCCCCGACGCAGCCACATCTCCGGACACCTGAGGGACCTGCACTGGCTCCCCGTCAGCAAGGGAATCACGTTCAGACTCCTCACCCATGCACACAAGTCCCTCCACGACCTGGGCCCCAAGTACCTCAACGACCGCTTGATCTTCTACACGCCCACCCGCCAGCTACATTCGACAAGCCTCGCCCTCGCCGCCGTACCACGCATCCGAAGAGCCACCGCCGGAGGAAGATCCTTCTCCTTCCTGGCGGCCAAGACATGGAACTCCCTCCCCACCCACCTCCGGCTGACCCAGGACCATCTCGCCTTCAGGAGACAACTCAAGACCTGGCTGGTCGAGCACTAACAGACTCCCCTTCCCCCAAGAGCCTTGAGACCCTCCGGGTGAGTAGTGTGCTATACAAATGCTATGATTGATTGATTGATTGAAGTGCATCAAAAAAAGTATGGGGACTGTGATGCAGTGTGCAAAGGGGGCGTGGCATCCAAGCATGGGGGCGGGGTCAAAGGTGTCACTAAAAATACAAAATATGTTGTCACTTTTTTAAGTCTTTCTTCTTTAGGTAACTACATATACAATCCTGCACAGCTTAAACTAAAAATAAATGCCAGTTAACCCTTGATTCCAATCTCAATATGCAACAACATATCAGCAACGCAACGAAGGGTGCTAATTTCTAAATCCATACCTTGAGGAAATTAAAACCCTTCCTTCTAGCCAATGACTTTAGAACTGCAGTCCAAGCGCTAGTTATCCCTCGGATTGATTATGGAAGTGCCGCCCTCTGCGACCTCCCCCTATCAACAACCGCCCCATTAAGAGCCTCTATCAATGCTGCAGCGAGGCTCATCACTGGTTCAAAAAAACCCTCCCCCATCTCTCCTGACTTAAAATCTCTGAATTGGCTACCGTTCGATGCCAGAATACACTTGAAAACCGCTTGCATTACTCACAAGTTCTTACACCACAATGCGCCCAATTACATTGCCCAGAAACTGACAATCTCAGGAGGCTCAAGAGCCACAAGAAGCGCAGAAACTCTCCCTTTGAAACCACAGATATTCCACAAGAAAAAAACATACAAACGCTCCTTTTCAGGGATGGCTCCCAGGACCTGGAATGCCCTCCCGCCAGAAACAAGACTTATCTCATCTACTGCATCCTTCAAAAAGGAGTCAAATTGATCCTGTTGGCTAAATTCACTTCAACATATAATATGGAAATACTGTTGACTGTTTATCTCTCTCTTGTACTTTTATATCGGAATCGACCACCCACTCACATTGTGTTACCTTGCACTGTTCGCTATTTGCATAAATTGCCTTGTTACGTTTTCTTTTCTTTTTTTTTCTCCTCATTTCATATCTATGTAAAGCGCTCTGATATCTGTAAGGATCTTGTTCGCGCTATATAAAACTTTGAAAATAAATAAAATAAATAAATCAGTGGGAAAAGCACTACTGTGCAATATGAAACTTTTATTAGTTAATGCACTGCAGAGGTCTGTGTGGGACCAGAGAGTCACAGAACCGAGTCCTGGTTGGTGCAGCGGAGAATAGTGACGTATGTTTTTTTAGTGCTATGAGGTCGCTCCGTGACAGAAAGCCCTGTGAGTATGAAAGTCAATATTTTAAACTTGCATTACAAACAGTATAAGTTAGGCTACCACAGAATGTGCTGAAATAGTTAAGATAAAAAAGTGCTTCAAAATACAGATTTTAGTAATACCTAGACTGTACGCAGTGCAACTTTTTTTTATAACTCTCCATTAAAGGTTGCACTTCATTGCTCAGTTGATAGCTCCCTGACTATACTTCACAAAAAGAACAAATCTGTCTCACCAGGAAGCTTGAAATGATTCCGTCAATTAAAGCAAATACCAAGTTCCAGGCACCCTTTACATCTGCAGATTAGCACAATCACATTTCCTTCAGGCAAGCAGGGACCCTGGCAAGGAGGCTTGTCTAGCTGTCTGCCCCTCACTCGGTGTCACAGAGCCGGAGACTCCCTGCCTTCCTCTGCAGTGGAAGCATTTCAACTGTTGAAATTAACCATCCCTGATGTTTGTCTTTTCACAAAAACAAGGGAATCTGTTTTTATAAAATGTAAAAAGTATGGGACTGGCCAAGTGACACAATGACATATAAAGCCATCAGCCATTTCCGGCTAACATGCCTTTAACTTCTGATTATTACAACATGTTTCGGCACTCGGGCCCCTAAGAAGTCAGAGGCCTTCCTCAGGATAACAAGTCTTGATATTTCTCATCAAGTATTGTGAAGCAGCGGCTGGATCATGGGGTGCGTTAAGCGAATGCAACCCCCTCTTTTTTCATAGGATGGGGCAACGAGGGAAAGGCTCCTCTTGATCTGTAGGCCGAGATGGTCCACAATTCCCTCTCATAGGGGAAAGGTACAACAAGGGCAGCAGCAGAAGCCGGGCGGCCTCAGCGTTGGCGGCACCCGGTGTGACAATCTTTGTTGGCACCCCCATTGCCCTCCTCCATGGATTCCCTCACCACCACCCTCCAACAGTGTCCCTCATCTTTCCCTGCCCTTCTCTGATGTTTAATGTGTCTCATAGCGCTAAACATCCCAGTGTAGGGCATCACTGCGCTTTTCACTACACACACAGAAGCAATAAATTATACAATCATACACAATCAGTGTATAGGAAATGTTACATCAGAAAACGAGGGCTTCATGGTGTAGGAATCACATGCCACCCACACTGATGTACATTATATGTTCAGAGTGCCTGGCTTGGAGAACAAAGTGCCAGGTTTGACCTTGGTTACTGGGCTGCATTGAGGGAAAGGGAGAGAGGACACATCGCCATGTTTTCTAAGTTATGACGCTGTTGCGCTCTCCACTGGAGCTGGCGCGCTTCAGGCGGTCTTGCACCGAAGCACACACGCTGGCACCACAGTGGGAAGCCCAGGTACCACCCACAGAATACCCTTGATGCAAAGTCGCACAAAGTAGCTCATAGGTATACTTTGCTTTACTTTTGAGATATTCTGAGGCAAATCAGGATTTGTGGTGTAAATGCAACCCCAAAAGAACACATTGTGTTGTGACGTAGTCAGCATGCAAAACAAAGCAGATTTGTTGGGGTTATTCATACTAGTAACGACTTATTACTAACTGAATGTACCTTTTTTAGCATCCTTGAATAACAAAAGATAGAGGAAAAAAGAAGGCGGTTTGAAGCTGTGGCGTGCAGTCTACATGCAGCGCTTTGATAATGGTTCATAGCTCACTGTGCTGTATTGGAAGGATTGTAACTTATGAACTGCAAGTAACAGAGGTTCTCTGTGACAAAGGCAGAAGCCACTGAGCTATCTGCATAAAAGATACATCTATGATCTGCAGGTTACACGTTGTGCTTTGCATCGGTGACATTGTCCTGGTGGCTGATTTGTGATGAGTCACGCTGTCTAGACCAATCACAGATCTCTCCATCAAGTGCATTAACCACTTTAAGTTAATGCCCTGCACAAATGCAGGGCACACATTTCTCTGGGGGCTGCTCTTGTCTCGCCTAAGTCTGTCATGCATATGCCCCTCCTGCCCACGAGCTAGGCACCTGGTGCCACGGGACTGGTCGCACCACCCTAACGCTGCCACTCAGTACAACCTTCCCCCATCACAGGACACGCACAGGTAAGGCAGCGGCGTTGCAAGCTTTGCTTCCTCACAGAACATGGACAGCACATCAGTAGCAAAGAAATCTTCCCAGGCTTAAGAATGCAGCGCGTGCAAGCTTCCTTCCCTGAAGAATGCGTTTAGCACTGAAGACTCGTGCAAGCGTCCATCACTCACAGAACATGCGCAGTTAAAGCATGGGTGACATGTAGGTCACAGAACATGTGTCTTGGAGGCATGAGCAACATGTAGGTTACAGAAAATGAGCCCTTTGTGGAGAAGTGTGGCTCAATGGTTAGAGCGGCAGACCCTGATGCAGAGGTCTGGACCGGGACCAGGGTTCAATTCCACACCTCGGCGGGTCTTGGGCTCAATTTCCTCGGACCTGATAATTCTCGCCTCGGGGCCTATTCTAATCACGGGTCCCACTCTGCAACTCTGGGCAATAGCTTGCTTAATCTCCACAACGACCCCAACAGCGCTGGGATGCCTGGCTTCACCTTGGGGGTGCCCAGGAGTCGTAATTCACAGGGAAAAGCCAGGAAGTGTTCCACAGTGGTATGCATACAGGTCCAAGACACCTCAAGGTATAAGTGCGCTCTACAAGTACGAATTCATTTCATTTCATTTAGGCATGAGTGACGTGTAGGAGCCTGGAGATGAGGGACACAGAAGGCATCTCTGGGGAGGGACCGGCTAGGGTTGGACTTTGGGCGGAACCTGGCTTCAGTCTGTGGTTGAGATTGTCTCTTACAGCTTTCTGGGCCAAAGTGTCCTAGAAACTGTCTCTAGCGGCCTGGGAATTTTAGTGCCAGGAGGAAGACATCCATCATCCTGAAATTAGGGCAGGGCCAAGGAGCCAAGGCTACTCCAGAAAGGTGCCCTCTTGCCAAGATAGAATCCCCGGTTCATTCCACTCAGAGTTTTTTACCTAAAGAAACAAAAATTACGCTGAACCTTGCAGAGATTTATTTATTTATTTTATATAGCACAATTACCCGGGGCGCCAATTACCGTCATGACGTCCCCTGTACTACATTACCCAGCACCGGTTGAGCCCGCGCATGCGCAAAGCGTCGAGTGCTCCTGATGCTGTTTGGAATTGAGGACGCGGACACGATTTTGGCGTTTAAGGTCAATTTACCCGTATTTTTCCACAGAGTCCTGGACCCGACTTGCATGCATCCGTCTCCTATTGAGAATTAGATCAAGAAACCCGGCTAAACTCCGCGATGTTTTCCCCTCCCCAGTTTGGTGCCCTGGATCGACTTATCCGTCCACGCCCGACTAACTAATCTTCAACTATCACTGTGCTGCGGTACAAGGACTTGCATGGTAAGAACACGCTGGGTACACTGGCCTTCCACATTTCATCTTCACTCGCGGTCAATTACAGTTCGCCTCCCCTGTTTTTGTATTAGATCCTTCCACCCAACACCAGCGAGCTGAAGTAATGGCACCAGCAAGCTGAGGACACGGCGTTCTTTTGCAGAGGTAATCCTGCCAAGAGGTTGTTATTCCACCATGAACTTCTTTGACGCTGCCCGTTTAAAGGACTCACTGCTTACAAAATCCTCCCCTCTTTTCTTTTTTCTTCTTCCTCACTTCTGTAGGAGGTCGCTCTTTGGAACATTTTCTACTGGTTACAGAAAGACTGGTAAGCTGGAGTGTTGCAAAGGTGTAGTAGCGCTCTCAAGTACTCTTGGTTTTAGATATTAGACACATGGTTTCTTCTGTTTCTTTTTTACAGAGACGCTCGGCCCTGAAGAGAATCCTGATATTCAAAGGGATTCGAAACGCGTAGGCCTTTGGGTCTGCTAATTGCACCTTGGTGCTTATTAATTTCGCATCTTGATGTGTGTTTATACACCTAATGTTGTAAATTATGATGAAAATCTTTTTGATTTAACCGAATTATCAATAATGTATGATTTAGAATATTATAGAATGCTTTAGATTTTGTAGCAGACCTATTACTTCACCAACTGGCTCATTGACCTTCCAGATTGTGTGAGGTATCCAGCTTGAATGTTTGAATGTAAGCGGTTTGAAAGTGATATGCTTGATGGTTAACGAGTGATAGTATGGATGAGATTTTATTTCCACTTTTCGTGTCTTGATGTCCTTTGTTGTTAAATAAATGTGTTTGAACTTGAGCACTAATTCAAAATCGTGCATCATCAAAATATTTTTGAATAAACAGCTATCTAACAGCAGTCCTGAGTATTGAACTGCCGTCTGTACTTTGGCTTTAAATATTTGTTTCAAATTGAGTATCAGTACTGGCATTCTTTTTTGTTCTTTAGTTGATTAGGCTCAGCCTTATTGATTAGAGCCAACCCCATTTGTTATTAGTTACCACTTATAATCAGGGCTGCAGTGTGATGGTACAATGCGCTGATGGGAAAAGGCAACCAAGTGATCACAACTTGAAGCGACCTCTGCAAATACAGAAGTCAGGTTTGTCCCACTCAGACTTTTTCTCACTGAAACTGAGGATGTCAGTGGTCCCCGTCTTGCACTGCCCTTGTGGTGATCTTGGACATCCATCTCAGAGACTAAGGGCCTGGTTACAAGTGCTTGGTAGAGGTAGGCAGTGTTTATTGTGCCTGATAAAACCCAACACTCTGGGGCTTGGGATTTATGGAGTGCGATAAACTGTGCCAACGCTGAGGTTTTTTTCTCTGTAATTGGACACAGCATCTGGAGTTTTGTGCTTACAGCATCAAACGCACATTTCCCTGTACATAGCAGATGTTTATCCCCTGCTAAATTCTGGCAGGTTTGACCTGTTGAAATATAACTGAGGGTGCAAACTTTATCGCACCCGGTTATTACCGGGTGTCGTACACCTCGCACCACTTATAGGTAAAAAGCTGCAATTTTCTGGACCACTTGAAATATTCAGGCTTTTGGCTGGAAGTGTAAATTGGGAAATTGCGTATTGTGTTGGACCTCTAGACCCTACCAAACCCATGGTAGATACAGCGTATTTTGGCGGACCTATAGACCCCTCCAAACCCATGGTTGATTAACTTATTGTGGTGGACCTCCAGACCCTACCCAACCCATGGTAGATACAGCGTATTGTGTTGGACCTCTAGACCCTACCCAACCCATGGTAGATGTTGCTTATTGTGGTGGACCTCCAGACCCTACCCAACCCATGGTAATTACAGCGTATTGTGTTGGACCTCTAGACCCTACCCAACTCATGGTAGATATAGCTTATTGTGGCGGACCTATAGACCCCTCCCAACCCATGGTTGATATAACTTATTGTGGTGGACCTCTAGACCCCTCCCAACCCATGGTAGATATAGCGTACTGTGGTGGATCTCTAGACCCCTCACACCCCAATGTAGATGTAGCTTATTGTGGTGGACTTAGATATAGCTTTTTGCAGCAGACCTCTAGACCCTACCCAACTCATTGTAGATGTTGGTTATTGTGGTGGATCTCTAGACCCCTCCCAACTCATGGTAGATATAGCTTTTTGTGGCAGACCACAAGACCATACCCAACCCATTGTAGATGTAGCTTATGGTGGTGGACCTCTAGACTCTACCCCACCCATGGTAGATGTAGTTTGAGAGGGCTGCCCAGAGGCGTAACTCAAAATGATTCCCCCCCCCCCCCGCAGAATATGATGAGGGACCCCGAGTCTTCCATATCTCACACACAATCATTGACCGTGCGCCGAATGTGCCATGCTTGAAGGTTTATGGCTCCATTAGAGGGTTGGGACCTCCCCTGCATTGCAGGGTCTGTGTTACGACTTTGGGGTTGCTTCTAAAAAATATCTTTATTGTGAGCTTAGAGTAAATTTGTTTGATAAACTATTAACTCTCCATTTGCACCACATTTTACATCAGATTACCATTTTGATTGGGTAGGAGGGACTGTGGCTGATACAGGTTGTCACACTAACTGAACCACAAATCTGACAATTTCAATGTGCATGTTTTTATTTTTCATTTCAGTAATGATTTAGACCATGCAACACTTCACAGGCTTTCTTTTAACTGTCCCAAATCGGATATTTGCCTCAATATGTGTTTGCCCTCCCCCAGGTCAGGTCTCCACTCCTGGAATCAGTACAATAGGAGAGGTCTCCCTAACTGGACATAATACTCCACCGTCTGTCAGTACCAGGCCCAGTTCTGTACATGACACTTGGGGCACTGAGAACAAGACACCAGGCGTGGCATCTACAACTGAACACAAGACACCGGGCGTGGCATCTACAACTGAACACAAGACACCAGGCGTGGCATCTAAAACTGAACACAACACACCAGGCATGACATCTAAAACTGATCACAACACAACAGGCATGACATCTACAACTGAACACAACACACCGGGCGTGGCATCTAAAACTGAACACAAGACACCAGGCGTGACATCTAAAACTGATCACAACACAACAGGCATGACATCTAAAACTGATCACAACACAACAGGCATGACATCTACAACTGAGCACAACACACCGGACGTGGCATCTAAAACTGAACACATCACATCAGACGTGGCATCTAAAACTGAACACAACCCTCCAGGCGTGGGATCTAAAACTGAACACAACACACCAGACGTGGCATCTAAAACTGAACGCAACACACCAGACATTGCATCTAAAACTGAACACAACACTCCAGGCGTGGGATCTAAAACTGAACACAACACACCAGACATTGCATCTAAAACTGAACACAACACTCCAGGCGTGGCATCTAAAACTGAACACAACACATCAGACATTGAATCTAAAACTGAACACAACACTCCAGGCGTGGCATCTAAAACTGAACACAACACATCAGACATGGCATCTAAAACTGAACACAACACACCAGGCGTGGCATCTAAAACTGAACACAACACTCCAGGCGTGGCATCTAAAACTGAACACAACACACCAGGCATGGCATCTAAAACTAAACACAACACACCAGGCATGGCATCTAAAACTTAACACAACACACCAGGCGTGGCATCTAAAACCGAACAAAACACACCAGGCGTGGCATCTAAAACTGAACACAACACATCAGACGTGGCATCTAAAACTTAACACAACACTTCAGGCGTGGGATCAAAAACTGAACACAACACACCAGACGTGGCATCTAAAACTGAACGCAAGACACCAGACATTGCATCTAAAACTGAACACAACACTCCTGGCGTGGGATCTAAAACTGACCACAACACACCAGACATTGCATCTAAAACTTAACACAACACACCAGGCGTGGCATCTAAAACTGAACAAAACACACCAGGCGTGGCATCTAAAACTGAACACAACACACCAGGCGTGGCATTAACAACAGAACACAACACACCAGGCGTGGCATCTAAAACTGAACAAAACACACCAGGCGTGGCATCTAAAACTGAACAAAACACACCAGTCGTGGCATCTAAAACTGAACACAACACACCGACGTCGCATCTAAAACTGAACAAAACACACCAGTCGTGGCATCTAAAACTGAACACAACACACCAGGCGTGGCATCAACAACAGAACACGACACATCAGGCGTGGCATCCAAAACTGAACACAACACACCGACTTGGCATCTAAAACTGAACAAAACACACCAGGCGTGGCATCCAAAACTGAACACAACACACCAGGCGTGGCATCTACAACTGAACACAACACACCAGACATTGCATCTAAAACTGAACACAACACACCAGGCGTGGCATCTACAACTGAACACAACACACCAGGCATGGCATCTACAACTGAACACAACACACCAGGCGTGGCATCTACAACTGAACACAACACACCAGGCATGGCATCTACAACTGAACACAACACACCAGGCGTGGCACCTACAACTGAACACAACACACCAGGCGTGGCATCTAAAACTGAACACAACACACCAGGCGTGGCACCTAAAACTGAACACAGCACACCAGGCGTGGCATCTAAAACTGAACACAACACACCAGAGATTGCATCTAAAACTGAACTCCCTTCCCAATGCAAACATGAACATTTCAATTTATTCATTGAAAATGTCCCATCCAAGCCCATTACTTTGCATGGTTTTATGATCGAATTCATCACTCGACGCAGTGAAAGCTCTGGGTTTGGCCACACCCCTTGGGGGAGGGGCTTATGTTTTCCTTCTTCATTGTCTGTGGCAGCTTTCCTGAAGCTAGTCTGAGCCAACCCCTTACCACTATACTGCACGTGAGGCTTCCAGAAGTGAACACACTATTCTAGATGTGCCCTCTGGAAGTGGGCGAGAGCTTCAGTGGCACCTCCAGGCCTGGGCACCTTTCTGCGGGTGTGCCTGCCTTCTTCTCTCCAGGAAGCTCCGACTCAGTATATGTCAGCCAGAGCCTGGTCAGCATCTTTGGCCCGTTCATGGATGGTTTTGGTAGCGCCGGGAGCTTTACAAAGTCAACATAACGTAAGAACAACCCACCTGGAACCTGCCCGCTGCCTGGGCCTTCTGCAGCTTCCCAGGAAGGGTGGCTGGAGGCCCAGAGCTCGATATAGCCCAGTCCCAATTGGACCTTCTTTAAGCAGTAATCCAAGCACCAGCAGAACAAGGTGTGATCCTCTGCATACACTGATCACAACACTATTTTCTCTCCCTTTGGTGCCTGACCTTTACGTTTTCCTTCTTTTTTCACCCCTTGTGTTATTACCTTGCTTCTTCTCTCTTCTTTCCTCCTTCCCCTCTCCGCCTGTTTTCTTTGTTCTCGCCCCTGCGCATCCCAGGGAGGGGAGAAGAGGGCCTGGGAAGTCATATATATCATCTTTCAGCCATTATTGTTTTTTTTTTTTGATAGTCTCGACGCCTCTCTCTCCCACACTAACATCTCCCCTCCGCCCGTTGCTTCCTCTCTTCACCCTCCATCCAGCCATCTCTCCCTCGTGTCCCTCATTCGAACCTCCCTCTTTTCATTCGTCTCCTCCCTCATTTCCCCCTTCCTTCCATGCTCCATGCTTTCCGGTTTTTCGTCACTCATCCTCTGTTCTCGACCCTTTTCATCCTTTCTAGTTATTGCATGTTTTCCTCCCCTCAAAATAATCCGGGAACAATTAAATGCCACCCGATGGTAAGGCATGTAATCTGCAGAGTGAGAAATGTCAAGGCTTTCAGCTCTTACAAGAGCATCCTTTAAACTGCCCCCTCCCCCTCCCTGGGCGCTCTCTCATCCCAGGGCGACCAGCCACGCGCCTCTCTCAAGGTCGGCCCTTCTTTCTTGGTGACATTTTATTCTATTCAAAATAATCTTCAAAATGCCCTTTGTGCGCACGTGTTCCATCCGTAACTCGGTTAATGCAGTGATTGAGCGGGTTAGATGTGGCCTGTAACCTCTAATTTCATTTCTTTGATGGGACTAGAATCAGCAAATGCCTGCCCCCCTCCCTCCCTCCCCACTGCACGCAACTTCCGGCTCGTTCTTCTGCCTCATTCTCCTCCCATAGACACCTCCTCCCCTCCCCCCCCCCCACACACACACTTCACTGTGTGCTATGCTATGGGCGGGGCCACTGCAATTATGCGATTCTGCGGCTGCGGCGTTTTCCGCATAATTATGGAATAGCCGTTAATTCATCCTCTGATTTATAATCTGCATATTTTAACCAACACATTGTTTCTAGCTCAAACGGATCAAAAGTTACAAAAAACGTGGCACCTGTGGTCCTGCGCAGTGGATAGTCCTGTGGAAACATTGATTTGTCATCGATAAATTGCTAATTGTTGTATTGTCGTTGCTAAGCCGATACTGAGGTGAAGCTGAGCCCTGGCAGTGTTACTTAGAATGTATAACATTACAAAACAAGGAGTAGTGCGTTCTATTGCATAATGTGTTGTTTGTTACTGCATCATTTACTCAACTCAGCCACATAATTTGGTCCTTTCCTGCCACATATTTCTACTGTTCCTGACTATGTGATAATGTACCACCGCACAGCACTTTATGATGTAGAGTGCTGTGTTATGCTGTATTGTGCGTTGTATCTCTGTGCTGAGTTGTATTATGCGTTGTATCTCTGTGCTGATTTGTATTATGCGTTGTATCTCTGTGCTGAGTTGTATTATGCGTTGCATCGCTGTGCTGATTTGTATTATGCGTTGTATCTCTGTGTTGAGTTGTATTATGCGTTGTATCGCTGTGCTGATTTGTATTATGCGTTGTATCACAGTACTGGGTTGTATTATGCGTTGTATCTCTGTGCAGAGTTGTATTATGCGTTGTATCGCAGTGCTGAGTTGTATTATGCGTTGTATCTCTGTGCTGAGTTGTATTATGCGTTGTATCGCAGTGCTGAGTTGTATTATGCGTTGTATCGCAGTACTGGGTTGTATTATGCGTTGTATCTCTGTGCTGAGTTGTATTATGCGTTGTATCGCAGTGCTGAGTTGTATTATGCGTTGTATCGCAGTGCTGAGTTGTATTATGCGTTGTATCTCTGTGCTGAGTTGTATTATGTGTTGTATCTCTGTGCTGAGTTGTATTATGCGTTGTATCGCAGTACTGGGTTGTATTATGCGTTGTATCCCTGTGCTATGTGATATTTTGCTGATTTACTGTACTATCAGTCGTGCTGTGATGTGCAGCGCGAAGCTGTATGTTGTGCTCTGTGGCACAGTAACAGTGCTTCGGGCCCTGGTGCAAGCAAAGAAAAGTGCCCCTTCCGCGGGTGTGGATGTAGAACAGCTATCATTGGGTGCCCTGAAGCCATCAGAGCCCGGGACCCTGGTGCCACTGCTCCTGCTGCACTATTGAGAGCTGCGCCTTTGGTTTTCAGTGCTGTGTAATGCCAGGGTGGTACATGCTATATCGCGCTATGTGTGTTATGCTGCTCTGCCCTAGAACCCTGAAGGCCGAGTAAGAAACAGTGTGTCATACAGGACACATTATATGTGTGACAAAGAAGTTACATTATGGACATATTATGCGAATAAAAGAAAATTGTGCAGTCTCATCTGAGACTTTATTGTTCATCTATGATTCCAGATTAATACATATTGGAATTAGTGCAGAATAAAACCCTGATGCATTAGAAAATACAAGCGTCCTTCAGGCTTCCCCCCGGACACACACCCCCATGCACACAGTCTTCCCAGATGTGCCTTGAGAATCTCTGTCCTTCTTCTCTTTCCAGTGATGTTTCAAACCTGGCTCCTGGAGCTCAGCCTGGGGTCTGTTCTGTTCACACTCTCTGAGGATTCCAAAAGCTTCTCACAAACAAGCATTTTATAATTCAAAACTAGGCCTCAAAACGACATTGAAAACGCCTGCTGCCTTCCACGCTACATCTAGAAGTAATTGCTTCTTTAGAACACTGAGATGTAAACACGATTGGCCCCGAGAGGGAACTGTTCTCCCAACCGGTTTGACAAATATTTAAAAGAATGCCAAGTTCCCTTCTGCCAACTTTAGGAAGTTATTTTTTAATCTTTTGCCTTTTTTTTGTCTTAACAAATCAAGTGAAGTATTATTTTTAAGATTATGAAATATTGCATAAAAGAGTTTGTTGGAGGAAACGTCATCAAAAGCTCTTTGTGTGCGAGTGAATTCTGCCTCCAGACTTGTGTGATAGGAGCACTGCCCAATCCTCTTTTATTAAATGGAAATGCCTCCATCTCTGCACCTGGCAGCCTTGCAGCTTCTCCAACCTCTTACCTGTGAACTTTGAACACTTTTGAGTGAGTAGGTTTCTTTCGCTGCTGATGGCAAAGGCAATTCCCTCATTGCTTATTTGCACGAGTGAAACATGTTTAGAACATTTTTATTCCTTTCTTGATTACAAAAAAACGTTGGTGTTTGCCAGGATAAAAAGCAGTTATTGTGCAGAAAAGGCACCGCTGCAAAGGTTGTTTCAGAACTGTTGATGAGTGTGGCTTTAAATGCGTGCATATCAATAAATATTCCAAACTGCATGAAACCGCAAGAACATTTGCTAAAAGTTTGAGATTGGCAATTCAGTAGATGTCTTTAAATGTTGCACATTTTGCAAAATTCTAGATTTCCGATCTTCACACAGACTGCAGGTTTCAACGTTTCGAAGTGATTTTACCCATGCAGTTTACTTCCTCCAAAAAACACCATCACATGGTGTAACATTCTGCACAGAGTTGCTGAGACCGTACCACACAGGCGCAGACTGTGCAACCAACCATGTCCTTGCCTTTCCTGGTCATTCATGTTCCAGTGAAACTGGATGCGTGATATTTTCTCGCGAGTTACTTTTCTGCGGACGCGGGTTGTCTTCTTTTCTCGTGAGGTCACTCTGGAACCAAAAGTGCTCTGCACTTGCTGCGTTTTGCTCCTGGGCGACTTTGAGGCCTGCAGGGAGCACAAGTTATACTTGTATGCAAAGTCAAAGCATGTCTGCTGTGGCTCCAAAGATGCCTTGCCGATGGAGAAAAGCATTTTGCTGACTTTTTGGAGTAAACACAAACAACCAGATGTTAATGGCGAAGCCACAGACACCACAGACATGTTGTGACCTCTGTTTATGTATCAAAAGTTTTGTTAGCATTCACTTAATTTTGAAAGAAGAAATCTTTGCAGCTTCTTACACTCTACTAAAAAAGATGTTTTCAACCTGTAAGGAGAGATGAGGCCGCAGGATGCAGGCAAACAAACACTGCCAAAGAAATGGGTGCATTAGGACTCAAAACACAGACACACAAATCCATGTGAAGGTGTGTGGTGAGAGTCGTGGAGCCTCGCACATCCTTGTTGTTATCAGGGCCTTGTTCCTGGTTTCACACGTGAAGTGCATCATCGCTGTCCTGCCTCCTCCATCTACAGGTGATGTATTCCATGTTGACCCCATTGGGTTGTAGCGAAGTAGGGAGATTCCTACTTCGAAGCGGCGGGAAAGTAGAGAAGATGAAGGAAGGGCCATGGGAAAGAGTACAACGGATGAAGCAAGAGGGGATACAGAAAGGGGGGGCCACAGAGGGAGAAGGCGGGTCTACAGGAAAGGATACCAGGCTTTTCACACCAACTAGACGAGGCACCCTCCCTCTAAACTACTTCCTAAAATGAAGAATATAATTATCCTTGGAAAATGGTCTCTGTAATGAAACCAAAGATATCTCATATTTCTGTTAAAATGCCTTTAGGATGACAAGATCAACAGGACCCCCAACAAACGTAAGTATCCAAGATAAAGAGTACTTTAAATCTGAGGGTGAATGCATCTCTTCCTCCCATGTGACACCTCCATGGAGATACTAGCTGGACAGGAGGATACCTGGTCAAAAGCTGGAACACGAGAGAGGAGACCTTGCAGACTAAGTGACGTCTCCATGGAGGTACCAGATGGACAGAAACATACCAAGGCCATCGCTGAGACCCAAGAGAGGATACCTTGCAGACTAAGTGACGTCTCCATGGAGGCACCAGATGGACAGAAACATACCAAGGCCATCGCTGAGACCCAAGAGAGGATACCTTGCAGACTAAGTGACGTCTCCATGGAGGCACCAGATGGACAGAAACATACCAAGGCCATCGCTGAGACCCAAGAGAGGAGACCTTGCAGACTAAGTGACGTCTCCATGGAGGCACCAAATGGACAGAAACATACCAAGGCCATCGCTGAGACCCAAGGGAGGAGACCTTGCAGACTAAGTGACGTCTCCATGGAGGCACCAGATGGAGAGAAACATACCAAGGCCATCGCTGAGACCCAAGGGAGGACACCTTGCAGACTAAGTGACGTCTCCACGGAGGCACCAGATGGACAGAAACATACCAAGGCCATCGCTGAGACCCAAGAGAGGAGACCTTGCAGACTAAGTGACGTCTCCATGGAGGCACCAGATGGACAGAAACATACCAAGGCTTGCTCTATAACAAGTATTAAAGTACTGTCCTCTATCGGGTGCACAGGCTTCTATTGTGTGAAGTGCATGATAAGGTTTGGTAAACATATTAAAACAAACCCACAATGTTAAGTAAAAACAACCACATTTGGAACTTGATTTTCTCGTTATGGGTTGTCAGAGAAGAATTGATAACTTGATTAAACAAAGATATAAGAATAAGCATAGGCCCTTTATGACAAGCCTCTTTATGGCAAATCTCAGCTAGAGGTGAATACTTGATCCTTCAAATTGATAGGTGGCAATACCATTTTTACCTATACAGGATCACGATGTTCCACCATAAGTCAAAGGAGAGCTTAATATAACTCTGTTTAATCATATTGCTTTACCATAGGTTTTACATGTCTTTCAGCTTAAACAGTAAGCCAGGTGAAGTGTAAATTCCACCGAGAATAAAAGTGTTGATATATCTACAAGAAAGGATCAGAGAACACTCATCCCGTGTTTCTCCTAGGTAAGACCTCAATGATAGTCTATAGATCCATGTATGTTATATCATTAAAATAATTAGGAATATTCTGATGGGTACAGTCACCACATTGGATTTTCCACAGGATTCCTATTTCCCTGAATCCCCTATACCATCATTAGAACTAGTAATACTCTGATGGGTATAGTCACCTCATTAGATTCTCCATAGGAATCTAACTTCCCTGAATCTCCTATCCCTGATTCCTTTGGTACAAACATATAGTCACTGCTTAAATGTATAAATCCTCATTGTAAATATTGTGTAGCTACATAGTTCAGCTGCATTCTATAGGGAGTTCTTGTTATGTAAGCACAGTTTAAATATGTACAATGAATTGTATGTTGGGAGTCAATTGATGTCCCTTTCATGTTTTTAATTTCTTCTGCATATGTCTTACAGATTGATTGTGGCTCCTGATGAAGGCGTTCTGTTAACGCCGAAACGAGCGTCTGTACATTTAGAAATAAACTTAACCTTGTACTTTTTAATTAGTTGTTGTACCTTTTAATTATTTGTTGTGCTTTACATACGGTTTGTTTCCCTAATTGTAATATCAAATGTTTAATTTTTCACACACTGTTTATTTCCCTGTATTACGCATTCAGTATTTGAACAGGGGGTCCTTGTTATTTACATAGAACAGAAACATACCAAGGCCATCGCTGAGACCCAAGGGAGGAAACCTTGCAGACTAAGTGACGTCTCCATGGAGGCACCGGATGGACAGAAACATACCAAGGCCATCGCTGAGACCCAAGAGAGGACACCTTGCAGACTAAGTGACGTCTCCACGGAGGAACCAGATGGACAGAAACATACCAAGGCCATCGCTGAGACCCAAGGGAGGAAACCTTGCAGACTAAGTGACGTCTCCATGGAGGCACCGGATGGACAGAAACATACCAAGGCCATCGCTGAGACCCAAGGGAGGAGACCTTGCAGACTAAGTGACGTCTCCATGGAGGCACCAGATGGACAGAAACATACCTAGGCCATCGCTGAGACCCAAGAGAGGAGACCTTGCAGACTAAGTGACGTCTCCATGGAGGTACCAGATGGACAGAAACATACCTAGCCCATCGCTGAGACCCAAGAGAGGAGACCTTGCAGACTAAGTGACGTCTCCACGGAGGCACCAGATGGACAGAAACATACCAAGGCCATCGCTGAGACCCAAGAGAGGACACCTTGCAGACTAAGTGACGTCTCCACGGAGGCACCAGATGGACAGAAACATACCAAGGCCATCGCTGAGACCCAAGAGAGGAGACCTTGCAGACTAAGTGACGTCTCCATGGAGGCACCAGATGGACAGAAACATACCTAGGCCATCGCTGAGACCCAAGAGAGGAGACCTTGCAGACTAAGTGACGTCTCCATGGAGGCACCAGATGGACAGAAACATACCAAGGCCATCGCTGAGACCCAAGAGAGGAGACCTTGCAGACTAAGTGACGTCTCCATGGAGGCACCAGATGGACAGAAACATACCTAGGCCATCGCTGAGACCCAAGAGAGGAGACCTTGCAGACTAAGTGACGTCTCCATGGAGGCACCAGATGGACAGAAACATACCAAGGCCATCGCTGAGACCCAAGAGAGGAGACCTTGCAGACTAAGTGACGTCTCCATGGAGGCACCAGATGGACAGAAACATACCAAGGCCATCGCTGAGACCCAAGAGAGGAGACCTTGCAGACTAAGTGACGTCTCCATGGAGGCACCAGATGGACAGAAACATACCAAGGCCATCGCTGAGACCCAAGAGAGGACACCTTGCAGACTAAGTGACGTCTCCATGGAGGCACCAGATGGACAGAAACATACCAAGGCCATCGCTGAGACCCAAGAGAGGAGACCTTGCAGACTAAGTGACGTCTCCACGGAGGCACCAGATGGACAGAAACATACCAAGGCCATCGCTGAGACCCAAGGGAGGAGACCTTGCAGACTAAGTGACGTCTCCACGGAGGCACCAGATGGACAGAAACATACCTAGGCCATCGCTGAGACTCAAGAGAGGACACCTTGCAGACTAAGTGACGTCTCCATGGAGGCACCAGATGGACAGAAACATACCAAGGCCATCGCTGAGACCCAAGAGAGGAGACCTTGCAGACTAAGTGACGTCTCCATGGAGGCACCAGATGGACAGAAACATACCAAGGCCATCGCTGAGACCCAAGAGAGGAGACCTTGCAGACTAAGTGACGTCTCCATGGAGGCACCAGATGGACAGAAACATACCAAGGCCATCGCTGAGACCCAAGAGAGGAGACCTTGCAGACTAAGTGACGTCTCCATGGAGGCACCAGATGGACAGAAACATACCAAGGCCATCGCTGAGACCCAAGAGAGGAGACCTTGCAGACTAAGTGACGTCTCCATGGAGGCACCAGATGGACAGAAACATACCAAGGCCATCGCTGAGACCCAAGAGAGGACACCTTGCAGACTAAGTGACGTCTCCACGGAGGCACCAGATGGACAGAAACATACCAAGGCCATCGCTGAGACCCAAGGGAGGAAACCTTGCAGACTAAGTGACGTCTCCATGGAGGCACCAGATGGACAGAAACATACCAAGGCCATCGCTGAGACCCAAGGGAGGGCACCTTGCAGACTAAGTGACGTCTCCATGGAGGCACCAGATGGTCAGAAACATACCTAGGCCATCGCTGAGACCCAAGAGAGGAGACCTTGCAGACTAAGTGACGTCTCCATGGAGGCACCAGATGGACAGAAACATACCAAGGCCATCGCTGAGACCCAAGAGAGGAGACCTTGCAGACTAAGTGACGTCTCCATGGAGGCACCAGATGGACAGAAACATACCAAGGCCATCGCTGAGACCCAAGGGAGAAGACCTTGCAGACTAAGTGACGTCTCCACGGAGGCACCAGATGGACAGAAACATACCAAGGCCATCGCTGAGACCCAAGGGAGGAAACCTTGCAGACTAAGTGACGTCTCCATGGAGGCACCAGATGGACAGAAACATACCAAGGCCATCGCTGAGACCCAAGAGAGGACACCTTGCAGACTAAGTGATGTCTCCATGGAGGCACCAGATGGACAGAAACATACCAAGGCCATCGCTGAGACCCAAGAGAGGAGACCTTGCAGACTAAGTGACGTCTCCATGGAGGCACCAGATGGACAGAAACATACCAAGGCCATCGCTGAGACCCAAGGGAGGAAACCTTGCAGACTAAGTGACGTCTCCATGGAGGCACCAGATGGACAGAAACATACCAAGGCCATCGCTGAGACCCAAGAGAGGAGACCTTGCAGACTAAGTGACGTCTCCACGGAGGCAGCAGATGGACAGAAACATACCAAGGCCATCGCTGAGACCCAAGGGAGGAAACCTGGCAGACTAAGTGACGTCTCCATGGAGGCACCAGATGGACAGAAACATACCAAGGCCATCGCTGAGACCCAAGGGAGGAAACCTTGCAGACTAAGTGATGTCTCCATGGAGGTACCAGATGGACAGAAACATACCAAGGCCATCGCTGAGACCCAAGGGAGGAAACCTTGCAGATTAAGTGACGTCTCCATGGAGGCACCAGATGGACAGAAACATACCAAGGCCATCGCTGAGACCCAAGAGAGGAGACCTTGCAGACTAAGTGACGTCTCCATGGAGGCACCAGATGGACAGAAACATACCAAGGCCATCGCTGAGACCCAAGAGAGGACACCTTGCAGACTAAGTGACGTCTCCATGGAGGCACCAGATGGACAGAAACATACCAAGGCCATCGCTGAGACCCAAGAGAGGATACCTTGCAGACTAAGTGACGTCTCCACGGAGGCACCAGATGGACAGAAACATACCAAAGCCATCGCTGAGACCCAAGGGAGGAGACTGTGGTAAATGCTTCTATGTATTACCACAGTCAGTTGGTCATCTGAGGCTGAGGAGCTGGTAGCTCTCTCCTGGTGGGGTTTCTCCCTGTTACTTACTATCCTGTAACCTGCCACCTAACTACCTGTCAATAAAGAGGGATCTTCCACTACACCTGGACTACGCATCTTTGTTTGTGTACCACAGTTTGGCGACGTTTCTTGGACTAACCTATGCTGCACAGAAACAGGATTATGATTCAGCACTAAAGAAACCAAGTACTGTTCTGGGACCCAGTCAAAGTTAAAACAGAAGTAAGTCTATGTTCTTCTGAAATCGGAGAAACGCCCAGTAAACCCCACCAGTGTCCTTTTCATCTTGGACAGCCTGTACCCTGGGCGTTTGTGTTGTAAAGGAGTTTACTGCTGTCTTGCTGTCATCTGGAGATTGACTTCCTCCAGCCACATAAGCTAAGGAGATTCAGCTGGCCTGATCACCCTACTGCATCTCCCTATTGCTCTTGCATCTTGACAGTTCGCCTTTTTCTACATGTTCACAGTGGTCTCTACAACTACTCTGTGACAGGTGTGTAGATGTGCGCTCTCATCCTGTGAGCACGTCTTATCTCTCAGCGTTTCCTGTGTTTGCTGTCACAGAGTTGCACCAGCGCGAGCAGTTTTCTTTCTTTCACAACAGCCACCCACCATCTGTGTTGTCGAGTTCTGTTGTGGCCTTTGCCTATCGGCTGTGTACTCCCACAGTCCGGTGTTTCCTTTGCCTGTGTCTGCTCACAATTCAAAGTCATTCAGCGTGACCTGACTCTCGTCCTTCTGGAAACCTAGTTGTATTTTAGCGGTGAGTGGGGGATATTTCTGAAGCGTTTTTGTGTGCTTTCACCATGCGCTCTACTTCGTGGCAGTTGAGTCTCTACGTTTTGAACAAAACTCCTGCCATGGCGCGCACACAATCTTACCCGTCTCGTGGACCCGTCTTCATGCCCATTATGACGTCTGTCCCTCTGCCACTGCCTTCTCCTTTACGAGCCCGGACAGCACAACTTTGCCGTGAGCCTTCCGGCACTGACGTGAAGACGTGCCCCACTTTGATTGCCTTCACTGCGCAAGTCTGCGTAGTGTGTACGGGTCCGTCTGTTGCTGCCACTGCTCTAACAGTTTTACTGTTTGTCTCCTGGTCCTCTCCAGCTTGCCTTGCGGTGCCAGTCCCATGACTGTTTCAGTGAAAACTAGTATATCAGGAATGAATGTCTACGGTGTTCTACTCAGAATAGTTCTCATTTCGTGACTTTTATGACTTTATTCAAAATTTGCATTCGGATGGTTTCAAGTTTTCTCCACATTGCTCGGCGCATTTGAGACTTGCCACTTCCAGGAGAAGCTGCCTACAGGAACCCGGGGACTGTGGATGTCCCATCTTTAGACGAACTCTTGGTTGGAGGTTGCCTGCATTTCACCTCACGTTTCCTGTTGTGCAGTCAATCATCGGAACTTATGGACAATTCTAACTAAGAAGTCCTCGGGTGAGAAATCGCTCACCGGAGCTGAATCCTTTGTTTAATCTTATGCTTATGCTTCAACGTATTCGTATTTCAGTGTATGTTGTGGGTTGATGTGTGTGTTGGGCATAATGGATTGTTCTCTTTACCTTTGGGAGGTTGTTAGTATGTCATTGTGGTGAACTTATTAGTATCTCCGTGCATGTTGTGGGTGGACGTATGTTTGGAGCATAATTTTTTGTTCTGATTGTGAATTTTGCATATTGTGTCTTCTGCTGTGGTGGTTGCATTGACATACACCTAGAGTTACACAGAACTCTCTCTGGGTGCTTTAGTACTTTTTGTTGTTCCCTTTTGTGGGGAGTTTAGTTTCCTAAGGCAACATCTTACCCTACAGTGTACCCTTATTTAGGGGAGTGCGTGTGGCTAGTCAATGCCATATTTTGAAACTAGGGCGATGTTGTACCTTATGGTGTACCCTGTGTTTATGTATATATAGGAGATGTTGTAGTTTTGGTCTCACAGGGTGTGTATCCTGTGTTTCACCCTGCTTGTGCAGCTAGGGTGTTTGTGTTTAATTTATACTCCATCCATCTACTTAGGGTTAGTAGTTTTGGTGTACCCTTACTTAGGGGAGGTTCTGGGGTTGTGGTGCCAGTCAGTGCCTACATGTGGTTTCCTAGGGTCTTGTCGTTATTCTTTGGAGATGTTACGTTGCGCACACTATTTTTCTCCAAAGTTTCAAAGTTTGGTTTTCTTTGTGTACCCTTTTCTGGGGGAGGTGGTGTGCGTTGTCAGCGCCGCCACTTAGTGATGTTATCTTGAATAATTCCTACATTGTTCAATGGTGTACCCTTTTGTTTGGGGAGGAGTTGCATCACTCTATGTGGGTTGTCGGGGTGCGTTGTCAGCGCTACCTCTTGGTGTAGCTGTGCCACTTTTGCGTGGCCACTGTCTATTTTGTTCCAGGGGTGTTATGTTCCTCTGGTGTACCCTTTCCTGGGGAGTTGTTTTGTTCCACGGTTTTAAGGTTGCCTTTCTATGTGTACCCTTTATGGGGAGGTTGTTAGTGCACGTCATGCACTAGTCTCTTTTGCAAGGCATCCCCTTTTTCTGTGTGGGTTGCTATTTCATCTTATTGTGCTTATTTCCATTTGCACTGATTTTGTCATTAAGTTGTTACACCCTGCTTGATTTGCCAGGATCGCTACCTTGTTTTATTAAGGAGGGTGGATGGGCATGTTATATAATTTGCATTTAGTTTATTTGTGCATCTTATGTTTATCTTTCTACATGCCTCTTTTTATTGTCCTTCGTTTCTGCTTTCACGCTTGAGTTTCCTGCTTTTCAATATGTCCCTTTGATTAGCTTTTGTGTCTACAGTCTCTTCTGAATCCTTCTGCTCCGTCTTAACTTCTTTCTTGCTGTTGTTTGTTAACGGAAGAGGATGTGTGGTAAATGCTTCTATGTATTTTCCCTCTCTACCACTTTATGAGAATGTCCTGTGACATCATGGAATGTTGGTGTGCCTCCCTGTGTAAAGATTGTCAGTTGGTCATCTGAGGCTGAGGAGCTGGTAGCTCTCTCCTGGTGGGGTTTCTCCCTGTTACTTACTATCCTGTAACCTGCCACCTAACTACCTGTCAATAAAGAGGGATCTTCCACTACACCTGGACTACGCATCCTTGTTTGTGTACCACAGAGACCTTGCAGACTAAGTGACGTCTCCATGGAGGCACCAGATGGACAGAAACATAGCTAGGCCATCGCTGAGACTCAAGAGAGGACACCTTGCAGACTAAGTGACGTCTCCATGGAGGCACCAGATGGACAGAAACATACCAAGGCCATCGCTGAGACCCAAGAGAGGAGACCTTGCAGACTAAGTGACGTCTCCATGGAGGCACCAGATGGACAGAAACATACCAAGGCCATCGCTGAGACCCAAGAGAGGAGACCTTGCAGACTAAGTGACGTCTCCATGGAGGCACCAGATGGACAGAAACATACCAAGGCCATCGCTGAGACCCAAGGGAGAAGACCTTGCAGACTAAGTGACGTCTCCACGGAGGCACCAGATGGACAGAAACATACCAAGGCCATCGCTGAGACCCAAGGGAGGAAACCTTGCAGACTAAGTGACGTCTCCATGGAGGCACCAGATGGACAGAAACATACCAAGGCCATCGCTGAGACCCAAGAGAGGACACCTTGCAGACTAAGTGATGTCTCCATGGAGGCACCAGATGGACAGAAACATACCAAGGCCATCGCTGAGACCCAAGAGAGGAGACCTTGCAGACTAAGTGACGTCTCCATGGAGGCACCAGATGGACAGAAACATACCAAGGCCATCGCTGAGACCCAAGGGAGGAAACCTTGCAGACTAAGTGACGTCTCCATGGAGGCACCAGATGGACAGAAACATACCAAGGCCATTGCTGAGACCCAAGAGAGGAAACCTTGCAGACTAAGTGACGTCTCCATGGAGGCACCAGATGGACAGAAACATACCAAGGCCATCGCTGAGACCCAAGGGAGGAAACCTTGCAGACTAAGTGACGTCTCCATGGAGGTACCAGATGGACAGAAACATACCAAGGCCATCGCTGAGACCCAAGGGAGGAAACCTTGCAGACTAAGTGACGTCTCCATGGAGGTACCAGATGGACAGAAACATACCAAGGCCATCGCTGAGACCCAAGGGAGGAAACCTTGCAGATTAAGTGATGTCTCCATGGAGGTACCCGGTGGAGAGAAACAGACCTGATCAAAAGTTGCTACTCAAGAGAAGAGAACTTGAAAAACCAAACCATTATTGTTACCACATTCATGTCACCCCTAGAAGAAGTAGAATGAGAATGAAACAGATCACCAACAAGGAAGGTCTTACATTTCTGGCAATTCTTCTCACTAAGCAACATCTCCGATGTGGTAAATAGATGACTAGGCAGACAGCTGACTAGAAGAAAAGAACCTGAGAAGAACCCCCAAAATATGTCCCAGAAGCTCAAGGCACCCATCGCTAGCATTACCCCCCAGCAAGCTAGCCTAACTCATTGACTGTGGTGGTCCACAGGTGAAGCTCCTTGAACATTTCATGCTCAAGGTGCAAGTTTCATCTGGGCAGTTTTAATTCTTCTTTAATATTTTTATTATTATTTTTATTATGCAAATGCAATTATGCTTGTCTGAAAGGCAGTTTCTGTTTGCTGAAAGAACCTATAAATGAACTCATTCTACCCAAGAAAGGGTACCACTGAGGAGGGAAGAGAGTCCACATGAAGGAGTACCACTGAGGAAGGAAGAGAGTCCACAGGAAGGAGTACCACTGAGGAAGGAAGAGGGTCCACATGAACATGAAGGAGTACCACTGAGGAAGGAAGAGGGTCCACAAGAAGGAGTACCACTGAGGAAGGAAGAGGGTCCACAAGAAGGAGTACCACTGAGGAAGGAAGAGGGTCCACAAGAAGGAGTACCACTGAGGAAGGAAGAGAGTCCACATGAAGGAGTACCACTGAGGAAGGAAGAGGGTCCACATGAAGGAATACCACTGAGGAAGGAAGAGGGTCCACAAGAAGGAGTACCACTGAGGAAGGAAGAGAGTCCACAGGAAGGACGAGTACCACTGAGGAAGGAAGAGAGTCCACAGGAAGGAGTACCACTGAGGAAGGAAGACAGTCCACATGAAGGAGTACCACTGAGGAAGGAAGAAGGTCCACAAGAAGAAGTACCACTGAGGAAGGAAGAAAGTCCACATGAAGGAGTACCACTGAGGAAGGAAGAGAGTCCACATGAAGGAGTACCACTGAGGAAGGAAGAGGGCCACAGGAAAGAGCACCATAGAAGAAACAAGAGCCACAAGAAGGAGCACCACTGAGGAAGGAAGAGAGTTCGCATGAAAGAGTACCACTGAGGAAGGAGGAGGGTCCACAAGAAGGAGCACACTGAGGAAGGAAGAGAGTCCACATGAAAGAGTACCACTGAGGTAGTAAGAGGGTCCACAGGAAGGAGTACCACAGAGCAAGAAATAAGGTCCACAGGAAGGAGTACCACAGAGGAATGAAGAGGGTCCATAAGAAGGAGTAACACTGAGGAATGAAGAGGGTCTACAGAAAGGAGTACCACAGAGGAAGAAATAAGTTCCAAAAGAAGGAATACCACAGAAGGAGGTCGAATGTCAACAGGAAGGAGTACCACTAAGGTAGTAAGAGGGTCCACAGGAAGGAGTACCACAGAGGAAGATATAAGGTCCATAGGACGGAGTACTAAAGAGGGAGGCCGAATGTCCACAGGAAGGAGGTTGGTTCACAGGACACATGCTCATGCTGGGCTGGGGGTGTTATAAACTCTGCAACTCTAAAATGCTGCCCTGGTGCCTCCATCAATACTAGCGGAGGGACTCCGCCTGCCTGCTGAATCCTCTTAAAGTTTTTTTCTCTCTACCTTGAAACCATGACTTGAACCTCTCCAGGTAGGCTATCCACTTATTGTGCGAAGATCGTGGTGTGCCAGAGTGCAGCTCTTTTTCATGTCAGTTGTCCAGCAATTTCCTTATTGCCAAGTATCTCTGAAACCTGGATGCCGTGATCTCTTCAGCAACCATGTCAACCGTAAGTGCACAAAGAGGAACTCTTAGTCTCGACGGCAGGAGTCACCGTCTTCTCGGGTGAAAGAACCATGTGCAGGTGGTTGGGTCAGTGCATGAAATCAATATTAATAGTAGTTTCTATGCACTGCTTGCCATGGGAAGGGAAGATCCAGTGAGATGAAGCAAAACTAATCTTGGACTAAGAGGCAAAGGTATTTCCATTAAAATGCCCAGTCTGTCAAACTGTGTTTAACTGTTGAGCAATGTCATAGTTTAAGATCCCTGGAACCTGCTCTAGTGGATTGATTTTGAAACCATTCTTCTGAAGAGTCTTAAAAAACTTCTTAGAAATAAATATCTGTTCTAAGACTTCAAGCTTCTGGCTGGTTGGGAGATTTGACCCATATGTGGAACAATGGAGACCAGTAGGAGGACTTCTTCAACCAACAGAGAGGGTCCCAACAGAACCCTGCTCATGAGGAGGGAGGGGAGACCTTGAGAACTGGTCCAAGGGATGCCCTCTCCATAAAATATCAATGCTAGCCAAACCGGAGTATCCCTTGCCTTTACAGGACGTTATCCTTTCCCAATGGGATACCTTGTCTCATATTGTCGAAGGAAATCAGATATTTTTCTTGATGTAAGAGCCTCACCTACTCTAGAAGTGGCATGCTTCATCACTGGGTCTCACCCCGGTCCCTAAAAACCAGGGGCCCGATTCACAGAACTAACTTAAGACATAATCCTAAACTTACTACTATTTTGTTATTCGCAGAAGGCACTTACTCATTTCGGTATTCACAGAAGTTAGGACTCCTAAATGCCTTCTGTGAATACCGAAAGTGTTAAAGTTAGATTTTTCTCATTTTAGGAGTCCTAACTTTACTACTCCTAAACTGAGAAAAATCCTAACTTTACGACCTTTGGTATTCACAGAAGGCATTTAGGAGTCCTAAAGTTAAGAGTCCTAACTTCTGTGAATACCGAAATGAGTAAGTGCCTTTTGTGAATACCAACATGAGTAAGTGCCTTCTGTGAATACCAAAATGGTAGTAAGTTTAGGATTTAGTCTTAAGTTAGTTCTGTGAATCGGGCCCCAGGATGGGCTCGAACATTATTGAGGGAGCACAGTGAATATGACCATAACGGGGTAACTAAGAATAGATAAAAATACCTCAAACAAGCGTAGGTTTCCCTTTATTGGCAGTTTGTTTGGGTATGAGTTGAAATTATCTTCCTGGGGTAAGGATATTATGGTCTTATGACCCTAAATCACTACCCAAAAATTGAAGACTAAAGTGAACATGTGTCGGCAGACGGCCCTCTTGGCCAAAGCAGGTCTTTCTATTTTTCTCTCCGTTTGTTTTTTTGGGAAAATGATTCTTTTTTTCATGCTTCTCCTTCTGTCCTCTTCCACTTTCCTATTGTCTCCACTTCACTTCTCTGTTGCTTATCTCTGCCTTTTTCTCATTCTCATTCTCTTTGTTTCTGTGTTTCTTGTTCCTTCCACCCCCTCTCTCTTTCTTCTGTCCTTTCCTTCCCCCTTGTATCTATCTGTTCTTGCGCCTTCCATTCTCTCTAACTTTGTCTCACTTGCTGCTCCCTCGGTTTTCTTTCGTCTGAGTTTTCTCCTCATTTCTGATCCCTTTCGCCGACTCTTCTCTCTGCCGCTTTCATTCCCACCCCCTGGCTTTCTTCCGGCTCTCTCTTTCTTTTCATCTCACTGTAATGTTTAATTAATGTTCTTTGCTCTCTTTTCTCATTTTCCTGGCACCGACCCCTCCCCGCCCGACTCCCAGGACGGCGGGAACTAATTGCCTGGAGTTTGCAAAGGTCGGCTTATTAGGAAGGTTAATGTGCGAGCCGCGCGCGCCCGGCCTCGGAGTCACGTGGTCCGGGTGCAATTAACACACTGCCCTTTTGTGGCGGAGATAATGACCCGGCGAGGGCGGGAGAGAACCTCGGTCAATTACAGACTCGCCAAGATCAAGCACTGAGACAGGGGCGCGCCGGGAACATGGGATGGGTTCAAAGGACTCTGACACAGGAGCCACGACAGCAGTGAGGGCAAAGGGGCAGTGAGGGGCAAAGAGGACAGAGAGAGGCAGAGACAGAGTGGGGGGGGGGGGGGGGGGGGGGGGGAAGGGGGGGGAGGAGGGGGAGTGAGAGGTAGAGGGAACTGAGGACAGAAAGAGGGAGGGGCAGAGGGCAGTGAGGGGCAGAGACAGAGGGGAGAGAGGGCTGTGAGAGGAAGAGGGAACTGAGGACAGAAAGAGGGAGGGGCAGAGGGCAGTGAGGTGCTGAGCGAGCACGTGGCCCACTGAGGAGGAAGTGAGAGGCAATGGAGGTAAAGAGGACAGTGAGAGGCAGAGACAGAGTGGGGGGCGGGGGGGGGGGAGTGAGAGGCAGAGAGGGCTGTGATAGGAAGAGGGAACTGAGGACAGAAAGAGGGAGGGGCAGAGGGCAGTGAGGGGCAGAGACAGAGGGGGAGAGAGAGGGCTGTGATAGGAAGAGGGAACTGAGGACAGAAAGAAGGAGGGGCAGAGGGCAGTGAGGGGATGAACGAGCACATGCCCCACTGAGGAGGAAGTGAGAGGCAATGGAGGTAAAGAGGACAGTGAGAGGCAGAGAGGGCTGTGAGAGGAAGAGGGAACTGAGGACAGAAAGAGGGAGGGGCAGAGGGCAGTGAGGGGCAGAGACAGAGGGGGAGAGAGAGGGCTGTGAGAGGAAGAGGGAACTGAGGACAGAAAGAGTGAGAGGGGCAGTAAGAGCACTTGGGCCAGTAAAGGGACAGGGAGGGGCAGAGGGCAGTGAGGGGCTGAGCGAGCACATGCCCCACTGAGGAGGAAGTGAGAGGCAATGGAGGTAAAGAGGACAGTGAGAGGCAGAGACAGAGGGGGAGAGAGAGGGCTGTGAGAGGAAGAGGGAATTAAGGACAGAAAGAGGGAGAGGGGCAGAGGGCAGTGAGGGGCAGAGACAGAGGGGGAGAGAGAGGGCTGTGAGAGGAAGAGGGAACTGAGGACAGAAAGAGGGAGGGGCAGAGGGCAGTGAGGGGCAGAGACAGAGGGGGAGAGAGAGGGCTGTGAGAGGAAGAGGGAACTGAGGACAGAAAGAGGGAGGGGCAGAGGGCAGTGAGGGGCAGAGACAGAGGGGGAGAGAGAGGGCTGTGAGAGGAAGAGGGAACTGAGGACAGAAAGAGTGAGAGGGGCAGTAAGAGCACTTGGGCCAGTAAAGGGACAGGGAGAGGAAGAGGACAGTGAGAGACAGGGGGAACTGAGAGAAAAAGGACAGAGAGGGGCAGAGGACAGGGATGGACAGAGGGTGCACATGGGCCATTAATGGGGCAGTGAGAGGAAAAGGGCAGTGAGAGACAGGAAGTTATTGAAAGTCTGCGAGCAGGAAGAGGTAGAGGCGGCAGTGATAGTTAAAATGGGGCAGTTAAAAGCAGTGGGAGCAGTGATAAGAGCGGGGGTCAGTATGAGGCAGAGCGGGCAGTGAGAGGAAGAGGGCAGTGGGAGGAAGAAGGCATTGAATGTCAGTGAGCGTGTCAGAAGTGAGCAACAGAGGGCTACAGTAAGAGGCAGTATGGGCAGTGAGAAGCAGCAAGGGCAGTGAGAAGCGGGTGAAAAGGGCAGTTCAGAAGCAGGGAGAATCTGGGAAACAGATTGCTTTTAAACTCACAAGGATTACAGCTGGAGCTGGGGCTCCTGAACACCACCTTAAGCGAAGGGCCCCTGCCCCAGGGCTGGAAGCACGCCAGGGTCCCCCTCCCCCCCTTGCTAAAAAAGCCTCACCTGAACTCTGCCAATCTGGCTAATTTCAGACCTACCTCACTACTCCCTATCTTCTCTAAAATAATTGAGGAACTGGTTAACTTTCAGCTCACCATACCTGTGGAAACCCAGGATGCCCTCCACCCTTCCCATTCCGAGCAGGGTTCAGTACTAAAACAACCCTCCTGGGAATCACTGAACACATAAGACATCCAGCGGGTTCTGGCAGCACTGCTGCGCGGATCCTATTGGATCTCAGTGCTGCGTTCGACACTGTCCCATGATATTCTCTTATAGAGACTGATCCTTCAGGGTATCCAGGGCTCAACTCTGGCACAGCTCTCCTCCTTCCAGTTAAAACGCACCTTCTAGGTCTTTTCCAATAATTCAGCGGCGGAAGCTCTCCCCTGTCCTCGGGCGTTCACCAGGTTTCTACCCTCAGCCCGTTGCTCTTTAACATCTCCGTCCGCCCGCTGGTGGACCTGGTGGAAATCTGTGGGTTGATTCTGTTCTCCTATGTGGACGACACCCAGATTAATTTCTTTGTCATCAGGACAAGCAGTCAACTCGGAATATCTTAACTCGTGCTTCAGCCTGGTCGCCACCTTACTGAACACCGACTCCTTCAAGCTAAACGCTGACAAGACTGAGGTGATGATAATGGGACGGAAAGATCAACTTTCGGGCCCCCATCACTGGCTGGCCATGTTGGGAATTCCACCTTTCCCCACCGATTAAGGAGAGAACCTTCGTTTCTTTCTGGACTCCCCCCTCCTATGAAGCCTCAAGTTACTAAAGTGGCCTTCACATGCTTTGTAATCTCGAAATGGCTAAAGGAGATACTGTGGTTTCTTCCATTTGCTGCTCAAAGAACTGTTGTCCGGGTCTTGATACTCACGCTTGTCTACAGCAATGTTCTATACCCAGGGGCGGATGAGGCCTCCCTAAGACACTTACAGATGGTTCAGAATTCCACAGCCAGGCTCCTGTTCCGCCTTCCAATAAAGTCTGCCACATGGGGCTTCCCCGGCAGCTTCATCGGACCTCAGTGATCAAGTGTATCGATTCTAAAGCACTATGTTATATGCATAAGTTCCGCTCCCGCCCAGGAACTCTATACTTTCAAAAACTGGTGGTCTCCTATCCGCCTTGCACCCTGCTTCCTGTTTACTGTCCCGAGAGTTCGGTGTGATCATATGGGGGGTGCTCTTTCTCTTTTCTTGGTCCCAGACTATGGAATGCTCTTCTGGCCTCTTTAAGATGCTGTACCTCCCTTTCTTCTTTTTGCAAGGAACTAAAGACTTCGATGTTTTAGCTCCTATTCGACTGATTTATCGGTTCTATAAGCGCTGGGAAGCCCTGTTAGGGTAGCCATGTGCTATAAAAGAACTCTATATTAGTAATACTATGATCCTACTTTGGATGGGTGTTGTACTTGACATGGTACTACGTTGGATAGGTGTCATATTTGTTAATGACGTACATTCGATGGGTTTATAGAATCTCAGGCCCAACTCTCTCCTTCCTGCTCTCTAATACTTTTGAATCTTTTGGTCATGTTTCAGGGAAAACGAATGACACTCTTGGAGGGTTAGTCCAACTACTCCTTTTAGTTACATATGAATCTCCTATGATGGGTGTCTGTTTTTCCAGATTTCTAATACTTATTTGTGGTGCCCTAATAGACACAATCTTCAGTTCAAGTATCACAATTTGGTTATCACTTATAATAAGATGGCTTTACTAAAGGAGGGAAGTAATCGAGTGTCCAGTACAGCGTTTGGCAGGAATTCACGAAAAGAATAGTTTTTTGCTTAGTCTAATTTTTGATTTTTTATACTTTAGACAATGCATGGTTGTGTTATATCTTATATTATGTGTTAATGCATAGATGTTCTTGATAGCCTCCTGTATTTCTCCTTAATAGTAGACTAAGCAGAGTCTGTTGAAATAACAGTCATGTTTAGTTTTGTTCCTCCTTGGTGACAAAATAGTTAGGAATGTAGTTCATCTTATGTTAGCCAATTAAAGTCAGCTGTAATTCACATTTGTTATTGAACAAAACAGCTGATAATGAATCAAATAAAGCCAGCACGCTTTTGGCCTCACTGCTGGGGGCTTTCTCAAGGCTTGAAGTATAGAGGTCCCTATGTTGGTAATTCCAATTTATGTTTTTCAAATAATCCCATGGAAACCCAGTATCTGGCATGAATGCCTTGTTCTGAAGCCAGTCAATACTATCCTTTTCTGTATCCTGTCCGTGCGGTCCTTTTCAGTATTGCAGTCGTCAAGGTCATACGTAAGATGGGTGTTGTACTTGCTTTGTTCCTAAGTTGAATGGTTGTTGTACTTGCAATAGTCCTACATTGGATTGGTGTTGTACTTGCCATGGTTCAACATTGGATGGGTTTTGTACTTGCTATAGTCCTAAGTTGGATGAGTGTTGTACTTGCAATGGTTCTACGTTGGATGGGTTTTGTACTTGCTATGTTCCCTCGCTGGCTGGGTGTTGTACTTGCCATGGTCCTACGTTGGATGGGTTTTGTACTTGCTATGTTCCCTCGCTGGCTGGGTGTTGTACTTGCCATGGTCCTACGTTGGATGGGTTTTGTACTTGCTATGGTACAGTGCTGGATGGGTGTTGTACTGCCATGGTCCTACGTTGGATGGGTGTTTTCGTTGCTATTGTCCCTTGATAGATGGGTGTTTTGTACTTGTCATGGTTCTACGTTGGATGGGTGTAGTACTTGCCATGGTCCTTCGTTGGATGAGTGTTGCGCTTGCCATGGTCCTACATCAGATGGGTGTTGTACTGCCATGGTCCTACGTTGGATGGGTTTTGTACTTGCTATGTTCCCTTGCTGGGTGGGTGTTGTACTGCCATGGTCCTACGTTGGATGGGTTTTGTACTTGCTATGGTACAGTGCTGGATGGGTGTTGTACTTGCCATGGTCCTACATCAGATGGGTGTTGTACTTGCCATGGTCCTACGTATGCTTTTGTAAATGTATCATTTTTAAGGCAGAAATTGTGATTGGCAGATGGACTATTGAATGTGTATATACAAGGCACCCTCCCTGAACAAATATCATATATTATATATTTGGTCATTTGATATCCCGCTCGACTCACTCCCGGAGGAGTATCTTGGCGCCACGCTCCATGAGAAGAGAAACAGAAGGAATCTGAAACAACGATGTTTTAGGCTCCTTGAAGGAGGGAAATCTGGTGGAGAATAAAGGCTGAGAGGGAGTTTATTCCAGTGATAAGGAGCTGCGTAAGAGAAAGATCTGCCCCCATATCTTGAAGTATGGATAAGAGGGATAAACAAATGCGCCTTCTCTGAGGATCTCAGACGGGGTGAAGGAAGATAGGGGTGCAGTAGAGAAGAGAAATAGGCTGGCCGATACTTCTGAAGTACTTTATTTGTCAAACAACAGAGTTTAAATAAGACACTGTTCCTAATAGGCAGCCAACAAATCTTTCTAAGGATCGGGGATGAAGGCGAGCGAGAAGAAAGGTTACAAATTAGCCAAGCGGCAGTGTTCTGAACCACCTGCAGTTTGGACAGCACAGTGTCATTTACGGAGGTCAGCAAGGCGTCCCCATAGACCCTACGTCTGATGATGAGTGCTTGAACAAGAGTCTTCCTAGCAGTGTCTGGAAGCCACGGAAGGGCTTTTTAAAAGCCTCACAGTGGTGAAACTGATGCCACAAATGGAACTAACCGAATCTATCATCGAAAGAGAGTGATCCAACCTCACACCAAGATTTTTTACTACCTGCCTTGGTGTGGGGGCCAAGCCGAGTTGAGTGGGCCACCAATCAGTTGACCAACTCTCAGTCATTTTGCCAAATAGCATGATCTCTGTCTTGTCGTTGTTTATTTGGAGACCGTTTTTACTCATCCAGATAGAGACTTCCAACATGCGGTATGCAAATCGACTCTTCACCTTGTCAGGATCAGCACCAGGGGCGAACAGTAGTTGAGCATCGTCTGCGTATGACACAATCTCCACCCCACAGGCTCTAATGATTATGGCTAACGATCTATCTATCTATCTATCTATCTATCTATCTATCTATCTATCTATCTATCTATCTATCTATCTATCTATCTATCTATCTATCTATCTATCTATCTATCTATCCATCCATCCCCCTGTCAATCTATCTATCTATCTATCTATCTATCTATCTATCTATCTATCTATCTATCTATCTATCTATCTATCTATCTATCTATCTATCTATCTATCTATCTATCTATCTATCTATCTATCTATCTATCTATCTATCTGTATACAAGTGATTTAAACAATCTTAGTGATATAATAAAGTTACGTCTAGGGGTTACGCAATGGTCCCAAATGGTTCCAAAGTGAACGATCGATCCAGGCTTCAGTTTTGATTTGAACATTGCATTATAAATTACTACTGAAAACAGTCAATTATTGAGAAACTGTCCATCGTCATTCACATTTCCAGTAGATTTTGTGGTGTCTTGCGGTGGTTAGACTCTCTACACTGGTCTGAGCTCCCGTGCTCTCCCCTTCACCTCAAAAGCTCACTTCGCGAGCTCCCCTTCTCGTTTGCTCGCTACAGTGTTTGTTCCCTTTTTATGTTCTGGCTTGACCGCGCGGCTGTTTCCAGACAAATATGTAAGAGTCACCATAAAACAGACTTTGGCTCCGCCTACATGTTGGGAGCGAGGAGTCCATGTTTGATTGGGCAAAAGCGCTGTGTTTCCACAAAACATTGCTTGCCCCCCACACAGTGGGGTCATTGTGTTTATTTATCCAGTTGCCTGAGGTTGAACTTTCAGGGGCAAACACATGATATTGCAATGCTATTAAAGTTTCTCAGACAACTACACCTTTTCACTCGTTTTTCTCTGGCAGCAGCACAGACAGAAGGAGGGTAGTCATGAACCTACATGGATTATTTTAGGTCTGGCTTGACAGTGCAACTGTCATCTGACCTTTTGAACGACATCCATCTTCTTCTACAGTTCTTTTTTCACACAAATACATATTGATTCCCATGCTGTCTACCTGTAATGCTTTCATATTACCATACAATATTCCTTTAAAGCCAGGCCTCTTGGCATTGCCAATGCTTGTTTCTATTTCCGTTCATAATGGCGTCCTCTGAATGTCTACCATTCCGCTGCCCTGCATTGACCCACGGTACAGTGCCGGGAGGGATGCAGTGGCCTGCACAGCCCTTCCTGGCACGGACACCACATTACACATTCACCGAACGCATCAAATATTGAACAGTCACTCGGCAATCGCGGAAATATTGCTGCTGTTATAGAAATCTGGCTCTGAAGTGCAAGTCTGCAGTTTCTGTTACTGGTGATAAACGATTCACGCCTGTGTGACCTTGAGCCGGCCTGGGGGCTGCACGTGCCTCTGTTCATGCGCCTGTGATGCCTTCTATCAACCCTACACAGGAAGTACAAAGATGCTACACTTTAGACCTGGATAAAGACCTCTTGTACATGCAGGACTCTGACTTGCACCACAGGGAGGCAAACAGCAACTGTAAAATACATGAAACGGCCCTGGAGCCTGGAAGTACACCTACTCGTTCCATCTTGATGCTGCCAGTGATGGGGGCACCCAAAGGTCCATGGGTCCAGGCTAGCGCTTCCGCTAAGCTCTGATATCACTTGGTCTCAGAGGAGGGGGAATGAAGTTAGTGGATACACGATAGGCCTGGGCGGTAAATTCCGTTCCGCACTCGCGGAATTTGGGTAATCTCGCATTCCGTGGAGAACGCGGACTTGCCAAAAATCCTGCGATCCGCGGCTTTGTGGAATCTTTTGCTTGTTTGCGCTTTCAAAATGCCTATTCACGAGATATTTCTCCCCGAGCATCCAAACAGCATTTGCAAACAGACAAAAAGCATTGTGAACGGGTGGAACAAGCAATTCCACGTGCTCGCGGAACTTTTGGGTGCTCGCAGAGATTTTTTACCGTTTTGCTGAGCTTTGCGTAGGGCGACTACGCAAATTCCACCCACCCCTACACGAACAGACCATCTGGCCCTCCTGACGTAAATAATTAATTTACTCTCTTAATTTCTATGCAGGTAAGTACTTAATCAATAACAACTCAATCGGAATGAAAAAAGACAGAGTCCGTGGTGTTAGAGTTTCTAAGGGTTTTATTCCTCATAAAGGAATGGTCTGATCAGGATATCATGTTCTGACCACCACAGGGATGTCAGAAGGGATAGAGCGCTCCCGTTTATTAACAATACATAGCTTATATACTTGATTTATACCATAAGAATCAATGCAAGAGGCGTAACAGCTGAGAGAAGACAAGATAACAGTATACACGTGTTACTAGTACGTAATCGAGAGGCGTGAACTAGGCGTGAACCAGAGGTGTGTGCTAGAAACGTCACTGATAGGTGACGCAAGTGGGTGGCACCAAGGGGTGGTGCTAACAGAATTGTCGCAATGTCAGCAGAAATCGGAAGCTTGGATGCGCGCGCAGCTGCATGACGTGTGATTGACGGGGTGCAGGGGACTTGACATTTACACTGACGGAAAGAGACAGAAGTCTGGCATGTCAGATCAACTTGTACTTCTATCATATCTGATATCTGATGTTTAGGAACTATACTATCTGGGCGGAAAGGTCTCTAGAGCAGAAGCTATTCTATGCTAACTGTGGATGCGTGTATAAGCGCCTAAGTGTCTGTATGAGAAGCGTGGGGGCACGGGGCCTTCCATGGAAGCATGGTAACAGAGGCTATGAATTACTTGCATTGAGACAGGTCGGCCCTTTGGCTCTGCAGCTGGGGAGGATGTTTACAGGATCTAGTAGGCAGGAATGTATTCTCGAGGAGCGGAACAGATAACTCGAAGGTTATAGTCAGTCTTGGCAGAAAGCAGGCTGAGCTGAGCGCGAGGGGCCGCGCTGAAAGTAAGTCAGAGTTCACGGGTACAGAGGTAGCCTGGGCAGAGGCTGCCAGAGTCAGGAGCCACAAAGGAGGCTCGATGGCAGAAATTCAGGGCCTGCTTTGCTAGAGCAGGAAAACATGTAAAGTGTACTACAAAAAGACGGTGGCATAGCATACTTAAGAACGGACTATATAATCCATTCAGGGTGGATCTGAAAGAGGACAAGTTAACGGTGGACGCAAATGTATTTGCGTCTTCATAGCTGGCTCAGGAGGGAAGTTACATGCACTTTAAGCTGGTACATGGAGTCGGTGGGGTACGCGCTAGGGAACATAACATGACCAAAAATTTAATTTTCCTCACTCCCTCTGACCTCACATCTGATGCCTTATTGTGCTGCCCCGGGATGCTGCGGATGGAAAAGCACTTGTTTGAGTGGTGAGTTTAGGTTTCATAAATATGACTGCTACAAGAGCCCCGCTTTGACCTAGACACTGAGGACATATTTATGAGAGCCTCGCGCCGCCGAAGCTTCAGCAGCACAAACCTTGAAATCATGTCCATGAGGCCATGCTAAGCCACCCCTCATGGCTTTGAATGGCCTCAGAGATATGGATTAAGTAATAGGTCTTCAAACTTTTGTCGGCTGAGCCCCCCATCTAACCCTTTTTACACATCGAGCCCCCCCACCACCTCCTGACAAAAATGTTCTGGAAGCTGGTACCCTGCGTCATTGATGGCCATTCCCTCCTGCAGAGCCAAGTCATATAAGGCAAATAATATTAAATAAAGTGAACTATTTGTGACGTTCCGTGGGGCAGAACCCTGCGTGGTATTTATCAGGCAGCAGTACGCCACTTTCTTTGGCGTACTGCTGCCTGATAAATATCAGTCCCTTTACCGCAGTGTTCTGCGTTAAAGGGGTGTGCAGTGGGTGTTGCTGGGGGCGTTCCCAGCAACACCCATGGCCTTTTGACACTGCCCCAGATTTACGAGAAACCGTAAATGTGAGGCAGAGCAAAAAGCTCACGCCTAAGGCGTAAGGCTGGTGCAACGGGGAGAAATATCTTCATTTCTCCTCGTTTTTCCTTTTTCTATGTGTGCGGCATTCTGCAACACACAGAGAAAGAGAAAAAGCCTCTTGTGATTATTTTTGTACAGAAAGGTTTCCCTTCCTGCACAAAAATAATCATCCCGCAATGCAGGAACCTTTGCACCATGGCACAAACGTGTCTGCGTTGGCGCAGGAAGCCCATTGGGCGCCAGTGCAGGGGAAAAGGACAGGAATGCGCCGTATCTTATAGATACGGCGCATTCCTGCCCCTTTCTTTTGCCGTAGGGAAGCACAACAGGAAGGCCTTACGGCCAAACCTCATACATGAGGCCCATTTTATTTAAAAAAACACATAACCAATAATATTGAGCGTTTACATATTTAACATTTGCTCATAATGCAAAACATGTTGCTCTTAGAGAGGAAAGCCTGATTTCCAAGATACTATACAACATGAAAAAAATGCCAATACTGATACATTATTTAAACCTATTTTGCCATAAATGCATAGACCACAAGACAATGCATCTAAAAAGCTCATTAGTAGTTTTATTATTCAAGTATATTAATTTTTTCCTTTTCAAAAAGATTCAATACTATAAAAAAACACAAAGTAATTATGGACATAGGGACAGGTGGGAAATCTCATAAACAATCATTCACTCTCACTAACTCGCGCATTCCAAAACACACATAACACATTCAACCTACTGGGTGCACTCACAACAAGGGAAACCAAGAGACCACTTGAGGAGCACCTGGACTGCCAACACAAGCTATTTACAACGTTCATTTTTCTTATATACACCCTGTACAAATCAGCTCAACTGTACAACTTGATCAAAGAATAATCACAATACTTTGGTGTAACACCGCCAACATTAAATGGCAAAACAACTTTGGCAGAACGGATGGTCTACGCGTTTGGAATCCCTTTATTCTTGGGATTCTCCTCGGGGCCACACGCATCAATTCAAACAGTACAATGATCTCTTAGTTTCAAGATGCTCATTTCAAACCATTCTATTTTAGTCTCAAGGTGTCCCTCACAAGAAAGCTTTTCTTTGGTTGCAATAGTTCAGCAGCCACAAAGCGGGCAACAGCGCCCTCCAAACGCCGGCCGGCGTGAGGAGTCCGATTTCTCTCTTCAATGCTCAGTTTTTTGTCTTTCTTTCGTGCGTTACACCTTGTTTCACGACACAGAAGGACGGGACCGCTGGATAATTCAAACGCGAGTCTCGCTTTCCAAATTTTTGGAAAGCGAGACTCGCGTTTGACTATCCACACCTATACTTATATATTTGTATATATGGTTTGGTTATGGTTTGGAGTATAACTTCCCGCTGGCGCGAGGAGAGACCAGAGCTCTGGGGCACCCCTCAATTCAAAGCAAAAATGTCAAATCATTTCCAGCCAATTGTGTCCTGAGCATCCTTTTTGGACATGTAGTCGCCAGCCAGTTAAGAGTTGGGCCCACCAGACCCCCATCCACTCTGCTGAATTCAGAAGCAATGGGTGGTCGAGGATGCTGCCGGCTGCCTCAACAGCAACAAACACTGGGAGGTCCGTGCCACCGAAAGAAAGGATATTGAAAATGATTGGACATGCTTTAGAGCTGATTGGCTGCCCCAGTGGGGCCTGAAACCTGATTGTCTGTCGCCCAGGAGACCATTCCGTGAATGCACATTTGAAGCTAAACAGAAGCTTCTCTCTCCTGCATTTTGAGCAGTACTCGTGTGTTTGAGGCAAGGCAATTCCTTTTGGTTCCCTTGAAATAAGCCATTGCTCCTTTACAAGGGGTGTAATCCGGATTTTAAGGTATTAAATAATTGTGTCTTGTCTGGAAGAAGCATTATCCCCCTAAGACACCGGCATGGCACTTCCTAATGAACCTGCATGACATCCGTCTCCCTGGTAAAATCTGGGAATAATTTATTTTGTATCATCTAATGCCTTGTAATGGATAATACCCTGGGGATTCCCAATGTGGGGCACAGTCCCCAGGACGAGGCTCTAGCTGGGGTAGGCTGATGGGGTTCAGGGTAAGAGTTGGGCCTTTTAAGGGAAAAGTTCTCATTATATTTCACTTTATTGATCCCTCCTCCTGCCTCATTGACTGGTGCAGCAGTGTAGAACCATTCGGTGGAAAGAGTTAGCGTATGAAGGGGGTACTGTCGTTTGTGCATGGGGATTAAAGGGATATTGAGAAAATCTATTCTAACTTCTGGTCTACATATGGGAAGTAAAGCAATGCTGGGACATGTGTATTTCAATATACAAATTGTGCACTGAAACTAAGAGGCATACTTTTGAACATCTCAGTGAGAAATAACCGACCATTCTTTTTTGCCATGAGCTGTCCTGCTGTTGCAGTGACCATCAAATAAGGAATCTCGGAGAGAAATAACCGACCATTCTTTGTTGCCAAGAGCTGTCCTGCTGTTGCAGTGACCATCAAATAATGCATCTCAGAGAGAAATAACCAACCATTCTTTGTTGCCAAGAGCAGCCCCGCTGCAGCAGTGACCATCAAATAATGTATCTCAGAGAGAAATAGCTGACCATTCTTTGTTGCCATGAGCTGTCCTGCTGTTGCAGTGACCATCAAATAAGGAATCTCGGAGAGAAATAACCGACCATTCTTTGTTGCCATGAGCTGTCCTGCTGTTGCTGTGACCATCAAATGATGCATCTCAGAGAGAAATAACCGACCATTCTTTGTTGCCATGAGCTGCCCTGCTGTTGCAGTGACCATCAAATAATGCATCTCAGAGAGAAATAACTGACCATTCTTTGTTGCCATGAGCTGTCCTGCTGTTGCAGTGACCATCAAATAATGCATCTCAGAGAGAAATAGCTGACCATTCTTTGTTGCCAAGAGCAGCCCCGCTGCAGCAGTGACCATCAAATAATGCATCTCAGAGATAAATAACTGACCATTCTTTGTTGCCATGAGCTGTCCTGCTGTTGCAGTGACCATCAAATAATGCATCTCAGAGAGAAATAACCGACCATTCTTTGTTGCCAAGAGCAGCCCCGCTGCAGCAGTGACCATCAAATAATGTATCTCAGAGAGAAATAGCTGACCATTCTTTGTTGCCATGAGCTGTCCTGCTGTTGCAGTGACCATCAAATAAGGAATCTCGGAGAGAAATAACCGACCATTCTTTGTTGCCATGAGCTGTCCTGCTGTTGCTGTGACCATCAAATGATGCATCTCAGAGAGAAATAACCGACCATTCTTTGTTGCCATGAGCTGCCCTGCTGTTGCAGTGACCATCAAATAATGCATCTCAGAGAGAAATAACTGACCATTCTTTGTTGCCATGAGCTGTCCTGCTGTTGCAGTGACCATCAAATAATGCATCTCAGAGAGAAATAACCGACCATTCTTTGTTGCCAAGAGCAGCCCCGCTGCAGCAGTGACCATCAAATAATGCATCTCAGAGAGAAATAACTGACCATTCTTTGTTGCCATGAGCTGCCCTGCTGTTGCAGTGACCATCAAATAATGCATCTCAGAGAGAAATAACTGACCATTCTTTGTTGCCATGAGCTGCCCCGCTGCAGCAGTGACCATCAAATAATGCATCTCAGAGAGAAATAACTGACCATTCTTTATTGCCATGAGCTGCTCTGCTGTTGCAGTGACCATCAAATAATGCATCTCAGAGAGAAATAACTGACCATTCTTTGTTGCCAGGAGCAGCCCCGCTGTAGAAGTGACCATCAAATAATGCATCTCAGAGAGAAATAACTGACCATTCTTTATTGCCATGAGCTGCTCTGCTGTTGCAGTGACCATCAAATAATGCATCTCAGAGAGAAATAACTGACCATTCTTTGTTGCCATGAGCTGTCCTGCTGTTGCAGTGACCATCAAATCATGCATCTCAGAGAGAAATAACAGACCATTCTTTGTTGCCAAGAGTTGCCCCGCTGCAGCAGTGACCATCAAATAATGCATCTCAGTGAGAAATAACCGACCATTCTTTGTTGCCATGAGCTGCCCTGCTGCAGCAGTGACCATCAAATAATGCATCTCAGAGAGAAATAACTGACCATTCTTTGTTGCCAAGAGTAGCCCCGCTGCAGCAGTGACCATCAAATAATGCATCTCAGAGAGAAATAACTGACCATTCTTTGTTGCCATGAGCTGTCCTGCTGTAGCAGTGACAATCAAATAATGCATCTCAGAGAGAAATAACAGACCATTCTTTGTTGCCAGGAGCTGCTCTGCTGTTGCAGTGACCATCAAATAATGCATCTCAGAGAGTAATAAAAGATCATTCTTTGTTGCCATGAGCTGCCTGCTGTTGCAGTGACCATCAATAAATGCATCTCAGAGAACAACAACAGAGCCTCTTTGTTGCTATGAGCTGCCGTGCTGTATCAGCAACCACCAAACAATATACATTTTTAAGTTCACTACACATATCCTTCATAGACATAAGTACACATGCACTACATATATATATGTGTTCTATGTGAAGAACAAAATGCGACTTACCTGTCTCCCCACCCCCATGGTTGCCGCCTGTTCCGAACCCACTAACAGTACAACGCCAGCCCAAATAGAACATATGAATCGGCTCAACAGGCCCCCACCGTTAAGTTGGCAATGGAACAAGCCCAAAAGACTGCCGGATTGGCAGTCTTCTGTGTATCGCTTACACATCTAACTATAGCAGGCGGAAGCCCGTCAGCTTGACAGAGTGCAGGGTGGTCTGTGCCACACTATGTAAATGTAAATTTATTTGAGCTTATATAGCGCACAGCTACCCGCAGTGGGTTTCCCGGCGCTTGCTTAGGGAACCCGTCCTGGTATTCCCCTGTGAGATAACCCCAGCAGGGTATCCACAAGGTGAAAGCCAGGCATCCCGCCGCGAGGGGCCGTTGTGGAGATTAAGCAAGCTATTGCCCAGAGTCGCAGAGTGTGAACTCATGAGTCGAGAAGGCACCGGAGCAAGAATTATTGAGTCAGTGGAATTTTTAGCCCAAGACCCGCCGAGGCGGGGAATTGAACCCTGGTCCAGGGCCGATCTCAGCTTCCGGGTCTGCCGCCTCTAACCCCTGAGCCACACTTCTCCACACACTATGTGTATACAGTATAATAGGGGGCCCAGGGTGGTTTGTGTCACACTATGTGCATGCAGTATACCAAAGGGGAAAGGGTGGTTTTTGTCACACTATGTGCATGCAGTATACCAGAGGGGGCATGGTGGTCTGTGCAGCATTATGTATATACAGTACATCAGAGGGGGCAGGTGGTCTGTGCCACACAATGTGCATACAGTGCACCAGAGGGGGCAGGGTGGTCTTGCCACACTATGTGCAAACAGTATACCAGAGGGGGCAGGGCAGTCTATGCCGCACTATGTGCATACAGTATACGAGAGGGGGCAGGGTGGTCTGTGTCACACTATGTGTATACAGTACACCAGAGGGGGCAGGGTGGTCTGTGCCACGCTATGTGCATACAGTACACCAGAGGGGTCAGTGTGGTCCGTGCCACGCTATGTGCATGCAGTACACCATAGGGGACAGGGTGGTCTGTGACACGCTATGTGCATACAGTACACCAGAGGGGGCAGGGAGTCTGTGTCACGCTGTGTGCATACAGCACTGCATAGGGGGCAGGGTGGTCTGTGCCACGCTATGTGCATACAGTATACCAGAGGGGGCAGTGTGGTCTGTGCCACACTATGTGTATACAGTACACCAGAGGGGGCAGGGTGGTCTGTGCCGCACTATGTGCATACAATACACCATCGGGGGCAGGGTGGTCTGTGCAACGCTATGTGCATACAGTACACCAGAGGGGGCAGGGGGGTCTGTGTCACGCTATGTGCATACAGTACACCAGAAGGGGCAGGGGGGTCTGTGTCACGCTATGTGCATACAGTACACCAGAGGGGGCAGGGGGGGTCTGTGTCACGCTATGTGTATACAGTATACCAGAGGGGGCAGGGTGGTCTGTGCCACACTATGTGCATACAGTATACCAGAGGGGGCAGGGTGGGCTGTGCCACGCTATGTGCATACAGTATACCAGAGGGGGCAGGGTGGGCTGTGCCACACTATGTGCATACAGTTTACCAGAGGGGGCAGGGTGGTCTGTGCCACACTATGTGCATACAGTATACCAGAGGGGGCAGGGTGGGCTGTGCCACACTATGTGCATACAGTTTACCAGAGGGGCAGGGTGGTCTGTGCCACACTATGCAGGAGCGTAACACAAGCCCCTGCAGACCACGCATTGCGGGGGGGCCCCATGCTCCTGGGGGCCCCGGCCGGGGCCCCTTCTCACGTCACTCAGCAGTCAGTCAATACAATACGCTGGGAGGCAGTGAGGCTCTTAAATGGTGCGCAGCGTTGCCAGCCTCGGCCGGCAGGGGGCCGGGGCCCCTGCGAGTATATTTGAGCTGGTGCGGGCGGGGCCGTGGCCGGGCCCGGGCCCCCCCTGGGAGGCTGGCTGGAGTGGGACTGGAGTCAAGTAAATGGTGCGGCCGCCGGCCAGGTCCGTGACTCACCCCGTCACAGACAGTGTTTGAAATCATGCCATGGTGGTGCGGGGCCCCGGCCGGGCCCGAGTCAGGGTCTTTGATGGCCTGGGAGGCCAGCAGGGGCCCCGGCCGGGGCCCCAACAGCAAGTCCGAAATGGTGGGGGGGGCCCGGCCTTGGCCCCCGTCACCCTGTGAGTGAGTGTGTGTCGGACTGGACTGGAGTCACTCACTGGACGGAAAGTGAACGAATGAAAGACCTGTCCCGCGGCCCGCCGCCATTTCATAGAATCAGGTGGGCTTAGACTTAGATAACTGTTATCTTAATCTAAGCCCGCCTGATTCTATGAAATGGCGGCGGGCCGCGGGACAGGCCTTTCATTCGTTCATTTTCTGTTCCGCACTTCCGCCGCCGCGTATGCGCGTGGGGGGCGTGGGCACCAGGGCTGGCTGCTGCTGAGTGGTGCAGGGTGAGCAATGGGGCAGCCCCAGGGCACGCACAAACATCATGCGCCAGCCAGCCGGGCCAATAAGCAGCAGCACTTCAGGTGCGTGTGGGGCGTGTGGCTTTCCTCAAAGCAATTTGCTTAACTACATGATGCACCGGAACGGTGGTAAAACAACTGTCACTTTCTAAGTGAAGTGATATGAGCAGAGGCGGCACATTTGAAGACCCGGACAGAAGAGCAGCTGTTACGTTAGGAATCTCAGACCGAAGGCAACGGGCGGCGCTTGCCGAGAGTCTAGAGACCATCATTATTCCTGCCCCAATGTCCTTGAAAGTCCATGCTGGCCGCATGAAAAGAGGCGTTGAAAACTGCTGCCAGAACCTGCAGCAGTGAGTGAGGGATTGCCCTACAGGCCAAAGCAAGACAGGTTATGCACGCTGCAATCATCACTACAGAGACCCTCTCTTCTCCTCCTTGGTTGATTTTCACAGATACTACAGCGCCGAGACGCCCAAGGGCCTTTGTTCGCGCTCTAAAAATCTCATTAATAAATAAAATAAATAAATAAATACCCTGAGCCACGCTCGGCACAATGAAGACCCCCTGGCTCCCATCCTGGCAGTAAGTTACTCAGCAGCACTTGTCACTGGTGAGTTGTGTGTGCATCACTCATAGTGGAGTGGGATAGGCCTGTAGCCTCGCCAGCTTTCCCAGTAAATTATGTTTTAAAAGTCATACAAGATACTCCGTATTAATTTTGAACACTGCTTTGCTTTATTTGTTTACTACATCAGCCAAGGACCATTAAAACAGCTGTGGAACACATTTTAAAGTGCTTTACTCATATTTTTTAAGTTTTAAATATGCGCTGATATGAGGGCTTCACAGGATTAAAAACCTTTATGCCTGGACATTAATATACTAGTCAGGCCAATAAAAGAACAGAACACCCTCTTAGCAACCCTATGGATGTACATGTAGCTAGAATGGCATGATCTACCGGGGTTGTGTGAATATTTATGGCGTTTGAACAGAACTGCACAGGGCTGGAATGTTCAGGCTAGGAATGGGGCTGAACAGGACCAGGCTGGTTCTGTTTGGGGTTAATGGGGCTAGAAAAAACCTGGCAGGGCCACACTGGTTCTGGTGAATGTGTCTAGAATTGCTTTAAATTGGATGGGCTGGCTCTGAACGATGTAAAGGGTCAGAGTGTGTTGAGCAGGGACAGGACCTTCTGGAATTGTGTAGGGTTTGAACCCTGGGTTGGACTAGCTGTCTCTGATGCTGAAACACCTGATGATGTCAGTGGTGTTAGGATGTACTGGGTTGGATCGGGCTACTTCGAATGGGTGCTTCTCATTACTCAGAATTTGGTAATTTGGGATATTTACCTTTTTATTGGGACTTCATTGCCTAGTTTTACTGCCTGGGAAGTGTCACTTGTGTCAGCAGAATGTCATTCATAAGTACATTAAAACCATGCAAATGTCGCACATAAGTACATGAAAACTTGAAAGCTATGACATTCCTGTTAGTGCTCTTCCATTTTTGGTGCTTTGCATCAGTTTTAAAATCTTAGGAGCATATTATCAAGACAGGTGATAAAATTATCGCCGCTGTAGCGGCAGAAAACTGCCGCTAAAGCGGTGATAATGAGCTTGATAATATGCTGTATGGAATTCCAGTTGAAGCTCATGTTAGCTGTGTGAGAAGCCCTTGTGGTCTTACTCCGACTGCATTCATGGCTGCACAGCGACTCTCCTTCAGCGGCCTAATGACCTTATGGGTGCTGCGCGGGCTACCAGCTGTACAAACTGAATCTACGAGCTTACCAGGCCTTGGTTGTTGACTGCCAAATTAGGTCACGAGACTCAATCTCGATGTCACGTCACTGACTTTAGCCTCAGAGTGACTGAAACACATTGTAGGCAGCCCTGACTGGCCAGAGCGAGTTGCCTGAACCAGCCCCAAACCCCAAATCCTGTTGCAGCAATGTGTTGTCAGCTTAAACCAAATTACCAGTCACTGGTACTTAAGCAGCGCTCCAGCTGGAAAGCTGAGTAGGCGCTATTGTGCGCGACAATGCATCTCAGTACGGTGATGCGGACCACCACACTGAAATGCGTTAGTGTAACCTGATGCGAGGTACTTGTCAGGGTTGGATATGCTGCACATTACAGAGCTCACGGCTTCTGCTTGCTTTGTTAGTGTCAATTGGCTGGTCAGATCTGCTAAGACGGTATGCAATAATAGTAAGTCTCCCAAGGGTATTAATCTATGTTCCAAAACTGTCTCAAGACCCAATTATATAGAGCTATATTGGCGATTGTGCAGCAACAGTCTCCTACCTCAGTCACTTTCAGCAGCTGCATTTCCTCTATGTATTGCACATTGAGGGGTGTGGCCCTAAAATTACCAAGGCGTGCCCCCAAAACCCCAGAGAATGCCTGCAGCACTCACATCAACCTCCCCTGCTTTGTTAAGTGTCAGGGTTCTTGCAGGAGGATCGCTCACACCAACCTGCTTCATGAGTACTTGACTGTGCTTGCAAGAGTGGGCACAAGGGCACTGCTCCAGGCACTTACACAACTTGTAGCACAAGATGCCCTACCAGTCAGTACTTCACAGCACACTTCATCGGAAGCTCGGGGCAACCTGCACTTGCAGCTGTGGCATTTAGAGCAGTTTTCACCGCTGCATTTACTGTACTTGTGTCAGCCGAACACCTGTTGCATACTTTTGGTATTCACAGAAGGTATTTAGTAGTAGTAAAATTAGGATTTTGTCCTAAATTTGACTTAAGTCTGTCTTTAGTTTGTCTTAGTCAAACTTAAGACAAAATCCTAACTTTACTACTACTAAATGCCTTCTGTGAATACCAAAAGTAGTAAGTTTAGGATTTTGTCTTAAGTTCCGTGAATCGGCACGTCCTATTTAAGGAGTGAGATTTATTTACATTTTTTTATACCTCTGTTTGTAAGAGGGTGACACGGCAAATTTGTATGGCCATAAAGACCCCGTTAAAAGACCTGCACACCCTTCTCGTGGCCCTCCGTGACTCCCATGTGAGATGCATATTAGTGATAACTAATTAATGGACGGCGGTAGGTGGTGGGCCGGACCACTGGCGGGGGGCCCCCTCATTGTGCTTTGCAGGGGGGCCCCCTCAAGTTTCGTTACGCCACTGACACTATGTGCATACAGTATACCAGAAGGGGCAGGGTGGTCTGTGTCACACTATGTGTATACAGTATACCAGATGGGGCAGGGTGGTCTGTGCCACACTATGTGCATACAGTACACCACTGGGGGCAGGGTGGTCTGTGCAACACTATGTGCATACAGTACTGCATAGGGGCAGGGTGGTCTGTTCCACACTATGTGTATACAGTATACCAGATGGGGCAGGGTGGTCTGTGCCACACTATGTGCATACAGTACACCACTGGGGGCAGGGTGGTCTGTGCCACACTATGTGCATACAGTACACCAGTGGGGGCAGGGTGGTCTGTGCCACACTATGTGCATACAGTACACCAGTGGGGGCAGGGTGGTCTGTGTCACACTATGTGCATACATTATACCAGAAGGGGCAGGGTGGTCTGTGCCACGCTATGTGCATACAGTACACCAGTGGGGGCAGGGTGGTCTGTGTCACACTATGTGCATACAGTATACCAGAAGGGGCAGGGCGGTCTGTGCCACGCTATGTGCATACAGTACACCAGAGGTGGTAGGGTGGTCTGTGCCACACTATGTGCATGCAGTATACCAGAGGGGGCAGGGTGGGCTGTGCCACACTATGTGCATACAGTACACCAGAGGGGGCAGGGTGGTCTTTGCCACACTATATGTATACAGTATACCAGAGGGGGCAGGGTGGTCTTTGCCACACTATATGTATACAGTATACCAGAGGGGGCAGGGTGGTCTGTGTCACGCTATGTGCATACAATACACCATCGGGGGCAAGGTGGTTTGTGCCACGCTATGTGCATACAGTACACCAGAGGGGGCAGGGGGATCTGTGTCACGCTATGTGCATACAGTACACCAGAGGGGGCAGGGGGATCTGTGTCACGCTATGTGCATACAGTACACCAGAGGGGGCAGGGTGGTCTGTGCCACACTATGTGTATATAGTACACCATCGGGGGCAGGGTGGTCTGTGCCGCTCTATGTGCATACAATACACCATCGGGGGCAGGGTGGTCTGTGCCCCGCTATGTGCATACAGTACACCAGAGGGGTCAGGGGGGTCTGTGTCACGCTATGTGCATACAGTATACCAGTGGGGGCAGGGTGGGCTGTGCCACACAATGTGCATACAGTACACCAGAGGGGGCAGGGTGGTCTGTGTCACACTATGTGTATACAGTATACTAGAGGGGGCAGGGTGGTCTGTGCCACACTATGTGTATACAGTATACCAGAGGGGGCAGGGTGGTTTGTGCCACACTATGTGTATACAGTATACCAGAGGGGGCAGGGTGGTCTGTGCCACGCTATGTGCATACAGTATACCAGAGGGGGCAGGGTGGTCTGTGTCACACTATGTGTATACAGTATACCAGAGGGGGCAGGGTGGTCTGTGCCACACTATGTGCATACAGTACACCAGAGGGGGCAGGGTGGTCTGTGCCACACTATGTGTATACAGTACACCAGAGGGGTCGGGGTGGTCTGTGCCGCACTATGTGCATACAGCATGGCTTAGGGTGGTCTGTGCATGCTGACACACACACGATAGATGTGCCTGGTGTGGTTAGCTTAGCCTCACTTCATTTCGCGCGGGTCCTTCGAGGCCAGCAGGGCCTGGTACAGTATGCTGTGGCTGGGTTGGGGGGGCAGAGGGGGAGGTGTGAGGTGTGAAGACTTGATTGAAAGTGACACATTCTCGATGCGGAGCCCACAGATTGCAAACAAGCCATTTAAATGCATGAGTTTAAATGGGTTCCGCGCTCACCGCCCCCCATCAATCTGCTGCCAACCGCACTTACTCCAGGAAAAATGACAGACTGTGCAGAATGTCAGAGCTAGCACGAGGGGCCTGTGACCGACCCCTCCCTCGGTGTCTACAACCGGGTCCTGAAGCGCTCTGTGTGGCAGTGATAGGACCCCCTCTCGGTGTGTGGCGGTGAGGGGACCCCTCTCTCAGGGCGTGGCAGGGAGGGGACCCCTCCCTCAGTGTGCACAGCTCTGTGCTGAAGCACTCTGTGGATGTACACTCTGTTGTTAGTGAAAGGACAGACACCAATCACCCAGCTAAAAAAGTCCTCTAATTAATACATACTGTAGCTGTCAGAGGCGAGACCTCCAGGTTAGAACATTCCGCAAGTCCTCTATAACGTGCCAATCATATGGCACGTGCCCCGCACCCCTAGCTGAAAACCCGCTGGATATTCAATAATAGCGCTAACCCTGGGCAAATCACTACGCTACGCTCGCGTAGTTTGTGAAGTTTGCCCTACTCCGCATTACGCGAATTGCACGTAGTACAGTGCAAACACGCGTAGCATAGCGTAGCGTGGTGCAGTGTTTATGAAGGCAAAGACCAGAACTCCAGTTTCACTACTATGGAATCCCCGTGGGAACCCTAAAAGGTACCCTCTGAGTACTCTGGATGACAATTGGAGATTCAAGTATCTACCCTCTGGGCACTCTAGAAGACTTCTGGGTATTCTTAAATCCATTAAAACCATCCAGTCTGGGTAGTCTAGAAGGTACCCTCTGAGTACTCTAGAAGACCCATGGGTGCTCTAGAAGGTATACTCTGGGTACCCTAGAATACCCCTAGGTGCTATAGAAGGTAATCTTTGGGTACCCTAGAAGAACCCTAGGTGCTCTAGAAGGTATACTCTGGGTACCCTAGAAGACCCCTAGGTGCTCTAGAAGGTATACTTTGTGTACCCTAGAAGACCCCTAGGTGCTCTAGAAGGTATACTCTGGGTTCTCTAGAAGACCTCTAAGTGCTCTAGAATGTACCCACTGAGTACTCTAGAAGACCCCTGGGTGCTCTAGAATGTACCCTCTTGGTACTCTAGTACACCCCTAGATGCGATAGAAGGTATACTCTGAGTACTCTAGAAGACCACTGGGTGATCTAGAATGTACCCACTGGGTAAACTAAAAGACCCCTATGTGCTCTAGACTGTACCCTCCGAGTACTTTAGAAGACCACTGGGTGCTCTAGAATGTACCCTATGGGTACTTTAGAAGACCCCTAGGTGCGATAGAAGGTATACTCTGGGTACTCTAGAAGAATTCTAGGTGCTCTAGAATGTACCCTCTGCGTACTCTATAAGGCCCCTGGGTGCTCTAGAAGGTATACTCTGGGTACTATAGAAGACCCCTAGGAGCTCTAGAAGGTGTACTCTGGGTACTGTAGAAGCCCCGTTGGTACTCTTGGGCGTGCCTTCTGGGTGCTCTAGGAGCCCTCTGGGTACTCTAGAAGACCCATAGGTGCTCTAGAAGGTGTCCTCTGGGTACTCTGGAAGCCCCGTTGGTACTCTTGGGTGTGCCTTCTGGGTGCTCTAGGAGCCCTCTGGGTACTCTAGAAGACCCATAGGTGCTCTATAAGGTGTCCTCTGGGTACTCTGGAAGCCCCGTTGGTACTCTTGGTTGTGCCCTCTGGGTACACTCGAAGGTGCTTTGGTACTCTGGAACCCTCTGGAGACTCTAAATGTACCCTTTAGTACTCTGGAAGCCCTCTGGGTACTTCTGAAGGTACTCTATGGGTACTCTGGAAGTCCTCTGGGTACACTTGGATGTGCCCTCTGTGTGCTCTAGGAGCCCTCTGGGTACTCTAGAAGACCACTGGGTGATCTAGAATGTACCCTCTGGGTACTCTAGAAGACCCCTATGTGCTCTAGAAGGTATCTTCTGGGATCTCTGGAAGCTCCCATGGTACTCTTGGACATGCCCTCTGGGTCCACTAGGAGCCCTCTGGGTACTCTAGAAGGTGATTTGGTGCTCTGGAACCCTCTGGATACTCTCGAATGTACCCTTTGGTACTCTGGAAGCACTCTGGGTACTCTTGAATATACTCTCTGGTACTCTTGCAAACCTTTAGTTACTCTAGCATGTACCTGTGCATTCTAGAAGCACTTTGAGTAACCTATAAGCACTTTGGGGACTGTAGAACACCCCTGGGTAGTCTAGAAAGTATGTTCGATGTACACTAGAAGTCCTTTGATTACTCTTGAATGTACCCTCTAGGTGCTCTAGAGGACGTCTGAAGACTCTACAATGTAACTGGGTACTTTTAATGTGGCCTCTGGGTGCTTTAGAAGCCCCCTCGGCCCTTGAAAAGATACCCTTAAAGCACTCTGGGTACTCTTCAATGTTCCCTCAGAGTACTAAAGACCTCCTGGGAACTTTAGAACGTACCCTCTGGGTGCTCTGGAACCCCTACCTGGGATCTCCGAAATGTAACATCCGGGTACTCTATACGTTTTCTGGATCCTCTAGAATGTGCCCTCTGGGTACTCGAGAAACCCCCTGGGTACTCTAGAATGGAACCTCAGGTAAGTTGGAAACCCCGGGTTATTCTAAAATGTACCCTTTAGGTGCTCTAGGAGCCCTCTTGGTACTCTTCCTCTGGTACTCTTGGAACCCCCTGAGTACACCATATTGTATCCTCTGAGTACTCGCGGAACCCCCTGGGTACTCTAGAATGCGCCAGTCAGAGGCAACCACTCAATGTCGCTGCCACAGGTTTTGTTATGTTATGTTATGTTATGTTACAAGTTTGTTGAGCGCGACAGCTGCCCCAGCAACGGGGCGTCCCGGCGCTGAAAGACCATAGCATAACCTACTGAGAGGGGGGGGGGAAGCCGAAGGCTTAAGGCAGTGGGAACAGGAGGGTTTTAATTGCCTTACCGAAAGCGGACAGATTGTCAAGGCAACGAATGTTCGGGGGAAGGGAGTTCCAGAGTTTTGCTCCCAAGACTCTGAAGGAGCGACCCCCGACACGGCAGAGTTTCGTGCGGGGAACCACTACCAGATGTTGACCTAGGGAGCGCAGATTGCGCTGGGGGGGTGTAGGGTAGTAAAAGCGGACGGAGGAGTACAGGGCCATCTGTTTTGAGGATTTTGAAGGCAGTGGTGAGGGCCTTAAATTGGATTCTAGCCTCACTGGGAGCCAGTGGAGTCTTTGTAAGGTGGCTCTAGCAGAGCATCTTCTTGGAAGGCCGACTATAGCCCTGGTCGCAGAATTCTGAATTAGTTGAAGCCTTGTTGTCTCTGCTTTGTTAGCGCCTAACAGTAGGACGCTAGCATAGTCCAACCGGGAGAGGATGATAGATTGGACTATGAGCTGGCGTGTTTTGGGGTCGAAGAAGCCAAGAAAAGGGTTGAGGCTTCTCAGCAGGCCCACACACGTAGCTGAAACTCTTTTGGTGTGGGTTTGGTAGCTCAACGAGGAGTCCAACCAAACTCCAAGGTTTTTTACCAAAGTTTTAGGGAGGGGGATGCCCAGCAAGGAAGGCCACCAATGGTCGCTCCAACAGCTGGGGTTCTTATCAAGGAGCAGCACCTACGATCTTCGAAAAGTGGGCACTCAGAGGGCAGATGCCAGCTCTCCCTCGTCTTTGTAGTGTCTGGAAGAGCCCACTGTCCTTGTAACAGATACTGATTCCATCCAGGGCGGACCTCTCTGTGCCTTGGGGCAATTACACCTCTATTTCTAGAATAAGCTACAAAAAAAGTGAATTTTCCTTTACCAAAAAGATCAGCAAGTTCACTAAATCCTTACTTCCTCATAGACCTGGAAGGTTGTGCTCTATTTAATGCCAATAGATATCCAAAGGCCACAGATGGCTTGAACGTTCTGTGTGTTTATTTTCAAGTGTCCTGAAGACCCGAAAACTGAATATTAAACTTGTAGAGATTGTTACAACCACAGGAGGGGGTGCCATGGCCTTGGTGAAAGGTGGGTAGGGAACGAGAGTCTTTCCTGTGGGAAACATTATACACACAGGGCCTCACTTTTGGGATTTTGGTGTAGGGCAGCACAACCAGGCACCTCGCTGCGTTGCCCTAAGCCAAAGTGAAATGGCGGGATGCCCTGTAATTAAGCAATATGGCACATTCCTGTCCTTTCTGCTTGCGCTGACAGAACGTAGCCCACATGGAAAGAGGAAAAACACGGAGAAACAAATATATCTCTCCCCGCTACGCCGCACCTCGGGAGGTGGATGGATCTGGTGCTTCCCCAAGTTTACATCACTTTGTAAATCTGGGGCAAGTGTCCAATTCAACGGGTGTTGAGAGGGAAAACCCACCACATGGAGCTCCTCCCTGGTTCAGAGTAAGACGGGGCAGCGATTTGCGCTTCTTTTCCCCACTCATGATTTAAAATAACACTCAAAGCCACGCAGGGTGGCTCTACGTGGCTTCATGAATCGAAATTAGAGCCCTGCGTCATGCATGTACCACTTTCCGTGGCGCAGATGTGACACCGGGCTCTCATAAATAGGCCCCACAGTCTGAGATTGGTCTTGATTGACCTGGGGAATGAGGAAAGATTCCAATTTGGGCGACTGAAGGTGAGTTTTACCGCAAGACTCGCGTCCACTCTGTTTTCACTCTTGTGATTGGATGCTGCTGGATGAGAGCTCAAGCTCCGCGGGGGCTCAGAGCTGAACGTACATCCATTGCACTGTGTCCTTGGAGCCGCCTTCATCCTTCACCCACCAGTCCAGTCCAGTCCAGTCCAGACCGGTCCTGTCCAGTCCAGTCCAGTCCAGACCGGTCCAGCCTTCGTCGGGGCTCACAGTTGAGTGGAGGTTGGGAGATCTGTGATCTACCACATACATGACCTTCAGTTGTCCTTCAAGAACTGACCCAGACGTCATGCGTGCGTCGGAGAGCTATCTGCGTTTCACAAAGCATTCAAAAACAGTCTAGTAGGGCTCTCTTTCTATAAAACAGATAACACTGGAGCTCCTTGGCGGTGCGGCCTGTCCATCGCAGATTCAGCGCTGATGGCCAAGCCCGTCTCACTGGTCCAGGTGATGACAGCAGGTGAGAAAAGGAGGCCTGTAGTGTGATGTAGGGAAGAAGGAAGCACCAAGTGCATGTAGTGCAAGGGAGATAAGTGCTGGCGAAGCTCCAGACCTTCCAGGCCTGCAGAATGAGCATCCCCTGGTAATCCTCACTACACGCAGCTGTTGATGGGACCCACAGCTGCCTTTGTCGGCACTGAGAGGGGGCGTCGGGAGAGATTAAACATAAGAAGTGCTGTGATGATGCTGAAAGTCCGCTGAACAAGAAACTGCACACACGGTTCCTTCTCAGCTGGTGACATTCAACATAAGAAGATGGATTTCTGGGTTTACTGGAGAGACACTGCCTAACCCAGAATCCCAGCGGTGTAAGGATAAATATTAGACTATCAGAGCTGAGAACCAACAATGTAAACAACAGAGGAAGGGAGGGGGGCAGGGGTGGAAGGAGCGGAAATCATAAGAAGATTGAGAGGGGCGGAGAAACCGAATGAGAAAGAGGCAATGGCGCGGATAAAGAAAGAGAACGAGGAAGAAACAAGAGAAAGAGAAAGAAACCGGAAGACAGGAAGCATAATGGCGTTGAACCTGCCATAGGATACACTGAAGGAAGACACGAGGACGGGCGGGGCAGCTGTCCATGGTGCTGAAGCTTCACAGTATAACACTGAAGGTAGACCCGAGGACGGAGGGACAGCTGACCATGGTGCTGAACCTGCCGTAGGATAACGCTGAAGGGAGACCCGAGGACGGAGGGCGGCTGTCCATGGTGCTGAACCTGCCATAATGATACACTGAAGGGGAAACATCATTAACCACGAAGGCATTTCCACTACTCACGTTTACCACGTGACACTTACCACGCAGGGTGCCTTCCACGCAGGGTACCTTCCACGACGTCTTTACCACGGGCTAGGGGGGAGACGTGGTATTCCTTCAAGTCGATCTGCGTGGGCATGGGGGGGCAGAGGGAGGGGGGGGGCTCGGAGGGGGGCTGGGGGGGGTCTCCCCCCCAAAAATAACAAGCAGGTTACTTTAACAAAAAAACGAACATAAAAATAAAAGAAAGAGGAAAGAGCCTCCCCCAAAGACGTGCCGTGTACGTCAAAAAAGCAGTCCTTTTTTTATTTTGGTATACGTGTTTTGACGCTTGTTTCAAAGGAGGATGGAAGTAAGGGCTCGTGGAGAAAGACGTGAAGGTAAGACGTTGCAACGCGTAGTAAAATGCTACGTTGTAAATACCAGCGTGGTAAAGCCACTTGCGAGGTAAAATTCGCGTGGTAAAGCCATGCGTGGTAACTGAAATCGTGGAATAATCATATATTCCACTGAAGAAAGACACGAGGACGGGCAAGGCAGCTGACCATGGTGCTGAAGCTTCACAGTAGAAGACTGAAGGGAGACCCGAGGACGGAGGAGCGGCTGTCCATGGTGCTGAACAAGCAATAGGATAACACTGAAGGGGAAAACGGAGGAGGGAGGATCCGCTGTCCAAGGTGCTGAACCTCCAAAGTATAACACTGAAGGAAGCCACGAGGACAGAGGAGCAGCTGTCCATGGTGCTGAACCTGCCATAGAATAACATTGAAAGGAGAAACGAGGACTGTCCATGGTGCTGAACCTGCTATAGAATAACAGTGAAGGGAGGGCCAAGGACGGAGGATCAGCTGTCCCTGGTAGTGAACCTGCTATAGGATATCACTTAAAGGAGACAGAAGATCAGCTGCCCATGTACTTCTCTTCACAGGATAACACCGAGAGGCTCAGAGGAACTGGAGTTTACATAGACCACACCGGTGAAATGAGAGGCTCTGAACTAATGGATGGTACAGGGCTCGTTCTTATAGACAGCTTAGAGCTCTGAAGTTGTCTCTGATCCCGGACAGGGGTCGTTTAAGGGTTCTTTCCACTCATGGTCAATTGTATCCAATTCAAATCTTCGGATTTAAGCTTGCAGGGTTTACGGGGTGCGAATGGGTTCCATGGGTTTGCAAGAAGTCTAGAAACTGCCAGGCCTATAAAGCACCTTTCAGGAACGTCCAAGTTATGGTAGCGCGTGCGGAGGGAGGACAAGGAGGAAGGAGGGGGGGGGAGAGAGAGAGAGTGGAAGAAACTGCAACACAGTGAGGGGGGAAACATTGAGGGGAGTCAAGGGGACATTGAACACGAGAGCACAGAACTAACAAAGGAAGGCGCGGTAAATAGAGAAAGACAGGGGATGACAATTTTGAAAGAAAAAGATGGAGTTCTCTTAAGAGGTGGTGTCTGTGTGTGTGTGTGTGTGTTTGTGTTCTTTCCTGCCTGGCACTGTCCTGCTGAGATAGTTGTTTTATCGGCAGCAAGGTTGTGGTGGCCTCGTGTGTGATGCAGCTGGTCTTCACCAGGACATGATATGGTGTGTATGTCTTTGTAAAATGCACCAAGACAATGGGGCATATTACCAAGCAATAGCGATAATTATCGCTATTGCTTGGTTAGCGATAAAAAAATTTCGCTGCGCTGCGACGATTTTTATTGCAGATAAACCTTGCTATTAGCAAGTTTTATCTCTGAAACGATAAAAATTGGCCGAAATGCATGAATATCGCTGTAAAGTCCGCGATATTCATGCATTACCGAGCGAATGCTCTTAGCCATGTTATTCACCTCCCATTGGATAACATGGCTAAGAACTGCTCAGGGCAGGTGTTAGCTTTTGGAGATATTCGCGCTTAGCGCGAATATCTCCAAAAGTTGGTAATAGGAGATAGCGATGTTAGCGACTGTTTCCAGTCGCTAACATCTTGGCACGCCCACTTTGCATGTCATTAGTGATACATTTCTCTGACATGCAAAGCGGGGCCCAAGATGGTCGCTATTTCCTACTAGCTGTCGCTTACTGGTGTTAGCGACAGCTAGGTAATAGGGAGATAATGTTATCTCCGCTTTCTTGGCTTTTAAAGCCAAAAAAGCGGAGATAAATCCCTTGATAATATGCCCCAATGTCCCTTAGCAGTAATCACCCTGATCTAACACAGCAACGAGCTCCCTCCGCTGGCTCTGTCGCGGCGAGTGTGCAGTTTGACCCCAATGTGAATACACATCTCAGAATTCCCCTTTATCATGCTCATTCTCTCTCTCTTAGTCTCTTGAATCTCAATTTATTTTTCTGTTCATCATTCAAATTAAATCTCCCGCTCTAGCTTTTCCATTAGAGCCCGTGTTTCTATATTATTAAATTCACAGAACGTTTTTGGAAAAAGCGCTACACAAACCGATTCAAAGTGTAGTAAGTCATGTCCAGGCCAAAGCTTGGCTGATAGATTTCTCTCCCCGTACAGTCTTACTTGCTTTCTTTGCTTCAAGATCTCTCTTAGTCCCTCTTCTCTAGACCCCCCTCTTCCCTCTCTCTCTGCCACCCACCGATGGGCACTGGGGCCTGTGCGCACTCTGCCACCATGCTTCAAAGGCGCCCACCTGAAGGTATTCGATAGAGCGAGGGCTCCTCTCTTCTCAAGCAGGAATTTTAAACAACACTGGATGTCAATCAGCAGACCGGGGTGGGGGGGAATGAAATGAAATACCAGCATTTGTAAAGCGCACAGCTACCCTCCGGAGAGGTGTCCCGGCACTGGGGGCCGTTGGGAAGATTAAGCAAGCTATTGCCCAGGGTCACATGGTGCTGGGCTAACCTGCCACCAGCGCCGGGGATCGAACCGTGAGCTCCGTGGTATGGAGTTAGGCAGAGGCGCAACTAGAGCAAAATTTCGGGGATGGCTAAGTAAAAATTTGGGGGGGGGGCTGAAACTTTAAGCAATAGGCAGAGTGGAGCTGCAGGGGCTCTTCGAAGGGGTGAAACAACAACAAAGCCTCATTATCGTGCAAATGGTCTTTTAAAGACCTGTGAAGTGCTTGGGTACAGCGTGTGTGTGCCCAGGAAGCTGTCTCATCCCGGGCTGCCACACATGACGGGGGCTGAAGCCCTTTGAGGCCAATGGGTGTTGCGCGCCTGGAGTCAGGCACTCTGGCCGCTGTGATAGATAACAGGGGCTACTGATCATGAACCTACAGAATGGGTGAAAGGAGTCTAGGGTGTACCCTATAGTTGAAACACTATAACACCTTCCTTGAGATCTGGAGACAATTAAGACCACTGACCCTTCTGTTTGTGAATTAGAACTTCAGAGTGGCCTGTCAAGACTATAACGTATGCTTTACCAGTTTTATTTACGATACACGAGCCATGGGACAAAGTTATCTTTATCATACAGAACTTGGAGACACAACCGTACATTCTGAGGTACTCAAACATGATCACTGAAGTGTTCAGGCGTGATGTTCAAGGCGCTGAGGCTTGAACTTCGAGGAGCTGAGGCATGGACATTTCATGCACTGAGGCGTGATCTTTGAGGTGGTGAGGTAGGATGACTGTGGTGCTGAGCATGATCTTTGTGACGCTGAGGCATCGATTTTGAGGTGCTGAGGCATGATCTTCGAAGCACAGAGGCATGAATCTTTGAGGTGCAGATTCAGGATCCTTCAGATACACAGACATCATCTTTGAGACCTCAGAAATGAAGAGGCTCTCTCTCATGTATCTTTGCAGCGCTGAGGCATGGCCTAACAGGACTTCAGGCATGTATGTGTCTATTTAAAGTCTTTATTAAGTGCCACGTGCCATTTTCAGGCTGCTTGAAGACCCCTGGGCCAGTACCTGTAAAATACATTTAGTCCACCTTTAAGACGCTAAAACGTCGCTATTGAGCCTCGTGATTCCATGATACATACAAAAAAAAATCGCAAATGATTTGCTGTTAATTTACAAACATAATTTTTATTCAAAAACTTACATTCTTAATATAAAACAATCATTATAGACACCTAAGTACAATGTCCCATGGGGTACACATATATCAATTATATAATAAACATACACATTTTCTCTGTAGAAAGGCGCTGTGCCCTCACTTTAGGGCTCTTTGAGAACCACCTTGAACAGTTTATAGCAGAGAGCAACCAGCATAATGGCTTCTAGTCTGGATTACAGCCAGGATGAGGTGTGTTAGCTGCAATGTAACTGAGTGTAGGTGACACACACTTCATCCTTGACAAAGGAGAGTTCTGCTGTCTTTTCCTCTTGGATCTGTCTGCGGCATTTGACACTGTCAGTCACACTCCCCTGCTCAAGTCTCTTGATGAGAGGTTGGTCTCACAGAGACAGTCCTAAGATGGTTTGCTTCCTACCTTGCCTGTTGCTGTCAAGCTGTGAAGTTCCCCAACTCTCATTCCATCTCCTTTACTGTCCAACCAGGAATTCCCCAAGGCTCAATATTCTTTCCAACCCCTTTCCTTTTTATACAAGAACCCCTTGGCTGTCTTCTAGAAAACTCAGAGCTCCCTTAACACTTCTGTGTGGGTGGCAGACAAACATATTTGAAACGTGCCTGCCTAGAGGACATTGTCCTGCTAACACAGACTGGTAAAAATTAAATCCCAGATCACACTTCGCCATCTCAAAGTCAACTTCTCCAAAACAATACAACAATGCAATACAATAGGCATTAACAGAGTGAACAGCTGCTTCAGAGGAAGCGTCCCAGTGCTGACAGCAGGACCACAGACACAACAGCACTTATCCATAGGCCAGACAGCCTTAAGCATTAAAAAGATAAGTCTTCAGAATTTTCCTAAAAATAGTTTCAGACGGTGCAAAACACAAAGAGGGTGAAAGTGAGTTCCATAACTTTTCCGTGAGGAATAAAAGGATCTTCCTCCCTGTCTAGCCCTACTGGGCCAAGGGGTTTAAATGAAATTTAAAGATTTCGCCCTCAGGGGTCTGCTCTGACAGTAGGCCTTAAGTTCGCTTCTAAGATACAGCGGGTCCTTCTGCTCCTAAGCTCTATAGGCAAAATTAGAACCTTGAATTTAATGTGGCTAGCAATCGACAACTGATGCAGCTACCAAAGACCATCCGACATAGAGTGCCATATGGGAATCTTCAGAATCAAACGTGTAGCCGCATTTTGAATGATTTGCAAATGATGGATTAGTTAGGCCGGGAAGCCCAAATATAGACTATTTGCCTTCTCTAATTTAGAGGTGACTAAGGCACGGATAATGGTCTTATGGGACACATCTGGACCCAGGTGCAGCATCCTCCCAAGCAATTTTAAGGTCACAAAGCAGCTAGCAGAACCTGCTTTGACCTGAGGTTCAGTAGACCAGGCAAAATCTAACTTAACACTCAGGATTCCCACACAGGAAGGTGGCACACAAAGCAAATCAAACTCCCACGGTCACCAATTTTGAGAATCTGGGTACTGGTCATTTTGTAGGAATTTAATTTTAGGCACCTCTCACTCATGCCCTCACCCACTGATTTCACGCACATCCTGAAAGACCCAAAAGCATCAATCAACTTATCCTGAAATGACATAAGAAGCCGGGTATCATCAGCCTAAGAAATCTCTTTTAGGCCCAAGGTACACAAAACAGAATTCTTTTTAATCTCTTTCCCATAACTGCTCAACTCCAAAACAATCTTGGCTGGATGTGCTCAATTTACTAGACTTTTGCCAACAATCATTGGCTACCACAAGTGCCTGGCCTTGTTCCTGGATACAAACCACAACCTTCAATTCCACATAAAATCTGTAGCTAAAGGAGTGCAATCCCAAATTGGACTGCTGCGGGTCATCAAACACTTCCTCCCGATGAAAAATGCAAGTATGTGGTCCATTTTCCTGTAGTACTGGCTGTGCTGTATCCATATTGAGGGGATTACACCTCATTCGTGGATATCTTATCAGTAGGCTATATCTTGTATGGCATTAATCAATTACGAAAGATTCATCTGGCTTTACTAAAGAGAATATTACATGTCGCAGCAAGACTTGTCTCTGAGACCAAAGGGTGAGACCCCATTTGCCCAATCCTTCTTTAACTGACCCCTGAGTGAGACTAGGTGCGCTCTCCAGCCGCTTATACTACCTGCCTTGTCTTACCTCTGAATCCCATCACTACCAGGCTAACGAATCAACAATTTGAAAGTGTAAGCCCCTCTATTCTTGAACTTGCCATTCACAAAAAGTTTTAAATACTGTTGAATAACAATACTGTATCCAGAATATTGACAATGACAATATCCATAAGGTAGTATAAATAGGTAAATATAGATTAGATTTACCATTCTCAAGTCTGCATCTGCTCACCCTTTTAGGGTAAGCAAGCAGATGTAAATATATATATATATATATATATATATATATATATATATATATATATATATATATATATATATATATATATATATATATATATATATATATAAAAATTAATATATATATATTACCTACTGGCGGTCGCCAGTAGGTAGTTGTAGTTAGGATTATTTTGTATAGGGAATTCGCAACATTCTATTGGGAATAACTTTTGCGCAGGTTGAGAAATCTGCATGAAAGTTTCCTCAAATTTGCCTCGCGGCGCTCCACTCCTTCCCTGAAAGTTTGGGGGGGATTTGTCAAGAGGGGGCCGAGATAAAAGGGGAGTCCCAAAACATGTTTTCCCCAATGTTAATTTCCATAGGGCGGTCGAACTCACTTTTAGCCCGAACGGCTGAATGGATTTCCACCAAACTTGGCAAAATTGTAGGGACTGGTAGCCTGATGTGCCTTTGCTATGTCTCAAGATATGTGCTCCAGTGGATTTTGAGTAATTTAGGTTCAAGAAAATATATACATCTATAAGCGCCACGCACCGGGGCGCGAACCAGCGCGCTACGCGAGTTCGCGCGCGGAAAGCTGATTGGCTCTCTGGTGTCTGTCAACATTCCAAACAGTCCGGAGCGGCCACCATCTTGTGTCTCGGTAGGACCGAGACACAAGAGGTGGCAAAAACAAAGGGGGATATGACAAAAAGGGGACAGAGTAGACCCCCCTGACCCCTTAGGTTTCATGTGGGGGCCATAAAAGGGCCCCGTGGGGCCCCCCCAAATTTTTTTTTTGCGATTTGCGTGGGGGAGCGCCCGGTACGCGCACCGGGGAGCGAACCGGGGAGCGTACCATGGGGAAAAAAGAATGACAGAGTTTTTAAAAAAAGTAGCCTTTTTTTATAAATTGGAGGTAGTTCTAAAAGGAACTGGTTTTTTCTTCTTTTTGTTGTTTTATATTTTTTTAATGTTTTTTTGAACATTTTGTACTTTTTTTGGCTTTTATGAACAATTTTATATTTTTTTTGTTATTTTTATGGGGAGAAACAAAAAACAGGGAATTGTAAACGGCTCAACTGGAGCAAAAAAAATCAGGAAAAAATTATGTTTTTTTGGGGCAATTATGGTTGTCACCAGCACGGTTGATGAGCTTTATGCTTTGCTCACCATAGGTGATTGTTTTACCACAAAATATACAAGTGATCTTGTATTGCCCAAACTGGGGTTGTATGTTTGGGACCATCTCCCTTGTCTCTGGACCCGATGGAGTGGGTTGCTTTCTTTTGGAGGTGCTGGGTGAAGATTGGGGAGGGTTTCTGGCCAGTTCTCAGACCTCTGCCGCAGCATAGTTGTTAGGATGCCGGCGCTGCATGTGGCGAATCATGGTGTTATTGCCAAATGAGTATTTCTTGTTAGGGTTCCCCCTTGAAAGTTCAATGCCACAGATTAGGCAAGTAACCCTTGGCGCATTCACTTTTTTGAGGTCCTTTGGGATGGAAAAAAACTCCCATATAATGTGCTGCTTTGGCCTATATGGGGTATTATCTTCTGGCAGGAATGTCCTCCTCCCCTCCTCCTCCTCCTCCTCCTCCTCCTCTTCTTCATCTCCAGCACTGTGGTGTTGTGGTGGTCCTCTTGGTGGTGGTGGTGGTGGTGGTGGCTGAGATGCTCCTGCTGCTGCTGCTACTGAAGCCATTTTTCAGCCCAAAAAGGTACAGAGAGGTCTTTCAACAGGTCTTCTTCACTCAAAGTACAAAGTGAGAAGGAGGAAAAAAGGTGGGGGCTTTCATCAGTAGGAAAAAAAAACTGTCCTGAACCAATGAAAAGTGTTATTTTCAGGTCACATGACCAGGGCTTTCATCATTTGGAAACCAAAACTGACCTGAACCAATAAAAAGTGTTATTTTTAGGTCACATGACCCGACGCGCTAACGCTACACGCCCCCGGGCGCGCCCAGGGGCGTGTCGGATGCTTACGTTGCGCGATCGTATGCGCTCAAGTGCTTCCGGGTGCGTTTACGCCATGTGTATCATGCGGACGCGGCTACGCGATACGTCATGATGATGTTTTCGTTCGCGGCAAAAACGCTAACGGGACGCTCACCGGTACGTGCCCTGGGGCATGCCGCAAGACTGCGCTTACCGATGCGCTCACCGGGACGCGCACCGGGAGCGCTCCAGGGCAAAAAAAATAAAAAAATAAAAAAAACATGAACAATGTACATAAAAAAATAGTATTACATAAATATACAATATGGGATTCATTATAAAAAATATTACATTTCATAGCTATAGAAATTTGCTATTAAAAAACCTTTGAAATTCACTGAAAAAACCATAGGTTTCACACCAGTTATAGTTAGGAATTAGTATTTAAAAAACCTACTAAATTCACTGAAAAAACCATAGGTTTCACACCAGTTATAGTTAGCTGGAAATTTTAATGACATCAAACCATTGAAATTCCCACGTTATAGTTAGTTGGACTCACTATAACTTGCGCGCCTGCAATGCACTGCTGATGACGTCACATATTACATCACTCATGACATGGTCAGTGACATCACTCATGACATCACTGATGACACCATCCTTGTGATAGACTGACAGACCTCCTTTCAGTGTAATGTAACTCTTGAAACACATATTCAAAAATAGAAACTAACATTTTCAAAAAAAATGGAGATACCCATACCAGTTACAACAATCAATTCAGTAATTCCACCATCTATATACACATCCTCTCATTCAGCAACAGTTCTATATAGTCACTCATACATATACTCACTCATCATATGTAGTGATACACATATACATCCTGTTGCACACCGACAGTCATCCAAAAGTTACTCACACATACTCACACATGCAAATAAACTATTGAACATCCATTTATTTGCATATACAGCTATACACACACTAGCACATTACTTCTAAGGAAACTTACACATACTTACTCTCTTAAACAATCACTTATAGAAACACATACTTATTTAAACAGGAACTCTTTCAATCTCTCACTCTCACATATACTCACTTATATACATCAATACTCACATATACTAGATTAAAACATATGTATTTACTCATAAAGACACTAGTGAGGCAGGCATTCACTCACTAACACACACATATACACACTCATCCACCCATACAGACCTGCACATACGCTGTCTTAAAAACACATACAAACAGTGAGTCAGTCACCAACCCATGCAGCCACTTATACACAAAGTGAAACACTGATACATATATTTAAATATTTAAAAATTACTCGCTAATATATGTATTCACTAAGATACACTTTATAAGTCAGTTAACCAATCAATATTTTATTAAAAATAAACATCCATTTACACACTTATTTAAACATTTATTCGTTCATCGACCTTTACAAATACATATATAAAACATATTGATTTTTCAGAAAGACACACATTCACTGGATGGTGTCATCAGTGATGTCATGAGTGATGTCACTGACCATGTCATGAGTGATGTAATATGTGACATCATCAGCAGTGCTTTGCAGGCGCGCAAGTTATAGTGAGTCCAACTAACTATAACGTGGTAATTTCAATGGTTTTATGTCAGTAAAATTTCCAGCTAACTATAACTGGTGTGAAACCTATGGTTTTTTCAGTGAATCTATATATATATATATTTTTTTCAAGGTACATGGCCATGGAGTGATTAGTGGCACATCTACACCTATTTATTCGTACATGCAACCTCCCCTCCCCTGTGATTGGCGGCCTCCTGTCTGCTTCTTCCTCCTGAAGCCGTGACTGCCTGCCAGCCTGTGGACCACCTGCATGCCCCTCCAGCTGCTGCCAGCATGGGTAGTCATCTGAACATAACCCGCTACCAGGGTGCAGGAAAGGACGCGCTGAAGACGCGGCAGCTTGGAGCGCACCCCTTATCACGCACGCTGGGGGCCATGTCTGTCTCATCCGCGATGGTTAAGTGTTGATGACACGTGGCCCGGCGACTGAGGATCTCAGCTCAGCTTGGCACGCGCTGAGCGTACAAGTCGTTGGATAGCACAAGGGTCTACTAGGGTTGGCCAAAGGTGTGAACAGCTACCTCAAGCTTGCTCTCCCATGTCACTGCACTGCTCCTTATACCCATTTCAAGGTCATGGTGTCAGTGACAGGTACTGAAAATAAACAGCTCTAAGACTAATGTTTACTTCCGGTACTTTCTTCTGGCCTCTAAGCAATGAGAAGGGGTCTGTTGAGAGTCAGTGGCTGGAACTATCCATCAGTCCTTTCATGTCCTTCGGCCTCAAGGGTAAGTTTGGTCAATTCCACAACCCCTGGCATTTTTGCGAATTAACGATCATGTACAGGGTGCCCCAAACATTTTGGGGCTGGGGTTCCGTGTGTGTGTGGGGGGCCAGGGTGTTTGAGGATGCAAAGAGCCATGGTTCAATCCTGGCTAAACTTGCCAGTAGTGTACACCCATGGGCCTGGCTCCCCATCACTGCTAAGCAGTGACCCCTCTAAAGGGCTCCCCAGTTTTCTCTTCAGTACTACTGCTCATGACTGCCTTTAGCCATGGTTCTGCAAGTGTGAAAAGCCTGTGACAGACCACTTTGGTTGGCTTATAGACCTGTACATGTCTACCACAGGCAGACACAGGGAGGTGCAGGCAAGCACAGGCAGGCACAGACTCTCTGGTGCCCACACATCAGCCTCTTCTCAGGTGAGGGGAAGGTGCAGCGGGAGATGGAGGCAGGGAAGGGAACAGGTCATCTGGGATAACCTGGCCCTGGCACTCTGGGCACAATGGCACCTAATATGGGGTGCTGGGCATCAGTCATGGGAAGCATGCACAGAGACCAGCAGGACACAGGCGATCCATGGTGAACAGCAGGGCCCGCGAGACGGGACGGAAGGAGCGTCTCTTTGCAACACCCCTGAACTGCACTGAGCTGCTGCACAAATGTCTCAGTTGCTGGGCGTTCAGAACCTCCGCCCTTCACCTCAAAACACTGCGCAATGGTAACTCCGTACGAGCTAGATTTAGACATGTCTGCTGCCCAAGGGGGCACAGACAACCCACTTGTGCATTGATGGGCCAACAACTTTAAAACTTGGTCACAGAAAATTGTGCCAATAATCAAAACATGGGACCTCCCCAAAGTGGGGCTCTTTTGCTTGTCCTATTGGTAGGGTCGTGGTATGTGATTCAGCAGTGCTTAATTTGTGCTGGTGTTTGCCAGTGCTCAGCACCTGCACTTATTTCTTGACACTGGTATATATTTATGACAGTGTACCACCTGGTGGCGATGTCTGTCTATTTTTAAAAGAGCACACAAGCAGAGTGTTCAACAATTCAATACATGATTAAAATTAACAGTTAATCCGGGCGAGCAGAAGCCATTCCTACAGCTTGGGGTCCCCTGCTACAGCTCAAACGGCCTTTCTAGGAGGTTAACTGTCAGTAGTTGTTATCGGTAGTGGCGTTTGGCTGCCGCAGGGACCTTAGGTGGTAGAAGCGCCAATGGCCTCATGAGATATATCATGGGTCCCGGCACCTATGTATTCATGCATTCAACGCTGTGCTACAGCGACAAGCCAGAGTGCCTCATTTGCATCAGCACTGCTGAACCCGGCAGGGTCGGCTGAGGTCACAAGGCTACGATTGATTTAATAGGTTTCAGCGAGTTTATTTATTGGATTTATTTATTTATAGTGTTTTATAAAGTGCGAACATGACCATGGAGGTAACAGAGCCCTGTACAAAGAGCTTTGAATGAGGGCTGGGGCACAGAGAGGCATCAGCCTCTCATGGAACGCTGCACGTAGGAGTCGAAAAGCTGGCTACAAAAGGAGTAGGATGCGATATCACGTTACGAAACATTATTCATAGGAATCGAAAAGCGGGATGCCAAGAAAAGTAAGGTACAGTGTACAATGGAGCGAACTGGTTCAAAACTGGGAGTTGAGAGAGTATACGACGGATTGCACATTAGTAGGAGTGGAAACCTTTCATTCCTACCAATACAATCACTGCCGCTGTTGCCATCGATAAGAATTGTATTTATTTATTTATTTTTAGAGTTTTATAGAGCGCGGACAAGACCCTTACGGGTATCAGAGCGCTTTACAGCACATGGGGATAATAATACTAGTACATCTAGCGTCCATGCCCAGGCTCACCACAGACCCTGGATGTATCCCCCCTCTCCCTCCATGCCCAGGCTCACCACAGACCCTGGATGTATTCCCCCCCCCTCTCCCTCCATGCCCAGGCTCATCACAGACCCTGAATGTATCCCCCCCTCTCCCTCCATGCCCAGGCTCACCACAGACCCTGAAAGTATCCCCCCCTCTCCCTCCATGCCCAGGCTCACCACAGACACTGACTGTATCCCCCCTCCTCCCTCCATGCCCAGGCTCACCACAGACGCTGAATGTATCCCCCCCCACCTCTCCCTCCATGCCCAGGCTCACCACAGACCATGACTGTATACACCCCTCTCCCTCCATGCCCAGGCTCACCACAGACCCTAAATGTATCCCTTACCCCCAAACCCTCTCCCTCCATGCCCAGGCTCACCACAGACCCTGACTGTATTCCCCCCACCCCGCCCCCCCACCCCCATTCTCCCTCCATTGCGCAGACAGTGCGAAGGTCTTGGCTTGTTGGATTTTTTTCTTGCACTTCTTTACAGAACATGAATCGTTTTTGCAGCACGTTATTAATGTCTGTGATTGGACCAGGGAGCGGGAAACTGCCTTTAATACACAGATTAATGGCAGCCATGGGGAATCCAGAACAAAGTTTTAATTTCTTGCCTTGTTCCTTGGTTATGAGAGACACACGCGCCAGGAAGGGTGGTGGACGGGTCGTCTCTTGTTTGGAAACAGCAGCCAGAGCTAATTAGGAGAAGGGAGGGCTAGGAGAGGGAGGGGCTAGGAAAGGGCAAGGCTAGTAAAAGTTGGGGCCGGGAGAGGGGTTGCTTCAGGAGTTGCTGTTTTTTTGCATATTTATATAGCGCAAACTCGACCCGAAGGTATCAGAGCGCTTTACATGAGCACCGGTTATGTTACACAAGGATACATTCGTTTTTTTGGATGTATGATGTTAGCACGCACACTTTTACCACGCATACCATTACCACGCATTTTTTACAACGCAATACCTTTACAACGCATAGTGCTTTGGGTGTTGAATAGTGAATAGTTTAATTTACTATTCCAACACCAGTCCCCGTGGACACTAGGGAAGGTTATTGGATAGTAAATTAACCTATTCACTAGCCATTCCCTAAGTCAGATCGCCTCAAAGCGCTATGCGTTGTAACAGATGCGTGGTAATGGTAGTGCGTGCTAAAAGATGCGTGCTAAAGGTTGTATACCGTTTTTTTTTTGCTTTTGGGAGACACGGGGAGATTAAGTGATTTGCGCAGAATCACAGGATGTGGAGTCGACCCCGAGGCTCGAATCTTGATTTCCCAGCTCCAACGTCGGCAGGCCAGCCGTTAGACCACAGGTTCAAGGGTCATCGGGCGTCACTCTGGCAGGTGGGTGATCATAGACTCGGATCTGGAGCAAATAACATCCTTCAAAAAGTCTGCAGTGGCTGCTGTATCTTTACTCTAGAAAGAAAAAGGTTTCATTCTACACAGAACTTAACTCCACACATGAGCACGTAAACAAACGCGGAGAAACCACAAGCAAGGTAAGCCAGGCTCTCACTATGGAGAATTCCTGCTGCTGGGTCTGACATAAGCGGCAGTTTGTGTTTGGAAAGAGAAACAGAAGGACCCCAAGGCCTTGGGAGCTTCTCCGAGGGAGTGGGCGTCATTTTTCTTTTTTTCTATTCACGAATAATGGGCCCTAAAAAGGGTGGACAGTCTGGAGTCCCTGCACCGATGGACACAAGCCCAGGCAGGGTTCCTTTTCTGCTGCCAGAGCCAGCAGGGGCCTCGCCGAGGGAGCCCGGACAGTCCGCCAAGCTCAAACAGGGCAGGCGAGGCGAGGCGCCCGTTTGGTGTGCGGACCCCTCAAACTCGGAATCAGGCCTTCAGTGCTTTCTTCCCAGAAATGCTGCTCGTATGAAGGACACAAGGGCTCCCAGGAAACAGAGCCTAAAGCCCAAACACCACCGTAACCACTGGGGGGATTTGGAAGTAGTACAGAAGGTTTTATGATTACTGGCGACCCCGTGAACACTCCCAGGCGTGGGAGAAGGACTTGTTGGAACAGCCGGGGTCCCACATTAAGACCGAGGGAGTGAGGGGCTCGCCACAGTTTCTTACTGAGCTGACCTCCCCCTAGGGCTGACAGTGATGCTGTGGGGATGGTTCTCAGCCTCTCTGCAGTGGACTCTGCTGGTGCAGCATCTACACGGGAGGGCTTCCTCTTTTCTATTCACCTGGCTGTCAGGGACCACTCCCAGCAGAGTTCATGACCCCAAGTCACATGCACATCACTTAATCACCTTATAGTGGCCTGATGACTAATTAAGAGACACGGCTGTGGGTGGGCACACTCCAAGACCCCTGGGCTGCAGCAGGCAATGCTTCCTTCTTCCAGGGAGTCTCCGGCTCTCCCTGCAGGGCCCTGTCTCATGATTGTCCCTAACATTAACATTAGGCTTCCAATGAAAGATGTCACCCTGCACACAGGCGCACTGCGGGCCCCTTTTTATGGGATTTTGGCATTAGGCATGTGCTGCCCTACGCCAAAGTGAAAGGGTAGGAATGCAGGAATTTATCCAATACGCTGCATTCCTGTCCTTTTCCCCTGTGCTGGCTGGTGCCGTTTCGGCCGCCTAGCACCATCAAACGCACCCTTGCATGGTGCAAGGGTGCCTGTGTTGTCAGCAGGATTGTTTTTATGCAGGAAGGGGCACCTCCCTGCACAGACACAATCCTACAAGGCATTTTCCTCTTTCTATGTGAGCTGCAGAATGCAGGGAAGAGGTGTGAGGCTAGGATGTGAGTGGCAGCTGGAGAAGGGAAGAGAAGCAGATGCTGGCAGAGAGATTGACTGAAAGAAGGGCTGGGAAGGGAGAGGTTGGGAAAGAGACAAGATGAAAAACAAATGCTGGGAGATGCAGAGGCTTGGAAAGAGACTGCATGAAATTGGGAGGATGTGAAAAAAGGTACATGCCAGCTGGGAAGGAATGAGTGGCAGAAGGGGAGTGTTGGAGAGGGAAAGGGATTAAAGAGAGGCTATATGGTGATACTGCTGGAGAGACAGGATGAAAAGAAGAGTCTGTGTGAAGGACAAGGAAGAGACAGAATGAAAGAGAAGCAGGAGCAGCCGAGAAGGAGACATAATGAAATAATTAGGCTGGGAGAACCGGTAAGGAGAGAGTGAAAGAATTAGTCGGGAGAAGAAAGCTGCAGAGTGAGAGGGCATGTGAGGCTGGAAGAGAGGCTTAGAGCAGAGGCTGGCACAAACACAGGAAGAAGCGAGGCTGTGAGAATGAGCAGACAGACACAAGACAGGTTGGAAGATAGAGGCCTTGAGAAGAAGAGGCATGCAGATCACAAGGTGTGATAGGCAGGGGGAGGCGCTGGGCATGGGATGGAAGAGACTGCAAAAGAGAGAAGTAGCAAGGAGACAAGATACAGAGAAGGGTTTTAGAGAGAGGCGGAGAAACAGATTCAAGATGAAAGGTCGAAAACCCAAACCATTAGGTAGTAGGGTTCTCACCCTGCATTTCTTTCACTCTCTCCTAGAAATCCCTGGTTTGTCCTTTTCAACCTTTGGTCACCAGGTGCCAACACTTATATACTCCAGAAGAGCCCTGGGCTAGTGGTGTCCAAGAGGGCAGTAAAAGTGCCCTTTTTTCTTTGCCATCAACGCCGGCTCCACGGAGGTTGCCCATGGGTATCAACCTATTGCTTCTGTGCTGCATACAGCTTGTTCATTATAACTCAGTGCAAGCTGTGATGTACCCTGTAACATTGTCTATGCCTCTCAGTGTGGGGCTTGTCACTTGTTTAGTGAGTCAGCACTTCTTATATTACTATTGGGACAGAACACTTGCTTAGTGAGTCAGACTCCTTGCACTAGTTCTGGGACAGAGCATTTGTTTAGTGAGTCAGCACTCCTTACATTAGTTCTGGGGCAGGGCACTTGTTGAGTGAGTCAGCACTCCTTACATTAGTTCTGGGACAGAATACTTGTTTAGTGAGTCAGCACTCCTTACATTAGTTCGGGGGCAGGGCACTTGTTTAGTGAGTCAGCACTCCTTACATTAGTTCTGGTACAGAACACTTGTTTAGTGAGTCAACAGTCCTTGCATTAGTTCTGGGACAGAACACTTGTTTAGTGAGTCAGCACTCCTTACATTAGTTCTGGGACAGAACACTTGTTTAGTGAGTCAGCACTCCTTGTGTTAGCTCTGGGACAAAACACTTGCTGAGTGAGTTAGACTCCTTGCATTAGTTCTGGGACAGAACACTTGTTTAGTGAGTCAGCACTCCTTACATTAGTTCTGGGACAGAACACTTGTTTAGTGAGTCAGCACTCCTTGCATTAGCTCTGGGACAGAGCACTTGTTTAGTGACTCAGCACTCCTTACATTAGTTCCGGGACAGAACACTTGTTTAGTGAGTCAGCACTCCTTACGTTAGTTCTGGGACAAAACACTTGCTTAGTGAGTCAGACTCCTTGCACTAGTTCTGGGACAGAGCATTTGTTTATTGAGTCAGCACTCTTTATATTAGTTCTGGGACAGGGCACTAGTTTAGTGAGCCAGCACTCCTTGCATTAGTTCTGGGGCAGGGCACTTGTTTAGTGAGTCAGCACTCCTCACATTAGTTCTGGGACAGAACACTTGTTAAGTGAGCCAAAACTCCATATCATTAGTTCTGCAACAGAGGACTTGTTTAGTAGAATCAGCACTTTTTATTCTAGTTGTCGGACAAAACACTTGATTAGTGAGTCAGCCGTTATTTAATTAGTTCTGGGAGTCAGCACTTGTTTAATGAGTCAGCACTTCTTGCTTCAGTTCTGGGGCAGAGCACTTGTGCTATGAGTCAGCAGTTCTTGCATTAGTTCTAGGACAGAGGACGTGTTTAGTGAGCCAGCACTTGCTTAAATTCTGGGACAGAACACTTTGTTAGTTAGACAACATTGCTTGCATTAGTTCTGCAACAGAGGACTTGCTTTGTAAATAAGTACTTCTTGCCTTAGTTCTGGGACAGAACAGTTTTTTAGTGAATAAATAAATAAATAAATAAATAAAACACTACCATTAATATGGTCTGACCACTCTGTAATTTTATTTGATATCAAAATTAAAAACCCGGTAAACAAAAATACATCACCGAACCTTTATCAAACCACCAGAGATTGGAGAAATCTTGACCAGACACAACTCACACATATCCTCACTGATGCATTTTCGGGTGTACATATTGAAACAGATCCAAATATTGCAGCTAACAAGTACACTTCTATTCTGGAAGAAGCATTTACTACACTAGTCCCACCCAGAACTGCTAAATACAACAGGAAAACCCCTTCGGCTCCCTGGTTCTCGGAACAACTAAGATTACAAAGACAACATTGCCGAAACCTAGAACGCCATTGGCGCAAACAATATAATTCAGCAGATAAAACAGCATATAAAGCTGCACTTCACAACTATAAGCAGAGAATATCTATAGAAAAAAACAACTACTACACCACCCAGATAGACCAAGCCAAATGCAGCATGAAAAAACTGTTCGAAGTAGTAAATCATCTTGCTTCACCACCAAGCCCACCCACTGAAACATCTCAAACTCTCTGTAATGCTCTGGCGGACTTTTTTTCTGAAAAGGTTACATCCATATTTAAGGACTTCACCCCAAAATCTATTATCACTGAAACAACTATTACACAAACAAATCTGAATTCACCAGCTCTCATGGAATTTACGAAGATACATCCTCAACACATTCATAAACTCATTTCGTCAATTAAATCTGGCTCCCCACTGGACCCCTGCCACCCTTCTATACTCAATACTATCCCAGACATTACTACTTTACCTTTAACTCATATCTGTAATGCCATGTTCCTAACAGGTTCATACCCTACAATATGGAAAAATACTATAATTAAACCCCTTCTCAAAAAACCATCACTTGACCCTTCACTACCTTCCAGTTACCGTCCCATCGCATCCTTGCCGTTCCCAGCTAAAATCTTTGAATCCATCATGAACAAACAGCTGTCCGAATATATTCATAATCATGACCTCTTAGATGACACTCAGTTCGGTTTCCGACAAGGTCACGGGACAGAAACTGCCCTGATCAAGGCAGCAGACGAAATAAGATCAACGATGGATAACGGCGGACAAGCTGTGTTGATTCTATTGGACTTATCGGCGGCATTCGACACGGTAGATCATTCTACTTTGATCGACCGTGTCGAGGTCATCGGTATTAAACACAAAGCCAAGGATCTCATTACATCCTTTCTGGCAGACCGTAAAAAGGCAGTTAAATTAGGCATATATACCTCCCCCACCTTTACTCTTCCTTGTGGAGTTCCACAGGGTTCCTCGCTAAGTCCGACCCTTTTTAACATATATGTTTCAGACTTAGCGAGGGTAATAAAAGCCTATAACATCAATTTAACAACATATGCCGATGATACCCAGTTGGTATTATCTGTACATAGAGACGGTCCCACAATAGCAGCAAATTTCAAAGATGGCATGAGGGCCATCAGCAGTTGGATGTCTTCCAACTGTTTGAAATTAAACTCAACAAAAACTGAAGTAATGTTGTTTGGCAAGATCCAGCCACTGTGGTCCCCCCTATGGTGGCCGGAGGAAATGGGCACCCCACCTGAACCAGTCAGTAAAGTTAGAAACTTAGGAGTCATTTTTGATGATAAACTCCTTTTTCACCATCATGCGAACTCAGTAGTTTCCTCATCATTTAATACCTTACGGAAAATCAAGAAACTACTCCCATACCTTCCAAAAACAGTAGGAAAAACACAAATCTCAACACTGGTGTTTTCACGAACTGACTATTGTAACGCCCTCCTCCTGAACGCACAAGAAAAGGTAATTTCTAAACTTCAGATGATACAGAATGCCTCAGCCAGAGTTTTACTGGGCATTTCAAAATTCAGTTCTGTCTCTAAACATCTGAAACAACTGCATTGGCTTCCGATCAGAAGTCGCACAAAATTCAAGTCCCTTTGTATTGTCTATAAGGCAATTAACAACGTTGGACCTAAATTTCTCAGGAACTCATTTAAACCTCTCACCACCCCCAGAACGCTTCGCTCTAATACTGCCCACTTGCTCAACATACCCAGAACGAGGAGAGTTAACTGGGGAGATAGATGCTTTACCATCGCTGCTGCAAAACTGTGGAACTCTCTTCCCCTTACCATAAAAACTAGTCCCACCCTGATTATCTTTAGAAAGCAACTAAAGACATGGTTGTTTTCTCAGTAACCTGATCATTTAGAAAGTATAACGACAGGGTTTCAGTGATCTCACATTAGTGATATCAAATATAGCTCACAGCGCCGAGACACCCCTGGGTAATTGCAGCGCTTTAAAAATTGCATAAATAAATAAATAAATAAGTGATCAGGCACTTATTTCATTATGTTAGATTTGTGGGTCTCTAGTTGGCACAGGTAGGTACTTGTGACAAGTAGGGACCCTCTCCTCTAATCAGGACAAGGGGATTACACACCTAAAATAACCCCTGCTCACCCTCTAGGTTGCGTGGCGCAAGCAGTCAAGGCTTATTTCAGAGGCGCTGTAAGTTAAGCAGTTGTGACCACATACAGTAACCCAGTGACAACACTACAAATGGACACCACACAGGTTTTATATAAGAAATAAACAGACTTTATAAAGAGTTACCACAAGACCATAAACGACAAAAATACACACTAGGATTACTTTAAGATGGTAGATTTAAGCTTAGTTCAGTTCAGTTCTTAGATGCGACACTCTGCGTCAATGTACCTTAAGTTGCATTGCGCTTCCACGACAAGCAATGTCGCAGCGATGGGAAATGCGGCAAAGTCAGGTGCAAAGAAATTAAGACGTCAAGATCTTCCAGATGCGGCACGCTTCTTGGGGATGCGAGAAGTTCTCAGCTCGATGCGTGGATTGCAGCGGCAACACCCTTACGATGCGACAACAGCTCCAGGGGCGACGCTCTTCTCCCACGATGCTTGAAGCTTCCGCTCGATGCAACAACTACAGCGGCGACATCCAAGATGCGACGGCAGCAGCTCCGACGGTGGCGCAATTCTCGGGGATGCGAGGTGCTCTTGGTTGATACGGTACAATGCAACAGTTCCAGCGGCGACACATTCCGGCTTTGGAGTTGCGACTGCAGGAGCAGCAACGGCGACACACTCCGACCTCATTGCGAGATTCTTCTCCTGATGTGGTGCAGTGCAACAACCACAGCGGCGACACCCTCCTTCTTCAGAGTTGCGACAGCAGCAGCAGCAACTGCCACACGCTTCCTCTTCGTTGCGGCATGCTTCTCTCCGATGCGGTGCAGTGCGACAGTTCCAGTGGCGACACCCTCTTTTCTCCGAAGTTGCGATGGCAGGCACAGCGACTGCGACACGCTTCTTCTCGTTGAGTCGCGCTTCCAGTTCCTTGCGACACGCAGTTCCTCAGAAGCGGGCACTTCCACAAGAACTCTGGGGAGCTGGGGGTTGAAGTCTGTTGTCCCTGAGACTTCAGCAGGAGGCAAGCTCTTTTCCAAGCCCTTAGAGATCCTTCACAAGTTGAAACAAAGTACACAAAGTTCCTTTCTCCTTACTTTGGCAGTTAGGCAACCACTGCAGGCCAATCCCCCAAACAGCACTTCAGCTTGGGAATAGTCTCTCCTCAGTATCTTCAGGTTCCTCTCCTCAGGAAATGTTTCTTCTTGTAGTCAAAGTGATCTAATTTCATGGGAGCAGGGTCCCAATATTTATACCCAGAAATCCTTTGTTCTCTGAGGGGAGAGGGGCCTTTGCCTAGTCCAAACTAGTTCTGAAGCACTCTGTTGACCAGACTTCTTTCCTTTCACAGTACAGGGCAGAAACATCAGACGCTTCACACGAGGTGGAGTCAGCATTGTGGAAGGCAAGTACAGTCCTGGAGCACTTTGTTTATAGGACTCCTCTTCTTTCAGTGTGCAGGGCAGAGACATCAGCCGCTCCCCAGGGGGTGGAGCCAGCATTGTGGAAGGCAGGTACAGCCTGATTCAGAGTCAGGTGCACTCCTCCTTCCCATCTAGATGCAGATCTCTCTATTCACCACTGTGTGACTCAGCCTGTCTCCTGGAATTCCCCTGCCCTTTCACTCACAGAAACCAGACATAGGAATACACAAACTAGCAGAGGCAGGTTTGAATGGTTAGACAAGCAAATACCTACTTCCTAAAAGTGGTATTGGTATTTGCAATCACAGAATATTAAAATAAACTTTACTAAAATATGTATTTTATTATTCTGAGTACAGGCACACTAAACTCGAATTTCTACCATGTTCTCTGAGCCTGTTAGGATTATAAAATGTAACAATTCTAACAGCCCATTCTGGCCTATGGAGAACAGGTAGTCTTGCAATAGTGAAAAACGAAAATGGCTGTAATTCACTATTAGGACATGCCACACACATCAGGGCTTGTCCTACCTTATACTTACAATGCACCCTGCCCTTGGGCCTACCATAGGGGTGACTGATATGAAGAAAAGGGAAGGTTTAGGGACTAGCAAGTGGGTGCACTTGCCCAGCCAGCATGACAGTACCAGACTTTGTAATGGCAGATCTTAGACACATTTTACAAGGCTGCTCACCAGCAACATTTGGATTACACGCCCTGACACACTCAGTGCACTAGACTAGGTTCTGACAAGTAAACCAAAGTAGCCAAACATGGAATCGCTAATTCATACATCAAGTTACAATAGGGAGCACTTGCACTGTGGCACTGATTAGCAGTGGCACATTGCCCAAAGCATCTAACACCAGCAAAAATACATGAGGCAACAGCAAAAAAATGGAAGGGAGACCCACGCCAATGGTGCCAGGTATAACACATTAGTTCTGGGAGAGGGCACTTTTTTAGTGAGTCATTGCTTCTTGTAATAGTTCTGAGACAGAACACTTACTGCTAGTCAGTAGTCTTTGGATTAGGTCTGGGACAGAGCACTCGTTTAGTGAGTTAGTTATTCTTGTACTAGTTCTGTCGTGTATGTATTATTCACAATCGCTAGCCGATAATTTAATACCAAGAATTCACATCTTCCTAAAATGAAGGGAGAGTTAATAGTATTCATTCCATGCCAGCCTATCTGACTCCAGAGTGCGCCCTGGTAAAGAATGGGTAGTGTCTGGCCAGGCTGCCAGAATTGACTGCTCTACCGCACCCTGCTTTGTCAGGGGTTCATTTGTTCTGCAGCAGTTGTTGTATCCAAGATCCCTTAAGTGTGAAAAATTCTCAAAGCTTCTGCTTTTGTTACCAATTCCCACCCTTGCTCCTTTGTTCTCCTTTTATTCATTGGACAGCACCTGCGACCGGTGCTTGCTGTCACATGGATCACGGGGCCTTCTCTGATGACCTCATATTCATGGGGAACAGGTACACAGTATCTCGCTGCCCCTATGGCTAGGTTGGCACTCTGGGTCTGCATATAAGTCTTGGGGCCAGATGTACATATGTTTGTGTCTGTCATTACCTAATCGCAAACAGCGAGGTACTACAGTGTGCTTAACACTGTTTGCGATTCCCAGTGTGTCACATATAGACCTACCTCATTAATATTCATGAGCTAGGTCGCAATTTGCGACCCATTGGGAATCGCTAAAATCCCAGGGCTGGTGGCCTACTGGGGTCAGCAGACCACCATGTCTACTATTGCTTTTAAATAAAGCAATCTTTGTTTGATTTTGTTTTTTAAATGCAGCCCGTTTTCCTTTAAAGAAAACAGGGTGCATTTCAAAAACAAAAATAAAAAGTTTTCTTTTAATTTTTAAAGTGTAGGCAGTGGTCCCTGTGACTACTGCAGGCTCTTCAAAATGTTTTTACAACCATTCACAAAGGGGAAGGATCCCATGGGGCCCCTTCTCATTTGCAAATGAGCTACTGCCAATCCGGAGTTGGTGGTAAATTGCAAATGTTTTGTGACCGAAACATACACACATCCCACTGTGAGTTGCTGTTAGGAAGAGACACCCTAAACACAACCCTTCCTAATATCGAATTGTACATCCTTTAGGGTTTTGTATATTCGAAAATACTTTTTTTCAGTCATAAATGTCCCACATCTGAGAACCAGACCATTTGTGAGCTAAAAAAATCTACCTACATCTGGCACTTAGGGGTCGATTATGATTGCGGTGATTCCGCATTCTCCAGGCCGGTGGAAGCCACCGCCGGCCCGGAGGATGCGGAATCACCACTGCGGACCTTTAAAACATCCACCGCCAGATTATGATGGCGGTGGGATCAGCGGCGGACGGCAGGTCCGTCCGCCGCTGATCCGCGGGGTGTTGGCCGCAATTTGGTGGCGGTGTCTGCAAGACACCGCCAGCCAAATTACAATGGGTTTGGAAACATGCTTTTCCGCTGCGGATTTACTGCAGTGGAAAAGCATGTGAACAATAGCTTCTGGGGGGCCCTTGCAGCCCCCCAGGGTGCCGGGGGGTGGGGGGAGCACATGGGGGGTACCTATGGTACCCCCATCATTTGCATGTACAAGTCGGCATGCACCGCGCGGTGCCTGCCATTTTGTGCATGCAAATGGAAAGCATGCTTTTTTAACCTTGCGGCGGGTGCTGCTTAAAGCAGCACCCGCCGCAATGTTAAATATACAGGTTGTGACCGCCAGGGTGGCGGTCACATCCAAATTCGCACGGAGGGACCGCCGCTGCCCATGCGGACGGTCCCTCCACCTCGGGGGTGGCGGACGGACGCTGGTCCGTCCGCCATCCTAATAGGCCCATAAGTCCTTATTACAATAAGAATGTGTACACCTATGTCTCACGTATCGTCACCCATCACCACCAGGCACGCTGACCATAACATGATAACCGCACCTCAGAGCCACCACACATGACATGGGAACACTCCCCATGTAAGCTTAAAACTACACCCTTCCAACCTCACACTCTACTTGGTGTAGCTTTCTATTGATTTGGTTAAGTTCTTCAGCACCCCACAGAGGGGTGGTAAGCGTTATACAAATGCACAATACAAGAAAATACTACCACACCTGGATTGCTACAGTCAGAGTCTCAGTGGCTCTGGAGTTCGGACGATAAGCAGCTGCTAAACAGTGGCCCTGGGCTCGTCGCCATGCGAGGCAGAGGGAAGACAGACGCTGTCAAGCTGTGCCCGGCTTTTGTTCTCTTTTATACACTGTTTTGGACTTCATTAGACATTAAAAGCAACATATTCCAATGTTAAACCCCTACAAATGTTTCCACGGTTGTTTAATCCCCTCTCTTCTTTTCATTTAAACAGATAGCTCACAGGTGACCCCAAAGTTTAATAGTGTAATTAAAATACTTGTTACAATAAATCGGATTTACCCTTAGTTTGTGTTCAATTAAAATTTCATTGGTACCCAAGGTGACCCTGAAATGTAATGAGCCAATTCAGTGAAAGAAGTCACAATAAATTTGAGTCAAATTAAAAATGTGATCCAGGCAGAAAAGACCCAAAGGTTAATGAAGCACTAAGAGGAAAACGTGGTCACAATATATGTGAGGAGTTTTAAATATGTTGTGGCATCTGGAGGGATCTTGAGGTCACAGAGCTCCAGCTATCACGGTAATTCCATATTTATATCCAGGCTCCAGGGCAGGAGAAGGGAGGGCTGCTTTTTCCTGTTTGCATTTTTTGTTTTAGTTTCTACAGTTAGTTTGTGTAAAAATAATATATTGGCAATTCATTCTGCTGTTTGCCATTTTGAGTTAGTTTAAATAATGATTATTTTTAATAACCTGAGACTGAAGAGAAGTCACAATCCCACCCAAGTGCTGAGAGTTCACTTGGGTGTAAGGACGGTCATTCTTCAGATATTTCCCAGGGCCTACACAGATAAGAAGGAGGGCTCACATTTTTTTTTACTTTTGCAAGCTTCGCAAAGGGCGAAGCTTGTGAAGTTTTTTTTCTTTTCTTTTTGTGCCCCTTTGTGATATGGCCTCAAAGGGCCATAATAGGCAGCAGTCCCTTTGTACCTACCTTCGTACCTACCCCATCACCACCTGCATCAACCCCCAAGCCATTATCCCAGACCCCTCCATTCCATGTCAAAGTCCCAAGATTACCTCCATCCACACCGTAGTGCAACCAACAAGCCGCGTTCAGGTGCAGGGAGTCCCGCCCACATCCTGTGTCCAGTGTGAGCAGCGAGCAGGTTGAATATTCTCTCCTTGAAGTGGGAACCTTTACCCACCTTCTCTGAGAGGAGGGTTTCTGAAGTCACCAGACTTCCCGAGCACTAGCTAAACCCTAATATTAACCTAACTGAATGACTGTCCTTTTATGTATCCTTCAAGCATATTATTAACATGTCCACAATTTATCCCTGTCCACTGAATAAATTAGCAGTACACCAAAAGGTAAACTCACTCTCCCTTTGCTGCAAGGGGTTGTAATGCGCTTTGTTAACTAGAGATGCGTAAGTACGTATCCATGGGACAAAGGAAGGTTCGGACGTAAATGTCACGCAGGAAGAGGTGGCACAGGTGAGCAGGTTCTCTTACTGTGTCTGTGGAAGAGTGATCCATTGGATATTGTCATTGAGTCCTTTGACGTCAGTTCTTATCCTATAAATCCAGCGCTATTCCCTCCACACGAGAAGATGTACATCTCATGTTACTCCTATATTTGTAAATGCTCCACCAGGAGGATGAGAGAGCACTTTGTACAACAGGGACACAGCGACAATGACATCAGATATACAACAATTGATAACTCATCTTTTATGTCCACCCAAATGATAGATCCAATTTTCTCTTGTGGAGGGAACAACACTGCTTAATTTGTGTCTGCAGTTACAGGTAGTAGACTCAGATACTCATTTTTGGAGACCAGGTCTTATTTTTCTTCATCGGACTACAAGTCGAAGCAAGAGAGAGAAAGACGATCTACCACGAGTGAAAGAAGCTGTCTAATGGAACTCGCCCTTATTTTCAAAGTTGAGCACGACACATTGCAGCTCAACTTACAGATTTAACAGAGCCTATAGTGGGTGCGACTCCATTCAGACATCTGACTCCCAACAAGAGTTGAAAATGCAGAGCCCCATGAAGCAAAAACCTGGGGCTTCATGTGGTGGAAAGCATTTTTGTAACAGTTTTGAATACTACGGGTAGAAGACTATGGGCTCACAATACAACGGAGGAGCAGCCACGGTCCCCAGCTCCTCTGTTAGACTTGATTAACCCCTTTGCCGCGGGGCTAATTCCCCCGCGGTGCGGGGGGAGGGGGGCCGCGCGCTGCACTGCGGTGCTCGTGACCTTGTCATGCAGCACAGTGGAGCTGTGCTCATGATGAGCTGAGCTCATCACGACTCCGCCCACTCAATGGAACGCCCCCACTGGACGGGTATTATCCCCATGTGGGTGTTTCGCGGCAGTTATGAAGAGCTGAGCTCGTCATGAGCGCCGAAGATGTTAAAGAAATCTCCAACACTCTGAGAAAAATGCTTCCTGGAGTGACGTCACATCCTGCCTCCTTCTGTCCAATAGAGAAAGTCTCACAGCAAAATGTTCTTGCCAGAGCGCGAATGTTGCAAAATATATTATTAAAGATAAATAGGCTACTCAATAAGGTGTATGAAAATAAGAAAGCGTCATCTGTTTTAATGGTTAACAGAAAATATGCGTATGCTGCGCTCGTCAATGTTCCTCAATGTGAGTGAGCGTAAGTGGCCTCCATTTGGCCCCTTACCTCATGGTACCGTCACGCTTCTATCTCAGAGGGTCGCCGAGCATTTTCAGAGATCTAGTGCGGCAAGTAATGACCAATCAGATCGAATGTGACTGGGAAGGCAATCTGCAGGTCTTCTGAAGGGGTTCACAGTGACGAACAGAAAATACACCCCACTCCCTCTCTGGATTCTATTTCAGGTAGTGAATTGTTTAATTACCATATAGAATTCTGCATCCAGATTCATTCTGGACTTCCCGAAATGAACCATATCACCCCCACATCAGAAACCTCCACTGGCTTGCCATCGAGAAGAGATGCCAGGTCAAGATTCCCATCCATGCCTAGAGAGCTCAACATGGTGAAGGACCAGCCTACATCAACCACTGACTGAAATTCCATCTACCCGCTCCTCCTCACAGGCATGTGCGCACCGCCCCCCGCATCCATGGCAGCCGCAGCGGAGGCCGCTCCTTCTACATCATCGCCATGACCTGGAACGACTTTCCCTTCCATCTGCAAACAGCCCCCTCCATAGCAGACTTAAGAAAGAAACTCAAGACCTAGTTGTTTGCTGGAGGCGTTGCACCCACAGGACCCAGATACCCCTGGGGGTCTCAATGTAGCGCTATACAAATGCTGATTGATTGAGATGGTGAAGCCTCACTACACTCCACAGTAAAATTAGACAATCACTAAGAGAGCCTGCTGCCTCCATCCTGCCAGACCCCTTGCCTAGATGAGATGGGGCTCCTATTTGATTTTTAGACGATGATGAAGATGACGACAAAGACGAATTTTAGAGTGCACAGATGCTCCTGGGAGTGTCCTGGCAGTAGTTTAGCAACAAGTAGAAAACTACAGTGTGATCACCAGGTTTAAAAGAGGTTACGAACTTTCCTGCCTTAGATGCAGAAGGAGAGTGATCCATACAGAGTGGCCTAGAAAGGAAAACGAGTGCCCACCAGAAGAACCCTCCTCCACTAAATGTACAGCTGTACATCAGGTGTTGACGCACACCCAGGTGCACAGGGCGTCTCGGGTGGGAGCCCTATGATGAAGCTTGCCACTCACTAGTATTAGTGGGAGAGGGTTCTTCTAAACACCAACCAGGAGTCCCTGCTCATTTGAGTAAAGGGTCTTGTCGGACTAAAGTAGCAGGCTCTCTTGTAGTGATTGTCTGCTCTGGTAGTGAATTATTGACATATTCAATAGTTTGGTCTAAATGGACACACTGGATCTCTCCGCAGCCCCTCCCTGAAGCATTTCACCCTGAACAAAAGCGTGCGACTACTTGTAGAGATTCTGGCTTCTTCTGAACACAACATGCTGCCCTGGGCGCTCCGGGGCACCAAGGACCCATTGCTTTTAAGAAAAAACTAAAAACATCGCTCTTTAGCTTAAGATCTGTGTGCATTTTTTTCTCTTTCCGGAGCAAGTATCGGGACACTCCTAAGTAGCCGTACGCTGTATAAATTAAATATAACAGAACAATATTGATTCAAAGTCACTTTAAATCATGTTTTTCAGGCCAAGGCTGGGAAAGCTCAAAGGTCTTAAGCAATCATAGACAGGTTCCACCCTTGACACCCTAGATTTGCCATTCACAGGAGACAATGAAATAGGAGAGACGCAGCACTGACGAGTACAGCCCAGAAAAGGGGGGTAAACTTTAAAGACAGCATCGAGTTGGGCCTTTCAGATGGAACCGGTTGAAGACACTGATTGTTGGGCAGGCTCTGGCTTGAAGCGCACAAGCTCCCTTCACTCTCACCTCCTATTCTGCTTTTCAAATTACAAAACTGCAATTAAAAACCGGTAAACAAGTCAACAAGCTCGGGGAGGGAAGCACACATTGCAGGCCCGCAGGGCTTTTCTTCAAAAGCTAATTTGCAATATTTGAATAATTAAGCCAACGCTGAATCCACCCTTTTCCCATGAGTTTGAAGAGAGCCACCCCATCAATATAGGGAGACCCCTCCCCCTCCCCCTTTGAGACTTCCCTGGTCACAGAATGATGCAGCCACGAGCCTCAGAAACCGCCTGCGAACAGGAAATCAATTTCTAATTTCTTTTGATAACACCTAGGCTGGCCTGTCAGCAGCTTTCCTCTTCACTGCCCCTCCTGCTGTCTCCAGTGTTAGGGCTGCTCTCCAATGCTGGAGTGTCGGGCCTTCATTGCCTCAGCAGAGACACTCCCGTCACTGCCAGTGGACACCCCCTTTCTCTTATTTCAGGCTGTTAAATGTCACCTGGGAACCTCAGATGCTTCATTAGGCAAGAGAAATGGGGGAGCAGAGAATATATCCATATTTGCTGTCAGTGCCCATTGCAGAGCTCCTGGCTTTTGACAGGATGGCGGCCATCTTGAAATATCTGTGCTCCGAGCACCGCCTCAGCTCCCTGCACCCCCTTCCCTCGAGACCCAATTTATGGCTAATATTCAAATACCTGCTGAAGCTGCATATGTACTCGGTAACAGGAAGGGGTTTAAGGGACATTTCTCTTCTCATGGGAGGACTGATGCTGTTCAAAAAGCTCCCAGGAGACAAAGGTACGTATCTCGAGCTCTCCCCTGGTGCAGCACTCTGTCCTGTGTTTCACAAACGCTTTTCTATGACCCACCCTCTCTTTTTAGTTTTAGAAGTCTAAGGGGGTTAATAACCAGCCCCTTGCGTCTTCCGTATGTCACTTTTTCCCATGTTAAAAATGACGCAAAGGTTGTGCAAGATGCTTGTAAAGAAGACTTCTAGGTTAGGGGTCAATGTTCCAGTGAGCACCATTGCTGACTGGTGATTGGCTCAGGTAGGAAGGATGGCTGAGTGAAGGCATAAAGGTTGATTGTGCCCTGGAGGAAACGAGTTATCCTGAGTGCTGAAGCTATGTTTATGCAGATCTTACTGACAGTTCTGAAAAGGAGATTGTACTGGGGCAAAGAGCGAGTCTCACCGTTTTATGAGGTGCCTGGAAATAATATGAAGCAAACACAATGATTTGAGCCATCTTAAACAGAGGGCTGCCTTCCAGACTTCAGAGATCTGTTGGTCGGGGCAGTAACGAGGCAATAGGGACATAAGCCAGAGCATCTAGAAATACGCGGGTTCAACCCCGCAACGCCCTCAGGGTTCATGCAAGCTTGCATCAACTGGAGGTTATTGAGGCCTCCGTGGGGTCCTTGATGAACATGATGTGGGTTTGAGAAATGGTGAAGTCACCTGTTGAGTCCCCGACTGGTATTTTGCTGCTTCTGCCATTGCATCCAGATATATGATACAACAAGCAACATTACACATACAACAAGCCAAGACTATTGGCTGTGCCAATGGTTGTTAGCTTCATACCCTAAATAGGACCAACTATGGCTTCCTTGTATATCACATTCAAAATGCTTCAGTTCTGAAATGGTGAGACTCTGAAAGAACCATAGCGAGTCTCTATGAAGTTACATCAAGGGCACTGAAGGTGGCGCTGCTGCAGAGTTCGAAAGAAACATTTCACCCTGAGGGTGAGGGCAAAAGTGGAAACCGAGAGGGACCCGTCTCAGCTCGTGCGTTTTAGAACTGCCGGTGCTGAGCACCGGCAGGAACCGGTCCATTTAAAGCCCGCACATCTCACAGAGCTTTAATGGCCTGTGGGGCTGGGGCCCGGGGGGAGGGCTCTCTGCGCAGAAGGGGCTTCACGGAGCGCACATGGGAGGCCCGGGTCATGTCTGCCTTATTGAATGAATGCCCCCTGAACAAGGCTGTAACCGCTTCATAACCGACCCAGGGCGCCTCGACGCTGCCTGCGAGGATCTGGCCTGTCACTCGCTGCTCCGGCCATGGCTGTGCGCCGTCACATTCATCAGTGCAGGCCAGGGTCGGATTGGGATCACAATTCGGCCCGGGCACTGACGAAAAAAGTGGCCCACATTCAAGGGGCGTGGCCCATATTTAAGGGGCGTGGCCCACATTCAAGGGGCGTGCCCTTTCATGAAACACCATTTGCACAGACAAGGAATGAAAGTGGGAGGAAACTGTTCCTAGCACCCGGCTCACCAGCCGACACACTAAGATATACTCCCAGCACCAGGCTCACCAGCCGACACTGAGATATACTCCTAGCACCTGGCTCACCAGCCGACACTGAGATATACTCCCAGCACCTGGCTCACCAGCCAACACAGAGATATACTCCCAGCACCTGGCTCACCAGACGACACTGAGATATACTCCCAGCACCCGGCTCACCAGCCGACACAGAGATATACTCCCAGCACCTGGCTCACCAGACCACACTGAGATATACTCCCAGCACCTGGCTCACCAGACGACACTGAGATATACTCCTTGCACCTGGCTCAGCAGCCGACACTGAGATATACTGCCAGCACCTGGCTCAACAACCGACACTGAGATATTCTCCTAGCACCTGGCTCACCAGCCAACACTGAGATATACTGCCAGCACCTGGCTCACCAGCCGACACTGAGATATACTCCTAGCACCCGGCTCACCAGCCGACACACTAAGATATACTCCCAGCACCTGGCTCACCAGCCGACACTGAGATACACTCCTAGCACCCGGCTCACCAGCCGACACACTAAGATATACTCCCAGCACCTGGCTCACCAGCCGACACTGAGATATACTCCCTGCACCTGGCTCACCAGCTGACACTGAGATATACTCCCAGCACCTGGCTCACCAGCGGACACTGAGATATACACCTAGCACCTTCCCTTCTGCAGAAACTCCTAGCACCTGGCTCACCAGCTGACACTGAGATATACTCCCAGCACCTGGCTCACCAGCCGACACTGAGATATACTCCCAGCACCTGGCTCACCAGCCGACACTGAGATATACTCCCAGCACCTGGCTCACCAGCCGACACTGAGATATACTCCCAGCACCTGGCTCACCAGCCGACACTGAGATATACTCCCAGCTCCTGGCTCACCAGCCGACACTGAGATATACTCCCAGCACCTGGCTCACCAGCCGACACTGAGATATACTCCCAGCACCTGGCTCACCAGCCGACACTGAGATATACTCCCAGCACCTGGCTCACCAGCCGACACTGAGATATACTCCCAGCACCTGGCTCACCAGCCGACACTGAGATATACTCCTGGCTCACCAGCCGACACTGAGATATACTCCCAGCACCTGGCTCACCAGCGGACACTTAGCTCTACTCCCAGCACCCGGCTCACCAGCCGACACTGAGATATACTCCCAGCTCCTGGCTCACCAGCTGACACTGAGATATACTCCCAGCACCTGGCTCACCAGCGGACACTTAGCTCTACTCCCAGCACCCGGCTCACCAGCCGACACTGACATATACTCCCAACAGCCGACACTGAGATATACTCCCAGCACCTGGCTCACCAGCCGACACTGAGATATACTCCCAGCACCTGGCTCACCAGCGGACACTTAGCTCTACTCCCAGCACCCGGCTCACCAGCCGACACTGAGATATACTCCCAGCACCTGGCTCACCAGCGGACACTGAGCTCTACTCCCAGCACCTGGCTCACCAGACGACACTGAGATATACTCCCAGCACCTGGCTCACCAGCTGACACTGAGATATACTCCCAGCACCTGGCTCACCAGCCGACACTGACATATACTCCCAGCAGCCGACACTGAGATATACTCCCAGCACCTGGCTCACCAGCCGACACTGAGATATACTCCCAGCACCTGGCTCACCAGCGGACACTGAGATATATACCTAGCACCTTCCCTTCTGCAGAAACTCCTAGCACCTGGCCCTTCTGCTGATGCTGAGCTTTGCTCCTAGCACCTGGCCCTACTAACGACTGAGATATACTCCCAGCACCTGGCCCTTTCACGGACACTAAGATGTACTCCTAACACCTCAGCTACCAATGTGTCTCAGCTGTTGTGGCCCTGTGCTGTGAACAGGGAGTCAGCCAATTGACCCCTGGAGTCTCTTGTCTTTGGCTGGGATATGGAGACGACGTCCCAATGGGCAGGACACAGCAGGCACAGCCGCTCTTCTTTGCTAGCCACCAGGTCCAACTGCAGGCACGTGGGAGCTCCTGGTCCGCATCGCAGCGCTGCACACCCAGAGAGCGATGCATTACTGGGTGCACGACCCCTCGGAACCTGGAAAGACCACGGCAGACGCTCGAATAAAACATCTTGAAGCGCGCCTCGCAGAGGGGGGAATGAGGAGGCGTGAAAACTGCACACATCAGTGAACCTCTGGAACGGCCCACGTGTGCATGTGCGTCACGTGGTTGGCACGCACGCACGCACGTGTAAAATGACACTTCAGTACATTGTAATGCATTTTTTGTTAAAAGAAGAACACGTCTGGGCTTGTATCCTGTCAAATCTGACCCCACGGGGCGGCAGCGCGCGCTCAATGGGGGGGCTGCTAAAAGCTCAGCAGTTCGGATGCTTCATAAGCAGTACACCGGGGTCAGAGGTCAGAGACCTCTGAATACAGTTACAAGAATGACCGTGTCAGAGATCATTAGAGAGCATTTACACCGACCCCTTGGGGTCAAGGGTCAGTGTCACTAAACTCACCTGGCTGGAGATCCCACATGACCTGGGCGGGGCAGAGTGTAATTACAAGGCTCGGCCTCACGGACTCCAGAGGGTGGCCAACCAGAACTCACAAGCATCTCACACCTCACACCAGGCCCGGCTAAATATTATCACTCTCAAAAAGTGTTTTTTCCATGTAATGCTCCTTTGATGGGAAGAGGAGGTTTTGGAGGTGGATCCTCCCCTAATGCCAATTCATGGGCAGTTTGCAAAGCTCCAATGTCAGCGACTTGAAATATAGATGACGGTTGGGATTCACTACTGATGGTTGTAGCTCGTTCCTGTGCGTTAGTCAGTTTGAAATGCTTTTTCAGTTTTAACTTCCGAATAAACTTAAAAACGTCTATTCTGGTCTGCACATAATTGTAGGAATTATTGGGGCAAAAGGATATCCACTACTCCTCTCCAGTGCACCTTATCTCACAGCTGACCTTGGGCCCCAGCCCCATATCAGGCACCATTGGGCTCCACTTTCATTTTGCCTGGTAAAAAAATTAGAAAAATCACCTTCAAACTTAAAACGTTGAATATATCAGTAAATGTAATTAGCACACTCTTTAAAGTATGTTCCACAGTAGCCCTTATGACCTGACTGCTAATTAAATAAACAAAAACAGAAAGGCCGTGACAGGCCCGCCTTTATCGCTGACGCGAAAGTCTTATTTGGCGCCACACCAATAACCTCTTTCTCCTTAAATACCTTTACTACCACCTTCCGAAAGTGCCCCTCATCCCTCCATGACCCCCCTCCTCCTCGGATTTCCTCACTGCCTCACGCCACAAGTGCCCCTCATAGCCCCATAGCCCCTCCCCCTCATGACCGCCTCCTTCGAGACCAGTACCCCTTATCTATCTGTAGCCCCTCTGTAGCCCCTCCCACTCATGACCTAATCGTCTGACTCCCTCATTACCACCCTCCACCAGTGCCCCTCATCTCTCCCCCTCCACCCCATGACCTCTTCCTCGGATTCCCTCACTGCCACCCTCCAACAGTGCCCCTCATCGCTCCATAGCCCCTCCCACTACCTCCTCCTCGGATTCCCTCACTGCCACCCTCCAACTGTGCCACTCATCGCTCCATAGCCCCTCCCACTACCTCCTCCTCGGATTCCCTCACTGCCACCCTCCAACAGTGCCCCTCATCGCTCGTTAGCCCCTCCCACTACCTCCTCCTCGGATTCCCTCACTGCCGCCCTCCAACTGTGCCACTCATCTTTACGTAGCCCCTCTCTCATATGCATTTCATTTGTTGTATAGTGCGACTCATATCAGTGTAGTGTGTGTCAGTATTTAGCATCACACACCCATTATGCACAGACAATGAATCATACAAGTATGTAAATCAGTCTATTGGGATTGTCACATAAACCAATGAGGATTACAAGGTCTATGAATCACATGTCATCCATACTGGTGGGCAGTATATTTTAACAGGGTTTGGTCTGGGGAAACAAAACCTTAGGATTTAAAGAGTATTCCATGGGGGTCAGCTTTACTGATACAAATGTATATCTGTCCAAACATACTCATTTTAGCAACATTAGAATAACGAAAGACCGGGGAAGTTCTAACTATATCACAAAACAAAAAATGCGAAGTACTAACTATACCATTCATGTTTGTAGGCAGCTCTTAGATGACAGTTCATAGGTCACTGTCCTATGATACGATTGTAACTTCTGAACTCCAAGTAACACAAGGATCTCTGCGACAAAGGCAGTAAACCACTGAGCTATCCAGATACAATACAGTTCATTTGCATTTAAAAACTACTAACAGACAATTGATTGCTCTCCAGAATGTTCATTAATCACCAGCGTTATCTGGGCATTTGGTAATGTCTTATTGTTGTCCTGCACCGGCCATGATCAAGATAAAAACCGTTTAAATGAAGCTCACACAAAGTATGTGTCCTGCTGGGCATGGGCAGATTTCAAAAAGAAAAAAATGTAGCAACACATTCTCTTACCTGCTCCATTAGTCAAACTTAGTGTCACAGCCTGATGTGATAAGCCACTGCAGGGGTTAGGAAAGGTGACTAAGAATAAACAAACTTCTTTTCGCCTGAGCTGCGTAGAGAAAGAACGCAGCAGGACAGTAGGCAAAGGTTACCAAAGGTTACCAGTCTCAAAGAAAGGATTTGTCACCTTTCACTGTGCCGAGATGAAGGTGTGAAAAAAGTAAACAAAGCCTCGTTAACATGTTAATGGTCTTCAAAGACCTGTGAAGTACTCAGGTGATGGGCTGCGATAACCTCTAAAACTGTCTGTATGTGCGCGCCAGGGAAAGCTGTCTCGGCCCGGGCTGACACACACGACTTGCACGTTGCGCGCCTGCCTTCAGCCCTCACTACTGAGGGCCAAGGCTACTGTTTGGGTGGGCCAGGCTTATATTTGGGTGGGCCTGGCCCACCCGGCCCACTCGCTAGAACCGGGCCTGCCTCACACCAGAAGTGAAAACAATCCACCGTGGAGCTCTAAAGGAGAGAAGTGCACCGTTCCTCGCATCCACAGAATCAAAGCTTGCCTCTTGGTCTGGCAAAGCAGGGCTGAAAGTGTGAGCCACAAGCCTGAGGGAAAGTCCACCCCCCCAGAGTCCGGTACCACCCACCTCACAGCCAAGCATGACAGGCACACACAGGAGTGTCGCCCCGCTGCTTCTCGTAGTGTGTGAAGCAAAAACACAACATGGTAATAACTTTTTAAAATGGTAATACCTTAGTTATTACCATGTTATGCTTGCGTTGCGAGCGGGCAGGTGGGGCTGCTCTGGGGAGGAGTGGTTTGCCCACTCCTGAGTGCACAATACCTGGTCAGCCCTCTCGGGCACTCAAACCAGTCATGTGCACTCTCCCCTTCTGCATGCAGGCTGCAGCAGCCTGCAGGGAGAACATGCCCACCCACCCACCCCGGGCTCAGCGCTGTATCACAGCACTCAGGGCAATCACAATGCTGGGAGGGGCAGGGTGACTGCCTGCTTCCTGTTCCTGAAGGATGCAGGAGAGCAGCTGCCCTGCACCTGTGCCTGGGTAAACGGTCACACGACGCAAACAATGCAGAGTCAGCTGCCCTGCACCTGTGCCTGGGTGTAAGGTCACACGAAGCAAACAATGCAGAGTCAGCTGCCCTGCACCTGTGCCTGGGTGCACGGTCACACGACGCAAACGGTGCAAAGTCAGCTGCCCTGCACCTGTGCCTGGGTGCACGGTCACACGACGCAAACAATGCAGAGTCAGCTGCCCTGCACCTGTGCCTGGGTGCACGGTCACACGACGCAAACAATGCAGAGTCAGCTGCCCTGTGCCTGGGTGCACGGTCACACGACGCAAACAATGCAGAGTCAGCTGCCCTGCACCTGTGCCTGGGTGCACAGTCACACAACGCAAACCGTGCAGAGTCAGCTGCCCTGCACCTGTGCCTGGGTGCACGGCCACACGACGCAAACAATGCAGAATCAGCTGCCCTGCACCTGTGCCTGGGTGCACGGTCACACGACGCAAACAATGCAGAGTCAGCTGCCCTGTGCCTGGGTGCACGGCCACACAACGCAAACCGTGCAGAGTCAGCTGCCCTGCACCTGTGCCTGGGTGCAAGGTCACACGAAGCAAACAATGCAGAGTCAGCTGCCCTGCACCTGTGCCTGGGTGCACGGTCACACGACGCAACCGTGCAGAGTCAACTGTCCTGCACCTGTGCCTGGGTGCACGGTCACACGACGCAAACCGTGCAGAGTCAGCTGCCCTGCACCTGTGCCTGGGTGCAAGGTCACATGACGCAAACCGTGCAGAGTCAACTGCCCTGCACCTGTGCCTGAGTGCACGGCCACACAAAGCAAACTATGCAGAGTCAGCTGCCCTGCACCTGTGCCTGGGTGCACGGTCACACGACGCAACCGTGCAGAGTCAACTGCCCTGCACCTGTGCCTGGGTGCACGGCCACACGACGCAAACCGTGCAGAGTCAGCTGCCCTGCACCTGTGCCTGGGTGCACGGCCACACGACGCAAACCGTGCAGAGTCAGCTGCCCTGCACCTGTGCCTGGGTGCACGGCCACACGACGCAAACCGTGCAGAGTCAGCTGCCCTGCACCTGTGCCTGGGTGCACGGTCACACGACGCAAACAATGCAGAGTCAGCTGCCCTGCACCTGTGCCTGGGTGCACGGCCACACGACGCAAACCGTGCAGAGTCAGCTGCCCTGCACCTGTGCCTGAGTGCACGGCCACACAAAGCAAACTATGCAGAGTCAGCTGCCCTGCACCTGTGCCTGGGTGCACGGTCACACGACGCAACCGTGCAGAGTCAACTGCCCTGCACCTGTGCCTGGGTGCACGGCCACACGACGCAAACCGTGCAGAGTCAGCTGCCCTGCACCTGTGCCTGGGTGCACGGCCACACGACGCAAACCGTGCAGAGTCAGCTGCCCTGCACCTGTGCCTGGGTGCACGGCCACACGACGCAAACCGTGCAGAGTCAGCTGCCCTGCACCTGTGCCTGGGTGCACGGTCACACGACGCAAACAATGCAGAGTCAGCTGCCCTGCACCTGTGCCTGGGTGCACGGCCACACGACGCAAACCGTGCAGAGTCAGCTGCCCTGCACCTGTGCCTGGGTGCACAGTCACACGACGCAAACAATGCAGAGTCAGCTGCCCTGCATCTATGCCTGGGTGCACGGTCAAACGACGCAAACAATGCAGAGTCAGCTGCCCTGCACCTGTGCCTGGGTGCACGGTCACACGACGCAAACAATGCAGAGTCAGCTGCCCTGCATCTATGCCTGGGTGCACGGTCACATGATGCAAACTGTGCAGAGTCAGCTGCCCTGCACCTGTGCCTGGGTGCACGGTCACACAACGCAACCGTGCAGAGTCAACTGCCCTGCACCTGTGCCTGGGTGCACGGTCACACGAAGCAAACAATGCAGAGTCAGCTGCCCTGCACCTGTGCCTGGGTGCACGGTCACACGACGCAACCGTGCAGAGTCAACTGCCCTGCACCTGTGCCTGGGTGCAAGGTCACATGATGCAAACCGTGCAGAGTCAGCTGCCCTGCACCTGTGCCTGGGTGCACGGTCACATGATGCAAACTGTGCAGAGTCAGCTGCCCTGCACCTGTGCCTGGGTGCATGGTCACACGACGCAAACCGTGCAGAGTCAGCTGCCCTGCACCTGTGCCTGGGTGCACGGCCACACGACGCAAACCGTGCAGAGTCAGCTGCCCTGCATCTATGCCTGGGTGCACGGTCACACGACGCAAACAATGCAGAGTCAGCTGCCTTGCACCTGTGCCTGGGTGCATGGTCACACGACGCAAACAATGCAGAGTCAGCTGCCCTGCACCTGTGCCTGGGTGCACGGTCACACGACGCAAACAATGCAGAGTCAGCTGCCTTGCACCTGTGCCTGGGTGCATGGTCACACGACGCAAACAATGCAGAGTCAGCTGCCCTGCACCTGTGCCTGGGTGCACGGTCACACGACGCAAACAATGCAGAGTCAGCTGCCCTGCATCTATGCCTGGGTGCACGGTCACATGATGCAAACTGTGCAGAGTCAGCTGCCCTGCACCTGTGCCTGGGTGCACGGTCACACGACGCAACCGTGCAGAGTCAACTGTCCTGCACCTGTGCCTGGGTGCACGGTCACACGAAGCAAACTATGCAGAGTCAGCTGCCCTGCACCTGTGCCTGGGTGCACGGTCACACGACGCAACCGTGCAGAGTCAACTGCCCTGCACCTGTGCCTGGGTGCACGGTCACACGACGCAAACGGTGCAGAGTCAGCTGCCCTGCACCTGTGCCTGGGTGCACGGCCACACGACGCAAACCGTGCAGAGTCAGCTGCCCTGCACCTGTGCCTGGGTGCACAGTCACACGACGCAAACAATGCAGAGTCAGCTGCCCTGCATCTATGCCTGGGTGCACGGTCACACGACGCAAACAATGCAGAGTCAGCTGCCCTGCACCTGTGCCTGGGTGCACAGTCACACGACGCAAACAATGCAGAGTCAGCTGCCCTGCATCTATGCCTGGGTGCACGGTCACACGACGCAAACAATGCAGAGTCAGCTGCCTTGCACCTGTGCCTGGGTGCACGGCCACACGACGCAAACAATGCAGAGTCAGCTGCCCTGCATCTATGCCTGGGTGCACGGTCACATGATGCAAACTGTGCAGAGTCAGCTGCCCTGCACCTGTGCCTGGGTGCACGGTCACACAACGCAACCGTGCAGAGTCAACTGCCCTGCACCTGTGCCTGGGTGCACGGCCACACGACGCAAACCGTGCAGAGTCAGCTGCCCTGCACCTGTGCCTGGGTGCACGGTCACACGACGCAAACAATGCAGAGTCAGCTGCCTTGCACCTGTGCCTGGGTGCATGGTCACACGACGCAAACAATGCAGAGTCAGCTGCCCTGCACCTGTGCCTGGGTGCATGGTCACACGACGCAAACAATGCAGAGTCAGCTGCCTTGCACCTGTGCCTGGGTGCATGGTCACACGACGCAAACAATGCAGAGTCAGCTGCCTTGCACCTGTGCCTGGGTGCATGGTCACACGACGCAAACAATGCAGAGTCAGCTGCCCTGCACCTGTGCCTGGGTGCATGGTCACACGACGCAAACAATGCAGAGTCAGCTGCCCTGCACCTGTGCCTGGGTGCACGGTCACACGACGCAAACAATGCAGAGTCAGCTGCCTTGCACCTGTGCCTGGGTGCATGGTCACACGACGCAAACAATGCAGAGTCAGCTGCCCTGCACCTGTGCCTGGGTGCACGGTCACACGACGCAAACAATGCAGAGTCAGCTGCCCTGCATCTATGCCTGGGTGCACGGTCACATGATGCAAACTGTGCAGAGTCAGCTGCCCTGCACCTGTGCCTGGGTGCACGGTCACACGACGCAACCGTGCAGAGTCAACTGTCCTGCACCTGTGCCTGGGTGCACGGTCACACGAAGCAAACTATGCAGAGTCAGCTGCCCTGCACATGTGCCTGGGTGCACGGTCACACGACGCAACCGTGCAGAGTCAACTGCCCTGCACCTGTGCCTGGGTGCACGGCCACACGACGCAAACAATGCAGAGTCAGCTGCCTTGCACCTGTGCCTGGGTGCACGGTCACACGACGCAAACAATGCAGAGTCAGCTGCCTTGCACCTGTGCCTGGGTGCATGGTCACACGACGCAAACAATGCAGAGTCAGCTGCCTTGCACCTGTGCCTGGGTGCATGGTCACACGACGCAAACAATGCAGAGTCAGCTGCCCTGCACCTGTGCCTGGGTGCACGGTCACACGACGCAAACAATGCAGAGTCAGCTGCCCTGCATCTATGCCTGGGTGCACGGTCACACGACGCAAACAATGCAGAGTCAGCTGCCCTGCACCTGTGCCTGGGTGCATGGTCACACGACGCAAACAATGCAGAGTCAGCTGCCCTGCACCTGTGCCTGGGTGCACGGTCACACGACGCAAACAATGCAGAGTCAGCTGCCCTGCACCTGTGCCTGGGTGCACGGTCACACGACGCAAACAATGCAGAGTCAGCTGCCTTGCACCTGTGCCTGGGTGCATGGTCACACGACGCAAACAATGCAGAGTCAGCTGCCCTGCACCTGTGCCTGGGTGCACGGTCACACGACGCAAACAATGCAGAGTCAGCTGCCCTGCATCTATGCCTGGGTGCACGGTCACATGATGCAAACTGTGCAGAGTCAGCTGCCCTGCACCTGTGCCTGGGTGCACGGTCACACGACGCAACCGTGCAGAGTCAACTGTCCTGCACCTGTGCCTGGGTGCAAGGTCACACGACGCAAACAATGCAGAGTCAGCTGCCCTGCATCTATGCCTGGGTGCACGGTCACATGATGCAAACTGTGCAGAGTCAGCTGCCCTGCACCTGTGCCTGGGTGCACGGCCACACGACGCCAGGGCCGGCCCAAGGCATGTGCAAACTGTGCACCTGCACAGGGCCGCCAAACCCGAGGGGCCGCCACGACGACTGACCGAGCTGAGGATCGGATTTGGATCTATCACTGGCGGCCCCCTGGCAGGATTTCCAAACTCCAAAATAACTATAATCACTGGCGGCCCCCAAGCCTCTTTCATAAATTAAAGGATGCACGGCCTCCTCTTGAATTAAATGGTGTGCCCCGCCCCCAGTGCCAGAGTATTTCGTCAGAAAAGGTGATTGATTCCTGGCGCCCGCGCCGCTGACGTCACATCCTGCTTCCGTTTGTTTGAGGCTGGCTAGAGCTATTTGCGCAAACGTATGTCGCTCGCACCAGAGCTGCCTGCTTGCACCGTCCCGCCGCATCCTGTTCAGCTATCAGAAGAGCTGCAGTTAAAATCAAACAGCCACCCTCCCCCTTGCCCCTCTCGTGCCACGGAAAACTAATTTGCAGAGAGACCGTCCTCGCCACAGAGAGGCCAATAATCTTCATTCCTCAATCCCTGAACAAGTTGGTTCTACTACCCGATTCATGCCATGTCTGTTCCAGTGTGAAAGACAATGATCTGTCTCCTAGGCTTAAAGACAATGAGGTAACGTGTGTTAATTTTTTTCAGTGTAATAGGGTTGATTTACACTTATTGGGGCATCTGCAATGTCCTTAAAACGTTAATAGTAGAGAAACACTTTAGAAAAGAGTGATCAGTGGTCCATTGCAGGTCACTGCTGAAAATATAGTGTTAAGAGGCATGCTTTTCTGAATTGACTTGGAATGAAATGCGATCCAGACCGTGGACATTTAAAAATATTTTATTTCAGCAATACTGAAAGCGGGAACGGGATTACCTGTATTTACTGGCAGCCAGGTGCTTTTCGAACAGATTAAAAGTATTAAGGCTGCTGGCGTCCGATATATGTAAATACAGCTGCATATTAATTTCAAATAAATGTGTGCCTAGGGGTAATTATAAAGCGCTCTGATACCCCATAGGGTCTTGTTCGCGCTATACAAAATGGCAAAGTAAAATAAAAGTATACTTTGAGACTGAACCTCACAAGTCTAAACTTAAGCACCACGAGGCCTGTTTCGCTAGATAGCCAGAGGCCTGCTGAGCAGCAAAAGCCTTAAACTGGAGCGAACAGTCAGAGACAGGGGTCTTGTGCACACAGAGTCAGAGCCATGGGTCTGAATGATACATTTGAGGGGTGCTGCACAGAGTTTGGGGCCTGGGCGCACTGTATGCAGTCTGAAGCTTGCTGTACATAGACATCCTGTCGCATGTAGGCAGAGTCTGAGAGATGCGGCCTGAGCCGTGATCTCTAAGGTCTGCTGCACCCAGTTATACAGTACACACAGACGCAAGCTTCCTGCACCCATACAGCATAGCACACAGTTCACTGTGCACACAGACGCAAGCCTCCTGCATGCAAAGAGCAACATGCACAGCTACACGGTGCACACAAACGCAAGCCTCTTGCACCCATACAGCATAGCGCACAGTTCACTGTGCACACAGACGCAAGCCTCCTGCACCCATACAGCATAGCGCACAGTTCACTGTGCACACAGACGCAAGCCTCCTGCATGCACATAGCACCGTGCACAGCTAGAGTGTGTACACAGACGCAAGCCTCCTGCACCCATAAACCATAGCGCACAGCTACACTGTGCACACAGACGCTAGCCTACTGCATCTATACAGTATAGTGCAGAGCTACACTGGGCACACAGTTGCAAGCCTCCTGCATGCACATAGCATTGTGCACAGCTACACTGTGCACACAGATGCAAGCCACCTTCACGCAAACAGCCTCACACAGCTGTACACTCTATGGTTCCCACTGCTACACACAGAATTAACCTGCAGTCTATTATACATAGAAAGTAAGGCCTGCAGCCAAAAGGGGTAGTGCAATAAATGCTGGACGGTTTGAGGCCTTCTGCTCATGGGGCCAAGACCTGATGCGTGCAGTGCTCCTAGTCATACAGAGATCCGAGGGCACACCAAACTCAGCAGTCATTACTCTTTCTGCAAAGTTGTGCCACTCATTTAATTTACTTTATTAGGCGCGCGTGGATTCTGATATTTGTTTCCCTTGCCTTCATTGCGTGATTTTGCTTGCGAGAAAGTGTCACTCATAGTTGTTGAATGTCACTCATAATTACACTGAAATTATAAAAATGTCACACACGGCAATCTGAAATCTTGGCAGCTCAACAGATGTTTCCTTGTCTGTGCATCTTCAGGGTGGGGCATAGGGTGGGACTGGTGACCAATGCCATACAGTCATGCGCATTGCGCAGCAGCACAATTAAAAGTGCACGTGAGGAGTGAGGTGAGGCATCCCAGAACCCAGCCAAACTACTGAGCAAGGTCGTCACCGTGCCGCGCCCCTGCCTTTGTCCTCTTCTGCTGCCCGCTTGCGCCTGCCACTGAAGCTGTCGGCCAGGCCTCAGGGGAGTCTGTCCGAGCCCGATCAGGAGTGGTCCGTGGTGCCGAGAAGCCTCGGTGAGTGGGTGGGTAGGGTGGGAATTAAACCATCCGCAGCTTCTTCCTCTTGAGCCCCTGCACGCCTATTCTTTCTACCCCTTTAAATCCCTATCTCCTTAAACCCTTTATCCCTGTAGCCCCTCTCGCTTTAAACATTTTTTCACCCCCTTAATTCCTCCATTCCCTGGGTAGTCTCTGCAGCCCCACCTTCACCTCTTACAATGATGGCCTTAGATCAGGGTGTAACACACTGTTGCCACATACCTAGGAAGTAGATACTTTGGTGGTGAATGAGGAGGAGGTGGGGTGTGTGCAGTGCAAGTCCTCACTTGTACAGTACCTCCGATCAACTAAACTAGAACTTGGAGTTTTAGTCCTCCAGGAACTGAAGAACGCTCCCACTGCACCCGTGCCTCTCCCCTTCTCCCCCACCATGGATGCCAAACCAAAGTGCTAAACACTCATGTATTGAGGGAGGTACAGGGCGCTCCCACAGGGACAAACACATTGGGGCGATCACCCAGAGCTTCGGATATGGTCAGGGGTCACATAGAGAAACAAGCGCTCCCACAAAACCCTAAAGGTCTTCCAAACCCCCTGCCTTCAGATTAGTTGGATCAGCCCATACCCTGAACTCCCCTGGTGGTTTCTCTCACCAGGTATCTAGGCCACTCCGTATGCGAATCCCTGTGGGGTCCTTACCACTAAGAGGACTACCCGCGAGGAGAACGGGGAATCCTCACATTGGCAGCCAGTGCAGGCATGTGTATCATGATGAAGGAAGCTGCCTTCTGTGCCTTCTTAAGATGGCGGATCTAGGGAATGGGCTACCTGTTATTCCTACTTCTAGGATACCAGTGCCGGTGTTGCCGGGAGTTATTGCAACCACCCCAGAGAAGGGCACCGTGTTGACCTAGTGCTTTGCCCACCACCAGATTTGGAGCAGTGCTTAATTTGCATAAAAAATAAATGCCAGGGCTGTCATCAGGAGGGCACGGCACATTGCCCCTGCCAACTGTAGCCAGTGATAGTGACAGCACAAGTACTAACATTCACACTCTTACAAGAGTGACAGTTCGGACTGTTTCAGGCCCCAAAACAATAAGAATGTCTTGGGTGGCAGGAAATATTCGATTTTAATGTATATTGAGTTAATAATTAACTGTTGCTAGGGTCATCTCTAAATTAGCCAGACTGTATGGTATTTCTGAGCTACGTGCTACATAAGCTCAACCCAGTGAGCGCTATTACATGTCTGCATGTGGTGTACATTATTGTTAAGTGTTTTTGGGTGCTACAGTGCACCACAACAGTCAGCTGTATGCTCTGTGAGGTGCACATTCAACATACATTTGTAAACTGCTTACAGAGGCTTAGTTTTTTTCTTCTTCCAGTACCCCCTGGGCCCCCACTCTGCCTATTCCTTGCATTTGAAATGTACATTTAATACTGTAGTGTGAGAATGCTTCTCATGAAAAGGAATATAAAGTAGGCTTGCTAAAAGAAAAATGTCAGCTATGTGTTTAAAGAGCCTGGAATGACCTCGTCTTGGCACTAAATAGGGTTATAAATAAAAAAGTATGTATTCATTTGTAATGTGACTTTTGTGTCTTTGTTCCCTTTAATTATCAGTCATGGATCTAATCATTCAGACAGCCCTAGAACACAATTAAAGTGCATTCTATTTATATTTGCTGTTCGGAGTACGCATCGATAAGTGCTCAAAATACGGCTTTAGGTGACGGCTTATTTTTGTAGGTGGGGCAAAGTAGTAGGTGGTGCGTCGGGCACTCGGGGGCCCCCTCATTGTGCTTTGCAGGGGGGCCCCCTCATGTTTCGTTACGCCACTGGCTTTATTAATGTCTATTCCGACCTCGCTCTAGTCTGTCTCTGGCTGGCTCACTTTGTACCTCTCAGCCCCTCCCTTTGCCTTCACACGTCTTCGTGTTCCGCTGCTCCCTGCATGGCTGAGCCTTTCACCTTCTAAACCCCGGCTCTTCCGGGGGGCCTCCACCTACGCTCCCTGCACAGGGCCACCATGAGCCTAGAGTCGGCCCTGACGACGCAAACCGTGCAGAGTCAGCTGCCCTGCACCTGTGCCTGGGTGCACGGTCACACGACGCAAACCGTGCAGCAGTTCAGCGCACGTGCCTGGCTGCACTAAGCAGGAGGCAAACAGTGCAGTAGACACGTGATATTCAGCCAGCTCGCGCGCTGCATGGATCCCCATGAAGCCCCGCCTCGAGGCGCTAGTTAGGCCTCTGCTGTGCAGAGTGTCAGCGGTTCCGCCTCATTTGACGCTGTTCATCCATAGCAGACACTCTGCTCAGAGCCGCCTGCTGCGGGCAGCGGGCATCAGCACAGACGCCCTCTGAGCAGCGATTAGCCATGCCCACTTACACTCTGAGCACGAGGCAGCGCAGAGAGGCCTGGCCTCAGGGCGCTACAGCTCCATCGCCAGCTCGATGTCCCCTGGCTAACACCGCTCACATCACTACACTGCATATCAGGGACACTTCAGCGCAGGTATGATGAACCCCCGGGTTCTCCCACCCTGATACCTCTGCACTCTACAGAAATCATACCCCTGCACCGAGGTGGGAATCCCCCCCCACCCCCCCCCCCCCCCCCACCACCCCCCTCGCTCACTAGCTGGTACAAGGACCCATGTCCCATCCCTGGACCAGATAAAGAGCCCTCTCCTAGTCCATACACAGACTCCAACAAGCATCGGCTAAGCCAAGTAGTCTTTAAGGCTTTACCAATGCGTATTGTGTTTCATTGTTGTTTTTACAAAACTTATATGTGGCAGGTGCTGCTGGGCTCTCGCCAACATTTACAAATGATGCCTGAAAGTACAAGTATGTTTTTTGGTTTAAACAAACACACACTTCCGGAGCAGCCTCCAGCAATAAGAGAACTACTCAGGGTGCGCATGCGCTCCGTGAGAAACAGCAGGACGCCAAAACTCACAGGAAAGGTTAGCCAGTGGATGACGTAGACTAACCATCTTATCTATTGTAGTGGGCGGAAGAAAATGTGAAATGGTAGAACAACTGGCCAATGGACGTGGGGGGTGGGTGAAAGTCTCTCTAAATAAATATGTGCTATGTATAATTTTAGCGACATCAAGTAGCCTTGGTTAAAGACAGACGGAAACAGCAAAGCGGTCGCGCCTTATAGAGCTATTGGTTTTGCTGATGCTGTTTTGATGGCAGGGATTCTGCACTGGGAGAAGTACATTAGGGAAAGAGCAACACGGTGCTGAGGGGAGGTGAGAATTGAGTGGGGAAGCACACAAGAGCAGGAGCTAGAGTAGAGTGCGGGAGTAGAGACAGTAACATGGGGCCTGTGACGTGTCAGAGCAGGCAAGGGGAAAGCACATGAGGGAGAGAGCAACACAGAGCACATGGGAGATGGGAACAGAGGAGAGAAGCACACAAGAGAACCAACAAGAAGGAGTGCAGGAGAAGAGAAACAGCAATATGGAGCCTGTGAGGAGGGAGAGGTTACAAGGGGTAAGCACATGAGGGAGAGAGCAACACGGAGGACAGGGGAGGTGGGAACTGAGGGGATTAACACAACTGCAAGAGCAACAAGGAGTACAGGAGTAGAGAAACAGCAACATGGAGCCTGTGAGGAGGGAGAAGTTACAAGGGGTAAGCACATGAGGGAGAGAGCAACACGGAGGACAGGGGAGGGGAGAACTGAGGGGAGAAACACACAATTGCAAGAGCAACAAGGAGTGCAGGAGTGGAGAAACAGCATCATGGAGCCTGTGAGGAGGAAGAAGTTACAAGGGGTAAGCACATGAGGGAGAGAGCAACACGGAGGACAGGGGCAGTGGGAACTGAGGGGAAAAAGACACAACTGCAAGAGCAACAAGGAGTGCAGGAGTAGAGAAACAGCAACATGGAGCCTGTGAGGAGGGAGAAATTACAAGGGGTAAGCACATGAGGGAGAGAGCAACTCGGAGGACAGGGGAGGGGAGAACTGAGGGGAGAAACACACAACTGCAAGAGCAACAAGGAGTGCAGGAGTGGAGAAACAGCAACATGGAGCCTGTGAGGAGGGAGAGTTTACAAGGGGTAAGGACATGAGGGAGAGAGCAACACGGAGGACAGGGGAGGTGGGAACTGAGGGGAGAAATACACAAATGCAAGAGCAACAAGGAGTGCAGGAGTAGAGAAATAGCAACATGGAGCCTGAGAAGAGGTAGGGTAAAGCACATGTGGGAGTGAGCAACACAGAGCACAGTGTAGGTGGGAACTGAGTGTGGAAATACACAAGAGAACTAGCAAAAAGGAGTGCGGGAGAAGGGAGGGAGCAACATAAGAATTAAAATATGATGAGGGAGAGGTTACAAGAAGTAAGCACATGAGGGAGAGAGCAACACAGAGAACATGGAAGGTGGGAGCTGAGGAACGAAACACACAAGAGCAGGATAAAGGAGTGCAGGAGTAGGAAGAGCGCAACATGGAGCCTGAGATGAGGCTGAGCAAGCAAGGGCAAATCACATGAGGGAGAGAGGAACACGAAGCACAGGGGGGGGGGAACTGAGTGGAGAAGCACACAAGAGAACCAACAAAAAGGAGTGCAGGAGAAGAGGATCAGCAACATGGAGCCTGTGAGGAGGGAGAGTTTACAGGGGGTTAGGACATGAGGGAGAGAGCAACACAGAGGACAGGGGAGGTGGGAACTGAGGGGAGAAACACACAACTGCAAGAGCAACAAGGATTAATGGAGAAGAGAAACAGCAACATGGAGCATGAGAAGAGGGAGAATTTACAGGTGGTAAGGACATGAGGGAGAGAGTAACACGGAGAACAGGGGAGGTGGGAACTGAGGGGAGAAATGCACAACTTCAAGAGCAACAAGGAGTGCAGGAGAAGAGAAATAGCAACATGGAGACTGAGAAGAGGTAGGGTAAAGCACATGTTGGAGAGAGCAACACAGAGCACAGGGGAGGTGAGAGCTGAGTGTGGAAGTACACAAGAGAACCAGCAAAAAGGAGTGCAGGAGAAGGGAGAGAGCAACATGGAGCCTATGATGAGGGAGAGGTTACAAAAAGTAAGCACATGAGGGAGAGAGCAACACAGAGAACATTAAGGATGGGAGCTGAGGAAAGAAACACACAACAGGAGGAGAAAGGAGAAAGGAGTAGGAAGAGCGCAACATGGAGCCTGTGATGAGGCAGAGCAAGCAAGGGCAAAGCACATGAGGGAGAGAGGAACACGGAGCACATGGGGGAGATAACTGAGTGGGGAACCACACAAGAACAGGAATAAGGAGTGCGCGAGAAGAGAAACAGTAATATGGAGCCTGTGAGAAGGGAGAGGTTAAATGGTGTAAGCACATGAGGGAGAGAGCAACACGGAGGACGGGGAGGTGGGAACTAAGGGGAGAAACACAAAACTGCAAGAGCAACAAGGAGTGCAGGAGAAGAGAAACAGCACCATAGAGCCTAAGAGGAGGGAGAGCAGGCAAGGGCAAAGTACATGTGGGAGAGAGCAACACACAGCACAGGGAAGGTGGGAGCTGAGTGGGGAAGTACACAAGAGAGCCAGCAAAAAGGAGTGCAGGAGTAGAGAAACAGCAACATTGAGCCTGTGAGGATGGAGAGGTTACAAGGGGTAAGCACATGCGGGAGAGAGCAACACAGAGAGGAGACACAAGTTTGCAGGAGAGAACACACAAGAAAGTGAGCAACTCATAACGCTGAGAGTGTGGGGTATTTCGCTGGTAGGGTAGAGACCTGTGTCTCTATCCCTACATCAGAGTGAGAATCAAGGGCCCCTCTAACCCTGACATCAGGCAGACCAAAGCCCCTGTTTCTTCACTACAAGCAAGAATGTATCAGATCCAGGGACCTGAGCGTCGGTGCCTCAACTGTATGTGCCATCAACAACCAGACGGACATGTGTCCCTACCCCTCTACTAGGAGTGGACCATCATCTACCATCCTAGTAAATAGGGACCAGTACACCCATACACCTATCAGGAGTGAGCCAGAATCTCCCACCCCAGCCGGTAGAGACCAGTGATCCCCTCCATCTCCCAGGAGTGGACCAGTGTCTCCCACCCCAGCCTCCAGAGACCAGTGCACCCCTCCATCTACCAGGAGTGGACCAGTGTCTCCCACCCCAGCCTCCAGAGACCAGTGCACCCCTCCATCTACCAAGAGGGGACCAGTGTCTCTTACCCCAACCTCCAGAGGCCGGCACACTGCTCCATCTACCAGGAGTGAGCCAGTGTCTCCCACCCCAGCCAGCAGAGACCAGTGATCCCCTCCATCTACCAGGAGTGCCCCAGTGTCTCCCACCCCAGCCTGCAGAGACCAGCCCACTGCTCCATCTTTCAGGAGTAGACCAGTGTCTCCCACCCCAGCCTGCAGAGACCAGTGCACCCCTCCATCTACCAAGAGTGGACCAGTGTCTCCCACCTCAACCTGCAGAGACCAGTGCACCCCTCCATCTAGCAAGAGTGGACCAGTGTCTCCCACCCCAGCCTGCAGAGACCAGTGCACCCCTCCATCTATCAGGAGTCGACCTGTGTCTCCCACCCCAGCCTCCAGAGACCAGTGCACCCCTCCATCTACCAGGAGTGAGCCAGTGTGTCCCACCCCAGCCTCCAGAGGCCAGCGCACCCCTCCATCTACCAGGAGTGGACCAGTGTCTCCCACCCCAGCCTCCAGAGACCAGTGCACCCCTCCATCTACCAGGAGGGGACCAGTGCCTCTCACCTCAGCCTCCAGAGACCAGCGCACCCCTCCATCTACCAGGAGTGGACCAGTGTCTCCCACCCCAGCCTCCAGAGACCAGTGCACCCCTCCATCTACCAGTGAGCCAGTGTGTCCCACCCCAGCCTCCAGAGGCCAGCACACCCCTCCATCTACCAGGAGTGGACCAGTGTCTCCCACCCCAGCCTCCAGAGACCAGTGCACCCCTCCATCTACCAGGAGTGGACCAGTGTCTCCCACCCCAGCATCCAGACGCCAGCGCACCCCTCCATCTATCAGGAGTCGACCCGTGTCTCCCACCCCAGCCTCCAGAGGCCAGCGCACCCCTCCATCTACCAGGAGTGGACCAGTGTCTCCCACCCCAGCCTCCTGAGGCCAGCACACCCCTCCATCTACCAGGAATTGACCAGTGTCTCTCACCCCAGCCTCAAGAGACCAGTGCACCCCTCCATCTACCAGTGAACCAGTGTGTCCCACCCCAGCCTCCAGAGGCCAGCGCACTGCTCCATCTACCAGGAGTGGACCAGTGTCTCCCACCCCAGCCTCCAGAGACCAGCGCACCCCTCCATCTACCAGGAATTGACCAGTGTCTCTCACCCCAGCCTCAAGAGACCAGTGCACCCCTCCATCTACCAGTGAGCCAGTGTGTCCCACCCCAGCCTCCAGAGGCCAGCGCACTGCTCCATCTACCAGGAGTGGACCAGTGTCTCCCACCCCAGCCTGCAGAGACCAGTGCACCCCTCCATCTACCAAGAGTGGACCAGTGTCTCCCACCTCAACCTGCAGAGACCAGTGCACCCCTCCATCTAGCAAGAGTGGACCAGTGTCTCCCACCCCAGCCTCCAGAGACCAGTGCACCCCTGTATCTACCAGGAGTGCCCCGGTGTCTCCCACCCCAACCTCCAGAGGCCAGCGCACCCCTCCATCTACCAGGAGTGGACCAGTGTCTCCCACCCCAGCCTGCAGAGACCAGTGCACCCCTCCATCTACCAAGAGTGGACCAGTATCTCCCAACCCAGCCTCCAGAGACCAGTGCACCCCTCCCTCTACCAGGAGTGGACCAGTGTCTCCCATCCCAGCCTCCAGAGACCAGTGCACCCCTCCATCTACCAGGAGTGCCCCGGTGTCTCCCACCCCAACCTCCAGAGGCCAGCGCACCCCTCCATCTACCAGGAGTGGACCAGTGTCTCCCACCCCAGCCTCCAGAGACCAGTGCACCCCTCCATCTACCAGGAGTGGACCAGTGTCTCCCACCCCAGCCTGCAGAGACCAGTGCACCCCTCCATCTACCAGGAGTGGACCAGTGTCTCCCACCCCAGCCTGCAGAGACCAGTGCACCCCTCCATCTACCAGGAATGGACCAGCGTGTCCCACCCCAGCCTCCAGAGACCAGTGCACCCCTCCATCTACCAGGAGTGGACCAGTGTCTCCCACCCCAGCATCCAGAGGCCAGCGCACCCCTCCATCTATCAGGAGTCGACCCGTGTCTCCCACCCCAGCCTCCAGAGGCCAGCGCACCCCTCCATCTACCAGGAGTGGACCAGTGTCTCCCACCCCAGCCTCCAGAGACCAGTGCACCCCTCCATCTACCAGGAGTGAGCCAGTGTGTCCCCCCCCCAGCCTCCAGAGGCCAGCGCACTGCTCCATCTACCAGGAGTGGACCAGTGTCTCCCACCCCAGCCTGCAGAGACCAGTGCACCCCTCCATCTACCAGGAGTGAGGCAGTGTGTCCCACCCCAGCCTCCAGAGGCCAGCGCACCGCTCCATCTACCAGGAGTGGACCAGCGTGTCCCACCCCAGCCTCCAGAGACCAGTGCACCCCTCCATCTACCAGGAGTGGACCAGTGTCTCCCACCCCAGCCTCCAGAGACAAGCGCACCCCTCCATCTACCAGGAATGGACCAGTGTCTCTCACCCCAGCCTCAAGAGACCAGCGCACCCCTCCATCTACCAGGAGTGGACCAGTGTCTCCCACCCAGCCTGCAGAGACCAGTGCACCTCTCCATCTACCAGGAGTGGACCAGTGTCTCCCACCCCAGCCTCCAGAGACCAGCGCACCCCTCCATCTACCAGGAATGGACCAGTGTCTCTCACCCCAGCCTCAAGAGACCAGCACACTCCTCCATCTACCAGGAGTGGACCAGTGTGTCCCACCCCAGCCTCCAGAGGCCAGCGCACTGCTCCATCTACCAGGAGTGAGCCAGTGTGTCCCACCCCAGCATCTCAAGACGCCTCCACCCCTGCCTCCACCAAGAGTGAGCCAGTATTTTCCACTCTAGCGAGCACATCCATCACTCTACAATGGAGGGGCCAGTGTCTCCCGCTTTATAGAATATAAATAGTAGATAAATATTTTCATTTGACAAAGTGATGATTGAGCATAGTTTTCAGATGTAAAATAGTCCCTCCTGTGTTTCAATGGAAGTCCTTTCTGAAAAGTGCACTGATACAGCGAAGACACAACAGCATCAAGTGAGTGGGTCATTTTCTTTTGGGTGGATCCAAAGCCCAATCTTTGATTGCTTTAAAGAATTGGTAACAATAGATCTTGTAGTTGACTGGGCTGTCAAGCCAGACCAAATTCTGGCACAAACGGAAATTTGTGCCTGAACCAGTGTTAGAGTGGGAGTAAGGGTGAAGCCCCAAATATTTGGGCAAGCTTAAATCTGACTTGAGCAGGCTCCGCCTTTTCTACGGTAAATATCAAGGGCCTAATTTCTGGCATTTTGTCGTAGGGCAGCACAGCAAGGCATCTCACGCCAAAGTGAAAGAGCAGGAATGTGTTTGTATTTATGCAATACAGTGCATTCCTGTCCTTTCACCCTGCACTGGTGCCGTTTTGGCAGCCTAACGCCAACATAGGTACCCTTGCACCATGGTGCGAGAGTTATTCCGGTGCAGGTTGGATTGATTTTGTGCTCGGAGGTCACCTTCCTGCACAAAAATAATCGAAAGAGACGTTTTTTTCTTATTTTGTGTGCTGCTGAATGAGGCACACATTGAAAGAGGTCTAAACTAGGAGAATTAAACATATTTCTTCTTGTTACGCCTCAGGAGGTGGACGGATTTGGCGCTTCCTTGGCTTTACATCACTCGGTAAATTTGAGGGGGCGTCAAATTCCTTGGCTGTTGCGGGAAAACCCCCTGCAACGTTCATGGGGCCTCATTTATGAGAAATGACGCATCGCTGCGTCAAAGCAGCCATGCGTCCATTCTCAGTGCACACTCCTTGCGACATGATAGATGCGTCATATTTACAGTATGACGCATCATGGAGCAAGGAGTTACAGATATGTCAGTATTTCTGATGTATCTGTATGGCGCAAAAGTGACGCATTGCTGGAGTGTGTCACAAAAGTGACGCAACTCCAGCAATGTGTCCTTTCACATGGGGCAAGCCCCATGTGAAAGGGCCTGCGTCAGTCTTACGCCTGCTGTGAGGTATCCTAAAAGTGACGCAGTGAAATCTCATAGATTTCACTGCGTCACTTCTACGACCCTTCCTTGCGTCAATACGCCCCCCTTGCATACATTATACCTGGCGCAGGTATAATGTGGCGCAGGGGTTTACAAAGTGACGCATCTACCTAGATGCGTCACTTTGTAAATATGGCGCAACAAGGCGCATTTTTACGCCACTGGTGCGTCACAAAAAGTGAAGCACCGGCGGCATAAAAGTGACACGCGGCCTAATAAATGAGGCCCATGGAATGCCTTCCGGGACAGAGTAAGGCAACCCAGCAATAGCTACAAGGCCATGAAAAGCCACACGGGGTGGGTGTGCGTGGCTGCATAAAGCTTTATGAGAGCCGTCCGTCACGCACGTTTTATTTTAGTGGTGCAAAAGTGACGCAGGGCTCTCCGTAATAAACCCGCTAGTGAATAGAAGTGCTGGAGAAGAAGCAGGCTGGCATTTCAGAAGTACAAATTCAGTGTATACCAAGAAGGGGGCACATGAGGTGGAGAGCCCGAGCTCCTCGTCCCACTGAACAGTAAAATCCACTCATATTTTCAGGACCTCCTCAATGAATATGTATGACATAAAGGAGAGAAATTTACATATCATGAATTTTAATAGGAATTATTTGCATTTTGATGGCCACTCTGGAAACGCTTAAGAATTTTATGATACAGTGGGTCAAGGGTCCAGGCCCTATATGACAAAAAACATTTTAAATATCTTCGGGGATATGAATACAGAGGATGGCAGATAGTAAAGAGACATTTAAACGCTACAGGAGGCGGGGAGTGGAGTGAGAGAGACATTTAAATACCGCAGGGATCTGAGGGAGCGGGTGAGACATGAAAGAAACATTTAAATACCTCAGGTAAATGAAGGGATGAGGGGGGAGAGAGGGGCGTTCGGGTAAAAGGGTGGTGTGTGGGGTTTTTCTTCCCTTCCTGTGCATGACAGCAAGAGCCCTGCTGGTCACCTCTCTCTGCTGGACCAGGATTGTGGGTCTCCTGCAGGTTCTCCCTCTTTGGGGGTGATGTGAAGGGTGGAACCAACAACAGTCTAACACAGCGAGAAGCGGGAAACAGCCTTTACAACGCGGGCTTTACAACGCGCTACCATTACGACGCAGCAATCACAACGCAAGTCATTACAACGACTTGCGCTGGATGGCGCTATATACTAAGGAATAGCATGATTTACTGTTCCAACACCTTCCCTACTGGTACGTGGGCTGGAGTTGGAATAGTAAATTATACTATTCCTAAATCCAGCGCCTCCAGCGCAAGTCGTTGTAACGACTTGCGTTGTGATGGCTGCGTCGTAATGGTAGCGCAGTGTTAAAGCCTGCGTTGTAATGACATACATCTGCGAGAAGCATTCAGACCAAAGGGGAAACGCAATTTCACTGGTGGAGAAATTTTACTTGCAGAACGGATTAGCCACTTGTTTTGCAAATGTCTTCTGCTGAGTTCCACTTGTTTCACAGAATTTGGGAGCGGGTGAATTGTAACATTTGGGAGGTTTTTTTTTACCTCACTCTACCTGTCATGAATCAGTAACAAGACTGGACTGGGAATACTTGCTGCTTGACCCGGAAGGGAGACCCCTACAAGCGTCCATGTGGAAGGGCCTATGGAGCCAGTGAGGTGGTAGCCACCACCCCGCATGGCGATACAAGCTATGCAGCAAAGCCTTGAAGCCCAGCGAACACGGCGGCCCATTTCTGGGCCACCACCATGAACAATGGCCGGAAAAAAACCCTTTTGAGTGTTGACACGGAAGTGATATCCAGGCCCCTAGAGGAATACCAAATACCACCCATGGATCGCTAACAGAGACGCAAGCAGAGCGATAACTCCAATCTGGATCTCAACACCATTCTCCAGTGACCCCAGCGTGGAAACCCGCCCTCGTTACTTCCTCCGTCGCCACCAATAATGCTTCATCAACTCCCTGTTGTAAGTCTGGGATCCACCATGGGTCCTGGAAGGAGCTTCAGCATGTGGCTAACAACCTGTGTGTGGGGGTGGGCCTACCTGTCACAGCCTAAAGAGCGCTGCTCTTCACTCTTACAACTCTGTCGCAGATTTACAAGCCCCTTGCGACATCTTTACGACACCGTTGAGTCACTTGACGCAGCGGTGTCGTAAACAATGCGCCACCATGCGACAGATTTGCAACGTGAGGCATCTAGTGAGATGCGTCACGGTGTAAAGCCCTGCGCTACATTATACATGCGCCAGGTATAATGTATGCAGAGTGGGCGTTCCGTCGCAAGGAAGCCTCCTAAAAGTGACGCAGTCAAATCTTCAAGATTTCACTGAGTCACATTTACGACCCTGCTGCGTCAAAACCTTTGCCTGCTTGTAGCAAGCATAAGGAATGACTCAGCACAGCAAGTATAGGCCGCCCCTGAGCAGTGCTGGATTTGGGTCAAGCTTGCGACACGACTGCAGCACTGCGGCACCTTTATGCTGACAGATGCGTCACGCATCTGTCTATCCTTGCGCCACGTTGCGCTGCATGGTAAATGCGGCGCATCCATGGTGGCGCAAGGTTTTTTTTACATAACACAAAATAACTGGCGCATCCCTGCTGATCTGCAGGGATGCGCCAGTTATTGTAAATCTGCCCCACTGCGCCCAACGGGGGTCTTAAAATGCTGTAAACGTGTAGCTGTGGTATCCACCCTGCTCTGCATGTAAACCCTTCTTTCAGAACCGCCATACAGCTCTACGTGTCTAGTGTTTTAGGTCAAATATCCTAAAAAATGTAAACAATATTATTAAAGAACTGATATTATTTTAGACGTGTGGTGTTTATTAGAACAGTAGAGAGTTTTAGTATAACATAACGGAATGTAGGATAGAGAGAAAGGTGAAGAAGACGATGGGCCCGATTCACAAAAGTAATCTGAGACAAAATCCTAACTTTCCGACTTTCGGTATTCACAAAAGGGCATTTAGGAGTAGTAAAGTTAGGAATCCTAACTTTACTTCTCCTAATCTGAGACAAATGCCTTTTCGTGAATACCGAAAGTCGTAAAGTTAGGATTTTTTCTTAAGTTTTAGTCTTGGGTTAAAATACTAACTTAAGTTAAACTTAAGTTAGGATTGTGTCTTAAGACCAAAATTTAAGACAAATGTAAGACAAAATCCTAACTTTACTGCTCCTAAGAGCCTTTTGTGAATATCAAAAGTCGTAAAGTTAGCATTTTGTCTCAGATTACTTTTGTGACTCGGGCCCCAGTTAACAATCGGTCAGGGTTGTGAAGCTCAGAGTCACACAAGGCTCTTGCTCAGATCCTGGCAGAGCTCTTCTAATTCTGCAACCCCATGAAGGGCAGACCCAGCCCCTGAGCCCTGCAGCCAGGGACCTTCAGAGACGAGCTGCCAAAGTCGCGGAGGCCTCGAGCCTGCCAGAGGACGAAGTCTTTGCATGTCGCAGACCACCACACATCACCTGCACTGAGACCAAAAGAGCTGACGTCTGTAGCCCCCTGCGCCCCCCCCCCCTGCTCCAAATCAGCCTTCAAATGAATTTACAGCCCTCAAAGGGCAGCCCCTGGGACACATCCCTCCTGCATTCTGCGGAATCAGAGGAGGGAACCTTGGGGGAGAAGTTACATATATGTGAGAGAGGTATGGGCACTTCCCCCTCCCCCACCCCCCCCTTCATGCAGCCCTGGAGTTGGCAAGGCGTGGAGACAGGGAACAGACTTAGGAGCACTTACCCTGCTGCGCTGTCCTGCGTCCCAGGGAAAGGACAGGAATGCACTGTAGCTACGGCAGACAGCGCGTTCCTCTCCTTTCCCCCTGCGCTGCCGCCGTTTCGACGGCCTAGCACCAAAGCAGGCCCCCTTGCACCAAGGAGCAGCGCACATAGAAAGAGGAAAAAACGAGGAGAAATAGGAATATTTCTTCTTGGTGCGCATCCCCTGAGAAGGCGTAAGGTGTTGGTGCATCCCCAGGAATACAAGGACGTGTAGATCTGGGATGTGCAAAATCCATGGATATCACGTGGGAACACCCGCCGCAGTGCCCACGGCCCCCCTCCCTAGCGCACAGTAGGGCAACGGAGGATTTGCGCTGCCTTACCTTACGCCACATCTATGAGGCCATTCAAGGGCACGCAAAGTGGCTTTGCGTAGCTTCATAAACATGCTTTAGTGGTTTGCGCAACCGTTGCATCAGAAAAAAATGCACAATGGCGGTGCAAGGGTCTTGTAAATATGGGCCAGGATTCCAAGAGGGCCAACGGCAAACCATTCCGCCACAGTGGAACCCTTTGCGTGGATGAGGTCAGTTTCTCACCTTCGCCTGACATGTCCGCCTGCTGCCCTCACGATCTGTTCTATGCCAGCCGCTGGATGCCCCACCCGTGAAGGGCTGGCCACCTCACAAGGTCTGGCAGCCACAGAGCGGCGGGTCTTGGAGCACAGTCTGCGGCCAGGGGTCTGTGGAGGTGGAGAAAGGAACCTTGCTTCAGAGGGCCCGTGAAAGGAGATAGTGCAAAGCTGGGGCCTCGTATGGGCGTGACTGGCCACCGAAGAGAAACTTGTTTAAAGGCTGGAAAATTGTGCAAGTGAAACTTTTCTGGTCTCTGCACCCCTGGCAGGATTTACACCATCACTTGAATCAAGAAGTGAAGGCGACATACACAGCAAGTACAACCTTCTCAGTGCGGCCTGTTGAGGTGAGTTATAATCAGGGTCACTGGAATTATGCAGCACGAGAGGGTCAAATTATGTGGCAAGGTTAAGCAAATTATGTGGCAAGAAAAGCCAAATTATGCTGCATAATGTGGCACATTTTGTAACAGCATTACTTGATTATTTTGTAATTGTGAAACTTGGTAACACTGTCTGGGCATTGGTTGCACCCTATTAGTGGCACTTTTATACCCGGATGTAGCAATTAGCAACAAAAAGGTGACAAGTCCAGCTTTGCAAAGGGCCTTTCACTGGGCTGCAACAAGTGTTGCTGCATTTTTTGAAACTTTTTACCTTTTAAGCTAGAAACAATATGTTTTTTTTGGTAAAACCTGCAGATTATGTGGCAGATGATAGATTATGTGGTAAATGCGGCAAACTTATATTTACACCAAATTCGCCGCGGTGGCACAATCGCATAATTCCATTGGCCCTGGTTATAACTGGTACAAACTTCTGGAGGGAGTGAGCCTGTAGAGTCCAAAAGAGTCTCCTACATGCAGGGGTTTCGGGGTATCACCGGGGTGGGCACATTTCTTCTCCGCCTCCACCCACAACAGAACCCATTCCACGGGAGGCGGGCATCCACCTGCCGCTGGCACCGCCTCACTGCTCGGGTGGCACCGCTAAGGTAAACATCCATGCCCCTAATTGCAACACTGCTCCATATTATGCAAATAGGATGCAAATAGCTCTGTGCTGCCTTCCAGTGCACCAATGTGTGGAGAGAAACAGATGCTTGGCGGGGAGGAGGAGGGGCCCGGTGCAAGGTGGCGCTGCCAGCCCGAGAATCAGTGTGTGGTTTTCCGTAAACTTTCGTGTAATTGTGTTCTGTGAAGATGAAGAAATTAGTTTTTTTCATACATTTTATTTAAAAACATTTTACAATATACAGCAAGTTAAATGATAAACGTCATAAAAACAAATTGAGTAATTTCAGTTAAATAATCACCAATAATAAATGAATTCAGAAAAGTCAAAGGAATTAATAGAAGAATTAATAAAAGAATTAATAAAAAACGCTTCAAAAACTTCAATTTGTTAATCAGTCGCTTCTGCATTATCATTTGATTGAGGTCTTTCTTCTGATACATTCAAGTACCCTATCAATTTTCCAATAAGGGCATTCAATTGTAGCTGAAATCAAACCGGGTTGGCCTCCTCAAAAGTACCGCGTGGTAGCTTTGAATATCTCTCAATCCAGGACAAGCACAGAATTACAGAGGGCCCGATCCACAGAAATAATTTAAGACAAAATCCTAAACTTACTACTTTTGGTATTCACAGAAGGCATTTAGTAGTAGTAAAGTTAGGATTTTGTCTTAAATGTGACTTAAGTTTCACTTAAAACAAACTTAAGACAGACTTAAGACAAAATCCTAACTTTACTACTACTAAATGCCTTCTGTGTATACCAACAGAAGTAAGTTTAGGATTTTGTCTTAAGTTAGTTCCGTGAATTGGGGTCAGAGTCTGCAGTTAGGGACAGAAGATGAAACATTGCAGGAGCCTTTGAATTCTTGCAAATGAATATATGGTGGCCGGAATTTTAGAAATGCTTGTTTTAATGGTGCCTCTAGACTGGAGTTAATGTACTTCTGATCACGCTGAAAGTGGGGTTCCATAAGTGGCTCAACGTGTTTGTAGAGTGATATTTTGTGTAGATCTCTGAGGCGAAAAGACTCTTGTAAATTCACCCGGTGACTCTTTTGCGGTTGAACCGTTGCATCATCAGAAGACGCCTGACAGGAGGTAATTTATGGTCTTGAAGTGTTGTATCGTATTAGTTTGATTGGGAGAGAAAGACAAGCAGGTCATAGAGTTCTGTCAGTTCTTGATAATCCCGCCTTTTAGCACGCTGGTCATAGAGTTCTATCAATTCTTGATAATCCTGCCTCTCAGCGAGCTGGTCATAGATTTCTGTCAATTCTTGATTATCCCGGCTCTCAGGGAGCTGGTTGTAGAGTTCTGCCAATTCTTGATAATCCCGCCCCTCAGGGAGCTGGTCATAGATTTCTGTCATTTCTTGATAATCCCCCCTCTCAGGGAGCTGGTCATCAAGTTCTGTCAGTTCTTGATAATCCAGCCTCTCACCGAGCTGGTCATAGAGTTCTGTCAGTTCTTGATAATCCCGCCTCTCAGGGAGCTGGTCATAGAGTTCTGTCAGTTCTTGATAATCCCGCCTCTCAGGGAGCTGGTCGTAGAGTTCTGTCAATTCTTGATAATCCCGCCCCTCAGGGAGCTGGTCATAGATTTCTGTCATTTCTTGATAATCCCCCCTCTCAGGGAGCTGGTCATCATGTTCTGTCAATTCTTGATAATCCCGCCTCTCACCGAGCTGGTCATAGAGTTCTGTCAGTTCTTGATAATCCCACCTCTCACCGAGCTGGTCATAGAGTTCTGTCAATTCTTGATAATCCCGCCCCTCAGGGAGCTGGTCAAAGATTTCTGTCATTTCTTGATACTCCCACCTCTCAGCGAGCTGGTCATAGAGTTCTGTCAATTCTTGATAATCCCACCTTTTAGGGAGCTGGTCATAGAGTTCTGTCATTTCTTGATACTCCCACCTCTCAGAGAGCTGGTCTTTGAGTTCTATCAATTCTTGATAATCCCACCTCTCAGCGAGCTGGTCATAGATTTCTGTCAATTCTTGATAATCCCGGCTCTCAGGGAGCTGGTTGTAGAGTTCTGCCAATTCTTGATAATCCCGCCCCTCAGGGAGCTGGTCATAGATTTCTGTCATTTCTTGATAATCCCCCCTCTCAGGGAGCTGGTCATCAAGTTCTGTCAGGTCTTGGTAATCCAGCCTCTCACCGAGCTGGTCATAGAGTTCTGTCAGTTCTTGATAATCCCGCCTCTCAGGGAGCTGGTCATAGAGTTCTGTCAGTTCTTGATAATCCTGCCTCTCAGGGAGCTGGTCGTAGAGTTCTGTCAGTTCTGGATAATCCCGCCTCTCAGCGAGCTGGCCATTGAGTTCTGTCAGTTCTTGATAATCCCGCCTCTCAGGAAGCTGGTCATAGAGTTCTGTCAATTCTTGATAATCCCGCCTCTCAGCGAGCTGGTCATTGAGTTCTGTCAGTTCTTGATAATCCTGCCTCTCAGGGAGCTGGTCGTAGAGTTCTGTCAATTCTTGATAATCCCGCCTCTCAGCGAGCTGGTCATTGGGTTCTGTCAGTTCTTGATAATCCCGCCTCTCAGGAAGCTGGTCATAGAGTTCTGTCAATTTTTTTATAATCCCGGCTCTCAGGGAGCTGGTCATAGACTTCTGTCAATTTTTGATAATAATCGCCTCTCACCGAGCTGGTCATAGAGTTCTGTCAATTCTTGATAATAATCGCCTCTCACCGAGCTGGTCGTAGAGTTCTGTCAATTCTTGATAATCCCGCCTCTCAGGGAGCTGGTCATAGAGTTCGGTCAGTTCTTAATAATCCCGTCTCTCAGGGAGCTGGTCATCGAGTTCTGTGAATTCTTGATAATCCCGTCTCTCTGGGAGCTGGTCATAGAGTTCTGTCATTTCTTGATAATCCCATCTCTCAGTGAGCTGGTCACCGAGTTCTGTCAGTTTTTGATTATCCCGTCTCTCAGGGAGCTGGTCATCGAGTTCTGTCAGTTCTTGATAATCCCACCTCTCACCGAGCTGGTCTAGAGTTCTGTCAATTCTTGATTATTCCGCCTCCGAGGGAGCAGATCATAGAGTTCAGTCAATTCTTGATAATAATCACCTCTCACGGAGCTGGTCATAGAGTTCTGCCAGTTCTTGATAATCCCGCCTCTCAGGGAGCTGGTCGTAGAGTACTGTCAATTCTTGATAATAATCGCCTCTCACTGAGCTGGTCATAGAGTTCTGTCAGTTCTTGATAATCCCGTCTCTCAGGGAGCTGGTCATAGAGTTCTGTCAATTCTCGATAATCCCACCTCTCAGGGAGCTGGTCATAGAGTTCTGTCAATTCTCGATAATCCCGCCTCTCAGGGAGCTGGTCATAGAGTTCTGTCAATTCTCGATAATCCCGCCTCTCAGGGAGCTGGTCGTAGAGTTCTGTCAGTTCTGGATAATCCTGCCTCTCAGGGAGCTGGTCATAGAGTTCTGTCAATTCTTGCTAATCAATAGTCAATTCCAAGCGTGACAGCGCACCTAACGATCTACCAACCGGCAAGTGAAAGTTTACGTGAGCTCTCCTTAGAATTTAGGCATCGAGTGTGATTAACCTCACTGTTTATTTAATACAGTATACTGGCATGTGCCGGCTCAAATACCCCTGCATATATCGCAAAGTGTAAAACGCAACATCATGGAAGGCCGTCTTGGTGCACCGTCACCCTACAATAATCAGTGTTGCTCTAAAGTGCTGAGTGCTAATGAGGCAAAGCTAAAATAGAAGTGGGGATGCAAGATAATGTAAGAATGCTCAGAGAGCACGCGAGCGTACCCTGATAACCAAACATAGTCTCGTTTCTAAGAAGCCAGCTACTGCGTCTAATGCCTGGCCGTCCAAGTGCAGAGTGTCATGGCGTATAAGACTGTGCAAGCCACGATAGCCTATTGTTCTAGAGCGGCACAAACTGATTCCTCGATGCAAATGAATACACTCAAATAGCATACCAAAGTGCGCTGATGGCCGTTCTCGATGGTAATCTTAGAAGAGATATGTGGCTTATCCGGTTACCTAATTCACATCCAGGTACTGGACTGAAATACAATTTCCAAGTGCAGTAGGTTGGCGTCCACACCCAATGCTCCTAACTTTAACCAGCGATGGTTACGATTTACCTTATCAAAGGCAGATAAATAGTCTACAAAACATACATATAGTGGTCTTCTGAGGTGTGTTGCCTTCTCTGTAAGGTATCAGAGCTACAATGTTAGCTAAAGCTGGTATGATAAGACGGCAGTGGGTTGTTTCATGTTGTCCAGTATGGGAAGTGTCAGTAAGTATTATGTAAAGAGTTTGCCTTCAGCATCTAAAAGTGCTATCGAGCAAGTCAAGTCAAGTCAGTCAAGTCATAAAATGTGTATAGCGCACTACATACCCAGAGGGTTTCAAGGCGCTTAGGAGGAGGAGGAGGATTATTTGTCAAATATCCACGTTTTAAGCTGCTTTCTGAACGCTAGGTGGTTCTGGGTGAGGCGGAGGTAAGCGGGGAGTGAGTTCCATGTTTTAGCAGCCAGGTAAGAGAAGGATCTGCCTCCCATGGTGGTCTTGTTGATGCGAGGTACAGTGGCGAGGGCTTGGTCGGAAAAGCGTAGTTGGCGGGAGGGGGTGTAGAAGGACAGTCGAGAGTTGAGGCAGTCTGGTCCGATGTCGTAAAGTGATTTGTGTGCGTGGGTGAGCAGTCGGAAAGTGATCCTCTTATTGACGGGTAGCCAGTGGAGGTCTTTAAGGTGACCAGAGATGTGTTCGTTGCGTGGGATGTCTAGTATGAGCCTGGCTGAGGCGTTTTGGATTCGTTGGAGTTTCTTCTGGAGTTTAGCGGTGGTACCTGCGTAGAGGGTGTTTCCGTAGTCCAGTCGGCTCGTGACCAGGGCGTGGGTGACTGTTTTCCTAGTTTCGGAGGGGATCCAGCGAAATGTTTTTCTGAGCATGCGAAGAATGTTGAAGCAGGAAGAGGATACGGCGTTGATTTGTTTGTTCATTGAGAGTGAAGAGTCCAGAATGACGCCAAGGTTCCGTGCGTGGTCTGTCGGGATGGGTGCTTTTCCGAGGGCTTCTGGCCACCAGGAGTCGTCCCAAGCAGAGGGGGATGTGCCTAGGATGAGGACTTCTGTTTTGTCCGAGTTCAGTTTCAGACGGCTTTGTTTCATCCATTCGGCGACTTCTTTCATTCCTTCGTGCAGGTTAGCTTTGGCGGCGCCGGGGTCATTGGTGAGAGAAAGGATCAGTTGAGTGTCGTCCGCGTAAGAGATGATGTTGAGGTTGTGTTGGCGTGCGATGGCCGCGAGGGGGCTCATGTATACGTTGAAGAGGGTGGGACTGAGTGAGGATCCTTGAGGTACGCCGCAGATGACTTCAGAGGCCTCGGACTTGAATGGAGGAAGGCGGACTCTCTGGGTTCTACCGGTGAGGAACGAGGTGATCCATTCCAGTGCTTTTCCTTGGATTCCGATGTTATTGAGGCGTTGTAGAAGGGTGCTGTGGCAGACTGTATCGAATGCTGCAGAGAGGTCGAGGAGGATGAGGGCGACTGTGTCTCCATTGTCCAGTAGAGTTCGAATGTCATCTGTTGCTGCGATGAGGGCGGTCTCGGTACTATGTTTTGCTCGGAAGCCAGATTGTGAGGGGTCGAGGGATTTGTTGGCTTCGAGGAAGGCGGCGAGCTGGTTGTTGACGGCTTTCTCGATGACTTTGGCCGGGAATGGAAGAAGCGAGATGGGGCGGTAATTTTTGAGTTCGGTGGGGTCCGCTGTTGGTTTTTTCAGAAGGGCGGTGAGTTCAGCGTGTTTCCAGTCTTCAGGGAAGGTAGCGGAGTTGAAGGAGCAGTTGATGACGTCTCAGAGGTGCGGTGCTATGACGGAGTCTGCTTTGTTGAAGATGTGGTGAGGGCATGGGTCTGTGGGGGATCCTGAGTGGATGGAGTTCATCAGGCGGATGGTGTCCTCAGTGGAGATTGGCTTCCGAACTTGGCTGGGTCTTTTCGGTTTCCCTTTTTAGGTCTAGCCTGGGCAGGGCATGCGCTCCTCTGCGAGGTATGCTGTATTGAGGTAGGAACTCGAAGCTCCGCCCACTCTCTGCCCACATTTTTAATTGGTTTGTGTCATTGTCCACTGTAGACTTCATTGGTCAAAAGACTTAGTAGTCCCTCCTTAGTATCATCTTGTCTCATTTTGTAACCTCCCTTGGTGACACCCCCTGTTGCCTGTGTTGTTGCTCAGCAGGCTTTAATTACAGCGACTGAGCACTATTTTCTCAAATAGCTTTGTCCTGCCTGTTGTTTCAGGCAGGACACCTCTCTCCTAACGCTCTTTAAAAAAAAAAAAAGCACTCATATGCAATGCAATAGGTCTCGGATTTGTGAGAGTTTGAGCTATTGGCATTGTCAATGACAATGCATTTTGTTTATATGTTTTAAAAACAGCACATACATAAAAAGCCTTGTCATTCACAATGCCAATAGCTCAAACTCTCATAAATGTGAGACTTTTACAAATCCTTGTTTGTGAAGTGAGTGTATGATTGGCCCTTGCTAGGAGGCTGGGATCAAACACTGTTTTTCGAGCACCGCGCCCCACTTTTGGAGCCTGTTTTATTATGGCAATCCAGATTCCATTAGGGCCGGGGCCCAAAGGTAGGGGCGGCTCTAGGCTTGTGGCGGCCCTAGACAGGGAGCGTAGGAAGGGGGCCCAGGAAGAAGGGGTCCGGGCAGGGCAGAGCGCAGAGGTCAGTGAAGTGTGGGGGGTGGGTTTCAGGGTGTTTTGAAATGGAACAGAGCCAGAGGCCGCCCAATCCCTGCCAGGGCCCAGGGGCCACCACGCAAATATGTATCCATCTTCAGAGGATTATTATATTAAGGATATATATTGGCGTGGCGGCCCCTGGGGTTTGGTGGCCCTGTGCATGTGCACAGCTTGCACATGCCTAAGGCCGCCCCTGCCAAAGGTCTGACGTTTAGTGGTTAACAAAGCTAGTCATTACGTTGACTTTGTCGCCCCCTCAGTGTTGCATCTGTGGTAATTCACAGGCTGGAGCTGGAGCATTGTGGCTGTCTATTGGCTGACTTTGGCCACGCCTTACGTCTCCGGCGTGCGGTGGGCGTGGAGTGATTGGGCTCTGAGGAACAGCCAGTGTTTTTTCACCCCGTGAGTGCAACCAAGCAGTAAGGCATGCACCGACCAAGTTGGCCACAGTTTTGCATTTACATTTCAGTAAATATTAACTTGTTTTATTTCGCAATACATTCGACCCAAATGTTTTCCATAAAGGTGCAACGTTTTAGCACAGAACACGAGGAAACACCCACACCAGAATGCACACAACTGTGTTTTTTTTGCGCTTTTTTCCCCATGAAATGCGTCCTCACTCTAAAACGAACACAAGGATACATTTTCCACTAAATTATAGTGCTAACTTCCGGTTTCGCCTCTGCATTTGTAATTTCACAAGATTTTTGCAGCTTCACGTGATTACACAAAATCAAATGATGTGAATTTCTTACACCCCTATTGCAGACTTTAGATGTGAATGAGGGTTGCGCTGGCACTGTACAGTGCTAGTGTCACAAAGGGCACAGATTGTTGATTGCGGGTTATTACCAGCCAATTTATGAACAATAAAGTTTTCAAGAAATTCAATTTTCTGTTCTCTGAAGTATTTTATTCATACTTTTGTAGATGATTTCAACTTAAGAGTAAGTCAGTAATCATGCTTTTATATCCAACTTCTTTTTCAAAAATACATTCCATATATTCCAATGCATTTCAGCCTTCTGGCCTTCATCTGGGAAATCTGTGAAGCAAAGATTATATCTGTCACGAAATGTGGTATCATGTTAAATCTAAACTCAAGCAAATCAATAGCTCTATAACTCTATCCTGTCACTCAATGTCTAACATTGTTAACATTATTCAATCAAGCTCAATTGCGCTGTCTGTGCAGGTTTAACAGTGGCTGTGTACACGGAGAGTTTGCGCGCTGGAAAATACTCGCGTTTTTATAGTGAGACCGGAAAACATGCAATGACCGATGGTAGGAGCAACATTGTAACAAGTTCCCTTCGTGTTACATTCACAGCAACTAAGCCGATTAAATGACATCCTGAACGTAACGCGTTAACCAAACGGACTCGTGTGTATGTTTAAAATCTTAACATTCGCTACCTAAGTTGTGGCGTTCAAGCGCTGCCTTTAGGGAAATGTCTGCACAGTGTCAAATGTTTTTTTCTCATGGTGCTGTTAATCCATTGTTTATTGTGACATGTGTAGATAAAACGTCTACGTATTCAATTTTAAGCTTTGATATTAAGCTCAGGGTTACAGATACAATATGTCAGTAAGATCCTGGCCCTTTAATTAACTGCGCGCGTACTTCTAGAAGCAGAGTGCAGCCCACATACGTCACACGCCAACTTTCAGCGCGGTGAGAGCAGTAGCCACCCGCGCGGATAGAACCGAGATCACAGAGCATTCCCGGTAAGAATTAACTGTGCAGACATTTCCCTAAAGGCAGCGCTTGAACGCCACAACTTAAGTAGCGAATGTTAAGATTTTAAACATACACACGAGTCCGTTTGGTTAACGCGTTACGTTCAGGATGTCATTTAATCGGCTTAGTTGCTGTGAATGTAACACGAAGGGAACTTGTTACAATGTTGCTCCTACCATCGGTCATTGCATGTTTTACGGTCTCACTATAAAAACGCGAGTATTTTCCAGTGCGCAAACTCTCCGTGTACACAGCCACTGTTAAACCTGCACAGACAGCGCAATTGAGCTTGATTGAATAATGTTAACAATGTTAGACATTGAATGACAGGATAGAGTTATAGAGCTATTGATTTGCTTGAGTTTAGATTTAACATGATACCACATTTCGTGACAGATATAATCTTTGCTTCACAGATTTCCCAGATGAAGGCCAGAAGGCCGAAATGCATTGGAATATATGGAATGTATTTTTGAAAAAGAAGTTGGATATAAAAGCATGATTACTGACTTACTCTTAAGTTGAAATCATCTACAAAAGTATGAATAAAATACTTCAGAGAACAGAAAATTGAATTTGTTGAAAACTTTATTGTTCATAAATTGGCTGGTAATAACCCGCAATCAACAATCTGTGCCCTTTGTGACACTAGCACTGTACAGTGTCAGTGCAATCCTCATTCATTGTATATACTCCTAAGCAGGGAGTATACAAAGGAGCACGATCTACGCATTTAACTTACAGATTACCTAAAAAGCTGTGCACGGCAACTATCTATCATTTGTTAAACTTTAGATGTGGCCAGCACCGGAAGGCCCAGGAAGTGATGCACAAAGCCCTCTAGCGCCAAACCTCTGGGGCTTTCCTCCTCCACCTGCTATAGCAGCCCTCCGCGTGGATCCGAAGGGTTTCAGAGTATGAGAGATCGCCCGACAGATGCGCAGGTGCCCCCACGGCATCTCATTGATATTCCGCTCTCAGCTGACCCCCCCACCCCTCCACCCCTGAGCCTTGCTTACAGCGTCTACATGTGTCGGCCAGAAGGTTGCTCCGACGCCTGTACAGTAAATATGGCAGCGCTTAATTAAACCGAGGCCCGGATGGAGCGGCGCTCGCGGACTGCAACACGCGCATCGCAGTCGGAATTGAAGCTGCAGAACTTTTGGAAACCAGACATAAGATTTAATGGGAGTCGATTTGTCCTGCGCTTCAGTAATGCGGAGGACGTGTCGGTCTAATGAGCGCGCTGTTTAATATTCATAGCCCGGGGCCACGTCCATTTGTTAGAACGGGCGACGTTACAGCTCGTCCCCGCCTCGCTCCACAGAGCTGTATTGTTAATGGCTTGATTAAATACCTGCTTAAGTGCAGCAGCTCAGGTGGGTTCCCCCCTCCCCCGCCAGATGGAGCGGAGGATGGAAGGAGGGACACTGCGCTGCCACTGTGGCTCAGGAGGGGACAGACGTCTCCATTGTTCGAATGAACAGAGCACCCAAAGCAGCGAGAAACTCCAGCGCCTTGAGAACCTCAGGGTGATTTGCAGCGCTTTATAAATCCTGATGGATTCACCGATGGTGCCTGTGGACAGGAGCTCCAGGGAGATGCGTGAACGTCCATTTTTGGTAAATTTACGTTTTTTCTTTGCTTGCTCTGGCTGTCTGCTTGTTGCCTCTGCTCTGGCTGCAGCCTGCTGAGCAGGCCGCAGGTGCTCTGCCTAAAGAACCTTGGGCCTCATTTATGAGGCGGTGCGTCACTTATACGCCGCCAGTGCGTCACTTTTTGTGACGCACTGGCGGCGTAAACAATGCGCCTTGTTACGCCATATTTACAAAGTGACGCATTTAGGTAGATGCGTCACTTTGTAAACCCCTGCGCCACATTATACTTGCGCCAGGTATAATGTACGCAAGGGGGGCGTTTTGACATAAGAAAGGGTCATGGAAGTGACGCAGTGAAATCTATGAGATTTCACTGCGTCACTTTTAGGACGCTGTTGCGTTAGAATCTTGCGCCTGCCTCACGGCAGACGTAAGACTGATGCAGGCCCTTTCACATGGGGCTTGCCCAATGTGAAAGGACGCATTGCTGGAGTTGCATCACTTTTGTGACACACTCCAGCAATGCGTCACTTTTGCGCTTACAGATACGTCAGAAATACTGACGTATCTGTAACTCCTTGCGACATGATGCGTCATACATTAAATATGACGCATCAGGAATGTCGCAAGGAGTGCGCACTGAAAAGTGACGCATCGCTGTTTTCACGCCGCGGTGCGTCATTTCTCATAAATGAGGCCTCTTGTTTGACAACCTGCCAGACATGTTACTGCACTTAGGGACATATTTATGAGCCCCTTGCGCTGCTGGAAAGTCACTTTTTGTGACGTTCTGGCAGCGCAAACTACAAATTCATACCTATAAGGCCACAAAAAGCCGCTTTGCATAGCTTTGAACGGCCTCATAAGCTATGGAGTAGGACAAAGCCGAGCCAATCGCTGCCTGGCCTCACTCTGCACCCGGGAGGCGTTCAGTCGGCGTTGTGGTGGGTGTTCCCATGCAACATCCATGGATTTTGAAGCCTTCCCGAATTACAAGCTCTTGGCTGTATAGCGCTTTGAAGGAGTGTGTGAGGCGCTTGAAAGGGCGCCTTTGCAGATAGGGAGCCAGTCGAACTCTTTGCGGTGCTTACAGTGTGGTGTGGTAGTTCGAGTGTGAGTCTTTCTACTGCTTCGATCCAGCCCGGGGCTTTAACCAGCGGCACTTTGCATATTGTTGTTTTCAGACCCTACTTACAGTGTTCAAAAGTAAACTACAAGCTGAAAATGAAACCACTCTGGTGAAATACTGGTAAACCTCGACCCTCCCCCATACCCGCTTAAAGGTTTGCCCTTGTGCATCTTCCCACACCCACTCAATATAATAATCATAATGTCAATATGCTGATCATCATAAAGTGAACTACAAGCCAGACCTAATATTTACAGTGCTTGTAATGCTGCAACGTGGCTGCAAGCGCTATAGCATAGCTAGAGTCAGTCACTGTTTATTGGTGATTATGGAGGCAGCTTGACCCAGAACTGGGAAGAGAGTTTGCGGCCATGGGTGGGGCAAACCCCCCCCCCCCCCCTGTGGACCCCCCCTGCCGTTCTTCGGCTGTGGATGGGGCGGGCCCCTCCCGCCATTCTTTGGCTGTCGGGCCCGTCCCGGAACTCCTAGGGCTATCACGTGAGGCTGGTAGGGCCACATGTCTGTTCTCCTAAGCGAAAAAATATCCTAATTTCCACAAAAAATCCTCCGGAGAGAACTCCTCGTGAACATTTGTTGTTGAAAATTGAAATGAGCTTCCTTTTTTGCTTACTGAGGAAGCTGATTCGTGGCTAAGAAGACACGTTTCAGTTCTAGTGTTGCCATATCTATTGCTGCAGTCGCCCTGATGAAGTCCCTGGTTAATTCCACAAAGACGAAACACGTGTTGGCTAAAGCTGTGGATAAAGGTTATCGATGAAGAACAAAGTATTGATTATCATACAAGATATGGAATAAAGGAGCACACAACAAGAATACTGTGTGGACTCACATGTTTATTACTGTATGACTGATGCTCAGGACATTGATTTTCTTCCTTCATAAAGTTTTACCTGGAACTTTGTGAATGATGCAAAGTAGGGAAGAGATTTGCACCTTTACACACCTTTCACAGGGACCAGACTCAGGTTTTTGAGGACGCAAAGCTTGGATGAAGCAAACTTGCTGAGAGTAAAGGAACAAAAACCAGAGTTCTACTTATTTGCTTCGAGTAATTGAATTATAACAATAGGTCTCACTCTTAGGGGTACCCACACTTTGTATTCTGCAAGGAATGGTTTCGATTATTGGCGTGTGTATCCGGGTTCTCTCGCTAGTGGCCACTAAATAGACATGTCCTTTTCACACAAGTACTGTGATGCTGCACCAGTAACTTCAAGGCGCAAATTTATGAGCCCCCTGCTGTGCCGGAGCATCACTTTTTGTTATTCTCCAGCGGCGCAAACTACAAAATCATATTTAGGCCCTCAATTAAGTTTCAGTGGCCTCATAGATATGGCATAAGACAAAGCAATCCACATCGCCTCGCTGCCTTCCTCAGCGCTCGAGAGGCGTTCCGTGAGCGTTGCATGGGTGTTCCGTGAGCGTTGCATGGGCGTTCCGTGAGCGTTGCATGGGTGTTCCCACACAGCACCCATGGCTTTGACCAGGTAAACCTGGGGATGTGCCACAACCTTAAGCCCCCTCCACCCCCCGGGGGAGGGGCAACAATGAGAAATAGCTACATTTCTAAGGGACATGGGAGAAGCAAAGAGGGCTGTAAAAACAGAACCGGGGAGGATGGGAGGTGCCCCTACCTGCACAAAAACAGTCCTCGATGGAAGGGAGGCACCCTTGCACTACGGTGCAAGGGTGTTGCACCATGGTGCAAGGGTGTCTGTGGTGGCACTAGACAGCCGAAACGGCGGCAGCGCAGTGGGATTGGATAAATACAGTGCATTCCTGCCCTTTCACTTTGACGTAGCGCAGCACTGCAGGGTGACTTGCAGTACGGCCCTATGCAAACACCTCATCAATGAGGCTCCAATTTTTTATACCCAACTAAATCCCATGCACAGCTGCTCCTCACCAGTGACTCAAGTCATTCAATAAATACCTCACATGACACTCAAGCGAAACTCATGTACAAAAGCCGCATGAAGCAACGAGGCACTAGAAGCGCACAGCCAGTTCCTATGTGAGTAAAATCTTGCGAGGCCTTTCTTCATGAGTGATTCACCAGCCATGAGGAGGACACGCAAATAAGGTGTGTGCTGAGGTATTTGCTAGAAATATAGAAAAGAAATATGGAATAAAGCCTTGGGAGTTTGGATATGCCTATGTTCAAAACATATCGACAATTCTACCATTCCACCTGTTACGATTATTAAATAATCTTGTGGTAACTTTTAAAGCCATTAGCAACCTCAAACTGTTACCTTAAGGTATGAGGACGCCCCCCTTGGCTTATGACAGTACGTCAAGAACCATTAAAGGTCTTCTTGACCTATTGGCTTTGTCAATGATTTTCAGCCATGTTGCAAAGCATCCTCGATGTTCTACAGTGTGCCTAAATCTAAAAAAACACAAAAAAACCTTTGAAGCGAGTGCTGCGTCATTTTGTAGGTGCACGCACCATGCATGTGGGAATGTGCAAAATGACACAGGTGCTTTTTTGTTCTTTTTAGTTACAGATCAAAGGAGGATATGTAACTAAACAGAAAATAAAAGGTACAAAGTGTTTTTGTTACTATTGAAAGTGAGGGGCTGAGAACGAAAGCAAGGGGCTCATACCCAAAGCAACATAAAGAGAGCGGGAATGGGGAAGTCAAAGCAACGCAGGGGAAGGGGGGGGGGAGCCAAGCAACACAGGGAAGGGGGGAGGAGCCAAGTAACACAGGGAAGGTGGGAAGGAACCAAGCAAAACAGGAGAGATGGGGGTAGCCAAGCAACACAGGGAAGGGGGGAGGAGCCAAGAAACACAGGGAAGGGGGAGGAGCCAAGCAATGTAAGGGAGTTGGGGGGAGCCAAGCAACACATGGGAGACTGGGAAAGGGAAACCAAAGCAACACATGGGAGTTAGGAGGGACCAAGCACAAGCAACACATGGAAGTTGGGGGGAGCCAAGCAATGTAAGGGAGTTGGGGGGAGCCAAGCAACACATGGGAGTTGGGAGGAGCCAAGCAACACAAAGGAGTTGGGAGGAGCCAAGCAACACATGGGAGTAGGGGGGAGCCAAGCAACACATGGGAGACTGGGAGGAGCCAAGCAACACAAAGGAGTTGGGAGGAGCCAAGCAACACAAGGGAGTTGGGAGGAGCCAAGCAACACATGGGAGTTGGGAGGAGCCAAGCAACACAAGGGAGTTGGGAGGAGCCAAGCAACATATGGGAGTAGGGGGGAGCCAAGCAACACATGGGAGACTGGGAGGAGCCAAGCAACACAAAGGAGTTGGGAGGAGCCAAGCAACACAAGGGAGTTGGGAGGAGCCAAGCAACACATGGGAGTTGGGAGGAGCCAAGCAACACAAGGGAGTTGGGAGGAGCCAAGCAACACATGGGAGTTGGGAGGAGCCAAGCAACACAATGGAGATGGGGTGAGCCAAGCAACACATGGGAGTTGGGAGGAGCCAAGCAACACAAAGGAGTTGGGAGGAGCCAAGCAACACAAGGGAGTTGGGAGGAGCCAAGCAACACATGGGAGTTGGGAGGAGCCAAGCAACACAAGGGAGTTGGGAGGAGCCAAGCAACACAAGGGAGTTGGAAGGAGCCAAGCAACACAAGGGAGTAGGGGGGAGCCAAGCAACACATGGGAGTTGGGAGGAGCCAAGCAACACAAGGGAGTTGGGAGGAGCCAAGCAACACAAGGGAGTTGGGAGGAGCCAAGCAACACAAGGGAGTTGGAGGGAGCCAAGTAACACATGACAGTTGGGAGTAGCCAAACAACACAAGGGAGTAGGGGGGAGCCAAGCAACACATGGGAGTTGGGAGGAGCCAAGCAACACAAGGGAGTTGGGAGGAGCCAAGCAACACATAGGAGTTGGGAGGAGCCAAGCAGCACAGGGGAGTTGGAAGGAGCCAAGCAACACAAGTGAGTTGGGAGGAGCCAAGCAACACAAGGGAGTTGGGAGGAGCCAAGCAACACATGGGAGACTGGGAAGCAGGAAGCCAAAACAACACAAGGGAGTTGGGGGGAGCCAAGCAACACAAGGGAGTAGGGGGGAGCCAAGCAACACATGGCAGTTGGGAGGAGCCAAGCAACACAAGGGAGTTGGGAGGAGCCAAGCAACACAAGGGAGTTGGAAGGAGCCAAGCAACACATGGGAGTTGGGAGGAGCCAAGCAACACATGGGAGTTGGGAGGAGCCAAGCAACACACGGGAGTAGGGGGGAGCCAAGCAACACATGGGAGTTGGGAGGAGCCAAGCAACACAAGGGAGTTGGGAGGAGCCAAGCAACACAAGGGAGTTGAGAGGAGCCAAGCAACACAAGGGAGTTGGGAGGAGCCAAGCAACACATGGGAGTTGGGAGGAGCCAAGCAACACATGGGAGTTGGGTGGAGCCAAAGCAACATATGGGAGTTGGGAGGAGCCAAGCAACACAAGGGAGTTGGGAGGAGCCAAGCAACACATTGGAGTTGGGAGGAGCCAAGCAACACATGGGAGTTGGGAGGAGCCAAAGCAACATATGGGATTTGGGAGGAGCCAAGCAACACAAGGGAGTTGAGAGGAGCCAAGCAACACCAGGGTGTTGGGACTAGCCAAGCAACACATGGGAGTTGGGAGGAGCCGAGCAACACATTGGAGTTGGGAGGAGCCAAGCAACACATGGGAGTTGGGAGGAGCCGAGCAACACATTGGATTTGGGAGGATCCAAGCAACACATGGGAGTTGGGTGGAGCCAAAGAAACATATGGGAGTTGGGAGGAGCCAAGCAACACATGGGAGTTGGGGGGAGCCAAGCAACACAAGGGAGTAGGGGGGAGCCAAGCAACACATGGGAGTTGGGAGGAGCCAAGCAACACAAGGGGGTTGGGGGAAATCAAGCAACACAAGGGAGTAGGGGGGAGCCAAGCAACACAAGGGAGTAGGGGGGAGCCAAGCAACACATGGGAGACTGGAAAGCAGGAAGCCAAAGCAACACAAGGGAGTTGGGGGGAGCCAAGCAACACATGGGAGTTGGCGGGAGCCAAGCAACACAAGGGAGTAGGGGGGAGTCAAGCAACAAATGGGAGACTGGGAAGCAGGAAGCCAAAGCAACACAAGGAAGTTGAGAGGAGCCAAGCAACACAAGGAAGTTGGGGGAAGCCAAGCAACACATGGGAGTTGGGAGGAGCCAAGCAACACAAGGAAGTTGGGGGGAGCCAAGCAACACAAGGGAGTAGGGGGAGCCAAGCAACACATGGGAGTTGGGAGGAGCCAAGCAACACATGGGAGTTGGAGGGAGCTAAGCAACACAAGGGAATAGAGGGGAGCCAAGCAACACATCTGAGTTGGGAGGAGCCAAGCAACACAAGGGAGTTGGGAGGAGCCATAAACACAAGGGAGTTGGGGGGAGTCAATCAACACAAGGGAGTAGGGGGGAGCCAAGCAATACATGGGAGTTGGGGGGAGCCAAGCAACACAAGGGAGTAGGGGGGAGCCAAGCAACACATGGGAGTTGGGAGGAGCCAAGCAACACAAGGGAGTTGGGAGGAGCCAAGCAACACATGGGAGTTGGGAGGAGCCAAGCAACACAAGGGAGTTGGGAGGAGCCAAGCAACACATGGAAGTTGGGTGGAGCCAAAGCAACATATGGGAGTTGGGGGAGCCAAGCAACATATTGGAGACTGGGAAGGGGGAAGCCAAAGCAACACATGGGAGTTGGGGGAGCCAAGCAACAAATGGGAGACTGGGAAGGGAGAAGCCAAAGCAACATATGGGAGTTGGGAGGAGCCAAGCAACACAAGGGAGTTGGGGAAAGCCAAGCAACACATTGGAGATTGGGAAGGGGGAAGCCACAGCAACATATGGATGGTGGGAAGGAGAAATCCAGAGCAAAACGAGAGAGTGCCGAAGGGATAGGAAAGCAGCACAAGGAGGGTGGGAGGGAGGGGAAGCAACACAGTGGGCATGGGTGGGGAAGCAACATGCAGGGTGCAGTGTGGAGGCAACTGGGGAAAGCACACAGGCAAGAGCAACCAGGAGGGGGAGGGAGAAACAGGCAGGTGACAGACAGCAACACAACAGCTTAGAAACACATCCACTCTCATCGAGCGCTTAACAGAAAATAAAAAAGAAAAAGTAGAGCCTGAAAAGCAAGCAGTGGAAGTGGAGCTGCCAGGCTACCAAAGCAGTGGTAAAGAGGCAATGCTCCATGGGAGGGACAGCCACAAGATTGACAAGTTGAGACACAAATAACAAGCAGGGAAATGAGAGTGACAGGAAAGCCAACCAATGATAAGCAAAGGGCAGGCCCCAAGCCCCTCTTTGCAGACTTATTAAGTCACAGTGAGCCGCAAATGCGTGCACTATTAAGTTCGGCCAATAAAGTCTGAATGCCAGCTGAAGCGAGCCGGTATCTGCGAGGAAATACGGGGCTAGTGTTGTACTGTATGGAAAAAAGGGCAACATGTCATGAAGTAACATGAACTACATTTTCAGTAGTGAAGTAATATAAAAAATTTCAGGTAAATATAAAATTATCAATCACAGATCAAACTTAAGTTATCAATAAAGATGAGGTGATAAGGTTTTAGAGGACAAGTCAAGTAAAGATGAAGGAGTCTAGTAAAGACGGAAGGTGAGATGAGATGAGGGAGGAAGAAGGGAGAAGAGAAGGTGAGATCAGATGACAATAAACATGTCTGCCTTCCCGCCACTGCAAAAGAAGAAAAATCAAAACTGGGAAGAGGAAGGAAATTGAGATGTATCTGGAGAGAAGAGGAAGAGGAGAAGGGGTGAACGAGAGGACTGTAAGAATCAGGTGAGAGGGTGGTAAGGCGATGTAATCTGAGAATAACAGAGAGGGGAGAAGGAGAGATGATTTAGAGAGGGGAGGGGAAGGAAAGAAAAAAGTTGACCAATTATAGAAGGTGCAAATGAAAGATAATTGAGGAGGAAGAGACGGGAACGAAGAGAGTGACCATGGTGCCAAGGTGGAGAGGGGGGGGGGCAGGAGCAGAGAGGCTGAGCTCACGGATGTCACCCCTCGGACAGATGGCAGAGAGCAGAAAGAAGTGTTTGATGCAAGGATTGAATAGATCCTTTGTGGCTGCCAAGAAATATTGAAAGGATAGACACACTGATTGAAATAATCACTGGGAAAGAAAAATGGATATTGTGCTCATGGTCAGTATCAACAAAGGGCCCAGTAGAAGTCCTGTCCTGATTCTGAGATGACAATATCTCTTCAGGTGACCTCACAAGGCCGCGGGAGGTCTCTCAGAGAGTAAAAAACAAAGATTACCACAAAGCTGATGTGAAGCAGGACTCTGATCTAAATTTTGGAGGCGGACATCACAGACCACAGGACAAAGCTTTCCACCACCCTCAGATATCTAATGAGGTACACGCGTGGACAGAGCCGCGTGTGGCCAGACTTCAGGGGCTCTCACGTCATTGTAACGACACTCAGTCGCCTCTTTGTGGCAGGCTCTGAAGGACATGCTTTATTCATCAGGCTCTTTGAAATACATAAAGGGCATCTATAAGGGAAATGACCTACATATTCAGCCAATGTGGACATAAAATATAGGCAAACGTGACCACTTTAAACTTAAATTATGGTTCTATTGGGAATGTCAAGTAGAGAGAGAAACAGGAAGTTGTTAGGGTTTGAAATCCCTTATTAAAAAGAAAGAGAATCACAATTTCACCAGATTTACAAACTGACGTCATGAATACTCTTTGGAAGAGCTCTTATAAGGCGATGATCAGTGCTTGTAGGGTGGGGCGTAAAAACAGGGGAAACTTTTTTGTTGTGAGTCTACAAAGAAGGATGACAATGGCCAAGAATATCACAGATTATAGAGTCGGCCTGGCGGACAACATCTGAGTGAGTGATTATCAAAACAAACAAGCATTTGCAATGCAATAGGTCTCGCATTATGAAAGTTTGAGCTATTGGTCTTGTAAATGACAACTTTTTTTATTTAAGTGTTGGTTTTGAAAATAGCCAAATTAATAGCTTTGTCATTTACAATGCCAATAGTTATAACTTTCACAAATGTGACAACTATAGCATTTGTAATGCAACATGTTTTGTATTTACGTGACTTAGGATGTATTGATATTACAAATAACAATGGCTTTTAATTTTTTAAAATAATTAATACTTAAATAAAAGTGATTGTAATTTATAATGGGAATAGCTTACTCTTTTGTAAATAACTTTTGTGAAGATAATGTTTAGTGTATTTTATTGTGATGAAAATCCAAGAACAGAAGTGAAATATTAACATCTTTTTGTGACATTTGTAATAAAGCTTGAAACATTGAGAGAACATATTTGAACCAGTTGTTGTTGAATGGTTGCACAGATTGATGCTGTGATGGCGCTGAGTGATGATGTGGTGGTGCTGAGTGATGCTGGGGTTGCGCTGAGTGATGCTGTGGTGGTGCTTAGTGGTGCTGTAGTGGTGCTGAGTGGTGCTGTGGTGGTGCACAGTGGTGCTGTGGTGGTGCTGAGTGGTGATGTGGGGGTGCTGAGTGATGCTGTGGTGGTGCTGAGTGATGCTGTGGTGGTGCTGAGTGATGCTGTGGTAGCGCTGAGTGATGCTGTGGTGGTGGGGTGGCGCTGAGTGATGCTGTGGTGCCGCTGAGTGCTGCTGTGGTGTCGCTGAGTGCTGCTGTGGTGGCCCTGAGTGATGCTGTGGTGGCGCTGAGTGATGCTGTGGTTGCGCTGAGTGATGCTGTGGTGGCGCTGAGTGATGCTGTGGTGACGCTGAGTGATGCTGGGGTGGCGCTGAGTGATGCTGGGGTGGTGCTGAGTGATGCTGTGGTGGCGCTGAGTGATAATGTGGTGGTGCTGAGTGATAATGTGGTGGTGCTGAGTGATAATGTGGTGGTGCTGAGTGATGCTGGGGTAGCGCTGAGTGATGATGTGGTGATGTAGAGGGCAGAAAGGCACAAAAAACGAGTGTAACAGAGGGCAGAAGGGCAGAAAAACAGGGCAGAAGGGCACCAAAAATGAGTCTAACAGGGGGAAGAAAGGCACAACAAGACCTATTACATTGCAAACGCCTGCTGTTTAATATTATTTGTTCCAATAATAAGTGTTTCCTATAAGAGGTCGACATAAACCCCTTCGACGGTTACTATTAAAAAAAAAGTTCATTAGAGGATGAAGTGAAACATGGCTGGGGCAAGGGGGCAGTGCTGGCAGACTGCTCTCCATCGGGTACAAACGATGCAGAGAACGGGAACTGAATAAATGAGGGTACTTTTTATGACCTGTATCCCAAGATCTTAAGCGACCCCTTTATTGGCTGAGAAGAACTGTTTGAAACAAAAGAGTTGTACAAAGTTCCCCTGGGAAGCATCTTATAAAAGGGTCTCTCTCTCTAGGTTGACTAATGTAGTCAGTATTCAGGGAACTAGTCAGGTCCCTTGTCGGAACTAAGAAACCTCACACAACTAATAGGCTGGATGATTTGTTTCATTTAGCCCTTGTGGTGTTGTATCATCATTGGCTTCCTGCTCCTACGTCAAGCTGGCGCTTCAATGCCTGACGGGCAACAACAAGTGTTACACTTTTGTGGAGATCTTTTGTTCCTTGCCGTGGTTTGATACCGTGTGAAGGACTTAAAAGAAAAAGGGTAGTGAGCGTAGAGTGAGTTTTAAAAAGGGTTGGTTAGTCCACTAAGTGACCTTTATTCGTGTGGTAAGCCACCCTATTAAAAAAGTGCAATGAGGGGTATGGAGAACCAAAATAGAATTAGGTTGGTCTCGGTTCAACCCTCAGGTGTGGTCAACATGTTTCATGCCCAAAAGGGCAATTCTTCAGGACCTAGTAGTGCTCATCAACTAATCAGGGGCCCGGGGAAAGGGCTTTAGTGTATATAGTATACAACCTGGTAGGTCTATTACTGGGGCAAGCTGGTAGTCCTGCGGCCCCGTCAGACCATTGTAAACCCTCAGTAGGACCACGCGGCTCGTTCCTTTGGGGCCTGCGCTTTGCGGTAGTTACCTTAGAGGCGCGAGGCCACTGCCGGTCAGAACCTACCCCCACACTACGGCGTGTACTTGACACGCGGAACAGCCGGAGGTGCTGAGTGATAATGTGGTGGTGCTGAGTGATGCTGGGGTAGCGCTGAGTGATGATGTGGTGATGCAGAGGCCAGAAAGGCACAAAAAACGAGTGTAACAGAGGGCAGAAGGGCAGAAAAGCAGGGCAGAAGGGCACCAAAAACGAGTCTAACAGGGCGACGAAAGGCACAACAAGACCTATTACATTGCAAACGCCTGCTGTTTAATAATATTTGTTCCAATAATAAGTGTTTCCTATAAGAAGTCGACATAAACCCCTTTAACGGTTACTATTTAAAAAAAAGTTCATTAGAGGATGAAGTGAAACATGGCTGGGGCAAGGGGGCAGTGCTGGCAGACTGATCTCCATCGGGTACAAACGATGCAGACAACGGGAACTGAATAAATGAGGGTACGTTTCATGACCTGTATCCCAAGATCTTAAGCGACCCCTTTATTGGCTGAGAAGAACTGTTCACACGGAGGAAGAATGCATTCCATACAAAAGGCAGACAAGTGCACTGAAAGATTTTTCACCTGCAGCAAAGTGCAGTGGACTGGACCGGCGCCCTGCTTGTTATGCTGCTTAGTAACATACTTGTGCAGAGCGTGCTTGTGACTTTGTTGCTATGTACTTCTACTGTAATTGTCGCCTTCGCCAAGAAGAGACAGGCTGCCAGCATGCATGCTGTGGTAAGCGCTGACACCTTATTGACTTGGCAGTGAAAAGGGTGCGACAAGAAGGGAGGGGTAACGAAAGAGAGCTGAATAGTCTCTGGTTAGAAACTGAAAGCAGGCGCATAGCTATAAAGATTTGTAAGATATGAAGCACAGCGTGCCACCAGGCATCTTTTAGGCCTGTATTTAGTCCATTATTGTTCAAAGTCAAAGGATGAACTATAGCCAAAAATCTTTTAGATTTCCTCTCGTCCCCTCATTTCCCCCCCCCAGGCTTTTATATACCGCAAATTTGACCCGAAGGTATCGGAGCGCTTCATATGAGCGCCAGTTGCGTTACAGACAGAAACATTCATTTTTCAGGCAAGGGGAGACTAAGTTATTTGCCCAGTTTCATAGGATCTTGAGCGTCCCTGCCGAGACTCGTAACCGGTTCACCAGCTTCGATGTCGACTGCTCTAGCTGTAAGGCCACATCCCCTCCTGATATATCTTTCATATTCATGCTTTTCACGCCTCCACCAACCTTGCAGTTCAAAATGTTTCAAAGAGAATAATGGCTATGGGGACGAGAAGGCAAGCAACCGTTTTGTGGTGTGCTCATTTCGGAGGCAAGGAGCTTGTAGGTGCAAATCAAACTGATAGAGGTCAATTTGATCAACATATCATTTTTAATAAGACTGGGAAGAGTAACAGTGCGATGGTGTCCTGAATAGCTCCAACACTCAAATTGATTCAATGGGTTAGTAAGAGTGGTTAGAAACGTAAACCACGTATAAAATGGAGACAAATTTAGATAGTGTCTGGTAAAATATACAAAGTTCTTTAATTGGAGGGTTCTTAGATCCCCGATTACCGTGCTTTACAGCACTCCTCGTTGACACTATTCAGTATAGTCTAAATAATGGCAAAAGTGAAAAGATTTCACACAATACATACTTTTGAAGGAACCATGCTGCAAATTTAACGAACCTGTTAAATGCAATAGGTATAGGCATTCAGAAAGCGCAAATCTGAGCATGTTTCATTTGCCTCGAGAAAACCATTCATGAAATGTGCTTCTGCGTTGTAAAAACGAATAGAGTTTAAAAAAAACTTTTTTAACCTCACATGCGTGTATTTACAAAGAGAAGATCAAAGATGAAACGCGGGGATAATTACGTGATATTATAGTGATAAGTTTAACATATGGACGAGTGGCTACAACATACCACGCTTCATACAAACAAATTATCACGCGTCCTACAGGACTGGTGCTTAGCAGCAATTAGCAGTTGTAAACACTAACAACTGCCTGCTCTCATTAAAAACCAATTCATAAGACCAGACCAGCCCCATAGCAGCAATGCACACACAGAATGGAGCTTAGGCATCTTTGACACAAAAGGGGGACTAAAAGAACTACAGACACGCGGGAGTTCTCCGACAAACCAGGCAGGTGTGTTGTACCGTACACTTTCTCTAAACAGACCGAAGAGAGTCTCTAACCTACAGTAGCGGGAAAAATTGACTGATAAAATTATGTGCATTCGACAAGTTCCAAATACTTGTAGTACCTACTGGCCCATAACAGTTCGAGTATTCTGTGTTAACACTAGTCACGTATCCGTTTTCAATATGTGCTTACAGTAGAATTTTATTTTATTTTATATAATGTCATAACAATAAATGTGCAAAGATTTATATAGGCGTTTCGTCGGACGACACCATCAAATAACCCACTTCAAGAAGGCCGACAAGTGTACCTATTGGCTTAAACGAGGCAGCTGCTATTGCAGTCTTTCCTCTCTGTCCATTGCTTTCCCACCCCTCACTCCCCGTTCTCCTTCTTACACCGTGATATGTCCAGTGCCCCTGACGATAACGGGATCCGGTGCGTATCTTAGCAGATGCCTCTCTCCCGTCGCAGCTGTCTCCTCTTCGTCCTCATCCAGCTTGTAGATGGTGTCGAAGTCCGCCATGTTGGGCAGCAGGACGCTCATGACGTCGGCTGCCACCGCGAGGCGGCGTGTATGCGCGAGGCGCTGTGACGAGCGGGCGAGGGCGGCAGTTAGAGTTCCTTGGGAGGGAAGGTGCGTGCGCGTGGCCCGCCTGGATTGTTCCTCTCACGACCACGCGCCCAATATGTGCGGAGAGTAGTGCGCTGGGTCCGTGCAGTAGCTACACAGGCACGAACATAAAACAAGGAGAGGAGGCAGCCTGGTGCCAACCTACCTCTCTGCAGGAGCCGCCTCCGCCGCTTCCAGAGGAGCCGCCGCAGTACCGGCTGGAAGACCTGGACACGCTGGCCACAGTGGTGCGAGCCTGGTAAGGTGGGGGGGTGGGCGGATGGGCGGGTGAGTTTTCCTGTATGTGTGTGTCTGCGTGTGTGTGCGTGTGTGTGTGTGTGTGTGTGTGCATGCCTGCCTGCGCGAGTGTGTGTGCCTGTGTGTGTGCCTGTTCACCAACGCGAAAGCGTGCGCGTTCACGAGGTCAAATCTCCGGCAGGAAAAGCTCGTGACAGTCTGCTGTCCACATTCCCCCAAAAGTGATTACATAAGTTGTCTCGCCCTAGACAGCAAAAGCTTCGCTTTTGCTTTCGTCTAGGCGAGACCTAAAAAAACGATCACAGTGACAGTTGAGTCTATTGAATAACAAGTCCCGTAACTTTGGTAACGCATTATCTGGAAGAGAACAGATCTAGCTGTAGATTCGTTACCTTTGAATTTCCCAGGCATCAGACTGGATCTGGAAGATTTTTGCTTGAGCAGTACCCATGCGCGCCGGTAGGTGGCGTCGATCAGCTCCGCGTGGTGTTGTCGGTGCTGGAAGTGACGTCTGCATCACCTGGGCGGATGCGGCCCAGAGAGCCCGGGCAGCAGTGCCTGAGCAGAATCTTGTTTTGATTAAATGGGAGTCCCTTGCTCTGGGTCCAGGGGCAGTCGCTGGTTACCGGGCAGTATCCGTGGTGGGCAGGGGTGTTTACCACCGGTGTTCTGCCGCTTCAGACACCACTTTTGTGCCATATTTAAAAGTCAGTTACCTCTTTGGTACAGTTGACGCTGCAGTGCAGCTGGGTTTCATAAGTGGGAACACAGAAGAAGAGGCAGGCCTGGATCATACCGACCCACTTCCAGAAATGGGTCTGTGTGAGAAGGAAGGTGTTCAAGTCATTCCGAGTATTAGTCTGTAGAGGCAAGTGTTACAGACTGTTTCAGAAGTTAGTCTATACAGGCAAGAGGGAACATTTTAGGGTCTTACAGGCTCTATTTTCAGCCGTGGCCTGTGCGGGTGAGAGCGGTAGGGCGGTGGGGTGCGGCCGGGTTGGAAGGAATTCGACAGACAACCACAAGGGAAACTTAAATAAATCATTAGTTTTCCCTCGTCTGTGGAAATAACCCCCCCTTGCACTTACCTACAAGGGCAGCGCGTCTGTCTATTTCGAAAGTCAGTCCGTAGAGGCTGGAGGGGCCATTATAGGTTCTTACAGGTTTCTTGGGTAGGGTATTTGAGTAAGTTTCAAGCCTGAATCTCTGGAGGAATGGTTGGACCACAATAGATCAAACTTGCTTCCAGGAGTTTCTGATTAGAGAACTCACTCCCTCAGACTTAGTGTCAGGGGGTGCCGTCTATCAGCCAGTTTCATAAATTGAGGACAGTGGAAGCCGGAGGAGGCAGAGGCCATCCGACCAAAGTACACAAGTGAGTCTCTAGAGAAGGGTTTAGAGGAAGCTAGAAGACCCCGGCCTCCTGACTTGGCTTCATGAATGAATCTGCAGAGCGAGGGTCAAGTTAGACCATGTCACCCTCAGTTTGAGGAGTGAGTCCTGGGAGGGAGGTGCGAACCCTGTCTGTGAGGTCCAGTGTGAGGAGTAAAGCTGAAGAGAGAGGGGGGGGGGGCCTAATCTGTCAGAGTTGGTATGAGGAGAGGAGGTTTAGAAGACACAGGATTTCAGCCACAGTTTCGGTTTCATGAGTTGGGGGTTTACAGGATAAAGTCTGTGAGAGGGAGTTTCATGAGTAGGAGTTTCTCTGCTGGGTGAATCACCTCGCCTTTCCGGTTCATCTGAGTGGGTCTGTACAAAGATTAGGTCTGTATCCCATGTACTCAGTTTCATGAGTGAGTTTCTATCTCTAGAGGAAGTGTTAGACTCTGTTTCATGTTAAGTTCTACAGTTCTACAGTTGCTACGCGAGTGACTCTTGAGGAAGGGTCGAGGCGCTATCTGTCAGACTCTATTATGCGAGTGAGTCTAGAGGAAGGGTCGAGACGCTATCTGTGAGACTCTGTTACGCGAGTGACTCTAGAGGAAGGGTCGAGGCGCTATCTGTCAGACTCTATTATGCGAGTGAGTCTAGAGGAAGGGTCGAGGCGCTATCTGTGAGACTCTATTATGCCAGTGAGTCTAGAGGAAGGGTCGAGGCGCTATCTGTGAGACTCTGTTACGCGAGTGACTCTAGAGGAAGTGTTGTGGCGCTATCTGTCAGACTCTATTATGCGAGTGAGTCTAGAGGAAGGGTCGAGGCGCTATCTGTGAGACTCTGTTACGCGAGTGACTCTAGAGGAAGGGTCGTGTTGCTCTCTATCAGACTCTGTTATGCGAGTGACTCTAGAGGAAGTGTTGTGGCGCTATCTGTCAGACTCTGTAAAGCGAGTGACTCTAGAGGAAGGGTTGTGTTGCTCTCTGTCAGACTCTGTTACGCAAGTGACTCTAGAGGAAGGGTTGTGGCTCTATCTGTCAGACTCTGTTAAGCGAGTGACTCTAGAGGAAGGGTCGTGTTGCTCTCTGTCAGACTCTGTTACGCGGGTGACTCTAGAGGAAGGGTAGAGGCGCTATCTGTCAGACTCTATTATGTGAATCACTCTAGACTCGAGGAAGGGTCGAGGCGCTATGTGTCAGACTTTATTATGCGAGTGACTCTAGAGGAAAGATCGAGGCGCTATCCGTCAGACTCTATTCTGCGAGTGACTCTAGAGGAAGGGTCGAGGCACTATCTGTCAGACTCTGTAAAGCGAGTGACTCTAGAGGAAGGGTTGAGGCGCTATCTGTCAGACTCTATTCTGCAAGTGACTCTATAGGAAGGGTCGAGGCACTATCTGTCAGACTCCGTAAAGCGAGTGACTGTAGAGGAAGGGTCGTGTTGCTCTCTGTCAGACTCTGTTACACGAGTGACTCTAGAGGAAGGGTTGTGGCGCTATCTGTCAAACTCTGTTTCATGAGTGCCTCTCTAGAGGAAGGGTCGTGGCGCTCTCTGTCAGAGTCTATTCTGCGAGTGACTCTAGAGGAAGGGTCGAGGCGCTATCTGTCAGACTCTATTCTGCAAGTGACTCTATAGGAAGGGTCGAGGCACTATCTGTCAGACTCCGTAAAGCGAGTGACTGTAGAGGAAGGGTCGTGTTGCTCTCTGTCAGACTCTGTTACACGAGTGACTCTAGAGGAAGGGTTGTGGCGCTATCTGTCAAACTCTGTTTCATGAGTGCCTCTCTAGAGGAAGGGTCGTGGCGCTCTCTGTCAGAGTCTATTCTGCGAGTGACTCTAGAGGAAGGGTCGAGGCGCTATCTGTCAGACTCTATTCTGCGAGTGACTCTAGAGTAGGGGTACTCATAGTACGGCCCGCGGGCCGTCAGCGGCCCGACAAGCCTTCTGTGGTGGCCCGCGGACCTTGCAGACATGTACCTGTTTTACAAGTTTTTTTCTAAAGATTTTCCACAAACACTGCCTGTTGCAGCAGTGCGGACTCCAAGAGACTCTGCTTTATGGGCAGCGATATTCAGAGTGGAGATGTAGGGGGCGCTAAGGCAGGTGAAATACAACAAAGCCTCGTTTAGCATATAAATGGTCTTTTAAAAACCTGTGAAATACTCGGGTGCTGCTGTGTGCGTGCCCGGGAAACTGCCTCAGCCGGGCTGACACATATGATGTGTGGGGATGAGGGGGGGCTGAGGGGGGGCGTTGCACACCTGGGTAGTGCAATGCCAAACATTTATATTCAGTCAAATGTTCAGCCGCCCTGTGCCATTCTCCTTGAATTAGAGACAAGGCTGGCAAATTGAACATTATCTTCGATAAGTTTGATCAGTTTGTACCATACCTACTTTTGTAGCCCTGAGATTGACAATTTGCAACAGCTCATGCGAACAAGAGTAAGAGACTACGAGTTGCAGTGTCCTTCGAACCGCTTTAAACGACTTCACGATGCTTAGTGGGGGAATTCAGAGGCCTATAAATCACTAAAGTAAATTGATTAATAAGAAATACTGTTGTCACCAACATTGCCCAAACCCCCATTGCTGAAGTTGAGGTCAAATAAGAAGTCGACAGAAAGTAATACTCAACGAAGAGGCTTCATGGAGAAACAGTTAAGTTATCTCCTCTGGAACAGTGGATGGATGAGAGAGGTTGAGCGAGAAGACGAAGGGAGCGCGGCTGATTTGAGCATGTTTACCAGGGCTTCTTTTGGTTCTCTAGTATATCCCTGACACTATACTGAACTGTGTGGTGAGATTACAAGCAGCCATGTTACGTAACACAAGAGAGTAAGCTCCGTGGCATCCACACTGCGTATTTCAGGTGGGTAAGAGTATTGGGCATTAGTTGAGAGATCTGAGCATATTACATTGGTTCTACCCGGATGGCTTTCATTCAAGCGTGGTAATCCCTATTTTGAAAGTGAGTTTTGCCCACAAAAGAGATATTTTATGCAAACACAAATGTTTCTCATTCTAGCAACCACAGTGATGTAAGAGTGGGGAGGGGGAAGCCCTTTGAACTCAATGGCTGGCGTTGCGTGCCTGTATGTACCAGATATATTTCCTGCAGGGCTTTGGCCTGGCACGTAGGTTTATGGTGCTCACATACATAAGCTTGCTTGCCCCTGGCTGACGGCAAGGCTGTCCTTCACAACGTACCCTTAGGGAGTTGGTTCAATGTGTGCAGCAAAAAGCACTTGCTTTTCGAGACATTTATAATAGAATGATTACACCTCGCCTAGACAGGGAGAGGGAGACAGAGGGAGAGAAGGAGGGCGAGGGAGGAAGAGGGAGACAGACCAAGGGAGACAGACAGAGGGAGACAGACAGAGGGAGGGAGACAGAGGGAGGGAGAAAGAGGGTGATAGACAGAGGGAGACGGAGGGAGGGAGACAGACAGACAGAGGGAGGGAGAGAGATAGAGAGAGGGAGGGAAGGAGAGAGATAGAGGGAGGGGGGGAAGGAGAGAGAGAAAGAGAGAGAGGGTGGGGAAGAGACAGGGAAGGAGACAGGGAGGGAGAGAGAGGGAGGGAAGGAGACAGAGAGAGAGAGTGAAAGAGAGAGAGAGATGTGTGTATGCTGGGTCTGGTGGCTTAGTGGACGAAAGCGTCCACTGCAGGGGCCTGAGTTCAACCTCATGGTCAGTTTTTTTTTGCTCTAGCCCCACCCCCTCTCTCACTGACCCCGCCCCCAAAAGTGCAGCCCTCGGCCACAAACCACACTGTAAATTTGGCCCCTGAGAGAAAGTTTGTGAGTACCCATGCTCTAGAAGAAGGGTCGAGGCATTATCTTTCAGACTCTATTACGCGAGTGACTCTAGAGGAAGGGTCGAGGCGCTATCTGTCAGAGTCTATTCTGCGAGTGACTCTAGAAGAAGGGTCGAGGCGCTATCTGTCAGACTCTGTTTCATGAGGGCCTCTCTAGAGGAAGGGTCGAGGCGCTATCTGTCATACTCGGTGTCAGCAGCGGGATCACAGAGGTGGATGCCGTGGGCCTGTTCCAGCTGCAGGATTACTCAGGGGCGGGCACGATCCCGGGTGACTGTCACCGTAATTAGATGTGCGCCGGGGCCGGATCGGATCTGCGGCGGGGGGGGGGGGGGGGGTGCGGGGGGTGGGGGGGGGAGGGGAGATGCAGCGGAGACACAGCGAGGCCTCTGGGCGCACAGCGCCGCGCATGCTGGAGGCCTCGGCAGCTTCATTAAGCGCTAAACCCCTCAAACTCTCCTGAAACCTGTCAGAGAGGCCGCACGGGGACAGCACAGCTTCGTCTGCCCCGAAAACACCGCGACAAATTATTAATGTTTGGGACGTGAGAGGCTTCGAGCACGCGCTAAGACTTCCGGTGTGTGTGTCTATCTCACAGACCATCCAGGGCTAGGGTGACCAGAATTCTAAAGCCAAAAATCGGGACATCAGTCAAAAATAGAAGGAGGACTACAATTTTACTTCAAGCGATGAGAGCGCTCCTCAGCATAGAATTACAGAACAGGCAGTAAGAACAAACATAAAATGCAATTTTTAAGCCCAGTAGCTTGCCTGTTAATTAAATTGCTTTCTTAAAACAACTGCTAACTATCCCTGCTTTGTAAAACATAAAAAACACCTCCCACCGTTTTCAGTCGACCCTCTCTAAAAACGGGAACATGAGCTAAATTTCTTGAAATTTGCTGGGACAGCTGGTTAAAAAACAGGGACCGTCCTGGCAAAACGGGGACGCCTGGTCACCCTATCCAGGGCCCTCCTCTTCATCACCTGTAGGACGTCATAACTCTGACCTGTCCAGACCCCCCTGCCGCATCTGCAGACACAGCATAGGGCACTGGTCTATCTGGGAACCGAATGGGTTCCTGTGGGGGGTTTAATAGGGAACCCCAGAGACTGGAGTGCACAGGACAGATTCGCTCTTATTGCTTTTTCCGTGTGTTTCCGCTTTTCTTTTTTCATGTGTTTGGGTGTTTTTTTCTGATCCACTTACTTTTACTTTTACTCCTAATGCCAGCTTCGTCATGTGGCACTAAAGGTGAATCTTGTGCAAGTCATGACGGTGGGAGTAGGGGGCACCCGGGAAAGGTGCACGATTCTTCAGAGTTTCAAATAAAACAGTATTTTGCCTGCCGGAGCACTCACCATGCACTTTATAAAGGGAGATTTTGTAGAGATTTATCTGGAGTGCCAGGGGCATATTAAGGGGCATATTAAGGGGCATATATAAAAGCCCCTATCCCCAACACAACGCCACTTTTTACAACGTGGTGGCGATAGGGGCATTGCCTTATTTACAAGGCAGCGTTAAGTCACTTAACGTGGCTTAACATTGCCTTGTAAATAAGGCCGACCATTTCACTCTATGCTTAGCATAAAAGGGGTGGGCAGCCAGAGCCGGACTGGGAACCGAAACCGGCCCTGGCACACTGCTCGGCCGGCCCCTCCGAGGGTGAGGGGGGGTGCAGCCGAGCAGTTTGCGAGGGCCGGTTTCGGTCGATTTTGTTACAGGGGGCCGATAATGCTGATCCCCGGTAACAAAAACAGCCCCCAAGGGTCCAAACCCGGCCCCACCCTAGCGGCCCACTGGGGAAACGCCTGGTGCCCGCTATGGCCGGTCTGGCTCTGTCGGCAATGGGTGTTGCAGTGGGCGTTCCTCCGCAACACCCATTGATTGTGACGCTGCCCCCTTTTTACAAGGGAGGCGTAAATAGGTGGCAGCACCAAAATGAAGACCTGAAAAATCCTGGTCTTGAGTTTGCGAAAGGAGGAGAAATGCATTATTTCTCCTTGTTTTTGCTATTTCCATGTGTGCTGCCTCGTGCAGATCACATGGAAAAAGTGAAAAGTCTTGGCTTGTTTATGTACATAAACAGTTCTTAAAGAAATACAATTTTGTGACTACCATGTGTGCTGCATTAGGCAGAAAACATAGAAGTGACAAAGCAGCGGTTAAAGATTGTTTATGTACAGGAAGGGGCCCCTTCCCACACATGAACAACCCTCTCCTGCACGCAGACACATGTGCACTCTGGTTCAAGGGTGCCTGTGTTGACACTATACTGCTAAGTGTAGTGTCAACGCAGGGGGAAACGCAAGGCTGCACCATATCCTTGTAAATATGGTTCAGCCTTGTGTTTCTGAAGTGGCGGAGTGAGGCGGTAAACCATGACGGCTAACGTCTCACTCTGCCACTTCCTTGAACAAATGCCCCCAAAAGTGCAATATTTTAATGTCCCATTGAGGCACTGACTCTCGCCTCACAATCACAGGGCACCGAGGGGGATATTCACAAGGAAGTTGCAGAGGGAGGCGTTAGCCTTCCTGGCTGAACGCCTCTCTCCGCCACTTCTGAAATGCAGGGCTGCACCATATTTACAAGAATGAGGCGAAGCCTTGCATTTCACAATGCAATGGCGCTAAGTTTAGAAAGTTAGCGCAAACGCAGGCACCCTTGCACCATAGTGCAAGGATGTCTGCCTGCAGGGGAGGGTTGTTTATTTGTAGGAAGATGTCTCTTCTTGCACACAAACAATCCTAAAATCCGATTTTGTAACTTTCATGTGTGCTACTTAATGCAGCACACATGAAAGTTACACAATGGCATTTTTTTGAAAGATTGTTTTTTACAGGAAGGGATACCTTCCTGTACATAAACAAACCATGACAGTTTGCTTTTTCCATGGTTTTTCTGGTCTTTATTTTGGCGCTGCCTCCTATATACGTGAGCCTTGTACATAGGGGACATTGTCAAAATGAATGGGTGTTGCAGTGGAACGCCCACCACAACACCCACTGTCCACCCCTTTCACGCTAACCATAGCGTGAAAGGGGGCCTTATTTACAAGGCAGCATTAAGCCACGTTAAGTGGCTTAACGGTGCCTTGTAAATAAGGTGCAGCCCCTATCACCACCACAAAGTCAGTAAAAATGATATTGTGGCGGCTATAGGGGTTTGTACATATGCCCCTGAATGTGTACGTATTGCCACAAGGGGCAGTGTTAGAATGCACTCTACCCAGGCCAGAAACAACCCTTGTAGTTTACTCATGCAAGCAACAACCCTTTCACTCTGCCCGGGTCATCAACAACCCTTGCACTTTGCCCGGGTCATCAACAAACTTTGCACTTTGACGGGTCATCAACAACCCTTGCACTTTGCCCGGGTCATCAACAAACTTTGCTGGGTCATCAACAACCCTTGCAATTTGCTTGGGTCATCAACAAACTTTGCACTTTGCCCAGGTCATCAACAAATTTTGCACTTTGCCCGGGTCATCAACAAACTTTGCACTTTGCCCGGGTCATCAACAAACTTTGCATTTTGCCCGGGTCATCAACAAAATTTGCACTTTGCCCAGGTCATCAACAAACTTTGCCGGGTCATCAACAACCCTTGCACTTTGCCTGGGTCATCAATAAACTTTGCCGGGTCATCAACAACCCTTGCACTTTGCCCGGGTCATCAACAAACTTTGCACTTTGCCAGGTCAACAACAACCCTTGCACTTTGCCGGGGTCATCAACAAACTTTGCACTTTACTGGGTCAACAACAACCCTTGCACTTTGCCCGGGTCATCAACAAACTTTGCCGGGTCATCAACAACCCTTGCACTTTGCCCGGGTCATCAACAAACTTTGCACTTTGCTGGGTCAACAACAACCCTTGCACTTTGCCCGTGTCATCAACAAACTTTGCACTTTGCCTAGGTCCACAAAAAGTCTTGCACTGACCTTTGGTGCTCTCAATACCGCACCTTTCACATGCTTGAAATCCACCCTCCACTCATATAACCGCCTCCAGCCAACGGAATTGACTTTGAGCGCTTTCTGAAAGTCACGATTACTTGCACCAGACTCCGGAAGCACCTTACCACCCAAAAAAGTATATTCTAGCAGTGACAATAGAGCCATGGAATGAGGGTCAACCCATAGGCTCTAAAGTCAAGTCATCGAATGGTACTGCTTTTATTTTTGGGTGACTTGACATCAAAATCGGAAATATGTTTAGATAAAAGGAAGCGTAAGTTCCGGTTGGTTTTCAGGAGGGAGGGGATAGTTTTAGGACTCAGGGCGTAGGTAGCGATCGGGGGCGGGTCAAGTCTTAACTATAGAAATGTGTTAACCATACATGCTTTGACACTGCATAAATCATTGTAAAGGCATGCGTGGTAGAGTCATATGCGTGGTTAAGACTTGCGTTGTACAGACTCCGTGGAACCAGCAACGGGTGGTAAACACACGCGTAGTTCCATCACACAACCCTCAGAGTTGGACACATCATTGTCAAGCTCCTGCTGAAATCTTCACTTTTGGCCCAAAATCTCAGAGAGGGGCAGGCTTGGACCCTGCAGGCGCTAGGTGTGAGTAGCTGCTGGGGTAACTGTGCCACTTGGTCCCCACTCCCTCATTTTATCTACAGCTTAAGGGATTTTCGTGGTTCTTTAAATCTCCCAGCAGGCGAGGGCTGACAGTTGCACCAGGCAGTGTTCCACGAGGCCGGATGTCTTCTCTGAAGGGTGCTCCCTGAGGCATCACCCTTCCTGGGGCAAACCCAGTGAAAATAAATCCTGGCCCCCAGAATAGGTGCAGCTGCCCACAGCCGGCAGCCACCGGCACAGATTAAGCTCTAGTGTTAAAGAAGAAAGCCCCTGCAAGCCTGTTGTGTCTTTCCTTGGTGCAAGTGCCGTGGGTGGCGAGTGGTCTGCGTGTGGCGATGACGGTCGAATGATGGGTGGGCCATCAAAGGGTTAATAAATCAGGAAAGTTGGGGTGCGTGGTTTTGCTGCTTCGTGTGTGGTATTATTTTCACTTGTCTTGCACTGCTGTATCTTAGTGAAAAAACAACATTTTTTACACGTTTGTCTGCTCGTGGGGTGCATTAGTGACACTGTGTCTTAGTACAGCGACCCTGTGCCATTCAATCCAATACATGATCTGTACACAGTGTTCTGTGTACGTCATCACTATGGGGTATATTTACTAAGTTTCAGCACCATGCCTGTGTCACAAAAGTGGCGCAAATCGACGCAAAATCTTTTATTTCTAATTTGCTTTCCTGTGAAAACCTGATTTGCACTAAAAAATCTCTTGAAAGTAGCACAAAGCAGCGCACAGCGCTGATTTGCAATACTTAGCGCCAAGGGGGTATTCCATGGCTGATGCATAGGCGTACCCGTGCGACCACCCATGGGTTTGACACAAAACCCTATTTACCAAAATTGCGTCACTCCAACCAGGTGCTATCACAGAGAAATGCTTTTATTTCTCCTTTCTTTTCCGACTTTGCATACGTGCTGCTCAATGCAGCCCGCATACAAGGTGGTCATCGTACACTATTTCTATATAGCAAGCGCTTTGTGACGTGAGTGCTTTGGGGTAACAAACTTTGCTAAACCAACATCTGAATCACGTGCTCACCTGCACCAGCGACTATCGCAGAGTTGACGGGAATGATCGCTTAGACAGCGCATCAGTCAAGGAAGCTCGCATAGACAGCGCGTCAGTCAAGGAGGCTCGCTTAGACAGCGCGTCAGTCAAGGAGGCTCGCTTAGACAGCGCGTTAGTCAAGGAGGCTCGCTTAGACAGCGCGTCAGTCGGTGATGCTGTGGCTATCCATCAGGCTTTTGCCTACATGTGCCTGATATTGAACTTGACTTCCATCTTGATTGTATTGAACAACGAGCATTTGGCGTCTTTGATCAGGCTGTTTTTTCATCAGATGTGTGGTGCGACGGTTCTGGTTTTGCGCGTTGCATTTGGTGCAGGCTCACCAGTGTGCAGTATGTCGGATGTCAGGAGAGAGAGATAAAAAAAGTTTGGGGTAACTTTGCAGTACTTTTTTCAGCAAATTCACAAGTGTGGGGTTAACCTTGAGGTATTATGGGCAGCAAATACATATTGCTTGCAGCAAGTGTTTTTGAGCAGGAGTTTGCTGCTAATTTAATTTAGTCTGCATTTTAGGTACTTTCTATCTTTTTTTTACCTCTATATATGTTTTGGCCTCTGTGGACCCTGGCATCTAACCAAGGAGTGATACAACCTCCACCATATCTGCAGAGGACTTGCAAGCCAGAGTTTACATGGAAAAAGTGATTATGTGTTTTTGAAAATTACTTACCTGCAATTGATGCAGGTGGATATGAGCCTCCCAGAAAGTTGGTATTGTTATTCAATCATTTCGGTATAGCTGGGTAAAGAGTTTTTGACAATCTTCCAATGCTAGCTGCTCCCACAGAGGAAAATGCTATTTGGAATATGTACATGGAACCAAAAGAAGAGGTTAAAAAACCATTTTAGGAGGAGTCTAGCGTACTAAATGAGAGCAGTAATGTTTTCAAAAGGAAACAATCTAGGGGCATATAAACAAGGGCCATATCGCCGCTTTAGCGGCACCTTTTGCCGCTAAAGCGGCGATATTTTTATCGCCCTATAAGGCAAGCTGTCGCTAACAGCAGTTAGCAACAGCTTTTAGGTCATAGCTACTGGTTTGGGGCCTGCTTTGCATGTCAGCAATATTTATCGCTAATGAAATTCAAAGTGGGCGTACCCAAACTGTTAGCGACTGAAAACAGTCGCTAACACAGCTATCGCCTATCAGCAAGGCAGGCGAAGCGATAAAAAAAATTGCGCTAAGCGTGATTATCGCTATAATCTAATGCCTGGTAAAAAGTTGATTAATCGGTGTGGTCAATGGGGGGTGGATTATCAGATTAAGCCTCCATTGGCGTTAAAGCGAGAATATCGCTGGATTTCCAGCAATATTCTCACATTTCGCCGCTATCGCTGGATATTTTAGCACAATGGAGAAAAACGTTGCTAATAGCATTTTTTCTCCGCTAAAATATCCAGCGATAAAAAAAAAAATCGCTAACCATGTTTAGAGATAAATATCGCTATTCCTTGCTAATATGCACCCTAGTGTGGTATTGGTGGAGGAGTTTATTGCAGCCTTACATGTGTTGGCTTGCACTTGTGGGTTTGAGACTAATGCAGATATCTATATAAGAAACCAGTTTGTATTTACCTGCTGCTCTAAGAAAACACAGGAACATCTGTTAATATGTCGTAATCATACACTGTTAGAAGTCATAGACATATCTAAAAGTATAGAAAGGTCTTTCGTTTCATCGCAAGCTTTGACTAATCAAAAAGGTTTATCCCCAGTCGGTTGTATTTATGCAAAGAATTCTGTGTGTGCAATGAATGTGAAGGTTGTGAAAAACAATAAATTCACAAACAACTGTTACAGGTGTGATGCTTATGTGTGTGTTGGGAAATTTTACAATGTTTTATTGACATTGGATGCAGCAAAGGATACTAGCACTAGTAAGAGATTTAAGGGGCCAAGTTGTGAAGCAACTGTTAATGAAATTTCACTATTTGTTATGGCGGAATCTGTGGCCCTATTACCATTTTGGAAGACACTACATATTACAAGTTTTGGTCTAAGCATTGCCTTAAATCTCTGGATGTCAATCCTAAAGTGTTTGTGGATTATAATATTGATATACTGGGGTATTTTGAAGTTACATTTGAAAGTTTGGGTAGAACCATTTGGATGAAAGTGTATGTGCGATGAGAGGTTGTGACATAGTGGGGTGGAAATATTTGGCAAGGTTGAGAATTATTCTGAGAACTGGTTATGAGAATCCTATTGTTTTAGGTGATATTCAGGGTCGACTGGCCATAGCGGGCATCAGACATCTCCTCGGTGAGCCGGAAGGGTTGGAGCCTGTTTGGGATCCGGTGGGGGCCATTTTTTTTACTGGGGGCCGGTTTTGCAGCAGTGCTCTAATATCTGCCCCCTTTCCCAAAAGCAGCAACAGTGGTTCCCACCAGCAACCTCCCCCGCCACTGGTCTGACTTAATTTCAATGGCTGCTTTGCATTCCCAGTCCGTCCCTGGTGATATCCTGAGTTTGGCAGCAAGCACTGATAAGGATATAGCACAGACTGTGACAGATAAATATCCCAGTGTGTTTTGAAACAAAATTGTTGTTGTCAAAGGATTTGAGCATGAGATTAGGTTAAAAGAGATGCTGTCCCAGTCATACATAAAGTCAGACCAATATCCTGAAGTGTAAAAAAAAAAGAAAAGGTTTAAAGGGTTAGTTAAGTTATGTGCTGAAGGAGTGGTTATACCTGCTGACTTTTAGTTGTGGTTATCCCTCCAGTGGACTTGACACATAAGCACACAGGGGACTTATGTGTAGGTGTTGATTTAAGATTGTTAAACTCTGGAACTCCATGCCACACGACCTCAGAATGGAACCATCGAAAATGAGGTTCCGGAAAACCCTAAAGACCTGGGGGCATATTAGCAAGGCGGGCGATACGAAATTATCAGCGCTTTTGCGGCCGTTTTCGGCTGAAAAGCGGCGATAATTTCATTGCCCTATTAGCAAGCTGTTGCTAACAGCAGTTAGCGACAGTTTGTAGGGGATAGCGAGCGGTTTGGGGCTCGCTTTGCATGTCAGCGATATTTTTCGCTAATGACATGCAAAGTGGGTGTACCCAACCAGTCGCTAACATCGCTATCGCCTATTATCAACGCAGGCACAGCGATAAAAAAAATCGCGCTAATCGCGAATATCGCCAAAAACGCCTGCTCAGACCACTTCGTAACCTGTATATCTAATGGGAGTTGGATATTCAGGTTAAGACCCTATTGGCGTTAATGCCTGAATATTGCTGGATTTCTAGCGATATTCATGCATTGAGCCGCTAATGCCGGATATTTTATCGCATTTGAGATAAACGTTGCTAATAGCACGTTATCTCTGCGATAAAATCCCACGATGCACGGCGATAAAAAAAATATCGCTAAGCTCATTTAGTGATAAATATCGCTAGTTGTTGATAATATGCCCCCGGGTTATTCAAGCAAAGAATTTAGGACTGTCAGGCCCCTTCAGATATATCACACCTGATATGACAGACGGGTAGTGCTGTAACTTCCAGTGCAGGGACACTCCTTTGGGGGTAACCAGGTGCTTTGCAAAACACCAACCCTAACATTAAATAACATTAAACCAGAATATCTTGGTAGATTGACATCCTCTATCACACATTCAAGAGACGTCAGCCAATGTTGTGGGTGCTAAATGTTTTTCCACTACAGAGCTACCTTCTGCCTACTATTAAAATTCTTAAAGCATGAAGTCAGAAAAGTTTGAGACGCTGCATGAGCCTTTTTAGTATTTATGAAAACCATTAGGTTTGGAGTTAGCGGTCAGTTTATTCCAGTGCATGATGGATGCTTTGTTTGGTGATCTTGAAGGAGTGTAGGCCGTTCAAGATGACATTCTTCTTTTCACAGAAACTCAGTGACAGCAATTGGTTATGTGTGATAAGGTGTTGGGCATCTTAAAAGAGGGATGGCAGTTAAACCGGGGAAATGCAGATTGCTAGTCAAGCAAGTTGAATCTTAAGGATGTATCATTTCAAGTGAAGGTATTAGACCTACATTTTGCAATGTACAGGCCATTTAGAAAGTGCCATCACCTAGTAATAAGGATTCTTTACACTCTTTCGTGGGTTTATTTAACTACTATGCCAGATTTATCCCAGGGTATGCATTGATGGTACAACCATTATGAGCACTTCTCAAGAAAGGTGCTAAGTTTGAGGGGCCGGCTCAAACAAATTAAGGTTTTGAAAATATTAATCAATTGGTGGTGAATGTGACTTAAATACATTCAAGGGGGAAAGAACTTTAGGGCAGATTGCTTTTCTCTTATACCCCTGCCAGATCATGAATTGTGTCATGACTATGAAGAATGTGAATGTGTGGGAGTTGTGATTGATGTAAACTGCACATCACAGAAGCAGAATGTCTTGTGTTGCAGAAAGTCTTTAAACATGTAAAGGAGGGGTAGCCACCTTTTAAAAATGTGAATAAAGAGTTCAAGGGCGTTGGGCAGGTTTCTTCAGAGCTCAAATGTGAAGGTAAATTTGTTTGAGGAATGGACTGTTTGTTCCCCCCGAAGGGTTGCGTGAATGCATAATTGGCTCTACCCATGAGGGACATTTAGCTATTACTGCAACTTGCAGAAAGTTACGCCTGGTTTACTGGTGATCAATATGGGTTAACAGGTTTCCAGTTTTATTGATAGATGTCTAGAATTCATTGTGTCTGATTACCACTGGAAAACTGTAAACAATCCTCTTTTTCCTGTTTCTCTTCCTGGTGGACAATGGGAAACAGTAGCATTGCATTTTTCAGGTCCTTTCCATCTCATTCAAGGAGATAAAAAATATTTCATTGTTTTGATTGACTATATTCCCAAATGTTTTTTTTCAGTTGTGGATGCACCAAATGCAAAAAAATTTATCAGGTTTCTAGAGCAAACTTTCCTGTTGGAAGAACCATGCAAAGACATAGTCATGAACAACGGCACACATTTTTGTGTCTAAAGAAATAAACAACTTCATAAAAATGTGTGACATTGGTCACTTGCCTTGTACAGTCCAGTTACAAATGGTCTGATGGAAAGGGCCAATCGCTTTCAGAAAAAGGGTGTCCAAACGTCTTACCGGCAGGTTTGAATGTGAATGATTACCTCAAACAAAAAACGTGGGCCTGCTTAACTACACCTCATGCACTGATGGGGGTCTCTCCTTATAAGTTGCTGGGGGGCAGAGAAGAGAGGATTACACTTCTACCTGTCAGGCTTAAAGAGAAGTGTCATAAGGAGAATTCCGAGAATTGTGATGAGGTGATCAAAATGGAAGGGGGAGTTTTGTGTAAACAGATGGCTCGAAAAAAGGAATTTTGATGAACAAATGATACTAAAGAACTGAATATTGTAGAAGGGGATTGGGTTTGATGAAAACATACTTCTAGAGTGCTGAAAGGGAGATCTCAGTTTTTGAAACTAATTAAAGGGGTGAAGACCAGCAAAGCTTCTGTTCTTCTCTGTAATAAGGGCTGCTTGAACAAGAGTAGTGCAGTTCCCATTTCAGAAGAATATGAACAAATATTTTTACAATCCTATAATGAATGTGTCCTTTCTGATTCTATGTTAACGACAGATGTCAACCTAGGTAGGTAGGTAGGTAGGTAGGTAGGTAGGGATGACCAAATGTCAAAACAGTATTTTAGAGAAATTGAACAGGATAATTCAGATAAGGGTTCCAAGCAAGGTGGTAGAGGAACTAAGGATGGTTCTGGAGGTAATGTTTACATTTCCCAGATTCCAGGGCAGTAGACACCCTGCCTAGTGGAAGACTTCAGAGTGATGGTGGCTAGGCCTTTTCGCGTGATAAAGCCACCCACAAAGATGCAGGATTTTTTTCCAGTACAATTATTTAATTTTATTGTAGTTTTGTGTTCTGTTACTCCTTTATTTAAATAAAAATGACTTTATGAAATGGGGGAAATGAAGTAATGTATGATGAATGCAATATGTGTATTGCTATTTGTTTTCATCAATGCTTGTTTCTTACACCTTCAGTGAGGTTCTATGCATGGGATGTGGTGGGTTCTAGTTTGTTGGTTCCTAGGGTTTGCAGTTGCTGCTGATCTCTTGGCTTAGAAGGATGTTTGACTCGTGGGTCCTTTACTTGAAGAATACACCTCACGCTTTGTGAGTTTCACTTCCTCCTGCGTGGGGTGTGTCTTCCTTACTTCCTCCACAGAGAGGCCCCTACACTGCTGTTGCTGACTTACATACGGTCAAACAGTTATGTTATGTTAAAAGTGCTTATATAGCGCATGGCTGCTCCAGCAACGGGGTGTCCCAGCGCTTGGGGACGAGTAGCAATGGATAGTGGCAGCTAGCCAGATGGAAAGATGGCCAAGAAATGCCAATATTCTAAAACAGTGGCATGGAGTATGTGGTTTGGGGCATATTTGATTACAATTCCCAATTTGAGATGTTATGACACTGAGCCCAGTGCGCAGCGCAGCTCTGCCGTATTGTCATGGTTACCGTTTACCCGTCCTGCACTTCATCACTGTGTCCTTTCTCTCTTTCTCTTCCTTCTGCAGTGTAGAGCATGACTTCCGGCAGCAGGAGGGCCGCTTCCTGCGGGTCCTCAGCTCGCTCGACGACGACTCCCCCCAGACCGTGCCGCAGCCCCCCGCCCCAAGCCAGCAAGAGCCCTCGCCGGCACCAAAGCAGCCTCCCAAGATGGAGTCCAAACGGTCAAAGAGGAAGTGCTTTTGGTTCTTGTGACTAGAGGTCATGCAGAGGTCACGGCTTTCACCATCATTATGGTTGAAGGGACACACTACGACTCCTGCAGCATTTTCTTGCCTTTGGCACATTACAGAAGAGATTTCAGAGCTGGGACATATCACCATAGCATACAGAGACATGTTAAGACTTCAGAGTTTAATACTGAAAAGGGTGGGGAAGGGAATGGGAGAGAGGGCATCACTTTTTATATTTTTCAATAACTTCTATTTAAAAATAAAAGCGAAATTTAAAAAAAAGAGTGGAGTGAAATGTAAATAAAAAGCGACAACATGTTTGGCATGGCGCTGAAGATGCATCTTACACGTGTTGTGCACCATATTTTGGATTTGAAACACTACCTCAAGATGGCGCCACTGAGAGTCTCTGGCGACAATCAAGGCACAAGTCCTAAAAAAAAAGTGGGGGGACTAATCAAGTTAGGTAGTATGTAAGCAAAATCACAGCAGGTAACATCACAGCGTGTGACATTGCACGTTGCATCACAGGAAGTGACATCACAACTAATGACCTCACAGAACGTGATATCATAAAAAGAGACATCTGTTCTTAAAACCTCACATGCATGTTTAGCAGGCCTATCATAAGTACATTTGAGTGTATTACGAGATTTGATAAAGGAAACCTGATCAGTACTTAAACCAGTGACTTGAGTTTCCTGCTTAAAGGAATTAACAGCCCAAATGGTGTTGAGGTTTCGTGTCTGACTAACTGTAGTAGACAAGCCACTAAGTGCTACAAGCTAGGCGAACTAAACTTGGCAACAAGAACAAAGCACAGTCCATTCATTACATTAAAAATACTACAAACTACAATTGTGTATATCAAAACAATAATATTTATTAACCTACCTAACATATCACCATTATATACACTGGAAATGTTAGTACATTTTAACCACCATTAATAAGAAGGCAATTCACACATCGCATTTAGTATTCGGAGCATGGCAAACGATAGTCCCTATAAAATATACAGTTATAACTAGGTATTTTACACATAATTGGACATTCTTGGCCATACTATATTGCTACAGGATGTTTAACCAAAAGAAATTAGTAATTTGTGAGACTTTTTACATCATTAAATCCCTAACATGTGGGTAACAAAATCACATTAAAAAAAACATTCTACATGCCCGCGTATCTTTTGTGGTGATGGGCAGTACGTTCTACCTTCCTAGACTGAGTATCATCCACATGGCGATGAGCAGTCAGTCGTCTGATAAAATGTGGCAATGGATCCGAACAGGAGTAGGAGGAGGGCCCATGACATCTATGAACATTAGTGAAGAAAGACGTACGATGCCAGGCCGGTTCATAAGGGCGACATTATCTTGTTCATGGAGCTTAACCCTCTTTCACAGTCACTTGAAGTCACTGGTAGTGTGTTTATTGCCTCAAAATAGGTTGCAGTTGTTCTGTAATCTCATTCCCACCATTGCAATATAATCTCTGAAACTTTTTGATATGAGTCTATAATTAAGAGAGCATCTCCTGCAGAAGTCTATGCACTAACACGAACTACACACGCTCAAAACTGCTCCCCGGTGCATTTATTTGACAGGGGCTGTTAGGAGGTCATTAGTGTTGCCGGGGACCTTAAGTACATGGACAGTGACCATATATTGAACATACATAGGTTGTCCGTGCATGTTCTGTGGGTGAAACCTCTTCAGAGTTAACACCACACCTTACAATGGCCTAAAAAATGTAGTAAAAGAATACAGGAAGAACATTTCTGCGTGCAAGAGTAAAGTAGTTGACATCTGTAAAGAAAAAAACTCTAAAACATTGGTGAATTTCTAAATCTCTAAAATGCTTACATTTGTAAATTATAACATTCAACAAAGTAATGAACTGATCATTTAGCTGTTTGAGTTAAAAGTCTACTACTGCAGAGACCTGTCAGTAGCATGCAGAATTGTTAAAAACATATTCATGTCACCTCATACTTTCACTATGGTGGAGAACTGAAGTAATTAGAACCACCGAGTTTAACTAGGAACATCTAAAGCGTTGAGATAGGTAACAGTGACTGGATGGAGGCCCTGGTGACTGCAGAAAACAGGACTGGAACTTGTCAGACACATCAGTGCCCAAGACATGGGACACAGAGTGTGTTCCATCCTTGCCATGTTTGGAAAAACCCAGCATGCTTGCAGAGATTGTGAAGTGGATTATGAAGCCAAGGGTCAAGAAGCATATATTTGCCAACACTCCTGATTTAGGCCAAAAGAAATCACACTTTTCTAAAATACACATAAAAAACCATTGCATTTTTTCAGTGTAAAACTTCCTGTACACCAGTATTAAATAAACTAATTCCGCCTACAGCCTACACCACCAGACATGATATTCCATATGCTGCTCATTTCCATGTATATATGATTGCTTTTGCTGCCTGTGCTCTACAGAGGTGAGACCACTCTGCTATGTGAAGTGTGCTTACTCAGTTCTACTTACAACTTAATGTGTCTGGGGTGGGCATCTGCACTCATTTTAGAAGATTGGGAACACATTTTTATCAACAGACCATGACCCAAAACAAGAGAGAAAGTCAGCAAAAGAAGAAAGAAGAAAGGGATGTAAGAAAGCACTAATGGAGGCAGACAAGGGGGTGAAAAAAACTTGCAAGATTAAGCAAGTGTAGGTTAGTGAAAGAAAAAGTTGTGTCTACACTGGCACTGAGCAATGGGAACTTAATAAAAGGTGCGGGTTTCTGCATTTATGTTTATGAAAACTACACACTGTCACCTAATATGTCACCTCCATATTAGCAGACATCTCTCATGTTCTTATTGTTGGCATAACTATATCTAAACCACCCTCACATTCACCAGAGCGACCGAACAGCTCACCATGGAATCAGCACAACCAGAATTCCCACACAAAGAATCAAAAATAAATTTCACAGTAAGAGGTATCAGCTCCACATCAAATGAAGTTTAAGACACAGAATATCCAAGGATGAGGAGGAAATGGTGATAAAGTTAACTCACAAGAAAAGGGCATATGCAATTTTAGTCCCTACTAGCACTTTCAAGAAAATATTGGCTTTTACAAGGAAATATTGCTAGTTCGCATAGAAGACTACACAAGTGTGGAGATGTAGTAACAAGAGACACCACAAACTATGGCCAGTAATCAGAATCTACACTAGACTACGCTTTAGTAATAAGAATTTCCCCATCCTACAGTCTTTCAACATGGTGCACTGAAGAAGGACTATTTGTTGGCAGTAACACTGACCTATGGACTTGCCTAGTTACTGTAACTTCATCTTGAAAGAGCCAGCAAGAAGTAGCACACGTGATCTTTCATTTTATACATAGCATAACACTGAATTACAGTAGTCTTCCAGGCCTAGGAGCATCATACCAACAATGCTATCCTGTGTTATTGTGTTATAGTACAGTACATCACAAACTTTGTAGCATCACTGCAATAGGTAGGTATGAGAAGGCCAAAGGACCAGACCAGCAGTAGCTTGCCAGGGTAAGAACTTGGCAAACCTTAACACAACCATAGCCAGCACTTTGGAATTTCCAGAGCTTAAAAAAAGGGTCTTTCTTTCAGGGCAAACAGCTCTTCAACTTATAGTGATTGGAACTGGTAAATAAAGCACATCCTTTCAAATGTTTGGAAATCCTTTTTTGTTGTGGTGTGACAGATTTAGAAATGTTTGTGCAAAATGGAAATATTTGGTTTAGGAAGGAACGAGCAGAATTATATACGAGACAGTCTTTATTCAAAGGGAAAAATGTGCAGTTGCAGCATGAATGGGAGAAAAGGCAAACACACTATTTCTAAAAGTTGCCAAATAAATGTACATTAATCTGTGGTACTGATCAAACATGAAATGACCGGTAACATACACACATTGGTCTATGCACCTCCACAAACATACATCAATGAGTGGAAGTTGCCTCAGCTATGAATGGTAAGCAAATCACTCTTTGGTGGGATCTAATCAACTATAATGCCGTTCCATGTGTAACAAGAATCTAGGCCATTTATAGGGTGACAATTGACTTACATGTGGTTTCTGCCTGCCACCCACAGTCCAACCTCATGTGCCAGGAATTAAAGACAATGGGCCATGTATGCAAGGGGTTTGCGCCACCGGAGCGGCAATTTTTTTGACGTTCTGTTAGCGCAATGCCCGGCATCATATTTACAAAGTGGTGTCCAGGGCTTCGTAGGCAGAGACCCACACGGCCGATGCCGGTAATCAGTAAAGCTGTCAGCTAGCTCTTCTGAATACAAGCATCTGCCGCGTGTGTCTCTACACCAGCCAGTACCTCTAGTACTCAGAACACAAGGCAAGAAGACAGATGAAAACTGAAATGAAGGGAAATCAAAGAGAGTCTCAGTGAGACAGAACAAACCAAAGAGACAGGCCAATGATGAGAATAGAGGGATGAAAGGGAGAGAGAATATTCAACACAGACAGAGAGAAAAACTATGGAGGAAACACTAGGGGTGGGGGATAAACTCCACCCTGCCGGTGGCCATGACGGAGTTTTGCCACTCCATGTTACACTTCTGCCAAACTCCACCAAATGCTGCATGGTGACGTTTTTCTCGAGCAGGGCTCGCCAACGGTAAGTTCTCATGTAACTCCACAGAATTCGGCAGAGTGAAACTCTGCAAGTTCAGTTAACCCCTAGGAAACACACATAGAAGAGACTCAGGGAAAACAGGCCATGCCGCATGAGAAAAGAGGTATCCATTGCTTGAGACATGCAACGAGACATCCAAAGAGAAACCCTCTGCTTCAGACAGCTTCAAACACCGCTTGCATATCAATCAGACCTGGATATGCAGTGCCTACCTGAAGCTCAACCCAACCAAGACAGAATTCCTGTTACTGCCAAGAACAACAAACAAGAAACAGTACCAACCTGACTCAATGAAAGAGCCATGACGGCTATGAGTACCAACTCTCACTGGATGCCAAGTTACTTGGAATTCAACCTAGACGCCATCCTCACGCTCAAGGAACACGTTATCAAAAAACCAGTGACAGTCTGAAACCAGCTCTCTCTTCTAAAGAAAGATAAACCGCTACTTCCAGAAAGAGACTTCAGAACTGCAATTCAAGCCAGTTCTCCGGCATCTGGATGGTGTTAAGGTCTTACTCCAGGGCCTCCCAGGCTCGACACAGATACCCCTGGATGGCACCCTACACGCTTCAGCACATTGCATCCTGGTCCAGAGGAAAAATAATCACATTACCCTCATCCCGATGGAACGCCACTCCCCATGCCCCCCCGCAGCACCATCTTGAAAGCCAAGTACATCATTTACAATCCCATCAAAACCAGCAAATTGCGATTCATTTAATGCAATGCATTAAACAAAACAAATTGTGATTTCGCAAATATGAATCACAAATTACTGTCAATCTAAAGTTAATGGTAATTTGCGATTTCTTTGTCGAATGAACTAAAGTGCATTTTTCAAAGTCACATGTTACACACACACATGCCCTTGGGGCATGTGTGCGCGCAACATGTGACTAAATTGTAATTTCAGGAGTGCAACAGGGTATCCTTTTGAGCCCTTGCGCCCTTGAAATTGCATGCGCACTTTGCGAGTATCTATTGGGTACTCGCAAATGCAATTCCCATTCATTCCTATGGGCCTCTTGGCCCACGGTTTTCCAGCGATGTTCCCTGCAAAACGGCGATAGCCTTGCTGATACGACCCTGTGGTCGTATCAGCCCAATCCCCCCCCCTATGTTAAGCATAGGTAGGCCAGGATTGTAGCAGATGTTAGTTTTTGGTGAAAAACACTGTTTTCGCCAAAATCTAATGTGTGCTAAAATCCTGTGGGCTGCCTTGTAAATATCGCAATGTGAACATCAGCGATATTTGTAAGTAGTCCATCCGGGGTACGCTCAGTGACGCACACTTTGCATCTCATTAGAGATGCAAAGGGAGGCGTTGGGAAAAAGGGTGCTAACATGCGATTATGCATGTTAGCACCGCCTTGTAAATAGGGCAATAGTTTTATCTCCGCTTTTTAAGCCAAAAAAGCGGAGATAAATCCCTTTTAAATATGCCCCTTTGGGATTAAAAACAGGGATGATGTAGAGAAATCAGGAAATATTTCAAATTGGGATAAAAAGGCTGGCAAACTGTGAGAAAAGTTACTGAACCACTGCAGTTTTCTAAGATATTAATAATGCAGAGAAAAGGAGGCGCTATTGAGATCTTAAGGTTTAACAAAGCAGAGATGCTGAAGAGAAAAGGAGCGAGCCGTTGGCCTTGAAGTTCCAAAAGTAGAAATGCTGAAAATAAAATGAGCAGACATTGAGGCCGCCGGGTATTAAAAAGCTGAGCTGCTACTGAAGCGCTGAGGCTTTAAAAAGCAAACCTGTTACAGAGAAAAAAGGGGCGCAATGCGACCTGGAGTTTTAAAAAGGTAGAAATACTATTCAGAAAAGGAGCGGTGAGCTCTTAGGGCCAGGTGCATCAAAGGGTTTTACCCATTCTGTGTCTATGGGAAAATGTGTTCATACATATGGCCCCTAGTGCTCTGAAAAGTATTAATACCACAAAGAAAAGTAGGAGATAGTGCCATTTTGAGGTTTAAACGTGATGCGATGCTGAAGAGAAAAGGAGGAGCCCTCATGTCTGTAAAAGGAACGCCCATCAAAGACCTGAAGATTTCGAAACCTTGACTTTTTTTTTAACTGAGATGTTATAGAGAAAAGGAAAAAACATTGATACCGTAAAATAATAAAATAGGAGTTGTTAAAGAGGAAAGAAAAACACTTGAGCCCATGAGGTTCAAAAGCAGGGATATCACAGATAAAAGGAGGAGCTATTTAAATGTTGATATTTAAAAACGCAAATATTTTGGAGACACAATGAGGTCTAAAATGGCAAAAAGTATATTGATAAAAATGGGATATTGAGGCTCTGAGGTTTTGAAAGGTATTAAGGCTTTAAAAGAAAGATCTGAGCTGGAGAAAAGGACGCATTGCAACCTTAAGGCTCTAAAAAGTGGAAATAGTGTACAGACAAGAAGTGGAAAGGAGTATTGACATGGAGGAAGGGCTGATAATTTGAAGCTTAAAAGACAGAGAAGCTGATATTTAGAAAAGGGGGTTATTATAGTGAAAATGAGAACACATTGAAGTGAGATTTGGGGTTTTCAAAAAGAGGTGTTGAAAGGTAGGAGTCGAGACACCAAGACCTCAAGGTTGTAAAGATGCTGAAGAGAGAAAGCGTTTATTTATACTCTTGTAAAGCACACAGCTATCCAAAAAGGGTTTCCAGGCGCTGAGCAAAAGAAAAGATTACAAATTAACATTTTAAAACAGCCAGGTCCTTAGGCCTTCACGGTATGCAGGTAAGGAAGTGCAGTTTCTCAGGGGCGCAGGAAGGGAGTTCCACAGTTTGGGACCCAAAACAGAGAAGGAGCGCCCTCCCAATGCAAGCCAAGTGAAGCCTTGGCACAGTGCATAAAGCCAGGTTCCGAGACCTCAGCATGCGTGTGGACGGATAGGGCACCACCAGATCCTGTATGTAGCATGGGCCAGCTCCGGCCCTGGTTTTGGATAGGCCTAGACGGTGAACTTCTCTCAGTTCGTGGAGTTTGTAGAGTTTTTGTACTCCACGCCCTGCGGAGCTCAGGGAATGCAGAAAACTTCGCTTCGCGATGTGCAGCAAAGTTTTTTCCCCGCTCGCAATCGCGAACTGTAAGTTCGTGAGCGCGAGCTTCTGCTCGGGTAGAATTTCCACCTGAACAGCAGGAATACCAGCACAAACTGCAGGTTGCACTGCACTCCGCCACTCGTGGAACTTTGCAGAGTTTTTTTGTGACTTCGCAGAGTTCCGTGTAGCAAAATTCTGCGAACTACGCCCAGTCCTGAAGGTATAAATGCTCTTTGAAACCGTAAGCCTATGGAGCGATTAGAGAAGGTGAGGGACCGTGGCGCGCTTCGGGAGCTAGTCTAGAAGCATCGACAAAGAATGGCACGGGTGGGAAAGGCAAAGACAATGTAGAGACGCGAGGGGTGCGAGGCACTGTAGTAGGAGGAGGCAACAGACAAGAAGAAACACTGGGCACGAAAGGAGAGAGCGAGAGAAGGGTGTAAATTGCTGATATTGCTAAAGAGATTGCGAGGGACAGGGGAGGTGAGAGGCCCGTTCACCGGGTCCTGCTCTGGTCCTTCTGCCTGTGAAGCAGATGTGGGTCTTTGTTTTATATAAAAAGGCATAGGCTGTGTAGAGAGAGGCAGGGCAAGAAACAAGGAGAGGCATAAACGAACAGCAAGGATATATAAGAGGCAGAGTTGAGATGGCAGGGGGCGAGGAAGGAACGCAAGAACTGACAGAGCTGGGAAAGCAGAGCTAGTCTCAGAGGGTGTGTGGGAGAAGCTTGACAAGGGAGAAAATGAGCAAAGCATGCTGTGAAGAGTACCAAACGAGGAGACTGTGGGAGTGAGTCAGGGGGGTACGCTGCTATTACAGCGCATCCATCAACAGAGTACACAGTTACATCACAATGTATTTCACCACATGGTTGTTTGCGTGGATTTACAACACCTATATTTGCAACGCAGACGATGGTAAGTATCGGGTAATAAGGGAAGGTATGTTTTTTAGGGTTTAGGGGGGGTAGAGCTAAAGGGACATAGGGTTTTTAAGGTTATCGGGAGGATAGAGGAAAAGGGAGGTAACAGGTAAGGGAATTTTAGGAGTTCAAGGGTGGGTAGTAGTCAAATGTAAAACAATATAGATAGATATATATATGTGTGTGTGTGTGTGTATATATATATAGATCAAGGCCGCTGGGACGGCCGAAACGCGTCATGACATGTAGCAGGAAATAAAATAATGCTGAATCTAAAGTTGGCTCACGCTTCGTGATTCCACATTCAAGTGGTGTCCATTTCGCGAGGTTGCTGCAAATATAAATAATTATACATATATATATGTATAGATATATAAAAACTATTAGAAAAAGGTATTATGAATAATCATTTTTTTTAATAACAATGCATTGTAAAAGAATTGTAATGACTTTTGTTGTAAAGGCGCTTTATATTGCGGTGCAATAATTTGTTTTGTAAAGGTATGTGTTGTAATGAAAACGTTGTAATGTACCACAATGTAAGGGTTTTGTGGTAATGTCTGATATTCATCAGGGGGTGGGGCTGTGTGAGAGTGTGAGTTGGTGAGACTATGAGAGAGTGTCGGTGAGTGAGACTGTAGGAATGAGAGGGTGAGGCTATAGCAAAGAGTGAGACTAACAACCACCCACTCGGACAACGCCTCGACCCTCATAGAACACACACACTTCCAGATCTAGCCCAACCCTAGGACAACACTCCGCGAAACACTCATCGACAGAACTCCCAGACCCACACCCTTTTCATCAACGTCATTGCAGACTACATCGCTCCCCACACCCTCTCCTCCACAGACTACATACTGCTCAGAGACCTGAACTTCCACCTAGACAACCTCAGTGATCCCAACACCGCCGCCCTCTTGGAGAACCTCACCAACATAGAACCGAAGCAACTTGTCTCCACCACCACTCACACAGCAGGACACACACTCAACCTCATCTTTGCCGGAGGAAACAACATTTGCTTCAGCCAGACCATAGAACCTCTCTGGAAAGACCACCACTGCATCAATTTCTCCTTCTCAAAACCGATTGCAAACAAGTGCTCGCCCTGCCTCCCACGCATAAAACTGGAACAAAGTCCCTGAAGAACTCCTCACCTCTGCCCTCAGCTGCACTCCTCCCCCTACTACGCCAACACAGCAGTGAGCAACATCCACCAATAATCCAAGCCCTCTTGCCGACAACTGGAGAAAACGTGGAGAAACAGCAAAACCCCAGAAGCACTCTCCGCCTACAAGGTGGACACCACGGCACACCACCAACTCATCAAATCACCTAAGACAGAATCCTCTCCAACTGCCACAACTCCAAGGAACTCTTCGCCATCATACATGAATTTGCCAGACCCAACAGCGAAACAACTGACGTCCCTCCCTCCCAAGATCTCTGCAACAACCTCAGTTCCTTCTTCCACCTTCAGGTCAAGATACTCTATGACAACTTCGACGACCAAGACCATGGCACCATCTCCACAACACCCCCAGCGATGCCATCCAACTGGCCTGCCTCACATGGACCCCTCTCACCACAGAAGACACCGCAGAGACAATGAAAAGCATCCGCTTCAGAGCACCTACCGACACCCTCCCACTGCACATCTTCCACAGGGAAGCCACCACCATCGGACCCAAACTGCGCTAAACTATCATCTGCTCCCTCGAGACCGCCACATTCCCCGATGACCTGAAATGCACTGAAGTCAAACCCTTCCTTAAAAAGCACTCCACAGACCAGACAGATCTTAAGAACTTCAGGCCCATCTCACTACTCTCTTTTGCCACCAAAGTCATTGAGAAAGCAGTCAACACCCAGCTAGCACACTTCATAGAAATTAAAAACATCCTTGACACCTCCCAATCCGGATTCCACAGCAACCACATCACCGAGACCGCCTTCATCGCTGCCACCAACGACATCCATGCACTCTTCGACCAAGGCCACACAGCAGCACTCATCCTCTTGGACCTTTCAGCAGCCTTCGACACCATCTCCCATCGCACACTAGCCACTAGACTTCATGATGCTGGCATCCAGGGAACAGCCCTAGACTGGATTCGATATTTCCTCTCCGGCACAACACAAAAATTAAAGACTCCCTCCCTTCCTCTCTGAACCAACAGAGACCAGATGCGGAATACCCCAAGGATCCTCCCTCAGCCCCACGCTCTTCAACGTCTACATGGCCCAGCTTGAAACCGTCATCAGAAAACACAGACTCAACATAGTCTCATACACCGACGACACCCAGCTCATCCTCTCCCTCACCAAGGAACCCGACATCACTAGGCGCAGCTTCCAAATAGGGATGAAAGACGTTGCATCCTGTATGAGCAGCAGCTGCCTGAAGCTCAACTCGGAGAAAACAGAAGTCCTCATCCTCAGCTCTACCCCCTCTGCATGGGGAGCACCTGGTGGCCTCCCGCCCTTGGAAACCCTCCAACCCCAACAGACCATGCATGCAACCTCGGCATCATACTCAACTCTTCACTGACTATGAACTGCCAGGTCACTTCTGTGTCCTCCACTTGCTTCAACACTCTCCACATACTTCGCAAGACCTTTAAATGGATCCCCCCCAATGCCAGGAAGACCATCACCCATACACTCATCACCAGCAGACTGGACTACGGAAATGCCCTCTATACCGGAATCAACAAAAAACTCCTCTGCAAACTCCAGACTGTCCAGAATGCTGCAGCCAGATTTATCCTCGACATCCCACAACATTACCACATCACCCAACACCTCCGCAACCTTCACTGGCTCCCAGTCAAAACAAGAATAACCTTCAAACTGCTCACACACACACCTACAAAGCCCTCAACAACACCAGACTCCAAAACCTCAATGAATTAATCTCCTTCCACGTCCCCAAGAGAAACCTCTGCTCTGCCGACCTCGCTCTCACCGCGGTCTGTTGAATCCACAAGAGCAGAGCAGGTGGCAGATCCTTCTCCTACCTAGCGGGCAAGACCTGGAACGAACTCCCCCTCCGCATCCAACAAAGCCCAAATTCAGAAAGGACCTCAAGACCTGGCTCTTTGAATGACTTATGGAACTGCTTACACCCTCCTGTGCCTTGAGACCCTCACCGGTGAGTAGTGCGCTTCAAAATCCCTGATTGATTGATTTAGGGTGAGGCTGTAGGAGAATGTAAGTGTGTGAGGCTGTGGGAGAATGTGGGTGAGACTGTGATAAAAAGAGGGTGGGGCTGTGGGAAAGAGTGAGAGTGTTAGTGGGTGAGGCTATGGGAAAGAGTGCGAGTGTTAGTGGGTGAGGCTGTGTGAAAGAGTGGGATGGTGAGGCTGTAGAAGCCAGAAGGTGTAGTTTTGGGAAACAGTGAAGGGGTGAGGATGTGGAAGAGTGTGAGAGGGTGAGGCTGTGGAAGAGTGTGAGAGGGTGAGGCTGTGGAAAAATGTCAGAAGTTCAGCCTGTGGGAGTGACTCGGAAGGAGAAGCTGTGGTTGAGCATGAGGCTGTAGGAGACCGTGAGAGAGTTTAGGCTGTGGAAGAGTGTGAGGTTGTGGTAGAGAGTCAGAGGTGAGGATGTAGGAAACAGTAAAAGGGTGAGGCTGTGGGAGAGTGTCAGAAATTCATCCTGTGGGTGTGACTGAGAAGGAGAAGCTATGGTTGAGCTGAGAGGGTGAGGCTGTATAAGACAGTGAGAGGGTGAGGATATGAAAGAGTGTGAGAGGGTTAGGCTGTGGAAGAGTGTGAGTGGGTGAGGCTGTGGAAGAGTGTGAGAGGGTGAGGGTGTGGAAGAGTGTGAGTGGGTGAGGCTGTGGAAGAGTGTGAGAGGGTGAGGCTGTGGAAGAGTGTGAGAGGTTGAGGCTGTGGAAGAGTGTGAGGTTGTGGTAGAGAGTCAGGGGTGAGGATGTGGGAAACAGTAAAAGGGTGAGGCTGTGGGAGAGTGTCAGAAATTCATCCTGTGGGTGTGACTGAGAAGGAGAAGCTATGGTTGAGCTGAGAGGGTGAGGCTGTATAAGACAGTGAGAGGGTGAGGATATGAAAGAGTGTGAGAGGGTGAGGCTGTGGAAGAGTGTGAGTGGGTGAGGCTGTGGAAGAGTGTGAGAGGGTGAGGCTATGGAAGAGTGTGAGTGGGTGAGGCTGTGAAAGAGTGTGAGAGGGTGAGGGTGTGGAAGAGTGTGAGAGGGTGAGGCTATGAAAGAGTGTGAGAGGGTGAGGGTGTGGAAGAGTGTGAGAGGGTGAGGCTATGAAAGAGTGTGAGAGGCTGAGGCTATGAAAGAGTGTGAGAGGCTGAGGCTGTGGAAGAGTGTGAGAGGGTGAGGCTGTGGAAGAGTGTGAGAGGGTGAGGCTGTAGGAGACAGTGAGAGGCTGAGGCTATGAAAGAGTGTGAGAGGGTGAGGGTGTGGAAGAGTGTGAGTGGGTGAGGCTGTGGAAGAGTGTGAGTGGGTGAGGCTGTGGAAGAGTGTGAGTGGGTGAAGCTGTGGAAGAGTGTGAGTGGGTGAGGCTGTGGAAGAGTGTGAGTGGGTGAGGGTGTGGAAGAGTGTGAGAGGCTGAGGCTATGAAAGAGTGTGAGAGGGTGAGGCTGTGGAAGAGTGTGAGTGGGTGAGGCTGTGGAAGAGTGTGAGTGGGTGAGGCTGTGGAAGAGTGTGAGTGGGTGAGGCTGTGGAAGAGTGTGAGTGGGTGAGGCTGTGGAAGAGTGTGAGTGGGTGAAGCTGTGGAAGAGTGTGAGTGGGTGAGGCTGTGGAAGAGTGTGAGTGGGTGAGGCTGTGGAAGAGTGTGAGTGGGTGAGGCTGTGGAAGAGTGTGAGTGGGTGAAGCTGTGGAAGAGTGTGAGTGGGTGAGGCTGTGGAAGAGTGTGAGTGGGTGAGGCTGTGGTAGAAAGTCAGGGGTGAGGCTGTAGGAGACAGTGAGATGATGAGGTTGTGAAGAGTCGGAAGGTGAGACTGTGGGAAACAGGGAAAGGGCGAGGCTGTGGAAGAGTGTCGGAAGTTGAGCCTGTAGGAGTGAGTCAGGAGGTGAAGCTGGGGAGTGTGAGAGGGTGAGACTGTGGCAGAGAGTCAGAGGGAGAGACTGTGGAAGAGTGTTAGACGGTGAGGCTGTGGATGAGTGCCAGAGGGCGAGGCTGTGGGGGAGTCAGAGGGTGAGGCTGTGGCAGAGAGTCAGAGGGAGAGACTGTGGAAGAGTGTTAGATGGCAAGGCTGTGGATGAGTGCCAGAGGGCGAGGCTGTGGGAGAGTCAGAGGGTGAGGCGGGGGAGAGAGTAAGATGGTGAGGCTGTGAACCCTCTGCACCCCAGGAGAAGGCTCAGAGTATCCTACATTTTGCTCATTGTAGAAGAAACCTGAATTTCTCTTATTCATCCATACCCCAGAAGAGGATTCAATGTATCCTCCTTTGCACCCCTTTAAATGAATATGTATCCTAATCAGCACCACTGAAAACACCTGAATGCATCCTCCTCATTCACACCACAGGAGAGGCCTGAATGTATCCTGTCTTATCCTTACCACATGTATAGCGTGAGTGCATCATCCCCCATGCTCACTGTCTGAGTGTATCCTGCATCCTCAGGATATCAAACGAAGTGTGAGTGTGCCCTTCCTCGTCCACACTGTGGAAAACGGATCACTGACAGAATATCGAGGAGCAGAATATCGAGCTGCCAGAATATCGATGAGACAAGATCGAGTGATAGAATATCGAATTCCTATCCACAAACAGGCAAGGACAAAAATATTGAATCCTAAATATCATTGTAAATAATATAGTTCACTAAAATATTGACTTTTTTAAATGTCTTAAAAGTAATATAAGCTTAATTGAATAATAAATATAATTGGGTAAAACATACTTAAAAATAATAAAACAATATTAAAATTAATAAAAGTAATGTAAAAACATTAAACATGTATTTTTTTTTTTATTATATATGTTAACTTAATAATATTAAAAAATATTCATCTTTTTCATTATAAAATGTAAATACATAATTTAAAATATAATTACATATATATATATAAATTAGCCTATAATATTATTATTTTTTTAATATGATAAGGTTAAATAATTAAAATAAATATTTTTTAAAAATATATATTTTACACTACATTAAATATAACAATACTAAATATGTTGCATAGCGTAAAGGATACAATTGATACAGTAGGGAAAGTTTTGGATAGCGGGTGGATTAAAATTATGTAGTCCCACTCCAGCTAGTGGAACATTAGAGAAATTGTTAAATAGCGGGTGGGTAAAAATTGACTATTCCCAATCCAGTGAGTGCAACAGTAGGGAAAGGGTTGGAAAGCGGGTAAGTAAAAATTACTTTTCCCGCTCCAGTTAGTGCAACAGTAGGGAAAGTGTTGGATAGCATAGGAGAATTATTTAGTATACCCAGTCCTACAATATAATTAACATTAATTAACAAGTAATTTTTTTTTCAAATTTAATTTACCGCCCACCATTTTCCCCTATAAACGTCACCTACAATATTGTAAAATATTAATAAATTAACATGATTAATTAACAATTAATTCATTAACTAAAAACAATTACCAATACAATTAATGCCCATAAAAGCTACATTAATTCACACAATTAACACAATAAAATTACTTTTAATAAATATAATATAAAAAAATATTTAAAATTACATTAAAACTAAATTACTTCCTACCCTACTCCCCTATCAACCCTCAACCCACTGCAAAAAAAGTACACAATTAACATGTTTAAAGATTAATTATTAATAATTGTTGTCTAATTAATTACTAATTAATAAAAAATAACAGAATTAACATAATTACCAATTAATTATTAGAGGTTATTAATCAAGTTATAATTAATTGATAATACATTAATTAACTTAATTAACAATATACATTATTAAATACTAAATTATTAATTAATAAAATAATTAATTAATTAATTACAATTAAATTACTTCCCACCCTATCCCCCTGTAAACCCACAACCGGCTACAGAATTAAATTACACAAAAAGCAATTAACATATAATTAATTAATTCTTAAAAAATATACTATAATTAAATGACTACCCACCCTATTCCCCTATAAACCCACAATCTGGTACGGAATTAAATTACAGAAAAATTGATTAACATAAAATTCATTACTTTAAAAAAATTCAAACATACATTACAAAAATAATACATACTTTTAACACATATACTGACACTTACAACACTAAAGAAAATTTATATTTTTTTTACAACTATGTTATGACGGTCGAAATTACTAACTTTTATATTATGACAAACGATATTTCTGACCTGCATTTCGATATTCTGCACCACTATATTTTTGACAGTCGATATTTTAAACTTGATATTTTGCCATATCGATATTCAAAATTCAATTTATTGACTGTTCACTGTGGAAAACACCTGAGTGTACCCTTCCTAAACCACACTGTGTGTCTCTTTCTCCCACCGCCCTAGACGTCCTGTCTCTTTCTCCCACCGCCTTAGACTTCCTGTCTCTTTCTCCGATGCCTTAGACTTCCTGTCTCTTTCTCCTACCACCCTAGACTTCCTGTCTCTTTCTCTCACCGCCCTAGACGTCCTGTCTCTTTCTCTCACCGCCCTAGATGTGCTGTCTCTTTCTCTCACCACCCTAGACGTCCTGTCTCTTTCTCCCACGACCCTAGGTTTCCTGTCTCTTTCTCCCACCGCCCTAGACTTCCTGTCTCTTTCTCCCACCGCCCTAGACTTCCTGTCTCTTTCTCCCACCACCCTAGATTTCCTGTCTCTTTCTCTCACCGCCGTAGACGTCCTATCTCTTTCTCCCACTGCCCTAGACTTCCTGTCTCTTTCTCTCACTGCTGTAGATGTCCTCTCTATTTCTCTCACCGCCATAGACGTCCTGACTCTTTCTCCCACCACCCTAGGTTTCCTGTGTCTTTCTCCTACCACCCTAGACTTCCTGTCCCTATCTCCCACTGCCCTAGACATCCTGTCTCTTTCTCCCACCGCCCGGACAACTTGTCTTTCTCCCACCGCCCTAGACTTCCTGTCTTTCTCCCACTGCCCTAGACTTCCTGTCTCTTTCTCCCACTACCCTAGACTTTCCGTCTCTTTCTCCCACCGCCCTAGACATCCTGTCTCTTTCTCCCAGCACCCTAGACATCCTGTCTCTTTCTTCCACCGCCATAGTCTCTTTCTTCCAGTGCCATAGACATCCTGTCTCTTTCTCCCACCACCCTAGACTTCCTGACTCTTTCTTTCACCACCCTAGACTTTCTGTCTCTTTCTTCCACCGCCCTAGACTTCCTGTCTCTTTCTTCCATCACTCTAGACTTCCTGTCTCTTTCTCCCACCACTCTAGACTTCCTGTCTCTTTCTCCCACTCCCTAGACTCCCTGACTCTTTCTTTCCCCACCCTAGACTTTCTGTCTCTTTTTTCCACCGCCCTAGACTTCCTGTCTCTTTCTCCCACCGCCCGAGACTTCCTGTCTCTTTCACCACCCTAGACTTCCTGTCTCTTTCTTTCACCACCATAGACTTCCTGTCTCTTTCTCCCACCGCCCTAGACTTCCTGTCTCTGTTTGCCACCGCCCTAGACTTCCTGTCTCTTTCTGCCACCGCCCTAGACTTCCTGTCTCTTTCTGCCACCGCCCTATTCTTTCTGTATCTTTTTGCCCCCACCCTAGACTTCCTGTCTCTTTCTCCCACCGCCCTAGACATCCTGTCTCTTTCTTCCACTGCCATGGTCTCTTTCTTCCACTGCCATAGACATCCTGTCCCTTTCTCCCACCACCCTAGACTTCCTGTCTCTTTCTCCCACCGCCCTAACTTCCTGTCTCTTTCTTCCACCGCCATAGACATCCTGTCTCTTTCTCCCACCACCCTAGACTTCCTGTCTCTTTCTCCCACCGCCCTAGACATCCTGTCACTTTCTTCCACTGCCATAGACAGTGGCGGTAAGTTGGCGGTGTGGGGGTCTCCACAGTTGTTTCCCAAGACCACCTCAATCCATTCAACTCAGTGCCGCAGGAAGCAGGGAAAGCGCAGCACAGCCAGGCACATACAGATATATTGAACGAAGGCCCTCGGCTGGAGAGATAGCATGACACTCCAGGTACAGGAAGGGGCGTGCACTGCACTGGTGAAGGTAGAGTCCAGAAAACAAGAGCTGGTGCCCAGGACCTACAACAAGCACTGGTGCAAACTGAGCACTGACCATTCGTGTGACTTCCACAGAGTCCACAATCCTTGGAGGTTCAGCTTGGGTCGGTGCCTGTAGTTGGCAGGTTTCTCCTGCAGCTCTGCCCTTGGGCTGCATCTGCCTCTCTCTCCCTGGAGCAGCCTGCCTGGGGTGTGATGGGAGAATGACGTCACTGGGCTGAGCCCTGGACATCTGTCGGTCACTGGGTCACTCAAGCTCCTCTGGGCTGCCCTCCTGCCTCCTTATCCACGTCAAACGGATGTCATCCCAGCCGAGGTCCAACTTCAGGAGTCACCTTCCATGACCAACCAAAGGCTGGCACCCATGCCATGATAGCGCCTCTTGTCTCCAGTGCACACTACATCCTGTGCCCGCAGCGTCATGGTGCCACTCAAGATGAGAGACACTTTTCAACATTAGCCTCGGTTGGCACCCATGCCATGATAGCGCCTCTTGCCTCCAGTGCACACTACATCCTGTGCCCGCAGCGTCATGATGCCACTCAAGATGAGAGACACTTTTCAACATTAGCCATCTGTTGGCACCCATGCCATGATAGCGCCTCTTGCCTCCAGTGCACACTACATCCTGTGCCCGCAGCGTCATGGTGCCACTCAAGATGAGAGACACTTTTCAACATTAGCCATCGGATGGCACCCATGCCATGATAGCGCCTCTTACCTCCAATGCACACTACATCCTGTGCCCGCAGCGTCATGATGCCACTCAAGATGAGAGACACTTTTCAACATTAGCCATCGGTTGGCATCTATGCCATGATAGCGCCTCTTGTCTTCAGTGAGCTTTCTTTCCCGTGCCTGCAGTGCCACTTTGACTCTCAAGTCGAGGGTCACCTTTCAAGAGCAGCCACAGGTTGGCACCCGTGCCATGATAGCGCCTCTTGTCTGCAGTGCACACTACTTCCTGTACCGCAGTGTCACGAGGTCTCTCTTGCTGGGGGCACCTTCTGGAACCCCCTTTCACCAGGATCCAGTTAGGCACCAATGCATCTTGGGTACAGTCCTCCTGCGCTGCACAAATACGTGCCCAGTCGCAGCCAAGGTTGGTACAAGGAGGTCTGATGCAAGGGGGTCTCTCGGCCTAGGGTGAGAGGGGGGTCGGCCCCTACAAGTCGTGTCATGAGCTCTCTCTAGCTGGGGGGCATCTTCTGGAACCCCCTTTCAGTTATGCACCAATGCATCTTGGGTAAAGTCCTTCTGCGCTGCATAAACACTTGCCTAATCGCAGCCTTGAGCGAGAGGGGGGTCGACCCTTACATGCCCTGGGGGGTCGGCCCTTGCAAGCCCTATCTACGCCTCTGCTTGGAGCCCCCCCCCTTGCAGGGTGAGGTCCCCACCCAAACCCGGCCTCCCAGCCTCATCACCTCCATCAGATCCGGCGCTGGGGCCTCTCTCGCCCCCAGCCCTGCGCCCTCTCCCTAGAGACATCCCTCCCCACCCTCTCTTTCCGCCTGAGCTGCCTGCTGACTTCCAAAGGCTGACACATCTTCCTCCACAGAGGGCTAAAAACAGCGCGCACCCCCCCCCCCCCCCCCCCCCGCCCTCCCCTCCGCGGGGCGCCGCGCGCTGCGCCTTTGATAGTCCGGTCAGACGCGCTTTTTCATCCTTCTTTTTCTGAAGGTGGTTAAATGGATTTTTTATGGATCAAACACACGGTAGTTGTCCAGACACAGGGATCGCGCGCTCCTCTCGCATCAATCACAGCGCCTCGCTGGGCGCACGGAGCAGGCAGCGCTGCCCGACGCACGGCACCTGCTTTCCTTCTAATTAAAAAAGACTCCAGCCTGGTTCCGTGCCATTTGTTAAATGCCACAGAGGGCCGACGAGTGGGGTCTGAGCTCCGGGTCCCGGTGAAAGGAGGGGTGACGTCAAATACAGCTTGACCTTGGGGAAGGAGGCGTGACGTCAGGTCAGGGCTGCGAACACTAGAGGTCAGGCGACGCCACGGGTATCTGTCCAAGTGAAAAGTGAGGCGCTGCTAAAGAAACAGGAATGAGGCGAGGCGAGGCAGGGAGGGAGGGCCTTAGGTGTGCGCGCGCTGTGCTCTCGCCCAGGGCGCAGCATCTTCAGGGGCGGAGGAGCTGCCAGGAGCAATCTTCTTGTTGTGTCTCCAAAGAAAAGTGCATTTAAACACTGTGCGTCTCATCGCGAGCCCCTTGTGCCACCGGTGGGCGCAGAGCGCAGAACCATGTCTATGAGGCCACGCAAAGCCACTTTGCATGGCTTTTCATGGCCTTGTACATATGGTACTCACCCTTACTGGTATCAAGGCGCTGGGGGCCGTTGTGGAAATTAAGTGAGCTATTGCCCAGAGTCACATGGTGCTGAGCTGAGCTGCCGTCCGGGGATCAAACCGTGAATCCTGTGCTCCGTAGTCAGCTTCCCTGGCTGCTGCAACAAACCTCTTCACTATACTCGCCTTATAATGCATCGAGGGGTGTTCCACGGGTCTCGTGGTACGTTTTCCGATGCAACACCCATGGGTTTTGACAAATTCCCAGATTTACAAGACGCTGTAAACCTGCGAATGCAGCAAAACAGTACACCTCCCCAAGGCAGGCGTAACGAGGAGGTTTATTTTCATTTCCCCTTGTTTTTTCCTCTTTCCACGGGTGCTGCGTTCTGCACCAGGATTCAAGGATGCCTGCGTTGGCGCTAGGCACAAGTAGAAAGGACAGAAATTCACAGTATCTTGTAAATATGGTGCATTCCTGACAGGGCAGCGCAGAAAGAAGACTTGTAGCGCTGCCCTGCGCCAATTTATTGTAAATAAGGCCCAGTTTCTTGAGGCAGCTGTCGCCCACATGTGCATGATGCCTGATTTTCATCTCACGGCTCTCCTTGTCGTGCCCCCTTTACTTTCCCCCTACAGACATTGGGGCGCTTTACATGGAACATATTCAACTTTAGCCACATTAAAGCAATTTCAACATTCTGGTGTACAATTTTGTTGGAAAGGTAGAGGTTGATGAAATAAGGGGTATATTTACAAGAACTCAAGCATTGGCATTGACGCGTCAGACATATCGCGCCTGCCGCAAATGCCCTGACGACTCCATGGATTCGCTGTATTTACAATACAGTGCTCCATGGCACAAGGATTCACGGATGCATTGGTGCTAAAGTGACGCATTGCTGGAGTTGGTTGTCACACTAACACAACTCCAGCATGCGTCAGAACACAGAGGCGAGTCCCATGTTAAAAGACCTGTGTCAAGCCTTACGCCTGGTTTGGGAAGGCATAGGGATTGTGACGCAGTCAAGTCATAGAGTGACACAGTGAAAGGTTGTACATTTCACTGCATCAATTGTACATGGCTTTTAATGGGGGAACGCCTACCCCGCATACATTATATCTGGCACAGAAATATTGTGACACAAGCCTCTACAAACTGATGCACTGGGCCCAAAGCGTCCATTTATAAATATGAAGCAGTGTGGAACACAGATTGTGCCGCTGCTGCGTCAAATTACGCTGTGACGCTGCTCGCCTCTTGTAAATATGCCCATGAGTTTTCTGGGCATTCAGGTTCAGCGCTGCAGGTTCTTCATGCAGTTCCCCCATCTGGGTGCCAGACACGAGAAGTTTTGCATGTATGTATGTATGTATATATGTATGTATATACGTATGTAGTTATGTGGCATTTGTTTAGCACAAACCTAGGCAAAAGAAAGGCAGCGCTGTACATGGTTAAAGAGCAGCATAAAGCTGATGAGTAACCGGAGAAGAAGCGCGTTGCAGGGGATAATGCGCCCCGATGGAGTGTTCTTTAAAGAGGTGAATCCACAGCTCTGTCCTGAGTTGGAGCCGTGTTGGGGCGAAACGCATGGATCTTGTGGAGATCAACAGTGTTCATACAGCTGCTCAATCAATCAGTCAGGGTTTGTGAAGCGTGGCTGCTCACCCCTGAGGGTCTCAAGGCGCTGAACAGGGCCAGACTGGTAACCAAAGCCAGCCCTGGGACACTGCTCAGCCAGACCCTTAGGGGGTAGAGGGGAGTGCGGCCACATTGTTTTCAAGCCCAGTTTCAGCCAATTTTGTTACAGGTGGCCGATATTGATGGCCCCGATAAAAAAAACTGCCCCCACCCTGGCGGCCCACCGGGGACATGCCCGGTGCCCGCTACAGTCAATTCGGCCCTGGTGCTGAAGGGGGGAGCTGTTGATCTGTCAATCAAAGAGCCGGGTCCGAAGATCTTTCCTGAATAGGGTCAGCAACAGGGATTGCCTGAGGTGGAGGGACCGAGTGTTCCAGGTCTTGCTGGCGAGTTAGAGGACAAATCTTCCTCTGGGTCTTGTCCTGTGGATCCGAAAGACGGTGGTCAGGGCCAAGTGAGCGGAGCGGAGGTGTCTTGTGGGAATATGGAATGAGAATCAGTGGTTCAGGTATGCCAGCCCTGCGACGTGGAGGGCATTGTAGGCGTGCATGCGGAGCTTGAAAGTGATCCTTTTATTTACTGGATGCCAGTGAAGCTCTTGGAGGTGTTCAGAGATGTGGCTGAGGTGAGGGATGCTGAAGACCAGTCTGTGTGGTGTTTTGAAGGTTCTGACATTTTCTGAGGAGTTTCTGGTTGATACCGTCGAAGAGTGCATTGCCGTAGTCAAGTTTGCTACTGATGAGTGAAAGGGTGACTGTCTTTCTAGATTAGTTGGGGATCCATCTGAACGCCTTTCTTAGCAGGAGGAGTGTGTGGAAGCATGATGAGGTGACGTTGTTATTCTGATGATTCATTGTGAGCAAGGAGTGCAGAATGATGCCGAGGTCTCATATGTGGGGTGTGGGAGTGGGCGGGGTTCCCATTGTGGAGGGCCACCCTGAGTTGTTCCAAGCTGAGGGTGAGGATCCTAGGACGAGGACTTTGGTCTTACCCGAATTCAATTTGAGGCTGCTGCTCTTTATCCAGGTGACGACGGCCTTCATTCCTCAGTGGAATTTGTTTCTGGTAGTTGTTGCTTCGTTGGTGAGGGAGAGGATCAGTTGGGTATCGTCAGCGTAGGAGATGATGTTGAGTCTGTAGTTCCTGACGATGGTCACGAGGGGGTCATGTAGACGTTGAAGTGGGTGGGGCTCAGGGAGGAACCCAGGGGGACTCCTTAGGTGATCTCTGTGGGTGCAGAGAGGAACGGCAGTAGTCTGATTGGTTGTGTTTGTCCGTTGGGGAAGGAGTGGATCCAGCCCAGGGCTTTGTCATAAATGCTGGCATCGTGGAGTCTCTCGATTAAGGTGCAGTGGGTGAATGTCTGGAAGGCGGCTGAGAGGTCCAGGAGGATGAGGGCTGCAGTTTCTCCTCGGTAGAGCTGTTAGGCTGAAAAATCATTCCTTTGTAGTTCAAATGTGAAAGTTGGTAGAAAGATGCACGTTGTACTTTTGTAGTGCAAACTGTTATCCAGATTAATACAATATGCAAACTCAAATCGAATTGTTTCATACTAAAGAAATGTTATCAGGCTTTCATAGATCCAAAGTTTGAGATTGCTTATGTGTGACATTTTAATAGTTTCGGTGTACTTATGAGTGACATTCAACGATCAATCTGTGACACTTAAGAGTGACACTTTCTCGCAAGTAAAATCAAGCAATGAAGTCCATGGAAACAGATAAATACCAGACGTTACACCTATATGAGCAACAAGAAACTCTAAGATCTTGAAACTGCTGCAAAGCACCTGAGATGAATTTGTATCCTTACAGTGCGTGTTGTTACCATGCACAGCTTTACATCGCAGGTCGTTTCTACAAGTTGCGCTTGATGGCACGCTTGACTTAGGAATAGTATAAATTACTATTCCTACTCAAGTTAGCCCAACAGCAGGGAATGTGTTGGATTTAAAATCCAAAACATTCTTTAGTGTTGCAGGCCACCTAGCGCAAGTCGTAGAAATGACTTGCGATGTAAAGCCACACGTGGTAAGAACGCGTCGTTGTAATGACCGCGTTGTTGCCTACATGATTGATAAGACCCACGTCGAAACCGCTGTCTCCCACCTGAAATGGAAGGGCACACATTTCTCTCTTTCAAGTGCTTCATTTATTTTATAGCACTCCACATACTAGTGTAGGGTGTCACAGCCCGGTACGTCACACACACATTATAGAGAGACAGTGAATCATACATGTGTAATCAGTCTAAAGGAAAGGTCACATAAAACAGTGAGGATTACAAGTTGTAGAATCCCATTTCATCCATACTAATAGGCAGTATATTTAACAGTGTTTGGTCGGAGGAAGCACAAACTCAGGAGATAAAACATACCACAGTGGTTGTATTTTGCTAAACCAATGTATTTCTGACCCAAATAAACCTTTTTAGCAACATTAGGATAATGAAAGTCTGGGGGGAAAATAGTGCTGTAGCCTATACCACGCAGTTTGAATTCAGGCTCTTCGTTGTAGTTCACAAGTAATTGTGTTATTTTAGCATTGTAATTTAGGATTGTAACTTATGAACTGTAAGTAACAAAAGGATCTCGGGGACAAAAGCAGTAACCCACTGAGCTACCCACATAAAATGCACTTTAGGGCTCTGCATGTATACGTTTTTTGCAGCAGGCATTTTGACCTTCTCCGGGATGCTTCAGGGTGGGTGGAAACTGCCACCAGACAGAACGCTGTTCTTGGTCCTGCTGGGACATTATTCAGGAGAGTTATCTTAGCATGATTTTAATTGTTGCCAGAAAACTCCTGGACGCAGAAGGTGGTTTTTATTTTTGAAAACACCACTTCTGGGGGGAGAGGCAGCCCCCACATCATCGTAATTAAAAGGGCTGATTCCCGGCAATGTCCTTCTCACTCGCAGTTGGAACCAGCAAAACAAAAGTAAGCGGTCCCAGCATTTGCTGCAACCCCTTACAAGTATATAGAACGCGTGGGCCTCTGCCCTGCATGACGTAAAGTAAAAGAAATGGAAAACACTGCCAGGAGAGGGAAACCTGTCCTATGCAACGTGCAGGCCATGGTTCCTACCCTTGAAGTCGAAGCAACATAAAAACAATGGGAAACGGAGGCCACAGCACTTCGATAGGCATGGGCGGTAAATACCGTTCCGCTTGCGGAATTTGGGTAATTTCACATTCTGCAGAGAACGCGGAATTGTCAAAAATTCCGCGATGCGGGCTTTGCGAAATTTTTCGCTTATTCGCGATTTCAAAAACTGTGTTTGCAAGATATTTCTCCCCGAGCATGCAAATAGCATTCGCGAACAGGAAAAAAGCACCCCGAACGAGCGGAACAAGCAATTCTGCATGTTCACTAAACTTTTGCGTGCTCGTGGAGATTTTTTGCAGAACTTTGAGTAGCGCGACTATGCAAATTACGCCCACCCTTACACTTCAAGAGAAGCCTGTAGCAACCTTCACAGAAAGCCAGGCATGTAGTCTCACAACTCTGTGCTGCACTGTCCTGCTGCCGCAGCTGCCCCGAAGAATCCATCTGTCGAGGTCAGGTATGAGTCAAACCCTGGCCAGTGGCATCAATTCCTGGGGGCCCAGGTCCATTGGCAGGAAATAAAAAAACACATCATGCTGCCACAGCCTGCGCCGAGTCGGGACCCTGCAGCGTAGTCCAACAGAGTCTGTCCACAGTGAACAGTGAATCACATGCACCCACCCGACAGGCGCCAGCGGCCCGCTCCGGAAGGGGGCGCCAATTAACAACAGAAAGTCTGCCCATTATGAGCCTCGCCAGATAATGCCGCAGGCGGACACCAAAAGGTGTCAGTGGCACTAACTGGGAGTGGGTGGGGTGGCGCCAGTTGCAGAAAAATAGCAACACAGGGAAGACGCCATCCCCGATTTACTTGGCAGGCTATACACTCACTTCTAGAGCAAGATGGAACTGCAGAACAACTAAAATGGCTGCAGCGGGTCTCAGCTGAGCCTAGCCTGACACAGTAGTAGCTCACGATTACTCACATGTCTCCCTCAGAGTGCGCCAGTGGTGTGAAGGCGCTAAAATGAGTGAATAATGCAGTTTAGTGCAGTGATGCGGACCACCATACTAAAACGTGTTAGTCTAACGTCTGATGCGTGGTATTTGGCAGGACTGGGGTTTAATATAGTCTTGTCTTGTTTAATGACAATGGAAAAATTATCCACATTCATAGTATGTGTTGTAAGGATACACATGATGCAAATTGTAAGTTTACCTTCACTACAGTGTCTGTTACTTATTCCTGTCATCCCTATTGGTGGCATTTTGGTTTCATATTCATGACGTCAGTCTAGATCCAACGTGGCCATGTACATGACATGCACTGCAGTGTACATATGAACTTTTGCACCAAATTTGAAGCAAATCAGAAGATTGAAACTTATTTTTCGATATTTGTCGTCCGTCTTGGATTTTGATTAGACTACATGATGTCATAGGCAAGACCCTAAGGGGACCTTGCCTAAGACGTCATGTAGTCTAATCAAAGCAACCTCTTGGGGTCTTGCTCTCATATGATTTCTATTACAGAGACAAATCTACCAACGTTCAGCTTTCTATCATAAGGTGGACGATTCGCGTTTGAAATCGGGCCTAAAATACGGTATCCATGATTTGCTGTGCGTGTCCGGCCAGAGAGCATCTCCAGCACAACCAGCAGCTTTTCATACACTCCTCTCACTGAAAAGGCACCTCTGGATCTTATAGAGGAAGTTGACTCCTATGTTGCTGACCTCTGCTGCAATCAAGAATAAAGATGACTGAGTCCAGTTTGGATCCTAACTGGACTTTGGATTCTAGTGGACAACAATATATCCCTTTATGAACACCACAAATTGTACACCCCCTCCCCCAGCCATTACAGTAAGCACTCAAGATTTGGATGTACATATGTATGTATGCACATACGTCTTTATATAGTATTTCTATAGTGTGAACATAGCCAGAAGGCAGTAGAGGGCTGTACATGGCCGAAGGAAAGCTTAACGTCAACGGGTAGGAGGAGACAGAGCTGGGTTGTGGACGGTTCATGCATTATGCTTAACGCTCACAGTTTTCCATTTTTACTTTTTTTTACAGATACATACAGACAGAAAACGATGTGTTTCCTGTCTGTATTTATTTTTAAAAGAGGAAAAATACTGAAAATTGTGCTTCTTGTGAGAGGCTCTCCATGCTGTCTGTCATGAACTCGTCGAAAGCTGAGCAGATAGACATCATAGGGAGTTAAAAAAAAAACAGGATGAAATCCCCTTAAATGCAGGCCTACGTGAACATATATTTGTGTATAAAGTTAATATGTACCTGTGGGTGTAGTGTTTTGTTGTATGTGGCCGGTTAATTTTCTAAAATGCGACAAGCATCCACATATGAGGGCACATGGAAGAGTTAAATAAATGTGGAAATATCCCAATTTACAACTCTATTTATTCTCCCCAAAAAATATGTATAGATATCAATGAGACAGGCAAAAAATAGATATGGATAAATACAGACGAAAAAGGAAAAAAAAATACAATACAACTGGGAACCCTAATTATGATGGAATATAGCTCCTTACAACAAATGCGATTTGATCGCACACCATTACAACGCACTCGTTACAATGACCGCATTGTTAATGCGCAATACCATTATATAACAAGTCATTACAACGACTTGCAGTAGGGAGTGCGCTGGACTTTGGAATAGTATTCCACTGGTTCGAAAAGAAGTTCACACATTTCCCCGGACTTAAAAACCCTGAATTGGCTTCAGCTTGAAGCTCGAATTTATCTAAAAATAGCATGCATGACGCATAAAGCCATACATCACAATGCTCCCAGCTACCTCACACAGAAACTGACTATCTCTGGTGGGACTAGATCTTCAAGAAGTGTGGAAACCCTACTACTGAAACCTCAAAGATTCAAAAAGAAGAAACCTTATAAACGAACCTTCTCTGGGATGGCGCTCAGGATATGGAATACACTTCCCCCAGAAACCACACTGAATGCCTCTACCGCATCCTTCAAATAGGAAGTCAAAGTGATTCTCATGGCAAAATTCACCTGATCATAGTCTAATGAAAGTCTCAGATCATTCGTACCCTTACTAGTATTCCTTACTATTACAAGGGTCCTGCTAGACATCCTAGTCACTTTTTCTTCCCTCGAACTGATTCAACGGGTATGTCCTGGTTTGTACCCTAATGCTCTCATGTGTACTTGATGTTATGTATACATGTTTTACTTGGATTTATTTGTTTTTATAACTAGCCGCATCTAATGTAAACCCCTCAGATATCCGCAAGGATCTTGTTTGCGCTCTATAAAACCTTAAAAATAAAATAAATAAATAAATAAAATATAATTTACTATTCCTACTCCAGTTTGAGCAACCGCAGGGAGGGTGTTGGATTATAAATCCAATACCAGTGCGCCCCCTACTGCAAGTCATTGTAATGACTTGCAATGTAATGGAATTGCGTACTAACAACGCAGTGGTTGTAACAACCGCGTTGTATTGGCATTGGTTTGTGGAGACAGCATTGTAAACACTGTTTTCCTTTATGATGTAGTGTTCTTTGAAGAGCTGTGTCTTCGACTCTTTTCTAAGCTGGAGCTGTGCTGGGGTGGTCCTGATGGATACGAGGATGTTGTTCCAGATCCAGGGTGCATAGTCTGAAAAGACCTTGCAGTCTGATGGAGTGCCGGCTGCAGGTGTGTCAAGGTCCCCCAGAGATGGGGAGCTTGTCTGCGAGATAAGCTGGGGCGATGCTCGGGACGGCTTTGTAAAGGATGCAGCTGGTTTGAGGATGGATCGTGCCAGCAGGGTGAATAAGTGGAGTTTCGTCTGGATGGGGGTGAAGTGGTCATATTTCTTCAGGGCCTGGAGGAGACGTGCTGTGGCGTGTAGAGTGCTCCTAAGGAGTACCAGTGTGGGGTCTGGGAGAGCCATGGAAAAGTGCAATACTACCATTCAGATGAGAGAGCGCGAGGGTCTGAGAGCCAGTGGGAGTCGCTTTCTGGAGAAACAGTTTCACTTTCTTTAGGCGTGAGAGCTGGTACCAGACTCTATTTGTTTGCCAATGTGTTCCTCGATGTCGCTTTAGGTGATTCCAAGTGACTTGATGTTCAGTGAAAGTTGGAGATCAAAGCTGTCACAGTTCATGTCATTGAGCCCGCGTTTAATACTTTTTCTTACTTGCTGTTCTTGGCAAATAACATGAATTCTGTCTTGGTCGGGCTGAGCTTGAGGTGGGTGCTGGACCTCCAGGCCTGGGTGATGTGCAGGCAGTGTTTGAGGTGCTGGATGTCTGAAGCTGAAAAGAAGGCTCCATAGAGAGTCTTCATTTTCAGGTATCTCCAGAGTTCTTTGATCTGTACTTCCTGTTTACCTCTGACCTCCTGTGGAATTTATCTTTAAGAAATGAAGGGAGCTGGCAGTGGATCGTTTTTTGAGTTCTGCCATTAGTTTCATTTTATCCTGGCTACCAGAGGATGAGACAACGTAGGCCCTCAATACTGGGTTGATCAGCTTTTTTGGCTTATGTGTCCAACCTCGCCGCCACATGCAGGACTGTACGGAATCCTTTCCAGAGCCCGTAGTAGGATAATGACTAGGTTTAACTGAAACAGTGATTGTAGCAAAGGTACCTGTCACAGATTTATATAAAACACTCGTTCTTGATCTGTATATCACCAGACACAGTTTTACCAGCAAATTCAGGACCCGACCAATGGGCAGTGCCCTCTATCTCGTGCCACAGTCACCAACTACTGCCAGCCTAGGGTGAGCGGGCGGCACCAATCCTCAGGCAGGACAAGTGACCTCACATGGGAAATAAGTGCTGTGCACTGAAATACCACTTTTAGGAACTAAGGGGGCGGTGGTATGTGTCTCGCGGGGCTGAAGATGGGATAATGGTGCTCCATGGTGTCAGCAAAGGCCCTGGAAGAACTCTGTGACGTAGACAGGGAGCCTTTGAATGAATTAACATTTTTATTGTAGCAGCATCTTGACATGAGGTGTTGTGCATATACGTTTGAGGATGTGGAATTTAGATGGGAAATATCAATCGTGACGGAGCTGGCTATCAAACTGTATCATACGTTTATCCATGCAAATATTTAAAGTTTGGGAACAGAGAGGCTCAGAAATTGTTCAACAGTAGGAGTAGCACCCAGGTCTTGGGGTTCCAAGGCACTTTGCAGATCTGCCAACTCACACGGTGCCTCCGTGTGTCACACAATATCAGATACCTTCACGGGGTCACCCGGTGGGGAGCAAATATGACAATATGACACAGTGGTAGGAAGACAAGTGGGAACAACTGCACTGAGTGGGTCTCCAGCTCGTCTGTTGAGGCTCCGATCAGCCATGTTTGTTAGGTGTGTGAAACACCCCAGGACATCAGCAGATGCCTCTGAAAGCTTTTCATTCTTTTTTAAGGAGGGGAGGTTGTTGGGAAGAGGCACCAGAAGTCCCTCTGAGGCCCTGCCCCCTCCTCACAAGGTTACATATTTCTTTAGTGAGTTGATCTGGTCCTGTGATGATTATTAGCCCTTCTAATTAAAGCAATATCAAAGGCTTTGTCTTTGGCCTAAGAGCACCCCAGGCCACAAGAACGCAAGAGTGCCACATCTTTAGGAGGCAATTATTAGTGTAAATCAGACCCTTATAGGCTGGGGTCAAATCCACATAATTCTTTGTATATGGTGGGAATTTTTACAGGGTACTATATTGGTGGAAGTATACAGGAAGGATAACTGTTTTAGTGATTAGACTTTTTGTCTCTTGGAGCCAAATAAGCTTTCCATTGAAATGCAATGGAGCAAAGGGCTGTTTTGAGGGTCAGATAAAAGGAGAATTATAAAAAGAGTCAACACAGATTTTAGTCACAGCTGAAATCATGTATTGGTGGGGCCACAATAATTGAAGAGTTGTCGTGGATTTGTTGAAACAACAGATTACGTGGAATTGAAGCAGCTCCAGCCTTTTAACCCTTTCAAGCTTTAGATGTTGATGAAAGAAATGTCAATAAAATGAGTAACATTAGAAACTGTAAGAACTAGACTCGGGTAACAAGGGGTTAAGGAATCGATGGGCTAAAACTATGGGGCAGCTATTTCAACATCTTGCAAAGTCACCAAAAGTGAATCAAACTGGCACAAAGTGCTGCTCTGCTATTTGCATTTCAGCACAAAAAAACCTGGTACTAGAAAGTTGTGTAAAAGTAATTTATGTTGCATTTCAAACTACTTTGCATTACTTTGAGTAAGGGGGCATCGCATTGGTGGAAAATGACGTCACTGTGCTGCCACTTATGATTATTGATGCAACGTCCAATCTGCTACCATTTGTAGACAAGGATTTGCCACGAGGCAGGCATTCATGTGGAGAGATGTTTTTATTATTCTAAACTTTTCTATCGTTTATGTGCGCTGCACTGTACAGCGCACAAACAATATTTAAACATTTTTAGAGTAGGTCTTAGATTAGTTTTCTTATGCAATGAAATTATACCCTTCCAGTACAAAACCTATGCTAGACATCACACACACACACACTTTTGAACCGTGGTGCAAAGGTGTGTGCATGGCACTAGGCAGGCTCAAAAAGTGCCTGTGCTGGTGACGATGGAAGCACTGCCATATCTGCTTGTTCTCAACTCCCAACACAGCAAAGCACAGCCACGTTTGTTGCTATGCTGCACTGTAAAGTAGTACATTTCCCCCAACAGTCATAAAAAAGAAGTTGCATATTGCACACCAAATTGTTTGTCAAGAGAGTGTGCAGAGTTTTGCTCACTCCAGGCTCCAAGGTGCGGAGTTGCGAAAAAACTTTACTAACCGCTGCATGGTGAAATTAAATTCTCGCGTGCAGCTCGCCATTAAGTTGTCAAGCACGAGCAAGAAAATTGAGCGCAAGACCATCTCCCGGTGAGATTTCGAAATGTGGGCAGTCGAAACAGGTCGCTACTGCTCTCGTTGAGAATGCTGCCGCTAACGTTGAGAAAGCTGTCACTCAAAATGGAACATTTTCTCGAGCAGCAGAAAGAAGCAGCACCCTCTGACACACCGTATGGTGCCGTACGATCTATTTTTACAGTGCAGGACAAGCTCCCGGAGCCAAAAAATAGCATGAGCCGCTCAACATTCTGAACGCTGCCGCATGCGGAATCTCGCAGAGTTTTTAGATAACTTAGCGGAATTCCATGGAGTGAAACGCCACAACTTCTGCCCACCCCTAATTTTTGTAAGGCGGCCTATGTACTATTAGAACTCATCTAAATCATCATTCCTTCAGGGTTGCAAAACACCCCGCCACATTAATAATAATTAGACTGGTTATGATTTGAGATCTGCTGTGAAAGCTTCCTAAAGCAGGGATGGTGGCCTTTAAGGGACAGCAAAGGATCATCATTATGTTTGTATTCTCAAATGTTTTTTCTTTCAAAGCATCATCGGTTCCTTCAAAGAGCCAATGCAGCTTTAAAAAATACAAGTATTTTATTTGGCATAATATCGGTATGATCCCCTGAACCATTGCCTACTTCCCCCTGGCACCGAGTCTGTCAACAGGATTTCCTCAGGGAAAGGTGTCCCACGGCGACCCCTTCCCATTTTGTGAATCAGTTATCACTTCTTTTGGGGTGACAGTATCTATTCAGTGGATTGGGACTGGAGTTATGTTCAGGAACGTTTAGAAGCAATGCGCCTTTTAAGCCCCTTTTTAAATGCAACTTGGTATGGGTTAGAAAAGGCATTTTATAAGTCGGAAAAACTTTTCTGAGTAGTAAAATGAGCATTGTGCATGAGCGTTAGGTATTAGTTGATAGTTAAAAGAAGGAGAGAGGGGGGACCAGGAGCCTGTTAAGGTCCAGTGTCCGTGCTCCACAAATGAACGTTAGATCAAAAGAGGACACTGTTCCGAGAGTATGGTGCAAAATGTCACCCACTCATCAAGAGGAAAGAATTCGCGTAGAATAGTGAGAAGGAGAAGAAAGAGAGAGAGGCGGAGGTACAACCCCGGTATCATGGATCCAATCCCAAAGGGGTGGGCCAAGTCTTGCCTCTTTAGTAGCCCTCACACATCCCGAAGGATGTCATGCTTCATCACCGGGCCTTTGTTCCTCATCGGGCTGGCGCTGCAATGCCTGACCGGCCCCCCAAAGAGGTCACTTTCACAGAGATCTTTTAAGAGAAAAGCCAACAGGTGAGTGCGGATGTACGGGCTGGATCCAAGGGTGGAGGAGGTTAAGTGCGTGCAGTGAGTAAAGCTAAAAATAACAGTTAAAACTACTTAGGGGAGTCCACAGGAAAACTTTAATGGACCCCTGGTAGAATAAAAAACAAAAAGGTTGGCGTGAAGCCAGGTGTGAAACATGTCGACCTTTTATTAGTTACTTGGGCACATTAAGCCTCACAGTAACCCACCAACCTTTTTTTATTTTTTATTCTACCAGCGGTACCACACGATTAAAGTTTTCCTGTGGACTCCCCTTAGTAGTTTTAACTGTTATTTGTAGCTTTCCTCACTGCACGCACTTAACCTCCTCCACCCTTGGATCCAGCCCGCACATTCGCACTCACCTGTTGGCTTTTCTCTTAAAAGATCTCTGTGAAAGTGACCCCTTTGGAGGGGCGGTCGTGCATTGCAGCGCCAGCCCGACGAGGAGCCAAGGCCCGGTGATGAAGCAGGACATCCTTCGGGATGTGTGAGGGCTACTAAAGAGGCAAGACTTGGCCCACCCCTTCGGGATTGGATCCATGATACCGGGGTTGTACCTCCGCCTCTCTCTCTTTCTTCTCCTTCTCACTATTCTACGCTAATTCTTTCCTCTTGATGAGTGGGTGACATTTTGCACCCTACTCTCAGGACAGGTATTATTTGATCACAAACTTCCTGAGTTTGGGAATCGCAGGGTTTCCAATTGCAAAATCCTCCATACATCTGGCCTTAAGTCCTTGACGCACAGTAAGCCAGTTAATGTTATTACTGGCGACAAGAGCTGTAATTGGAGGGAGGGAAGAAAGGGTAATTTGCCTCTGCCTGTCCACACTCATCAGTGCCCCTGTAAGCCTCCCCGTGTCCTTGGAGATGCAGGTGGGCGCGAAGAAGGAGTGAACCATTGTCACTGGACTCACCACCAGCTCACCCTCCTTCCCACAAGCTGCCAAGCTGGCTTAGTCACTGTGACTAGAAGAAAATTAGGATAGCAAATGAAATTAGAATGCCTTCCCCTGCCAAAGCAAACCACTGAAAAATCAATATAAGTTTAATTAGGATGTGACATCCTGAGAGTCGAGCAACCACCGTCTGCCCCCCTCCCGCGTTCCATGCGCGCATACAAACTCCAGGGGTTTGATACGCAGAGACATCGCAGAAAGGTATTTTCAGGTAAATGGGCCTGAAAAGTGTATCCTCTGTCTCCAAGCTTTGCAGCCCTCAATACACCATGTAGGTGTGATATCACTCTAACACTGCTATCTCCCGCTCACTCAGGGCCAGATGTAGGTGTCCAAATACCGGTCGGAAACGTACGAAAATACCGATTTTCGGCCGTTTCCGACCGGTATTTGGACATTGGCTTGTAGGGGTTGCAAAATCATACAGATTCGGTAAAATTACTGATTGGTAAAATTACCGAATCAGTAATTTCTTATGTAGGTAGCACTTTAAACAGTGCTACAGGGCCTTTAGAATTCGTTATTTACCACCTAATACCAGTGGGTGGTAAATAACGAATTCCTGGGTACATGCACATCTGTGCCTGCACACCTGTGCCTTGTGGCACACATACATGCCTAAGGGCATGCATGCGTGCCACATGGCACACAAGCTAGAAACAGGGGTGTAACAGGGTGTCAAAGTGACACCCTGTCCCCCTTGGCAATTCGGTATTTTTACCGATTCGGTAATTACCGAATCAGTATTTGCTATTGATTCCTATGGGCTTCAAAGCCCATAGGAATCAATGGCAAATACCGATTCGGTAATTACCGAATCGGTAAATACTGAATCCTACCGATTCGGTAAAAATTACCGAATTTTTACCTACATCTTATTTACCGATTCATACATACCGAATCGGTAAAATTCGGTATTTATGAGTCGGTAAATAAGATTTACCTACCTCTAGCCCTCAGTGAGTAAGAAGTTATTAATGCGTAGGAGCTTGGACTGTCCTGGATCAACGTAGGAGCTCGTGAACATTGGGTTTTAAGAAGGTCCACGTGAAATTTTCCATACCCCAGCATAATCATGCATAATTTTGGGTATTCCAATTTATGCTTGTTACACGAAATCGCCCAAATTATGCCATCACACCGAGACTATAATTTAAAAGTCCATTCAGGTGAAAATCCTGTAGCCGGAGCCTATGTACAATGCGAACAAACAGAACACAAGTGGCTTTTATTTGCGGCACTTGTGGTTTTGCGATATATTTTTTAGCACAAAGTTCATCCTCGGGTTAAAAATGGACGCAAAGACTCATTTTGGACAAATATATAGAGCTAGATACTGGGTTTGTATTTCTTGTACTTGTTCCTAAATTTCATGAAATTACATTGTTGCAAAGTCATCCTGTGCCCTGGGCACCCTGCTCCCCCATTTTTTGCTGAATGATACTGGTGGTAACTGACTGTCCCCAGGCTCTGTCCAACCAGGCCCAGGGCCAGTGCGATGGTGAAAACACAGTGAAAGCACGTACACGCACTAGGGTACATTATGGGTAAGAAAACCCCTATGATTGGCATGGCCTACCCTATAAGGTCCTGGTACATAATAGGGCAGGTGGATTGAAACTACCTGTAAGTCCCTCGTATATAATAGGTCATGGCAGTTTAGAGGCCAGCAGCCCTTCCTTCAGTTGCATGCGCGTACTGCTGAGAGTCTGAGGTCAATATAAAAGCAGCCCTGTGTTGCAGAACAACTGCTTTTAAGTGTAAATTGTGCCCAAAGTCAGCTTTGGTTTTAGGGGCACTTGAAAATTGACAAAGTACCATATTTTGGCATATTATGTACCCCTATGGTCTCCCTTAGGTGCCCCAGGGGAGGGGGTCATGTACTTATAAGGAAAACCCTTATAAAATACGTTTTATATGCCATGTGGATATATATATTGGCACATTTCACTTCCCTCATTGTAGTAAAGCGCTTCCCAAAATCGACTTTTATGCTAGGAGCACCGTGGAGTGATGATCTACATTATATTTGTATATTCAGGACTGCTAAAGTCTCCCCTATGTGTCCTAGGGGCGGAGGTCGTATAGCTATAAGAAGGGTCACTATAAAAGCCTTTTTATAGGCCCTGGTGTTGGAGGAATTGGACATTTTCTTTTCCCCATTAATGATCCCAGCCACATAGATTAACATTGCAATAGTTTATGAATTCAAAACTAATACAAGGGACAACCGAAAAATATCATTCAAGGACTTAGGAGAATGGTAGTGATAAATCCAACACTATGTTAAATTCATCCTAAAAGGTACAGAAACAAAGTTATAAGGCTTTCTTGTCTGTAAGACAACATTCAGCATTCCTGTGGTCTGCCGTGATTGGTCAGAGTTAAGTGGATTAGCCAGGCTGCTTTGATGAAGTGATACGTGGCACCCAGGGAAAAAAGGCTGTCTCTTGTAAGGGGGCCCTGCTCCACGGGAATGCCAGAGCAGGGGGGAAGGGTCATAAAGCATACGCTTTAACCCCTTCCCTGCGGGGCTAATTCCCCCGCTGTGCTGGGTAGAGGGGGGGGGGTGAACGCAGCGCCCCGGTGCTCGTGACGAGCTCAACTCGTCATGAGCCATGGTGGCCATGTGCTCATGACGAGCTGAGCTTGTCATGACCCGCCCATGCCAATGGAACGCCTGGCACAGCAGGGGAATTATCCCCACGTGGGCGAGGCGCAACGGTCATGACGAGCTCAGCTTGTCATGAGCACACAGCCACCATGGCTCATGATGAGCTGAGCTCGCCATGAGCATGGGAGGGGTTAAAGGCAGAAGGGGACAGGCAGAGCCAGCCAGGTTCACCCACCCCCTTACACTCTGAACCCAGGCAGAAGGCAGGCTTAAGGAAGGAATTTGCAGATGTCAGAGGAACGAAAACTATGGAAATGAGTCATCCTGGAGGTTGGTTTAGCCAGCACCTGCCGCTCTGCTGAGACTTCAGCCATATTGAATTTTGGAAGAATAGTGCTTTATGGGTGACCATTGTGCCACACTTTGGATGAAGTGGTCATGCCCTGGGGTGCTGCCCTGCACCTCATTGGACAGAAGTACACTCCTGCTTGACCCAGAGAACACAAATACGTATCTGAGAGGGACAGCGCCTCTCAGATCTGCTGCTTCAAACTGAAAGAAGAAGAAGACTTGCCGAGCTAGAAACGTGATTTGCACCATCAGCCCTGCATTACGACGGGCTGCGCCTGCTGCATTACGACTGGCTGCGCCTGCTGCATTACAACTGGCTGCGCCTGCTGCATTACGACGGGCTGCGCCTGCTGAATTACGACTGGCTGCGCCTGCTGCATTACGACTGGCTGCGCCTGCTGCATTACGACTGGCTGCGCCTGCTGCATTACGACTGGCTGCGCCTGCTGCATTACGACTGGCTGCGCCTGCTGCATTACGACTGGCTGCGCCTGCTGCATTACGACGGGCTGCGCCTGCTGCATTACGACTGGCTGCGCCTGCTGCATTACGACTGGCTGCGCCTGCTGCATTACAAGTGGCTGTGCCTGCTGCATTACGACGGGCTGCGCCTGCTGCATTACGACTGGCTGCGCCTGCTGCATTATCTGGAACTACAGCCCATTGACTGCACCTTGTTTCAAGAGGAACAAAGAGTGGACTCCCTGCAAGCTACAGGTTAACAAGCTCACCTGTGTCAACTCCACTAAGAGTCCCCTGCCTGGGGGGCATCCAGTGGACTTTTAAGGGTTTTTGCCAGATGCACTTTGGGAATTATGGTACCAAACTTTTGAGAACCATCTTGGAGCTTCCAGACCCTCAGATTGTGTTTTGGACCCTTTGGATCCACAAGAGGAACTTCAGGAAGAAGTTCCAGAACTCTGGAAAAGTTCAGAGCAACTTTGGAGAAAAACTCCATAAGGTGACTAAGTGCTAGAAAGTGTTTATTCTTTAAACAATCATATCTCTAGTTCGCTACATTGGACTTTTTTCATTTTTGGTGTCATTTTAAAGATAAAAATATTTTCTATGCGTAAAAATTGGTGTCAGACTTTTATTGTGGGTTTTGTATTAATTTTTTACTGAAGTGGTGTTTTTAAATGCTTTACAAATCTGTCTCTGAAGTTAAGCCTGCCTGCTCGCAGCCAAGCTAACAGGGGTGGAGCGTGAGTATAACTTTCGGAGACCCATTCTGACCCTTAGACTGTGCTTGCGGCCTTATTGCCAGTGGTAGATGCATATTTCCACTTTCCAACATGCACCAAAAGCAAATTATTAGAATTTCATGCACCCCTATTTTTAACAAGTGATGTGCATCTATATCTATGTACAGTATTGTGTAGGGGATCGCACCACCAGCACTAAAGGGATGAGAAACAACAATAAAACTGCTGTTTTTACTACAATTGGGACTGTTACTAGTAAACTATAGTAAAATTAATAACAATAAAAATGTTAACTCCTTTGCTGCGTCGAACATTCAGCACCCAGTGCTGAACGTTCGAATAACAAGCGCTGGCCCGTCGGCCAATGGTCGTTCGCAGCACTGGGGAGGTAGCGTTGCCGTCGGCCATTGGCAGCGCTTAAGGGGTTAATGATAACATGTTTTGGTATGATGCTTAGTCCAACAGTTGTAAACTTTGAGGCTTATTTACAAGCCCAGTGCACCCCCAGAACGCCACTTGTTGTGACGTTCCGGTGGCACACAGTGCAAACCATAATCTACCCGGCAATGGAAAGCCACCCTGCGTAGCTTTTCACAGCCAAGCAGATACGGTCTAAGGCAACGCAGCTCAAGTCGCTGCGTTGCCTTAGACGAGGCAGTGTGAGGCAACGCAGCTCAAGTCGCTGCGTTGCCTCACACTGCCTCGTCTAAGGCAACGCAGCTCAAGTCGCTGTGTTGCCTCACACTGCCTCGTCTAAGCCAACGCAGCTCAAGTCGCTGCGTTGCCTCAAGCTGCCTCTGGAGGCGTGCCATGGGTGTTGCAGTTGGTGTTCCCCCTCAACGCCCATGGCTTTTAACACATTCCCAGATTCAAAACATAGACTGAATCTGAGAATGCGACAAAGTTGTGCGCCTCCCCAGGCTAGGCACAACAGCTTTTTTTGTGTGTGAAGGAAGGTGTCCCACAGGTGTCCCGCCGTGGCGCAAGGGTGTCTGTATTGGCGCAAGGCTGCCTAAATGGTGCCAGCCAAAGGAAAGGACAGGGATGTTTCGTATGGCCCTAGATACGATGCATCCCTGCACTCTCCATATGGTGCAGCGCTGCATGCTGACTTGCAGCACCGCATAGCGTCACTTTCTTGTAAATAGCCCCAATAGTTTTATCCAACTCAGTTAATCTGCATCATAGGAATTAAAAGAACGATGTGACCGCACAACGTTTCAAAGAGGTGAAGCATAGTTACTCAAAACTAATTGAAGCTGGTACATTACTCTGGTAATTAATCCTTGACATCCAATGACGTTTCCTCTATATACTATCTTCTGAAGGAAGGGGAGAGGATGTGGCCTAACCACTAGAGCAGTGGTCTTCAAAGTTTGGTAACCAGGTTCGAGTCTAGGCAGGAGCGCTGAACATCCTGCGATTCTGGGCAAATCACTTAATCTCCCCGTGCCGAACAAAAAATGAATGTGTCCATTTTTAATGCAACTTGTGCTCATGGAAAGCACTCTGATATCTTCATGTCAAGTTTGCTCTATAGAAAACTAAAAAAGAAGCAAGGAAGGTTCTTGTTTGGCAAGAGAATTGAGACAAAGAGTATTCTTGTATTTTGACCTGCTCAATAGGTGGCATTTTAGATCTGTGTACTAGTAAAGTTGAGATATCAATCAATCATTTGTAAAGTGCAGCACTGTCCCCTCTAGGGGTCTCTGGGTGCCGAGGATGTTGTGTCCCCATTGAAAAGCCAGGTCTACAGTCTGTTTCTGAAGTCTGCCAGAGAAGGTGCTGTTCGGAGGTGGAGGGGAGAAGGAGCGGCAGTCGCTATGGTATGGACGGATGTGGGGGATGTGGCCAAAGGTAAGTGAGGAAGAACAAAGGTGTCTTGAGGGTTGGTGAAATTCAATCGATGATTGATATAGGAGGGCTCTTGATAGGGGAGGGCTTTGTAGACGTGTGTGAGGACCTTGAACTGGCATCTCTTCTGGATGGGGAGCCACAGGAGGTCTCGGAGGTCGGCGGTGATGTGTGATCGTTTTGGAAGGTCCATGATGAGTCTGGCTGCAGCGTTCTGTACGGTCTGGAGTCTTCTGAGAGCTGGGTGGAGATGCCGGCGTAGAGAGCATTGCCATAATCGAGGCAACTGGTGACGAGAGCCTGAGTGACGGTCTTTCTTGTGTTGAGTGGGATCCATCTGAAGATGCATGTGAAGAGTGGAAGCAGGAGGGGACGACTGCATCGAATTGTCATTTCATGGTCAGTTGGCTGTCAAGGATGATCCCCAGGTTGCGTGCATGGCCGGTGGGCGTTGGGGTTGGTCCAACTTCAGCTGGCCACCAGCTGTGGCCCCAAGCGGAAGCTGAATTGTTGTTCCTGAAGATCAGTACTGCTGTCTAATTGGTTATTTTCAGCTTTAGACTTTCTTTTAAATTCACTCCCATTCCTTTCTGGCCCTTCACCATTGACCTCCACTCCTTTATGGTCTGATCAGTTTCACCCCCTATTTCACAGCGGTTCTTCCTTCCGCTGTGCTCCATCCGATGTTGTTGTCCAGTGCTCGTCTCCACAAGATGGCCTTTGCTTCTACTCACAAGCTCTTCGGTCGGTCCTGTAGAAGGGCGCAGCTTGGTCAGTAAGATTGGGCAGGGTGAAATTCAGATTTTGCAACAATCTCGCAGGCATATCTTGTCAAAATACATTATATGAGAGGCAGGACATGAGGGGGCTTAAAAGGCAGCGGAAAGGAAAAGGAGTGTGGATTGTTAGAGGTACTAAAAACACAATATTCTGCAAACTAACCAACATGTTTGAAGACCTTCAAAACAGAGAAGCAAGTGTGTGTGTCCTTTTGCCAGATTGTGCATGAAAAAATCCAAGGTGAATTTCGACAGATACTGCTCAATATGCCCAACTGAAAGCACTTGTACCCAACTATTTACTACAGAATACATTTTTTAGGGGCTCTAACACCCCAAACACCACCTGCAGCTACGACCCTGGTCCTATAATGCTCGTTTCAGGGACAGTTGTGGGCTTCTTTTCTTCATTTGTGCAGGGGTGGCTTCAGTGAGTGAGATGGGGCACTTATCTCTCCACACTGGTATTCTTCCAGAGTGAGGCTGCTGCAAGCCTTTTCCTTGTCCCTGCCATTCCTCAATGTTTCCTGCCGCCTCCCATGTACCTCCTGAGGAGTTCTCGTCTTCACTTCCATTCGCAGACGATGGCACTCAGATTCATTTGCATGCCATTTGTCCTCACATGGGTTTTGTGAAAGTCACACACTTTTGACAATTTGCCTAAGTGTCGCAGGTACATTGGGCTGAAGCTCATCAGAGGAATCACCAGGCTACTGTTGCTCAGCCTCCATCATTGAATGTCCCCTCCAGCAGTGTGGCCGTACCCAAGACTCTAAACGGAAGCATTGGCGTTCAGTAGGGACGCAAATCGTAGTTTAAATGTACACATCTGTAACTGAGTGGGGAAACTCTGGGTTAAAGTGGCCCATTCCTGAGATAGTGCTTAATTTGAGCAGGTGGTTTCACACCAGTGCTTGTAACAGTCTGCCACGAGGTGGCGCTGTCTGGCTAATTTAGAGCTGACCACAACAGCAGACAACTATTAAATCAATATACATTAAATATGACAATTAACTGCCACTCAAGCCATTCTTATAGCTTTGGGGGCTTGGAGTAGTCCGAATTCCCACACCTGTAAGTGTGTGATGACTAATAGTTCTGTTGTTACTGTCATAGGCTGCATGGCAGGGGCATTAGGTGGTGCAAGCTGCGGTGGCCTCCTGGCAGGTCCCTGGCACTTTTATTTGGTTTACAAATTAAGCACTGCTGAGGGTTGGTCTATTTCTGCCCCCTTCCGTAACCCACTTGGCGGCTATTGGTGAATTCCACATCATTCTCAGATATCTTCCTGTACAAAGAACTGTGTAGGTCTTCGTCATTTCCATTGGTTCAAAATGCAGGCGTTCTGGTCATTTTCTGGTCTCTGACATTGTACTCAACATTCAGGTTCCAACCCTGCCATCACCGATGAACTGTGAGTACCAGGGTCACCTTCACACAGTGATTCTGGTCGAGAAATGTCTTCATGTTTGAAACCCTGCAATGTGACTATGAACCATTCGGAAGCATCCAAGTCAAAGTTTGGACAATATGGGGTCCATTAGGATAGCGGGCGGATTGCCCCCGCCAGCCTGGGGCAATGGGTCGCATTGCGGCCGGGGCGGAGAATGATTAATATGGCTGGCGGTGTCAAGCAGACACCGCCAGCCATATTATGATGGGCTGAGGGTGATGCCTTTCCGTGGCGGCGATGCTGCAATGGAAAGGCATGCGGTCTTCACTCTGGGGGCCACCTGCGGGCCCCCAGAGTGAATGAGGGGGGTATTGCACATGGGGGGTACCTGCGGTACCCGCCTTCATTTGCATTAAGAAAGCGGCAGGCACTGCGCGGTGCCTGCCGCTTTGTTAATGTAAATGCAGAAATGCATTTCTAGCATTGTGGCAGGCAGTGCTGAGAGCACCGCCTGCCACAATGCTAGAAATGCAGGATGTGCCCGCCACTGTGGTGGGCACATCCTAATGCTGGCGTCGGGACCCCCGCCCTTAAGGCTGGCGGTCCCGTTTACCGATAGGGTGGTGGGCGGGCAAAGCCCGCCCGCCATCCTAATGGACCCCTAAGCATCTTGGAGCGGTGTGACGGATGGAATGCAAAATAATGGGTGTTGAAGGCTGGCGGTCCCTGCTCAGAAGACTATTGGAGGTTGGTGGGGGGTGACCAGATATGTAGTCCTTGCTCAGAAAGCTATGAGGAAGATTTACATGTCAAGAGATATATGATCATTGGCCTGGCTACAATGTGCAAGGACATGACCACACCGGCAGTCCTTGGTCCAGCTACAATGTGTGGTGCTATGACCATACATAAGGTCCTTAGTCAGATTACAATGTGTGGTGGTATGACCATACATACGGTCCTGAGTCAGGCTACAATATGGGGGGGGCATGCCCATACTTGCCGTCCTTTGTTGGAAGGCTACAATGAATTAGAGCATGACCCTACATTCAGTCCCTGGTCCGGCTATAGTGTACAGAGGCATGACTACACATGCAGTCTTTGGTCTTGCTACAACGTGCAGAAGCAGGAGAACACATGCAGTCCTTGGCCCAGCTACAATGTGTGTGGGCCTGACCATACATGTAGTCCTTGGTCTGGCTACAATGTGTTGGGACATGACCATACAGGCCGTCCTTGGTTCAGCTACAATGTGTGGGGGTATGACCACACATGCAGTCCCTGTACAATGCCCTTTTACCTAGGCAGCACTGAGAGGGCATGTGCAAGTAGATACACGTCTAAAGAATCATCAATATATAGAAAGATGATATCAAATCACCAAAGACATCTCTGCTGTTCTTTCAACACCTTTGCCCATTTTCCCCCAATCAAGATCATGTGTTCTGAGCTCCTTCCACTCGTGCCATCCTCTAAGGGCTGAGTCTTAGGTAGTAGCATCGGAATCACCGAACGAATCCTTTTTCATCTCAAACTGCAGTTTGCAAAGTCTAATAATGGATTCTAATCCAAATCCCCCTCAGACACTTGCACAGGCCCTTTCTCAGAGTCAGGGGCATTTGAATAGTGGTAGACAAATAGAGGGTTTAAAAAAAATTAAGCCCAATGAACTTGCGGTCAAAGAGGAAACACCCCGCCCTGATAATATGAGTTCTAATTCAGACCCCGGCTTCATCACTTTCGAATACCTTCATTCACTCTAATTTGTTGATTAGTTCTGCTATGTCTGGAACTAATTTGGAGCCGGCGAAGAAATTCAATGCAGATCCCCAGAGATATTAGACTTTCATAGCGCAATACAGATTGCATTTCATGGCTAGACCATTAGCATTTTATACCGATTCCTCCAATATGCCTTAATTTGAGCCACTGCCTTAATTAATGACAGTAGTCTGAAGACAACAAATCGACAGCAAATCTTGGAACATTCTGCAAAGGTTTTCAACAAGAGACATACCCAGCAGTCCACTCACACGGTTTTACGCATGCTTTGTCGAGGGAGCTGACAACTGGTAACCTATGTCAGCCATTTTTAAATGCTTTGCACCGTGGCAGAGTGCACAGATACACCCGCTGCAGCTGCTTTCAAAAAGAACTGGTCAAGGAGACTAAGGATGATTTATCGTTGGTTGTGAACTGACCCTGTATGTGTGAAGCCCTTATTGACCTTACTCTCCAAATAGTAGCTCAACAGAGACATTGACAGAGATAGCGGAGAGAAGGAGGCAACTGTATCCAGTGCTAAGGTCTGAAGTGCTGCCAGAAGAACCTGTGCCGATCAGCTCCACAAGCAAACCATTGACTAAGGAAGAAAGAACAACAAGAATAAGCATTTTTAAAGGACAAGCGCAGGACGAAGAAAAAGGTAATGGGCGGGCTGTAAGCCCACAGAAGACATACAGCATGCCTCGAAGAGACAGCACATGCGCTGTCTAGACTCGACCTAAAAACGGAACGGCTGCCTTGGTACTGCCAAAAAGAAGCACATTTTGTGCATAGCTGTACTTTGGTGCTGGCAAACAATGAATGAGATCCCCACTGTCTTCAGTGTTTGCCACAGACAGAGCTCATTTACATGTTCAGATGGTGATTACCACTAGGAACTTAGTGTGTCACATTTAGATGTTTTATTAATCAGGACTTCAGCAAAAAGTACACACTTCCTTTTAATACTAACTCCATCTCAGAAGTAATCTGTGAAACTGATGGGCCACCTCCGTCTTCAGCAGAGGTGCAATAGGAAACAAAACCTGTTGTCTTTTGAGACGGGACACTTGGGGGTCTATTTACTGAGATTTATTACTGTGCTTTCATCACATAAATGACGCAAAACCACGCTAAATGTTTTTCACTTATTTACTTTCGAGCCTAAAACCTGTTTTAGGCTGGAAAATAACTTAAAAGTAATGCAAAGCAGTGCATATTGCTGCTTTGCATCACTTGGTGCAAAGGGGGCAGACCACGGGCGGTGCAGGGGCGTTCCCATGCAACCACACGTAGGGGCATATTCTCAAGAACGTGTGATAACCATCACAAAAGTAACTTAACGCAACTCTCAACATCGCAGTCTATCACGGGAAAATTACGCAGTGTTAACTAAGTATTCACAACACGGCGGTACCATGCGATAGTCTCCAGATAACGCGTCAAATGACTGCGATAAAGCCAACCTCACACCGCAAAAATGCAAAACACGAACGCAAAAAAGTTGCAATGAGGCCAATCGCAATACAAAAAGCAGCACAAACCAGTGGCAGGCCTGCCAATCCCACGCATCTGTTGAGAAAATGCACTATAAAAGCTACAAAAACAACACATCAGAAACAATCCAAAGTGCGTAGCAACATGGATGCACCCTGACCGAGCTCAGATGCCAACGCGAACCCTACATGCCCCACAGACCACGAGCAAGGAACAATGGAGTTGGAGAAGGCCAAGGAGAAGAGAGAGAGGAAGACGGGGTGCAGTCCGCAAGAAAACCAGGTCAGCCTCACGGAGGTGACAGAACACTACCATCAACTGACCCACAATTAGACTACGGTGAATGCAGTCGGAGTGTCGAGAAGGCCAATGGGGGAGTCCAGGAGGCACTGGCATGATGTGAAAACCTAAACCAGGCACAAAGCCGCTGCCAACAGGTAGGCAGCAATGGCAACAGGAGGTGGGAGTCCTGCGCCACAGGAGGAGCTAGAGGAAATGGAGGCCACAGTCATCAGTGTGGAGACCGTGCAAGGAGGTGGGAGTACGGACACAGATCGAGAGGACCGGACACAACATTAACAGTGTGAGCAATGACCAGGGACTGGGGGGATGGGGGAGATGGGCACAATGACACACATTCACAACGATGTGTAGAACACTGCACACCCACAATGACCCTGGATCATGCCCTTGATCCCCGTGGCGCACTGCAGCACACACACATAGCAATAACAACATATCCCACGCCAATGCTGTACAAAGTGCAACACTGACACTGCAGAACAGGGGACACAACTGGGTCCGCTCATGCACAGAAACATGCCCAACACATTGAACAGAGCAGGAAATTGTTAGATTCATACGTACGCGTACAACCTCACATCCGTCACGTAGTCCAAAAGTTCACTGTCCTGCATCAATTTGGCAACACCGCCCAAACAGTGACAATGTACATTGTCATACAGTCTGCATGTCAACAAGAACAATGCGCAAATATACATGTCAACACAATTCAGCTGTTGTGTGGCTGAGGTGTTATGACGTCGATGGCTCATGTACATGGCTGACCCAGATTCCCACAGTAAGTTGTGCTGTTATGTCTGGTGGATGGGCATGTTGTTTGCATGTTGTATATGAGCTTGTTATACGTGCATTCCCAGTGTTGTGAGTTACATGATTGTGGAGTTGAGGTGTGTGTTGTGTTCATTTGGTACTTGTCAACAAGCAGTGCATTTCGGTGTGTGCCATCCTGGTAGCGCTGGTTGCTGATGGACTGTCAGGAGATGTAGGAATCATGCACACTGCCTGGGTGGTTGTCTTTGACGTTGGTGGAGATTTTCCGGGGGACCGCTATTGCCTGCACATTGATGGGATGAGTGTGCTTTCTGTTGTGGCTATTGTGTGCAGTGTTGCCAGGGGAAACCAGTGGGACATATGTGCAGTCAATTGCACCCACAACGTGCGGAAAGCCAGCTGTGGCGTAGACACCTTGCTTGGTATCCAGATGTTTCTGCGCAGTGTGGGGTAAGTATAGGTACTGGGGCGCCAAGCTGATGTTGGCATCCAGGACAGGTTGAGGAACTTTGATAGGGTTCCTCCTACTCTGGCAGTTGTTGGTTGGTAGGTATCAGAGGCCAACAGGTGCAGCACGGCCGGCAGCTTTGTCTGTGGTGGGATGTCGGTTGTCCATTTGAGTCTGTGGTGTGTAATGACGTAAACATACATCATATATTTGAAGCCACACAAACCCACTTCGCGGGGCTTTGATTGGCTCCAAAAATATGGAGCAACGCAAAGCCGTGCAAATCGCTACATTGCTTAACTCTGCCCTGGGATGGCATTCTATGGTTGTTACATAGATGCAACTCCAATGGCTTTTGACACATACCCAAATTTATAAGACCTGGTAATTATAGGGGTGGGCAGTGAACTTCGCTCCGTCAGTGGAGTTTTGTCAACTCCGCACTCCACTGTGAGCGCGGAGTTCGGCAAAAAACTCACAATCCCGCCGCATGGTTGAGTTTGCCCCTGCCACCGACACACAAAATGATGATCACAATCTTAACGACCCAGACTCTGCTCTGGATTACTTATTAAGGTATATGAAAAGCAAAAGAGAAAAGCACATTCCCCTCCTTCACTGCTCACCTAATATACTGCAGAGGTAAGCATTGTATTCTTGACCAATAGCACAATTCTTGGCAAGAACACAACCAACAGGCCTGCCTTCATTCTCATGGTGCGGGGAGACACAGTGCTTCCCTGTCCAAGCCAAGATGGGCAGGTCCACTGGCTTCTGATTGGCCAGCTCCTCATGCAGGGGCATGCCTGAGCATTCACTAAAATGTGAACCAGGACAGTGGAGTGAGCCCGAAGTGTGCTTCCTGGGCTGTGGATGTGTGCAGCTGAGCAGGTCAGAGGAGCCTGACAGCAGCCAAGCTTTATTGGGCAGAACAGACAATGGTGGCAGATGCATTTCGGCATGGAGCCTTCCTCAGCGCCCTGCATTGCGGAGTATTCTTTATCCCAATGTCCCAGTCCCACATCTCTTTCTGTTGTAACCTGCAAGCTCCTCCCCCATGCTGGTACAGCCACCTGTTGGCTGCCGCGGTAAATGCACGAACTCCAACTCCCAGGATGCAATGTGTTGATGCATCTGGGTCGGCGGTGTTGGGGATGCGTGTCGAATGACACCAAACTTGTCAGGATTATGCAGGTAGGAGGTGAAGTGATACTGAAGGTACTGCCAAAGTCCACAGGGCCTTCCTTGGGCCCCCTCAAGCTGCTGCTGCCCATCATTCCAGGTATGCAATTGGGCAGGGTCAGCCATGCGGCAGCACAGCGTCCTGATGGAGGTACAATATATATATATATATATACACATACACTGAAATAGACAGACAAATGACCTGATTAGGAACACAGTCCCATTGCTAAGGAAAACTAACAATGACGAGGAAGACAGACACGCTTTGCGGCAGGAAGTGACAGAAGAGGCGTCGACAGCCGGTGATCTAAGGGAGGTTGTCTTAGGACTGGATGTGAAGGTCAGAGGTCGCTCTTCATGCAGCTGAGGGTTTGCGGTGTACACTACAGATGCCTTGCAGAGTCACAGGGTCTATAATAAAAGCTGACATGTCCCGGGGCAGGAGTTAATCAGCCTCATTACTGAGAGAGCGCATGTGGCTTTAGGGCGGTACTGTGAGCACGCTGAAGTACAGCCGAACAGCACAGAGAGGAAGGGAGAGAGGATGGAGGAGCAGGCCGCAGAAGCAGTAAAGAGGGGAGGATGGACTGGAGTAGGGCAAAGCAGAACTCAGCAGAATTCCGCTGAGTTTTTATACAACTCTGCGGAATTCCACCGAGTTTTTATGCAACTCTGCGGAATTCCACCGAGTTTTTATGCAACTCCGCGAAATTCCACCGACTTTTTATGCAACTCCGTGGAATTCCACCGAGTTTTTTTGCAACTCTGCGAAATTCCACCAAGTTTTTTTGCAACTCTGCGGAATTCCACCGAGTTTTTTTGCAACTCTGCGGAATTCCACCAAGTTTTTTTGCAACTCTGCGGAATTCCACCGACTTTTTATGCAACTCTGCGGAATTCCACCGAGTTTTTTTGCAACTCTGCGAACTTCCACCAAGTTTTTTTGCAACTCTGCGGAATTCCACCGAGTTTTTATGCAACTCTACAGAATTCCACCGAGTTTTTATACAACTCTGCGGAATTCCAACGAGTTTTTATGCAACTCTGCGGAATTCCATCGAGTTTTTATGCAACTCCGCGGAATTCCACTGACTTTTTATGCAACTCCGTGGAATTCCACCGAGTTTTTATGCAACTCCGCAGAATAACACCGAGTTTTTATGCAACTCCGTTTAATTCTGCCTAGTGCAGCGCTGCGAAATCCACACATCCCTATGGAGAAATATGTTTATTTCTCCTCGTTTTTTTCTCTTTCTATGTGTGCATCATACTATGGATTGTTTCTATGGAGGAAGGTGCCCCTCACAAAAACAATCCTGCCTACAACTCAGGCACCCTTGCCCCATGGCGCAAAGGTGTCTGCATTGGGCTAGGCTGCTGAAACGGCACCTGCGCAAGGGAGAAGGACAAGAATGCGCCGTATTGGATAAATATGACACATTCCTGCCCCTTCCCTGTGACGCAGGGTAGAGTGATAGGGTGACTTGCTGCCCTGCCCTGTGCCACAAAACTCATAAATATGCCCCTTGCAGTTGGAGGTGTGCTACTCACGCACCAGAGAACCCCAGGGGTTCTCCTTTCATGCTGCTGCCCAATCCATTCTGTCATCTAGCAAGAAGCCTGGACCCCAGTTTGAGTGTGCCGCTGCGAACCTAAGTCTGACCCACGTTCTATGCGCGACACGTGAAAGGGTGGCCAAGATCATCATTTGACCTATTTTGCATTTTCAAAGGGGATTAGAGATCCCCTTGCAGGCGGGTGCAGTCAGTGACTGAACTCGCCTGCATAGGGATGTCTAAGGGGGTCCATGGGACCCCCTATAACCCCTGTAGAGAGCTGCTGTCAGGAGGTGCACCGATAGTGCGCCACCTTTTAAATGGCGCACTGTCAGTCATGCCTCCTGAGGGCGGCTTTGACTCTGCCACCGCGTCTGTAATATGGCGCGGGTGCAGAGTCAAGGCATTCCCTCATTTGCATAGGGCACGCCCCTATGCAAATGAGGGGACATCCTCTGTTGCTAGCGGTGTTATAGAAGGGGATGGACAAGAGTCTGCACCCCCTTCTATAATACCAAAGTGCCTCCGGGGCGCGCAAAGCGGGCGGAAACGCCTGTTGCGCCCCGGGGCACTTATTGTAATACGGTCCCAGATGTATTTTACATCTTACCCACTCCGTAAATATTTAAATAAAAAAGGGTACCACAATATATCTGATTCACTGAATTGGCACCAATAAAGGCCAATCCATTCAACGTTATTTTCATGAAATGTGTGTTGCCCGGTGGTTTTGATGAGAATCTTTTGCTAGCCCACTCCAACAGAACAGGCCCGGCTTATGAGGCGTCAACTGAATGAAGGCCTCACACCGTTGGTTGGCGTGCTGTGCACGACGTCTACAGATGATGTGTAGTGTAGGTGAGCGAGTCATCTGTAGTGGGAGTCAATCCAGTGTGGGCGTGCACGTGTATCTGAGAAAGCGAGAATGAGTGAAAGAGACAGCACACAACTAAGTTGTGTGTGTTTCTATTTAGTATGTTGTGTGCGTGTGTGTGTGTCTGCGTGTGCGTGCGTGTGTCTGCGTGGGTGTGTGTGTGTGCGTCTGCGTGTGTGTGTGAGTACTTGCGCACGTCTCTGGGCATGATATACCAGTCAGCAGACCGCCCCCTCAGTGCCCGAAGCCTGCATTCTCAGAAGTTGTGTTCTACAACACGAAGCAGTTTGTTGAGCCAGACCCTCGAGGCGCACAGATGGCACGGGGAGAGACCGACCGGGGAAGCCTCGGTGCCATGCTCGCTGCGTGCCCAGGCCACCTCCTACAGGGGGGGGGGGGGAGAGGGGGCAGCTTGGCAGGTGTGGGAAGCGTGAGAGGCAGAGCCCAGCAGCCTATGAACTATTCAGCAGGGCACCCCCTGCTACAGGCAGATCACGAAACACTGTGGAGGCAGGACAGAGAAAAGAGAGCCACTGTCAGGCAACACCAAGCACAGAGACCACAGCAAAGCCCCTGCACATGGCGCACCTACATTTGGGGTCAGACTTTGGGGAGAGGTGTGGCCTGTTGGCCAGAGCGGCCATCTGTGGAACAGGGTCGTGTGAAGGATGGTAGCAAAGGTCTGCTCCCTACCGGCCCCTATCGATCGAATGCCACACGTGCCACTCTCTCCGCCCACTCTGTGACTTGCTTTTTATTTTTACAAGGGGGCTCCCCTATACCCCCCCTTACACTCCCTTTACTTTTATTTTGTCTCTACATCTGGCCCGCCCCATGGCAGATCCTCCACTGAGGCAGAGGAGAGTCGCCCCAACAGTGCAAGTGAAAAAAAAATGGTAATAACACAGCGTTATTATAATTTTATTTTTGTATTGGAGTTACCGCAAGGTTAGGGGGTGGGTTCCGCGAGTCACTGGGAGGTGGAGTGTCCGGCTGTCTTTCCCTGGACAAACATTCATAGACACATCATGGTGACAGGACCCCCCACCCCACAACATAGCATGCATCCCGCAAATAACACACTAGACACCAGTGTTAGATTGGGAAGAAACTGCTGCAGGTTCATTACATACAACGTTATGTAATCATAGTGGGTTATCTTACGGGCGATCCAAGGGCAGGCCGCATTCTCACCACCTCGGACGAGGCTAGGGTTATGTCTATCTCCCCTTTAGGGTGGACGGATCATTTTCTGGTGACCTTTCGGTTCCCTTTACCTGAGACCCCTCTCACTCCATCGGTCAGAAGGGTACCCAGGCGGCACTGGAATAAACTTAGACTGGATGATTTGCATCGTCTCCTGGCGGAAGAGCCGCTGGGCCCACTGAATTATGTGGAAACAGGCTATGACCAGTTCTGCACTTGGATCTCTAGGGCATTGGACTCCCTGATTCCCATTGTTTCTAGTAAAGTAAGTGCTAGAGAGTCGAGCCCCTGGTACGATAGTGCGCTGCGTGCCTTGAAGGGCACTTGTAGACGGGCGGAAAGAGCGTGGCGGAAGACTTATGGAGCTGATTTGAAAGCCGCATATGTTGCTTCCGTCAAAACTTACCATTGTGCTATCTGTAGAGCTCGTGCGGCATTCTATGCCTTGGAATTCCGCAAAAGCTCGAACCCGTCCAAGACCATATTCAAGGCCATCAAAGAACTTTTGGCGAAAAGGACTTCCTCTGTGGCAGTGGGGTCCATCTCCCACTGTGAGGCCCTGGCTTCCTTTTTCTTGGAGTAGGTCCAGGCTATCTACCGGGCCTTCCCCAGTACCGGGACCGTCCTGGAAGTCCTAGATGGGGTTCAAAGCCATTCTATCTTACACTCTTTTCCCCCACTACATTTGGAGGGGTTTAATAAACTTGCCTCGCAGATTAAATTGGGCTCTCCGTCGGATCCAGTTAGACCCGCACTATTTAGAGAACAGTCCTTTCTGGGGCGCTCGGCAGTGTGCTCCCTAGTTAATCTTTCACTGGACTCAGGTGTGGTTCCAACTAAATGGAAGCAGGCGGTGGTTTCCCCAATCATTAAGAAGCCTACATTGGACCCCTCGAAACCTGAAAGCTATCGCCCCATATCACTCCTACCCTGGCCGGCGAAGATTGTGGAGGCACATGTCAATCTGGCCTTGTCAGAACATCTGGCCCGGACCAACGCCTTAGATCCTACACAGAACGGCTTTCGTGCTGGGCACAGCACGGAAACGGCCCTTCTCGCCATGGTAGAGCACCTACGAGCGGTGCTGGATGCTGGTCAGACGGCGGCGCTGATATTATTAGACCTCAGTGCCGCCTTTGACACTGTCTCCCATAGCATCCTGTTGCACCGGCTAGAGGAGATTGGTGTCGGGGGACAGGCCTTACAGTGGTTCCACTCCTTCCTTGACAATCGTTCATTCTGTGTGGCTATCCCTCCCTTCAAGTCCAAATTTCAGCCTCTGGCCATGGGGGTTCCGCAGGGATCCTCGCTGAGCCCCACGTTATTCAACCTGTACGTGAGACCGCTGGCTGAGGTCGCTAGGCAGTGGGGCCTGACTTTGGTCTCATATCCCGATGACACTCAGCTGGCGGTTACTCTCAGCGGGGATGCGGAGCAAGACGCCCCCAAGTTTCAGAATGGACTGAAGGCGGTGGCCAACTGGTTATGTTATGTTATGTTATGTTATTGGATCATTTTTATAGCGCACGGCTACTCAGAAAGAGTGTCCCGGCGCTTTTATTGGAAAAGACAAGAAAACTGCAGCATAATAACATAACACCAAATAAAAGACTAAAAGAGTAGTGAGCCAGAGATACCAAAAAGGACGGCTACTGAGTAAAAAGCCACGTCTTAAGGCCTTTCCTAAAAGCCAATAAGCTAGTGGCACCCCGCAGGGCCAGCGGCAGAGAGTTCCATAGCTGAGATGCCAGCACTCCAAAAGAGCGCCCACCAAGGCGCGCTTTCTTTACCCGAGGGACGACAGCAAGGTGCAGGGATTCCGACCTCAGAGACCTGGTCGGATGATAAAAGACCATTCTCTTTTGGAGGTACTTAGCTCCCCCCTTGTGAAGAGCTTTATAGACCAAGGTCAAAGCCTTAAAGGCGATCCTCTTACGAATGGGCAACCAATGTAACGTTACCAGCAAGCCCGAGGCACTGGAGCGCCTACTAAGGCCGAAGATAGCCCTGGCCGCGGCGTTCTGCACCACTTGAAGGCGCTGCAGCAGGTACTCGGGAAGGCCCAGGTAGAGAATGTTGGAATAATCCAACCTGGACCCAATCAGAGCCTGAACTGTCAGCGTCCTATGTTCCACGGATAACAAAGGAAGAAACCTCCGCAGCATCCTAAGGATGCCAAAGCACATGCCAGACACCCCCAGGATCTGCGATTTCAAGGTTAACCTGTTATCCAGCTTCACCCCCAGATTCTTTGCAACCTGAGAGGAGCAGGATGGAGGGAACATATCCTGTGGCCACCAAGTCTGCCAGTCAGGCTCGGTGTCGCACCCAAAGAAAAGTACTTCGGACTTGTCGGAATTGCACTTGAGGCTGTTAAGATGGAACCAATGAAAAACAGCCCCAAGGCAATCCCGAATACTCTCCCCATCAAAGTCGCCTCCTCTCGAACAAGAGAAGAGGAGCTGGGTGTCATCCGCATAGGATACGATCTGGGCACCATGTGACTCCACCAGTGCCGCCAACGGGGTCATGATGATGTTAAAGAGGGTCGGGCTCAAAATAGAGCCCTGAGGGACCCCGACTCCCAGAGGCGGCATCACGGCGGAATCAGGCGGGGCCCAGATCGTTTGCCGGCGGCCGGCAAGAAAGGAAGAAAACGGTTGACGGCAAACTGTCTCCAGCTTAATGCCACCAAGACAGAGATCATGATTGTCGGGAAGAGAGTGGAGCTTTGGGGTGACAGGTGGTGGCCTCCAGAACTGGGACCAGCCCCGACTCCGGTTTCAGAATTAAGAAACCTGGGAGTCTGGCTGGATGCTGGCCTCACCTTTGTCGGCCACATCAAGAAAACAGCAGCCTGTTGTTTTGGCGTTCTTCGATGTTTAAGACCCGTGCTTAAATTTTTCGATGCCCCAACTAGGCAGCTGGTAATTCAGGCTACAGTTATTTCTCGACTGGATTACGCCAGCTCTCTCCTGGTGGGGGCAAATCAGGCAGAAATTACCTGCTTACAGCGGGTACAAAACACCGCAGCCAGAGCGATAGTTGGTCTGCCCAGATTCTGTCCTGTTTCCAATGTCCTTCGCTCCTTGCATTGGCTACCTGTGAGGAAGAAAATCGATTTTAAGGTCCTCTGTTTGACTTTAAAAATTTTGAAGGGCATAGGGCCCCAGATTTTGTCTAACTTTCTGTCCCTCTATGTTCCGACACGCGCTCTGCGTTCTTCTGGCCAGGCTCTTGCCGTGGTCCCACGTTTCAGGCTCTGTCGTGCCGGTGGACGCTCCTTTTGTGTCAAAGCTGCAACTATTTGGAACTCCCTCCCGGTGGAAATTCGTCTGCTGGAGGATCTTATGCTTTTTCGGAAAGCCATTAAAACATTTTTGTTTTAGTCTCTTCTTTTAGCTACCCTATTCTGTCTTCGGCTGCGTGTTGTGTTGTGTTGTGTTCTACCTAGTTGGGGCGCCAGGACGCTCCTTTGCTGGAGCAGCTGTGCGCACAATAAATACCTATAACATAACATAACATAACACCTGCCCGCCTGATGAGCCAGGCAGCACCGTGGCAAACCACCATGTGCTGCCCCTTATGGTAAACATTATACTCACGCCCCTTGCGGGGCATAGCTAGGCAAACCCCCGGTTGCACAGGCCCACAACCGCCCGAAGGACTACTGGGGCGCCGACACGTGTTCCCAGAACCTCCCATGAGGCCACAGGTCTTAGGCTCTGGCACCCCTATGTGCCCGCTGAGGTACCGTGCTGCACCTCTCTGCTTCCGGATCACCCTGTAACTCCGCCACAGCCTGGCAGGCGGCAACCGTCGCCGCCCAGGCCACCCACTACCTAGCTTCCTTCCTACCTGCAACCTTTGTCCTTATGTCTTACAATTAACTTTGTCTCAGTTAGCCGTGTCCCTACTAAGGAATACTAGCATGTTTGTATACTATCATTGCTTAAACTTGCTTACTCACAGCCATCCCTAATAGCAACCAAGATAGGCACAGGCTTTGACCAGTACTTGACCTTAAAGTTGTTTCACAGCCCACCCGAGGAAGAGGGTGCCAAAGGGGGCCACTGTGTTTCCCCAAACACCCATGAAAGGAGAGTGCACGGGAGAGGGGGGTGGGTCACAGACCACTCGAGGATGGAGAATTTATGGGAAGGGCCACTCTCTTTAACAGCCCACCTGAGGATCAAGAGTGCTACGATGGGTTTACTCTGATTCACAGCCCACCTCAGGAGGATGGAACCTCTCACTCTCTTTTTCAGATTCCATTATTTCTCTGGATACTGTGGGCCTCATTTGTGAGTTGTTGATGCAGGGCAGCACAGGAAGTCACTTTGCTGCGCTTTCAAAAGAAAAGTGCTGGAATATGCTATGTCTGTAATATACAGGACATATGCTATGGTATGCTATGTCATATGCTATGCTATGCTATGTCATATGCTATGTTATGCTATGTCATATGCTATGTTATTCTATGTCATATGCTATGTCTGTAAGATACAGGATTCCTGTCCTTTCCCCCTACACTGGTGCTGTTTTGTCTGCCGTGCGCCAACGCAGGCATTCTTGAACCATGGTGCACGGGTGCCTCCGCTGCATGCTCCGTTGCATGATTTTGTGCAGCGACACCTTCCTGCACAAAAACAGTCAACAGAGGTGTTTTCCTCCTTCCATGTGTGCTGCAGAATGAGGAATCACAGAAAGAGGAAAAAACGAGAATGCTTCAACAGAGTTACAGCCCTTCAGTCTCGGGCTATAATGGTTATTAAAAGCCTTCTTTGTGAGTTATTGGCCCGAGATACAGGCGAGGGCCTATATCAAGGGTTAACAACCACTGTCGCACTTGGCCGCAGGCTACATTGCTATATTAGCCCCCCTTGTAACTCTTCTCAAGAAGTATTCGAGAGAGTTCCTGGGAGTTAATAACAAAATATGACAATCCTCAAACTCAACACTCTTTTTTTATAACAATCGTATTATCTGAGCTCGTAACTCTTCACAAAACCTGCTCGATTCATACCGATGCTCTCCTGCCTGTCGCCTTGGTTCTCAAGAACTATTTGCAATATAAATATACATATATCTGACAACGAGTCAGTGGATTAGAACGCTCGGGAATGTTTTAGATGAAGACTGTGAATGAAATAATGTAGATTGATGCAACAAATTTGAAAATAGGGTACCTGATTGTTGTTGTAAACTTAAAACCAGAGGGCATTACCCAAAATTAAGATTTTGAGGGCTCTGACTGCTATCCATCTCTAGAGTATAGAACCAGAAAATGGTGGTCTTAATATTGCCACAGTCTGAAAAAAGTATTTCGTCCTAAATATGGGTGAAAACATTTCGCAGTGTTGGAGTTAATAAACAGTATTCAGGGCGCGATCCCTTGAGCCAGACGATATTTATGGCACACTATTGTGATTCTGGCCCCATACTGTAAAGAATTGAAATTGGACAATGGTACGTGGGTGCGCGTGCGCGCTTCCGCAAACACAACATTCCAAGAGACACAAAAGACGCACCAAGAAGGCTTGATATAGAACCACGTGTAAGCAAAAGCCATGTCTGTAATACATTTCCTTTCTCTAACACAAGCTGGGAGTTAGGGGAAATACAACACAGAGAATAGAACCACAATGTAGGACAGAGAGCAGACAAACAATGAGGGACATGGAAAAGTAATGCCAGAGAACAACAAATGTTAGGAAGAAAGAGTCTGTAAGAGTCACAGGAGGCAGTCTTAATCTTCCCAACCTCTTGACACAGCTAGAAACAGAGTCTATTGGAACATCTGGGGTGGCCTTCACGTCCACATCTGAAACATTATCTTCAACAGTTCTACTTTGTACTCTTGACTTTGTTTAGTCTCCATTCTATCGTTCTCCCTCAGTCCAGGTGGCACTCTCGCCAAAGAGTCCTTCGTAGGAATCTTCATTCTCTGAGGGCCTCACACATCCTTTTCCTCCTTCCCCACACTTCACAAACCTGCAGACATTCCACATTCTCCCATCTTCTGCCACCACACCCCAATGATTATCTTTGACAATCTTTATGGTTGTCCCAAACCTTTGCACCAGCTTCCCTCACCTCACTCTCTTTCTCTGGGGTCATTCCCTTAACCATCCACCATACACTTTCCCCCTTTGAAGCAGATGAAAGGGCTTACTTCTGTCCTATTTTGAGGACTGACTTGATAGGACCACAATTTCGATCTAAGAAATTGTTTGAAGTTCACTCCATTAGATTTGGCCCAAGTGATATTATCTTCGCTAACCCTGTTGAAACATTCCACTTGCCCATTAGTCTGTGGATCCTAAAGGGGGTTGCGCAATGTTTTATACCATAACACCTCAAGAATGTGAACATTTCCACAGAGCTTAACTGTACACATTCAGGCCACCTTCCCTTGTTCAGTCCTTTTTTAGAAAATCAATCAGGGCAGGGATAGAACAATGACTTTCAAACTTTACTTTGGGCAACTTGGAATGTTAATCTACAATCACCATCCAAAAGCCTGATTTATTTGGACGATAATTATAAGGTCCCCGCAAGTCCAAGTCCACCTTTACCCTAGTAATTTGGGCCACAGCACTGGAGTAAAAGGAGCACATACTGATGTAAGAGCCCTGGCGCGATTATTTCACTCAGCAGACCCGGTCACCCGATGGACAGCCATCCTATCAAGAGAAAGCCACCAAAACCTGCCGCCTCAACAGCCATTTCATTGATGACAGCCCTGGATGACTTTTCATGTGCCGCATTAAAAAACCTTCTTGCACACCACACAGGGTATACATCTCCAAAATTAGAACATCAGCCCCCCCCTCCTCAGACACATTATAGAAAGGAAGATCTGCGAGTAACACTTCCCTTAAGGGCCATCCCTCTCTTTCCAACAATATCTCTCATTTAAGCAAGGAGGCTTTACCATCAGTCTCACTCCTCTCTTCCCCAGTGAAAGCCCAGAGACCCCCCCCCCCCCCACTGCGCCTGCGACTCCCTCAATCGTGGTAACCACACTCACCGTGCCACTCAGGACCCTAGACAGGCAGTCCACGGTAACATCTTTTATCCAAGGTAGATATTTCACAGAGAAGCAGCACTCTCGCACCCTGGAGGAAAGATAGCCTTGCAACATAAACAGTTGAAATATATCCACCCCTAAGAGAAAGAATGCCCTCCAACAGTTTGTGGTCCATCCTGGAGGGGTCTTGACTTCGCCCAAGATAGTTCCTGAAACCTTCCACACCCCACCCCCTGGCCACGAGTTCTTTCTCAATGAAAGTGTCTTTAAGCCCTGTGCTGGTGAGTGTTCTGGTAGTAAATGCAGTTTCATTCTGCTTTTCCAGTTTGTTGTGACAATGTTGCCCACACACCACACACTCCGGCATGAACTGCAATGAAGCGCTCCTTCTCAACACAAAGATGCTAATGTGAGGTCATTAGCACGTCTGATTCTATCATTTCAAAAAGCTTTTTGTTGAAAGCCTGGCTGTGTTTCTCCTGGTCCCTTCCCTGCTCAGACAAATGCTGAATCCAGGCCAGAGTTTGGGGCCCACCAGCCTCCCTTCCTCCTGGCCTAGGATCACTGTGACCTGCCTTCTGCAGGCTGGTGAGTACACATGCTTATTCTATGTTTATTGAGAACATCATGTACTTTTGATTAGCATTAAAATGCTGCATGAACCTTTTTCAATCAGTGTGTCCCTCTGCCTCCTGCAGACCCCATGAACTCCTGCACCGTGACTGAGAAGGGACACCAGAGACAGAAAAACCAAAGAAGAGTTGTGTGTGCCACCTGTCCTGTTCTCTCTCATTCGCTCTTTACCTCTCTCCTTTCCACTATCTCTTCGGTGTTTGACCCTGCCTGGTGCATCCTTGTTGGTACAAACAGGGCCTCACTCTAGGGAGAGAGGCGGCCTGCTGTCAGAGCTCATTGGATCATACTGGCAGAACAGGGCATCCGTTCCTTCAATCAATCCATCTCTGATCAATTTATTCAACCATGCTCTTAACTCCTGCCTTACATTTCAAAGGCGCCCCCTTTACCTTCTGTCTTACAGGCGTGGCATTTAAAAAAAACATTTTTGCACAGAAGAGTGTTCCAATTTATCAGAAAATGTCTCTAGGTATTGTTCTTCATCTTTTCTCTATCATCAGAACTTGTTCTCTGCTTCTGAGATGGTGTATGGTTCCTAATTTCCACACACCCCTCCACCTTAGCCCACTCAGGGGCATATTCACAAGAAAATGTTGGAGCGTGGAATTGTGCAAATTTGGCAGCGTTGCGCTTCAACATTTTCTAAACGCAGGGATACGCCATATTCACAAAAATACAGCGCACACTTGTGTTTCCCCAAGCGCTGGTTCAAAAAAAGGTGCCTAGCGCCAGCGCGGGCACACTGCCGCCATTTGACAAGGGTGCCAGCACTGAAGGGACGATTATTCATGTGTAGGAAGGGACGTCTTCCGGCACATAAACAATCAATTATGACGATTTTTGTGTGTGCTGCAGAGGGCAGCACCCATGGAAAAAGCAGAAAAAGAGGAGAAATTAATAATTAATAACACCTGGTATTTCATGGCGTTCATTTTTGGAGCTGCCTCCGCCTTGTAAATCTGGGGCAGCGTCTAAAACCAATGGGTGCTGTGGTGGAACGCCCACAGCAACACCCATTGCATGTTCTTTGCCGCATAGGACTGCGGCGCAAAGGGGCATATTTACAAGGTAGCGTTAAGCCAAGCAAAGTTGTTTTTTTGCCACCTTGTAAATATGGATAACGGTGGTGCACCGCCGAAGCCTACCCCAGTGTACCTAACCTAAGCCTAGTACAGGGAAGGAGTAGATGAGTTACAGTTTTTGCCAAGAATCTGAATCAAGAATTCTCTGTGGGTCTAATCAGCTCCGTACCTTGGTTATAGAATGAAGGAGGTCTTGTATCTCTTTCTCAGGACTTGATCTCCCAGCAACCCGCAAGGGTGACAGGGAAACACTGGAGCTGGATTTCTCGGCAGGAGAAAAGACAGCGTCTCTCACAGTGCGTCAGCAGGGAGGGTTGGCCTCCTTCGGCACTCGCATCAGCAGGGCATCGGACAAGTAGACAGCCGAGCTGCTCCAAACCACTGTGTGTTGCTTAAGGCAGATGCTGGTATATTTATACCTGGAAGGTGCCGAGTTTGACGTAAGGTTGGACATAAGACGTCACTAAGAACTCGCAGTTCTTTCAGGACTCCAGGAGTTCTAGGAAAAATCAATACAGAAGCAGGGGGAATTCCCGGGCTGCTGGAGGCTTGGTTTTTTTAAGAACGCCTTGTGCTTTCTAGGAGCCTATAGGAGTAGCCTTGCCGTATTTGGACTGCATTGGCTATGTCTTAATATGGGTATGATTCTTATGCCTATATAAGGGTATGATATGATATAACCGCATAAGGGCAAAAATCGGGAATATTTACTAGAGTCCTAGAGTCATCTATAACACCCACTCCACGTATAATGTCCATCATTACAAAATACTAAGCAATGTTTAAGCATATCTAAGCATGTGTTTTCCATCCCACCCCAAAATACATAAATTGCATTTGAAATGGTATATACACGAAAATTAGTATTATACTGTACGTTTTTTGTAAGCAGTGGTGTCATTCAGATAATGCATATATTGTACATTTAAAATGTTGACTGAATGAATCACGAAATTTACATTTATGAAATGGCTCTTAATACAGAAGAGAAGGTTGAGACCATTCCATCATATATTTATACAAGACTGTACATGTGCTAGAGACTAAGTAAATATTGTCTCTAGAGTTTCCAAAAATAGAAATCTTGTTCTCTAAGAATAGTTCTACTTTAAGCAGAGTATCATGTGCTAAAAACTAAATATTTTGGGAATTGGATAAAATCAATTTTGCTCTCTGGGGGAAAAGAAATAGTTCCAAAGTTTTTTAGGCGCTGTTTACCAAAACTGAAGGCCAAATTCAGATTTCAGGGAACGCCATGTGCTTGCTTTTTCAACAGTTATTCTCGTTGTTAGGGGAGAACATCAACTCAGATAGGCTGGCAAAAACTTTGTCTACAACAGTAGGTGAAAGTTGGGCCATTTCCGAAAAAGTGGAAATAGTGCATATGTGAGATGCATTACTGTCAGCGTTATCTGGATCAGCAATGTTCACAGAAGGTTGTACCTGTGTTCCGCTTTCATCTCGTACCGCACCGCCACCTAATCGGAATGGTGAGGTCTCAACGAATGCCATCATCAGAATAGGTAGCCGCTGGGGACAACACGTTGCATGAGCCGTTACCGAACCAAGCAAAGTATCGATATCCATAGGTACTGCTGATGGAAGTGTGAGACAGACGTCTAACACACATTCTTCTCCGCAAAGCAGGCATCGTAGAACAAGTAAGATGCAATCTTGCCAGATTGGTCTGAATGAAAGAAACCAGGTAGTATTCAGATCTCTTAGCCGAGCCAAGCCGAGGACTTTAGTAATCCGCTCTCGGTATTGCATTGCTAGGATCGTGTCTTCCATTGTAGCCTGAGTTTTGTCTGTGAATTGACTTGCCATATCGGAGAAGAAGGAACAAAAATAGGATTCCTGCTACGAGTCCCAAGATGAGAGGCAGGAGGCAGAACACAGAGTGCACGAAATTCGGGAAGATGCTCAGGACTGCTTGAAAGGGTGCTAATAGTCCCGAAAAAATGGTCTTAAATACATGTGCAATGCCACTGGTATCAGACATGTTTAAGATTTGGCTTAACATTTCTACGAAATGTACGGGGCTATTTGTCGATAATAATGTATGTATCTCTGCTGCTGTCCTTGCAACTTGCAGATCATACGTTTCTCTAGACGAGGTTAAAGGCGCAGTTGTTTATAAAAGAATAGACTTCATTCTGCTTAAAGTATCAATTCGAATAGAAGAGATATTCAAAGAAGGTCCTATTGCTGCCTCCATGTCTAGCTTGTTGTTTTGATACAATATTTGCATACAATAAGTGACCCTGGAAGTAATGTAAATGTAAATTGATACTTGTATAGCGCACTACTCACCCGCAAGGGTCTCGAGGCGCTTGTACGAATACCGCTGTGGAACCCATCCTGGCTTTCCCTGTGAGGCGTCCACTCCTGGGCACCCTCAAGGTGGAGGCCAGGCATCCTTAGCGTTGTGGGGGCTGTTGTGGAGATTAAGCAAGCTATTGCCCAGAGTTGCAGAGTGGGACTCCATGATTGGAACAGGCACCGAGGCGAGAATTATCAGGTCCATGGAATTTTGAGCCCAAGACCCGTCGAGGCGGGGAATTGAACCCTGGTCCCGGGCTAGACCTCTGCATCAGGGTCTGCCACTCTAATCATTGAGCCACACTTCTCCACAAGTAATGCTCACGAGATAGGCCGTTCCTGGCACCATGCCACAACAGCTGTGGTCCCTTATTAAAACGTAGCTGCCGTTGGAAATCTGTCTGAAAAAAAGCTCTATCTGTGTAGCAGGGGTGCCGTGCAGGTGGCATGAAAGGTTATTTTATGAACCTTCGCAGGCTCCGTGTAAGTTAATTCCTTGACACAGAAGTGTACCGCTTAGTGAATTTTTACAGTTGTTACCACTAAGGAATACCTCTTTCTTGCCCCCACTCCAACATCTATGTGTGTAAGGTAAATTCCAGGTTGACTTGCTATACCCTTTACCCAACCTTTCATACAGGCCTGCTGGTATATACTTTTGGCAATATTGAAACTAAAAAGTCGTTATCGGAATTGTAATGGTGCCATGTATAATCCATTCAATGACAGGTCTTTCGGAAACTGTCAGGGGTAATCTTTCTAGTTTGTCAATGCTCAGCACCGTATAGTCTGCCCCTCTTTGTGCCAAAGAGATTTGTTTATCAGTAAGGTTAAAGATAGAAAATAATGACGTTGTGTTTATCAGACGCCATGGCACGTAGCCTGAACGCAGATTTTGTAACGTCCAGCCTAACTGTACAATAGAACGTAATTGGGACTGGCCATGTTGTAACATTAGCATATCCTGTTCTGTTCTATTATATCAATAGCAGATGATACAATGCTGTCCAGTGAATAAATTCTGGAGGAAAGAGTCGTTAAGCCATTGTCCACTACAGAAAGTGATTTTTCCAAATTAATACGATCAATTTCTCGTATTTTTTCTGCAGTTTCAATTTGTGCTATTTTCCAAGCTTCATTGTAAGCTGCGTATATACCGGCGTATATGAAATGTTTTTGACGCTGTTTGCGAGGTCCCAGAAAGAAATCTCGCAAGTCAGCACCTTCTTTAATTAAAGTCAAGTGTTGCTTAATTTCAGGTAGTGTGGATTTCTGTAGCCATTCGAGGCATAGTTTTCCTACACTATAGGTTGTTATTATCCCTGGATGTTGTCTCTAAGAATATCTTGGGTCTGGCCTATTCTGTTTGAACCCCTGTATTTTGTTCAGGAATCTATCTTGACAGTTATTAGTGTCTGTGGGCCAGATCAACCATTTGTTCCAATTAGGAAGTGTTCTGTTATGTTTTAAAATAAGGGATACGTATATCTCCACTTCTGTAGTGCTATTACTATCAGGTATGGGTTTTGGTATACACAGTTTGTTTAGGTCTTTTATCCTGGCTAGGCCAAGACAGGTCGTTTGTTGAATGGTGTCATTCAGGAACATTATTTGTTCTGGGATCATGCAGGCTCTGAATAATGATTCTAAACCTGTACCTGCCAGTCTTTTGTACCCCAGACAGTTTTTGTCTCAATGTTGTTTTTCCAAAATTCAAAACCAAATATAGACAGTTTTTCATAAAAGTTTTCAGAACAAATCAGTTTAGTATTTTACAACATGTTTTTCATTCCTGTCTTATTCATAAATTTAAACTAAAACGTTTCTGGATCAGTGATATTAAACCCTGAAAAGTATGAGAATTTTTCATTAAATGTTTTTGAGCTGCCTTTTGGCGGAGTCGGACAATGTTCCCATTGATTATACATAAACACATTTCTAGGATTTGCTGATTTATGCAAATAGTGATGCCCATAATGATTATAGCAATGCATTTCTTCATAATTTGATGAACCTTGTAAATATTCATGTTCTGTATATTTAGCTGACATTTCTAAATCTGACATTATATTGTTATTATTTTCAAAGTCCCAATCATCAGAGAAAGTACTAGGTGATACAAAGTCACTTAAAGAAATCTTGAACTGATGTGGATATTTCAAGAGTTCAACCGGGCCATAGATGTTGTAATCAGTAGTGTCCCACGCTACACCACCAGGTATAGGAGTGGCTGTGATGTTCACTGATGATAGTTCTCTTTTTTCAATGTGAGATGATCTGTGAGGTTTTAGAACCAAGTTGATGTTCTGACTTGCTGTGTCCATTGTACTGTATTTTCCATCAATTATTCTTCCCAAGCTTATAATTAAAATGAGCCAGAGCAGGAGGAAAAGTACACCTAACACAATCCACAATTCAATCCACGGTGAAATCAGATATGTTTCTCCAAGTTGATGAAAGAGTTCTGTAATTTTGTCTTTGAAAGTTTTGTTTGCTGGCTTGTCTTCATGTTCACTTGGATCATCAGAAAAGTCATCGAAATTGATGAAGTAGTCAGATGCAGTTCTGTCAATTGTTTGAATGGCATCAGGATTGTATTAATCGTCGTAGTTGCTTCTTCCTTTTTCATATTGGTATAGTCCGAGGCTACATCATTGTAGACTGGTGTTTCTTGACGAACTATTGCAATTTGGGTTTCAAGAGGTACAAGTTCCATGGCTTTGTTGCATAGTCCTTTTTTATTCACTGCAGGTTTATCAAATGTGATTAGTCTCTCACTTTGAACCTCTTGGATTGTAGCAAGGTTTGGTCTTCTGCTACTTCGTGGGAGTCCACTGGGCCTACTACTTATTATTGGCCACATTTTGTGGTTTTACCAGGTCGATTGATACAACTCTGTTCTTCTTTTTACCAGCAAGGGGCGGTAGTACTACTGATCTTGTTCCGCTGATAGCTAAGACAGGTACTGCTTTTCTGTAGGAAGGCCCAAATTCCTTCTTTACCACGATTTTTTCTCTGATCAGATCCCCAATCTTTGGAATCCAGACAGGTCTTGCTGGGACAGGTGGTTTTTCTTCAGTGGCCGTTGGCTTTAGCCTTGTGTTACTTAGAGTCTTCTCTTTTCATTCAAGTCCTGTAAAACAGCCAAACGATCTTTGATATCAAAAGCTCTTTGTTCCACCACTGAAGTCTGACAATCGAGATCTTTGATTATCATTCTTGTACCAAACAAAAGTTCATACGGAGTGATTCCACCCAGAGAATTTCTTGGCAGATTATTAAGACTACGTTGGACACTTATTAGATGTTTGACCCACCCATCACCCGAACCTAATACCCTCGCTGTTATAGATTGCTTTAAGACACGTTTTTTTCTTTCCACTACCGCATTTCCTTCAGGATGGAATGGACTAGAGTACCGCAATGCAATGCCCAAGCTGGTCATGGCCTCCTTGTAAGCTCGAGACCTAAACGCAGGACCCTGGTCAGAATGTAGCGTGCCAATTGCGTATGTGCCGATAAAGACTCGCAAATCTTTTATAACAGTTCTGGCGTCAGCCGAGCGCTGGGGCCACATCCAAATGAATCTCGTCTTAATATTTGTGGGATCCCATTTGTCCGGTCGGACGCCTGCGTGTAGATAGTCTAATGCTGTCTAATAGTGGTGTCTGGGCTGGTATTACTGTGCTAGAATCAGATATCTGGTCTGGTTCATAACTGCGATCTCTATTGCTGTCCTGACAACCCATTGCAAAGTTATAAACTTGCACGCTCATTCCCGGCCACCAATATCTCGGTTGCAATTCTATTAGAGATTTCAGGATCTCTTGGTGCCTCAGACCCATTCCCATGTGTGCTTCTTGAATCAAGAAGACCCTCCAGTTCGTGTTTGGAATTACTCTATCCCCCACTCCAGGGATTTGAGCAAAAGAAACGGAGTTCGCATCAATTATGTATGTATTTCCGAGTGGATAATTCAGAGGTAACGCCGCATAATTGCCTTCCATTGAGGCTTTTACTGCAAGTAGCGTTTCTCCATCTATTTGTTTTTTAGAACGCTTTTTTGTAGCTACGGTTGACCAGCTGCCGCTGTGGCTTTATTAGCCAATGAATTCCCTGCAACTTGCACGCCATCACGTCGAAGACTCTGCATATGTATCACGTGAGTCTTTCGTAGTTCTTTCTGTAAAATAACTACTTGTTCCCATAGTTTTTTATGTTTTATTGTGCCACTTGTCTCATCTTTGTAACCGTTCTCAATGCAGGTCTGCATGGAATTATTGTAAGGTTCGACGCAGTAATGCGAATCGCACACTATTAGTGTGGGGAATTAACGATCTGCATTTTCAAGGGCCATCTTAAAAGCATGTAGTTCAGCTCGCCGAGCTGTACAGTTTCTGAGCGATTCAGTTTTAGTGATTAACGGTCTAAATTTACCTATGTGCCAGCGACCTTTTACAATCGCGCACGTAGCGCTATATGCTTTTTTATCCACAACGTAGTGTTGTGCAAATCTGTCTGTGTAGATTACACAGGTGTACTGTTCCAGAGGTAGAATTTCAGTTGGCAGAGGACATTTGTATTCGTATTGGAGAAATTCTTAAGTTTTTAAGTTAGGATCAAATTCATACACTACCTCTGATGCAGCAAGAGAATTAACCCATTGTATCCATCTTGCATGTAAGGCTTTAGCAATCGGAATGCTTGCTCTTGTTACTGCTTCTAGGGCAGGTATTGGTGTAACAATTATTATGCGTTTACCTTGTGCCAGGGCTTTTTCTTTTGCTACAGCAGTTTGTACCGCAGTTAGAATCTTTTCAGTGGAACTGAATTTCATTTCAGCTTGTGTGTACAAGTGTGATTTGTAAGCTATTGGTACCGTTTCTCCCTCGTTAGAGGTCAGGTATGTAAATCCGCATCTTCCTGGGATGACTCGGATTGCAAGGTTGCGTTCGTTTAAGCCCAATTAATTGCTTTGAAATCAGGTTTTATTCGTTCGTAGAGCGGTTTATCCCTCTCTGCATAATTTAAAATGTAAGTTCTTCCGTAATTCAGGAAACCTAGAATTGATTGTAAGTTTTTCAGCGTTTTTGGAGCTTGGAGTACTGCACACTTCTCTAAGAAGTTGTCTGCTAAGCTTTTGCCTTCACTTGATAACTCATATCCTAAAAATAGGACAGTGAGGTGGGCAATTTGTGACTTTTTAAAGTTAAATTTGTACCCTTCAGATGCGAACCCAAGTATTATGGTGTTCACTCTTTTCAAGTGTGTCTCCAGATCATCGTCTGTTAGATAGATATCATCGACATAGGATAATGCCTCATCACCATACATTTGTAGTAATTCTGTTACTCTGGCTGAAAATAATCCTGGGCTAGTCTTGAATCCCTGTGGGAGATGACAAAATTGCTTTTGTGCCCCCATACTGGAGAAAGCGGTCAAGTACCTGCTTTCTTGTGCAATGTTTTGACAGAAGAAACCATTTGAAATACCTAATGTCGCTTTATATTTTTTGCACACGATGTTATTCATCAGTGCTGCACTGTGTGAATTTTGTACTGCAAATGTTTTGCAACTGGAGTTTAAGTGTCTGTAGTCCAATACTAGACAATATGAATTGTCTGGTTTGGATACAGGAAACAAAGGATTGTTCATTTCTGAGGTGCATGTTTCAATCACCCCCTGGTACTCAAGTTGATCTAAGATCTCCCTGACTTGTTTTTTAGCTTCTTGCTTAACAGGATACTGCCTTTGTGCAGTAGGTTGATTATTTAACTGTATTTTATGGTGAGGAGAATTCTCATCCCATCCTACATGATTTTTATATAATGCAGGAGCTTGGGCCACTGCCCATTTTCTAGCATATGTGTGTTTTTTATGAATTGGAATGTGATTTGAAAAGCCAGTCAAAATAATTTCTTCGCCATGTGGGCACTCCCTGACAAACTCTGGTGGCCAGTCCTTTTCTGCTAGAAGGATATCATAACCTTTAGATAGGTTCTCCCAGAAGAGACCTCTTATTTTTCTAGTTTTGTCCCCCTCTATACGTAATGTTATTTCATATAATTTATGTGGCACACTGACTCTGGTGTCTGCAGTTTCCACTTGAATGTATTCATTCGTGTCCACTGTCTCCAGAAGATTCATCAGGATCTTGTGAGCTATGGTCACTTCTGCTGCGCTGTCTAGCATTGTCTGGGCCCATTCTCCGTTCTTGAGTTGTGTCCTCAGAATCCTCGGGATGTTTTACTTTAATACTGGCTACCTTCTTTTTGGGAAACTGTAATTTTTTACTTTGATGAGCAGGTTCTTTGTCTTTGGACTTGACGCGCTCTTCTTTATGTTCTGACCGTCCTCTTCTTTCTGATTTCTGTGAGGAAGTCTGAAAAGATCGAGAGGGACGTGTATCAATATCTTGATATCTGTCAGGTTTTCTCAAATTTTTCCTATTTCTAAGGTTATATCTTTTTTCAGAGGGCTCCCGTTGGGGAGACCTATCCCCCCGTTCTGGAGATCTATCTCTCCGTTGGGGATACCTTCCTCTGGTCTGAAACTGTTTTTCTCTGGGAGAGGTTTGCTTATTACCCTCCCACTTCTTCTTTTGAGTTATTAAATTATTTTTAATGAAAGTTTTTTCAGGATTTTCTGTTAGTTGTGGTTTTAGTGGTTTCCCACCCAAACTGTCTCTACCTAATTCTTCATAGGATTTTTCAATTATTCTGGCAAGTTCAAAAGGTTGTTCTGCTATATCTGTTTCTTTTCATTTCTGGTGGATCGCCACGGATGCTGCTTCTCCTTTTATGTTGGCTAGTAGTATAGCCGAGACTTGCTTAAAGTCTTTCAGTAATTTCATACCTAGATTTAAAGCAGGCTCTGGACCGTATTCATTTTGAATCTGTCCTAGTAAATCTGGTATAATCGCCATAGACGGAACACCATGGGGTCCATTACGATGTCGGGCTGTTTGCCTCCGCCAGGCTGGTGGTGGCCACCGCCGGCCTGGCGGAGGCAAACCGCCCAACTACGCAAGCCCAAATCCCCCCGCCATATTAGGATGGCGGAGGGGAAGGTGGCGGTGCAAAATACCGCCCGCCTGTTTTATGCCCCGGTCGCCTTGCGGCCGGGGCGGAAAACGAGTAACATGGAGGCGGTGTCTGTTAGAAACCGCCCGCAATATTACCATGGGCTTTGATTAATACATTTCCGTCGGCAGCAATGCCGCCACGGAAAGGCATGCAGTGTTCACTCTAGGGGCCCCCTGTGGGCCCCCAGAGTGAAGGCCAAAGAGGGGTGGCACACGGGGGGTACCTGTGGTACCCCCTGCCTTTGCATAATCAAAGAGGCAGGCCCCGTGCGGTGCCTGCCGCTTCGATTGTGCAAAGGCGTGCTTTTGTTTCCTAACATTGTGGCGGGCGGTGCAGTGAGCACCGCCCGCCACAATGTTAAATTGAGGAATGTGCCCGCCACTGTGGCGGGCGCATCCTAATGGCAATGTCGGGACCCCCGCCCTTTAGGCGGCCGGTCCCTATTTCCTCGCCATCCTAATGTGCCCCCATGTGTATTTGTGTAGATTGAAGCAAAGACTGTTCCCCAAGTGTCACAGTCGTCCACATGTGGTGCAATCCCCATTGGTAGGCAGATTGTCAGAATTCTGTGTTTTTCGTGAGGGGAAGTATCAGGAAATACTGCCTCTATTTGAGTAATTTTTTGAGCTAACCAGAACGAAATTTGTTCCCGTTTTGCAGGTAATTTACCAATGACTGATTGTATAGTCTGTGGTGTAATTTTATTAGTGTACCCCTGGTGAGGGGTGTGCTGTGGAATTTTTACAGCAGGTTGGACTGTTATTTTAATTAGTTATTTTAGCTGAACTAAAAGTTCTCTGTCTGACATTGTTTCAATGTCAGGATGTGGTGTATAGCTGGCTAGAACCGGCCATGTGGCTCCTGGTATAACTAGTGGACCGAGCCTGGTAGTGGGATTTTGATGTTTTAGGGCGCCATTGAACCAGAGCACATGCTCTTGGTAAGTTAGTGGAATTTGAACATCCTCGAAAGGGGTGTATTCCTCTGGAGGTTCCACTGCTTTGTAGTAGTGCAACTCGTGTGTTACAGCATTTGCTGCTGGAAAATGTATCCAAGAATAGAATACCTCTGTCTGCCGATATTCATGTGCCTCTACCACAAATATGACTGCACCACCTCTCGATTTTACACCATTTTCTATAAGTTTTATAGTTACACTTTTCCTTACATTTACCGGGATGTTTTTTGCATCCAGGTCATTTTCATTAAACCCTGTAACATCAAAACCTGGTTGAGTCGCATCTACTGCAGCTCCACCGGTTTTGTTGTTGTCGACGTTCGTTGACATTTGTTTAATGAAAGTTTGCAGAGCAAGTTTCAAGGAAACAAAGATTAGGTGCACAATATTTTGGAACACTGTATCCTTCAACGTTGAATAAACCAAAAACTATTATATAGGAATCTCTTCCTACTAAGTTTTGGCGGATATTAACCTTTTACCCACTCCAGACGTCTATTGGAGTTTTTACGGAAAAAGGGGTCTGTGTGAAAAGCACGACTGAGTTACTCTAGTATCTAGCGTTAAATTATCGCCTCACCAAACGTTGGGCGCCATGTAGTGTAGTTCCTATATTCCCAATAGGCTCTGCGCATTGAAATAACATAAACAGCAGTATAGACGTAGGACTGAGGTTGACTAGGTCTCTATTGAATAAGTTAGACTTAATTATAAAAAGCCAGCTAGCTCAGAGGTCACTAGAAACTTTCTCGAGTAAACAAGAAGGTGTTAACATTCCTGAATAGACAAGAAGGGATTAGTTTCTGACAACCACATAAACATGACAACTTTGCTCCCCCAGAATAAGGAGTATATCTCCAGAGTCGAGGAAACAATAGATAGCTATTTCACTCATTCAGTCGTGCATGCTTAGTTTCACCAGGAGTGCAGAGAAATATAGAGATGGGCGTTTTCAATAAAAAGGGTATTTATTGAGCAGTCTACTTTCTCATGCAAGAGAAGTGAATTGCCACAATTGCAATACTTGTCATAAAGTAAAGTGCGTAGAGTAAAATGAGTATTATGAAATAATACTGTAAAAGCATTTATATGGTTTCTAAGCCATATGATACTTAAAATGGATACAATACATACAACGATAAAATAATGACTAATCGTACTCAACTGGTGTTTCTAAGATACGCCTACCCCAGTGTACCTAACCTAAGCCTAGTACAGGGAAGGAGTAGATGAGTTACAGTTTTTGCCAAGAATCTGAATCAAGAATTCTCTGTGGGTCTAATCAGCTCCGTACCTTGGTTATAGAATGAAGGAGGTCTTGTATCTCTTTCTCAGGACTCGATCTCCCAGCAACCCGCGAGGGTGACAGGGAAACACTGGAGCTGGATTTCTCGGCAGGAGAAAAGGCAGCGTCTCTCCCAGTGCATCAGCAGGGAGGGTCGGCCTCCTTCGGCACTCGCATCAGCAGGGCATCGGGCAAGTAGATAGCCGAGCTGCTCCAAACCACTGTGTGTTGCTTAAGGCAGATACTGGTATATTTATACCTGGAAGGTGCCGAGTTTGACGTAAGGTTGGACATAAGACGTCACTAAGAACTCGCAGTTCTTTCAGGACTCCAGGAGTTCTAGGACACATCAATACAGAAGAAGGGGGAATTCCCGGGCTGCTGCAGGCTTGGTTTGTTTAAGAACGCCTTGTGCTTTCTAGGAGTCTATGGGAATAGCCTTGCCGTATTTGGACTGCATTGGCTATGTCTTAATATGGGTATGATTCTTATGCCTATATAAGAGTATGATATGATATAACCGCAAAAGGGCATGAAATCGGGAATATTTACTAGAGTCCTAAAATCATCTACAACAACATTCTTCCTAAAACTGTAGCTAAGCCCCTCGGGGAACTCCTCACAAGGCCCTCTTCAGCATCCTGAATGACATCACAACCTGATCCTCCCTTGGCTAACAGGATGAAAGTCTCTTTAACAAAAGCCACAGGCAACATACTGTTGACTGCATCGGAGGGATGATTATATGTCATGATATGAATAACACAAATCTAAAATATTGTCTGACAAAAATATTGTGTTCTAAATGTCAACTTGGGTTGGCAGGCCATTACTAATTGAGTTAGCACACTCTAAGGTGGATGATAGGCATTTATGCAGGTGGCACAGTCTCAGCTGCGCAGCCAACACCCAAGGGTTGGGCATGGTCTCAGCCGGCAGGCCAGTGTTCCTGAGGTTAGCACATTCTCAGGTGGCAGACCAGTGCTCATGGAGTTGGCAAAAACTCAGTTTGTGGACCAGTGTTTATGGGGTTGGCATAGTCTCTGCTGGCAGGGCAGTGTTTATGGGGTTGGTACAGTCTCAGCTGTCATGCCAGAGCTCCTGGAGTTGGCAGAGCCTCAACTAGCGAGCAAGTATTTATGGAGTTGACACATTCTCAGCTGGCAGACCAATATCCTTGGAGTTGGCACAGTTTCAGCTGTCAGGCCAGTGTTTATGGATTTGGCACAATCTCAGCTGTACTCATTGGATTGGCACACTCTGCTGGCAGGCTGGTGCTCATGGGGTTGGCACACTCTGCTGGCAGGCTGGTGCTCATGGAGTTGGCACACTCTGCTGGCAGGCTGGTGCTCATGGGGTTGGCACTCTCTGCTGGCAGGCTAGTGCTCATGGAGTTGGCACTCTCTGCTGGCAGGCGAGTGCTCATGGAGTTGGCACACTCTGCTGGCAGGCTAGTGATCATGGGGTTGGCACACTCTCTGCTGGCAGGCGAGTGCTCATGGAGTTGGCACTCTCTGCTGGCAGGCTAGTGCTCATGGGGTTGGCACACTCTCTGCTGGCAGGCGAGTGCTCATGGAGTTGGCACTCTCTGCTGGCAGGCGAGTGCTCATGGAGTTGGCACACTCTGCTGGCAGGCTAGTGCTCAGGGGGTTGCACACTCTCTGCTGGCAGGCGAGTGCTCATGGAGTTGGCACACTCTGCTGGCAGGCTAGTGCTCAAGGGGTTGGCACACTCTCTGCTGGCAGGCGAGTGCTTATGGGGTTGGCACACTCTCTGCTGGCAGGCCAGTGCTCACGGGGTTGGCACACTGTGCTGGCAGGCCAGTTCTCATGGGGCTGACACACTCTGCTGGCAGGCTAGTGCTCATGGGGTTGGCAAACTCTGCTGGCAGGCTAGTGCTCACGGGGTTGGCACACTCTACTGGCAGGCTGGTGCTCATGGGATTGGCACTCTCTGCTGGCAGGTCAGTGCTTATGGGGTTGGCACACTCTGCTGGCAGGCTAGTGCTCATGGGGTTAGCACACTCTGCTGGCAGGTGAGTGTTTATGGGGTTGGCACACTCTGCTGGCAGGCTAGTGCTCATGGGGTTGGCACACTTTGCTGGCAGGCTAGTGCTCACGGAGTTGGCACACTCTGCTGGCAGAACAGTGCTCATGGGGTTGGCACACTCTGCTGGCAGGCTCATGCTCATGGAGTTGGCACACTCTGCTGGCAGGCTAGTGATCATGGGGTTGGCACACTCTCTGCTGGCAGGCGAGTGCTCATGGAGTTGGCACTCTCTGCTGGCAGGCTAGTGCTCATGGGGTTGGCACACTCTCTGCTGGCAGGCGAGTGCTCATGGAGTTGGCACTCTCTGCTGGCAGGCGAGTGCTCATGGAGTTGGCACACTCTGCTGGCAGGCTAGTGCTCATGGGGTTGCACACTCTCTGCTGGCAGGCGAGTGCTCATGGAGTTGGCACACTCTGCTGGCAGGCTAGTGCTCAAGGGGTTGGCACACTCTCTGCTGGCAGGCGAGTGCTTATGGGGTTGGCACACTCTCTGCTGGCAGGCCAGTGCTCACGGGGTTGGCACACTCTGCTGGCAGGCCAGTTCTCATGGGGCTGACACACTCTGCTGGCAGGCTAGTGCTCATGGGGTTGGCACACTCTACTGGCAGGCTAGTGCTCACGGGGTTGGCACACTCTACTGGCAGGCTGGTGCTCATGGGATTGGCACTCTCTGCTGGCAGGTCAGTGCTTATGGGGTTGGCACACTCTGCTGGCAGGCTAGTGCTCATGGGGTTAGCACACTCTGCTGGCAGGTGAGTGTTTATGGGGTTGGCACACTCTGCTGGCAGGCTAGTGCTCATGGGGGTGGCACACTCTGCTGGCAGGCCAGTGCTCATGGGGTTGGCACACTTTGCTGGCAGGCTAGTGCTCACGGAGTTGGCACACTCTGCTGGCAGAACAGTGCTCATGGGGTTGGCACACTCTGCTGGCAGGCTCATGCTCATGGAGTTGGCACACTCTGCTGGCAGGCTAGTGCTCATGGAGTTGGCAGACTCTGCTGGCAGGCCAGTGCTCATCGGGTTGGCAAACTCTGCTGGAATGCCAGTGCTCATGGAATTGGCACACTCCGCTGGCAGGCTAGTGCTCATGGAGTTGGCACACTCTGCTAGAAGGCTGGTGCTCATGGGGTTGGCACAGTCTGCTGGCAGGCTGGTGCTCATGGGGTTGGCACACTCTGCTGTCAGGCGAGTGCCCATGGAGTTGGCACACTCTGCTGGCAAGCCAGTGCTCATGGAGTTGGCACACTCTGCTGGCAGGCCAGTGCTCATGGGTTTGGCACACTCTGCTGGCAGGCTAGTGCTCAAGGAGTTGGCACACTCTGCTGGCAGGCTAGGGCTCATGGGGTTGGCACACTCTGCTGGCAGGCTAGTGCTCATGGGGTTGGTACACTCTGCTGGCAGGGCAGTGCTCCTTGAATTGGCACACTCTGCTGGCAGGCTAGTGCTCATGGGATTGGCACACTCTCTGCTGGCAGGCGAGTGCTCATGGGGTTGGCACACTCTGCTGGCAGGCTAGTGCTCATGTGGTTGGCACACTCGGCTGGCAGGCGAGTGCTCATGGAGTTGGCACACTCTGCTGGCTGGCTAGTGCTCATGGGGTTGGCACACTCTGCTGGCAGGCCAGTGCTCATGGGGTTGGCACACTCTGCTGGCAGGCCAGTGCTCATGGGGTTGGCACACTCTGATGGCAGGCCAGTGCTCATGGAGTTGGCACACTCTGCTGGCAGGCGAGTGCTCATGGGGTTGGCACATTCTGCTGGCAGGCTAGTGCTCATGGGGTTGGCACGCTCTACTGGCAGACTAGTGCTCATGAGGTTGGCACACTCTCTGCTGGCAGGCTAGTGCTCATGGGGTTGGCACACTCTTCTTGCAGGCTAGTGCTCACTGAGTTGGCACACTCTGCTGGCAGGCTAGTGCTCATGGGGTTGGCACACTCTGCTGAAAAGCCAGTGCTCATGGAGTTGGCACACTCTGTTGGCAGGCTAGTGCTCATGGGGTTGGCACTCTCTGCTGGCAGGCTGGTGCTCATGGAGTTAGCACAATCTGCTGGCTGGCGAGTGCTCATGGAGGTGGCACACTCTCTGATGACAGGCTATTTTTTATGGGGTTGGCACACTCTGCTGGCAGGCTAGTGCTCATGTGGTTGGCACGCTCTGCTGGCAGGCCAGTGCTCATGGAGTTGGCACACTCTGCTGGCAGGCCAGTGCTCATGGGTTTGGCACACTCTGCTGGCAGGCTAGTGCTCACGGAGTTGGCACACTCTGCTGCAGGCTAGTGCTCATGGGGTTGACACACTCTGCTGGCAGGTGAGTGCTCATGGAGTTGGCACACTCTGCTGGCAGCCGAGTGCTCATGGGGTTGGTACACTCTGCTGGCAGGGCAATGCTCATGGAGTTGGCACACTCTGCTGGCAGGCGAGTGCTCATGGGGTTGGCACATTCTGCTGGCAGGCTAGTGCTCATGGGGTTGGCACGCTCTGCTGGCAGACTAGTGCTCATGAGGTTGGCACACTCTCTGCTGGCAGGCGAGTGCTGATGGAGTTGGCACTCTCTGCTGGCAGGCTAGTGCTTATGGGGTTGGCACACTCTCTGCTGGCAGGCCAGTGCTCACTGGGTTGGCACACTCTGCTGGCAGGCTAGTGCTCACTGAGTTGGCACACTCTGCTGGCAGGCTAGTGCTCATGGGGTTGGCACACTCTGCTGAAAAGCCAGTGCTCATGGAGTTGGCACATTCTGTTGGCAGGCTAGTGCTCATGGGGTTGACACACTCTGCTGGCAGGTGAGTGCTCATGGAGTTGGCACACTCTGCTGGCAGCCGAGTGCTCATGGGGTTGGTACACTCTGCTGGCAGGGCAGTGCTCATGGGGTTGGCACACTCTGCTGGCAGGCTAGTGCTCATGGAGTTGGCACACTCTGTTGGCAGGCTAGTGCTCATGGGGTTGGCACTCTCTGCTGGCAGGCTGGTGCTCATGGAGTTGGCACACTCTGCTGTCAGGCCAGTGCTCATGGGGTAGGCACACTCTGCTGGCAGGCCAGTGCTCATGGAGTTGGCACACTCTGCTGGCAGGCCAGTGCTCACGGGGTTGGCACACTCTGCTGGCACGCCAGTGCTCATGGAGTTGGCACACTCTGCTGGCAGGCCAGTGCTCATGGGGTTGGCACACTCTGCTGGCAGGCCAGTGCTCATGGAGTTGGCACACTCTGCTGGCAGGCCAGTGCTCACGGGGTTGGCACACTCTGCTGGCACGCCAGTGCTCATGGAGTTGGCACACTCTGCTGGCAGGCCAGTGCTCATGGGGTTGGCACACTCTGCTGGCAGGCGAGTGCTCATGGGGTTGGCACATTCTGCTGGCAGGCTAGTGCTCATGGGATTGGCACGCTCTGCTGGCAGACTAGTGCTCATGAGGTTGGCACACTCTCTGCTGGCAGGCTAGTGCTCATGGGGTTGGCACACTCTGCTGGCAGGCTAGTGCTCATGGAGTGGGCACACTTTGTTGGCAGGCTAGTGCTCATGGAGTTGGCACTCTCTGCTGGCAGGCTGGTGCTCATGGAGTTGGCACAATCTGCTGGCAGGCTAGTGCTCATGGAGGTGGCACACTCTCTGATGACAGGCTAGTGTTTATGTGGTTGGCACACTCTGCTGGCAGGCTAGTGCTCATGGGGTTGGCACACTCTGCTGAAAGGCCAGGGCTCATGGAGTTGGCACACTCTGCTGGCAGGGTAGTGCTCATGAGGTTGGCACACTCTGCTGGCAGGCCAGTGTTTATGGAGTTGGCACACTCTGCTGGCAGACTAGTGCTCATGGGGTTGGTACACTCTGCTGAAAGGCCAGTGCTCATGGAGTTGGCACACTCTGCTGGCAAGCTAGTGCTCATGAGGTTGGCACACTGCTGGCTGGCCAGTGTTTATCGGGTTGGCACACTCTGCTGGCAGGCTAGTGCTCATGGGGTTGGCACACTCTGCTGAAAGGCCAGTGCTCATGGAGTTGGCACACTCTGCTGGCAGGCTAGTGCTCATGAGGTTGGCACACTCTACTGGCAGGCGAGTGCTCATGGGGTTGGCACATTCTGCTGAAAGGCCAGTGCTCATGGAGTTGGCACACTCTGCTGGCAGGCCAGTGCTCATGGGGTTGGCACACTCTGCTGGCAGGCGAGTGCTCATGGGGTTGGCACATTCTGCTGGCAGGCTAGTGCTCATGGGATTGGCACGCTCTGCTGGCAGACTAGTGCTCATGAGGTTGGCACACTCTCTGCTGGCAGGCTAGTGCTCATGAAGTGGGCACACTTTGTTGGCAGGCTAGTGCTCATGGGGTTGGCACACTCTACTGGCAGGCCAGTGTTTATGGGGTTGGCACAGTCTACCCGTTCAACGCTGGTGACTCTGATAAATGATGCTCTGTGCTTGGCACCAACACTTGGGTCATGCTCTACCCATGCAGCAGAACTCAGTCTGTTCTGTGGGAGGTCATGTTCCACCCTGAGCCCTAGGAGCTTTACTGCACAGGATGAAAGAGAGGCTCTTTACTCCCCTTCTGTCCATTTACCTTCACGCGCCGTCTCTCTATACCCTCCCACCCCTTCCCTCCATTTGCAGTCGCTCCCTTCCTATCCGTGCCTGCTCTTGCTCCTTCTCTTCACACTTCTTTCTGCCCTTTCTCTCCAGTTTGGTCCCTACCTGTCCTTTCACCATCACCACTTCTTCCTTTCTTCGCTTCCTGCCTTTTCTCTCAACCCCCCCTTCTCTCAATGACCAACCCCGCTTGCTCCTTCCCCTAGTACCTTTTGAGATGGTATCGCCATCCAATGACCACCAATGGGGGCGTGTCCTTGGCGATGGAGCCGGGGCACGGTCATCTCTGGGTGGAGAGGTGGCCGGGCACTTGCACCTGAGGCCGCCTCCAATGCACCTTCATGACTTCATTGTAAACAACAGCTCTCTGTGACTGTCACAGGATGAATGATCTGGGAGCTGTGCATCTGTCACTCACCACAGAAGGGCACAGTGACCCCCCTCCCTCCCCTCCCCCCCAGGGAGAACGTACCTTTGGATGCCCCGGTGCCATATAAAATGCATTCACTGGACCTTCTACAGCAAGGTAAACAAATCATTAGTCAAAAGACCTTGTCAATAACATACAGAATTAAAGGCGGTTTTTCAAGGGACAACACACGAAAACAGAAGTGTAGTTCGGGTAGTCTATGATGTCACTAAAACCCTCAAAGGAAAACATATTCTCCATATTTCCCATCACACAGCTACAGGTCTAAGTTATCACCTGTAGATGAGTCATGGGGATTCATGAACAACATGGGCTCAGGTGCCACACCTGCCCGCCCTGTGTTACACCTGGGACTCTGTGGGTGCCTCTAGGGTGACGGCCTGTGTCACAGGGCGCCTGCAGGAGGGTACGCCCAGTGAACCACAGGGCACCTGCAGGAGGATACACCCAGTACAGACATGATCAGTGACCCTATTACAAATAATGCATCATCCCCAGGTCATTGCTGAACTCACACCTGCCCTGTGGGCAGTGCATTATTGAAAGGTAAACCCGCTGTTTGAAGCAGCCGCTCCGTCTTTCACAGTGCGTGTGCTTCTGAAAGGAGCACAGAGCTCCCCCTGCAGGCAAGTGCAGTGAATGACTGCACTCAACCGCAGAGAGATGTCTGAAGGGTCCCTCGGACCCTCTTTTGCCCCTTGCATGAGCTTCTGTCAGAGGCCCGCTGAGCGCCTCTTGACGGTCTCTTTGCCTCAGTGCCCGTGTCCGTCATCTATTTACATTGGGTCATGTGCTCACCGCCAGCTCACTGGGACCCTTTCAGATGCTGTAAGATATAAAGCAACAGACAGCAATGAAAGGAGCTGCCTTTGTGTTTGTGAAGTGGCTGGGCCAGCCGGATGAAGCTGGGACGGCCTTCCCTCTCAAGGAAGGACCCACCCCGGGGGAATAAAGAGCCTGATGGACATGTAATGTCGTAGTCCCCCCCCCCAATAAAGTGCTGGAGCCACAGTGATGATCGTTGTTGTTTATTTAATCTTAATCCCTAAAGAGCGCCGAGCACGTCTTTCTCTGACCGGCTCTCGCGCTTCTCCCCTCGCTGCGCGCGCAGCCCAACATGGCCGCCTGCACGTCACGTAACCCACGTGACGTGCAACACTAGAACGCTCACTACATATCTCCCCTTTTTCCCAATGCAAACAATTAAACTTACAGTTCCCCACTCATGTCATAGTCTCTGAATCTCGCTGGCTTGACCACCGCTCTGCCCCTCCTGGTCAGTCTTACCGGGGTTGTGGCGGTCACTCCTTCGCTTCTGTCTCCACACCCTAGCGCAGCCGCGCTACCTTCTCCATCACTCCGGTCCTCTTCGATCAGCTGCTCCTGGTTGGCTTCACCAGTCTTTGCTTTTTGTTGCTCTCCTCTTGTATCAGGTTCTTCCTCCCAATGTTCTTGTGGGGCATTTCCTCCTTCTTTATCTCCTCCTTCTGTTCCATCGTTGTTCCAGCATAGAACCTTATTGCATCTGGCCATGCGGTCCTGCGACCACACGTTTCCGTCGCTTAGCAAGGCCGCTCTGCCCATTACTTCCTTCACTTGCATGGGCTTGCTGTATTTGCTCTCTCCTTTCCTCTGCAGCGTGGCCAGCTTTACTCGCACCCATTCTCCTTTTTCTAATCCCGTGTGCTTCACGTTTCTTCGTGTGTCGTAGTGTCTGGTGTACACGGTTTGGGCTTTCTCCAAGTTGGCTCGCACCACTGCTGGTGACCACTCGCTCTTGATTATTTTCTCCTTCCATACCCTGTTGTCTTGGGTGAATGGTTCTCGACCTCTCAGTATCTGGAATGGGCTGTAACCAGTCCCTGTGGGGGTGATCCGGTACGCCCACACCATGTGCCATATCTCCTTTTCCCAGTCTTCGTTGTCCGAGATGGCAGCTTGAACCGACCCCATCACCACTCTGTTAAAACGTTCCACCAACCCGTTCCCAGCCGGGTGGTAGATGGAAGTGTGTTTCGCTATGATGCCATTCCTTTGCATGAATTGGGACCATTTTTCTGATCTGAATTGGGGGCCATTGTCGCTGAGGATGCATTTTGGGATGCCTTCCCTTACAAACGTGTCGGCTAGGAACTTTACAATAGTCTCTGTGTCCATCGCTTCATCTATCCTCAACTCCGGCCACTTGGAATATCGATCCACTATGACACAGATGTATTTCTGTACTCCATATGCGTCTAGGATCGGGCCTAGGATGTCTACGGACAGTTCCTCCCATGGATTCCTCGGGGGGTCGAATTTACCCAGTGCCGGACGCAGTGGTTTGAGTGTCTTGTCTGCGCCTTGACACCGTGGGCACTCCCTGACATGCCTCTCGGCCCTTATGTCCATTCCCGGCCACCAGTAATTTTGCTTGGTCCTCAATTTAAGCTTGCCGATCCCCAGGTGTCCCTCATGCAGTATGTCCAGTAGTTTGGGGATGATGTTGGTTGGGGGTATGACTTTCTCTCCCCTAAACACAAATACGCCTTGGTCGTCTATGGACAGTTCTTCTCTGACCTCGAAGTATGGGTTGAGTTCCCCTCGGGTCTGCTTCTTGTCAGGCCACCCTTTGGTGACGTGTGATTTCACTTCTTCTAGCACCAGGTCTTCCTCGTATGCCTGTTTCCACTCCTGGTGACTAATGGCCGTTTCTTGGTCTTCTGTGAGTGCTACCCATTCTTCTGTCCCGGATTTGTCTTCCTCGCTAGGCTCCATGGCTGCTGCCCTGCTTAAATAGTCTGCCACTCTGTTCTTGCTCCCTGGAATGTACTCCACATCATACCTAAACTCTAGCAGTTTCAGTGTCATTTTGGAGATCCTTGGCGTTGCGTCGGCATGTCCGCTCGACGTAAGCACTTTCAGCAGGGGCTTGTGGTCCGTCCTCAATCGGAACCTTGTGCCCCATAGGAACTGTCTGAACCTAGTCGTAGCCCACACTACTGCCAGCATCTCCTTTTCGATCACGCTGTACTTCTTTTCTGTGTCACTCAGTGTGCGGGATGCGAAGCTTAGTGTTTCCAATCTTCCTTGGCCTCGGTCTTGCATGAGGACTGCTCCAAGCCCCTTATCACTGGCGTCGGTGGTCAGCACTGTTCTTCCGTGGGGGTCGTACCCTTGCAGCGGTATTGCTCCTGCCACTTCCTTCTTGATGATATCGAACTCTTCTTGTGCTTCCTTCGACCAGTGAAATTCTGTGTTTTCTCTCGTGAGTAACCTCATGTGGTGAGTCTTGGAGGCGAAGTGCTGTACAAATTTTCCATAGTACTCTGCCATTCCAATGAATGATCTTACTTCTTCCTTGTTGGATGGCGGGGGTGCCTCACAGATCGCCTTCACGTTTTCTGCCTTCGGGGTTACTCCTCGCACCCCTATTTCATGTCCTAGGTAGGTCACCGACTCCATTCCAATCCGGCACTTAGCCCATTCTGCTGTGTGGCCCTTCCTCTCCAAGATCCCTAGTACATCTCCGAGTCTCTTGTCGTGGTCGGGTCTGTCTCGCCCCATCACCAGTATGTCGTCCTGGAAGTATTGGACGCCGGGTGTGTCCTTAAACAATTGGTGCATCAGTTTTTGGAACACGGCTGCCGCCGAGGCCAGCCCGAACGGCATGCGGCAGAACTGATAACACCCAAATGGGGTGATGAATGAGGTGAGTTTGCGGCTCTCCGGGTGTAGGGCGATTTGGTGGTAGGCGGAGGTCAAGTCTATGGTGGAGTACCATTTGATCCCCCTGGTGCTGGCCAACATCTCCTCTATTCTGGGTAAGGGGAATCTCTCTACAACTATGTTCTTGTTCAATTCGCGCAGGTCGACGCACAGCCAGACCTTGCCGCTGGGTTTCTTAACCACCACCAGTGGCGCCAGCCACTCGGCACACGTGATGGGCTCGATGATCCCTTTCTTCTCTAATTCCTGCAGTTCGATCTTCACTTCTTCCCTTACCGCCAACAGAATGTTTCTCACTTTGTGGGCCACCGGCACCGCACCCTCTTTAAGAATGATTTTGTGTGCAAATTTCTCCAATTTTCCCACCGTGCCTCCGAAAACCTTTGGAAAATCGCTCATCCATTTATTGAGGTCTGGCCATGCTTCCAGTTCTGTCAGCAGGATTTGCTCCTTACCTCCCGGGTCCAACTTGATGCCTAAGTCTCCTTGGTCGAGCCATCCTAGGACTGAGGGGCCTTTCTCTGACACGTAGAGCTTGCAATAGGCGGATCGTCCTCTGAATTCGAAGTTTAACGGTCTGAATCCAGCCATTGGTATGCGGTCCCCGTTGTAAGTGACTGGGCGGATGTCTAGTTTCTCAAGTTCGGGGCCCAGCTGTGGTGCAAACTTCTCCTCCCACACCGCTCTCTGGACGATGGTGTAAGGTGAGCCGGTGTCTGCCACCACTTGGATCGTAACTCCTCCTATCGACATCTCCAGGACCGGCTTCATTGTCCTTTTGCCGTCGACCCCCAGAACTTGGTCTTCCACACTCAATATCTCGTCATAGATGCAGAGTACCGTCACAACCTCCTCCTCGGCACCGTCTTCTTGTTCCTCACCTTCTTGACCAACATACTTCACGGTTCCCTTGGAGGCCTTTTTCCGACATACTTTCTCGTAATGGCCGATTATTCCACAAAACATACATTTGGCGCGAAATGCTGGGCACTTCCTGTCGTGCGCCTCGTGCGACCAGCTTCCGCATCTATAATATGGCCTTCTGTTGTTTCCCGCTTGTTTTCCTGGGGGGCCTGAGTTGCCTTGCCATTTGCCTGGACCCTTCTCTGACGATTTCCTGTTCTGGTGGTCTCTGCGGTGCTCCTCGTTGTCCACCTTGTTCACCATGACACTGGGCGTTGTTTCTTTTCGAGTCGCCACTGCACATCGGCGCGCTAGTTTGGCCCTTTTGACGATGACTAGCACTTCTTTGAGCGTAGTGTCACCGCTAGCCCATAATTTGTCCTGCACGGTCGTGCACGTGGTGTGCATCACCACCTGGTCTTTTATGAACTCATCTTCCCAGTTGGCGTACCTACACAAGGATGCCAGCTTCCTCAGTGCCGCCACCTATTCCTCTACCGTCTCTCCTGGCTGTTGCTTCCTCTATTGGAAGTTGAATCTGTCCACTGAGACGCATACCGTTGGTCTGAAATGTTCGTCCAAGTCTTCAATCGCATGGGCGTACACATCATCGTCTGTGGTCGCTCTCTGTTTTGGAACCAGGCTTTTGTAGATCCTCAGGCCTTCTGGGCCTAGATTCAATAGCAAGATGCGTTTTTTCCTCGGGGGTTTAAATTTTTCTTCGTTTTCGTCCTCTAGGACTTCAATGAAATTATCAATGTATTCCTTCCAGTCCTCCCACTTCATAAGCGGTTCTCCGGGCCTGGGTAAGAACTGAACCGGCGCCATAGCGAATCCAGCTTGCGCGCTCATCTTCTCATTCTTGGCCGTTGGCTGCACGCTTCCTTGACCTCTCGGGCTTCCTGGCGTGTTGTCTTGCTCTTCCTCGTCCACTTGGGGTTGGGGACTGTCTGCCTCAGCCCCTTCCCGCTTTTGTGAGGTATCCAGCGCGGTCCCCCTTGACCTGTGGGTCGTGGCTCGCTTTGGCGCGCTTTCTGCCGTGGTTCCAGCCGGTCTACTCACTGTAGGTAGTCTTCTTGCTCTTCTGAGCTCCTAGGGGCTCTGCCACGCTCTTTAGGGTGATTGTGTGGGGTAACATCGACTATTCTGGCCCCTTGTTCTTCTGGTTGACTGGCACTGTGTCTCTGTCTGGCTCTGCAGGCACTGCTGTTCCTTCGGTACTGTGAGGGGGGTGGGGGGTCTGCTATCCCACCCTCGTCGCCATTGTAATGTCGTAGTTCCCCCCAATAAAGTGCTGGAGCCACAGTGATGATCGTTGTTGTTTATTTAATCTTAATCCCTAAAGAGCGCCGAGCACGTCTTTCTCTGACCGGCTCTCGCGCTTCTCCCCTCGCTGCGCGCGCAGCCCAACATGGCCGCCTGCACGTCACGTAACCCACGTGACGTGCAACACTAGAACGCTCACTACAGGACAGAACTGGCTCCCGGGACTAGGAATTAAAAATACCATTAAATCAGTCGGCATAAAGCAGATTTGGACTCTACAAGGTTGTTTAATAGTCACTTACTACAAAATTACCGCAATCTAAATGACACCTTTTCAATATATACTTACAAAAAAAAAGTAAGGAAAGCAAGATTTCCCGTCGGTGTCCAAAATAACTATTCATTGTAATTCATATTTTGTTAATTATCCACCTTAATATCAACATAGCAACGCCATTTTATTATATTTTATTCACACAGGAATTCCCTCCTACCATCAGTCAATGAATCATCATATTGTTTCTCTTCAATATATTCATCATTTTTGCCTTATTTGTCATTCTCTGCGTTGTGCTCAGTGCTTATTTTGACCCGGTGGTTTCTGGTGGTGAGCACCAGCAATTATGACTGTCTGACACTTGGTGGCACTGTCTTTCTAATTTATTAATGGACACAACAGCAATTTAAAAAAAATTCTTTATACATTAAAAAAGACTAATACCTGTTGGTGCTGACGCTGCAGTGTCCTCCCGACGAGGGCCTGGAAACCTATTCTTTTCTACAAATTAAGCACTGGTTGTACTGTGATGGTCATACATATGCTATTCGGTTCAATTTAATTCAATAATATGTATAGACCTTAGTATCTCAAACAACAATAAAATAAATAGAAAACATACTTTGATAAACATAACATTCAACTGCAGAAAAAAATGTGAAATTGGATTAGTAAAAGACGCTATTTTCTTAAAGCAAAGAAAAAACTACTTAATTCTAAAGTTACAGCTATACAACTAGTCTCCACTGACAAGGAATTAGCTGATGCACAAGGTATAGTATCATATTTTCCTCTGCAGACCGGTGGGAGTTCATTCCATAATAAGTGCCTCATCAGCATACACAACCGAGGCCAAGCACACCATCTACCTTGGGCCTCGTGGCTCAAACAAGTGAAGAGCAAACAGCGCACTCAGAGAACTAAAATGGCTCCCAGTGGAAATGCGTGCTAGCTTCAGAACTGCCTGCCTCACGCACAAAGCCCTGCACACAGGGAAACCGGAATACCTGGCCTCTAAACTTAAGAAAGTAGGCCAGACAAGAAACCTCAGGAGCTCCAACTCCCTTTTACTCATCCCCTTGAAAACACACAAACAAAAAACTGCAGCACGGTCCTTTGCAGGAAACGCATCCAAAATCTGGAACTCCATCCCTGTTGATATCAGAACTACCCCCTCCTTTGTAAAATTCAAAAGACTCCTAAAAGATCTCTACCTCAACCGTGCCTTCCCGAACTGAACTCCGTAACTCACAAGCCTCCACTCTGCAGCCACCTGGCCATGCTCCTCCACTCCCTACCTTGTCCCGCTCTCCCCAACCCCCTCCTTGTTCACCGCCGCTCGGAGGAAGACTTAGCCTAAGACTTGTCCATGCATCAAGACTACCTCTGGACCTCTCTACCTCAATGGCGCTCCTCGGACGCACAGCACAATGGAACCTATAAACACTTATGAACACTTATGTTTACTTTTATCTCCTTTATATGATTTCTCTCCATTCTGCTGTAAAGCGCCCTGATACCTTAGGGTCTGGCCAGCGCTGTATAAAACCTCTTAAATAAAATAAATAAGTGTGCAAACTAAAAATTGAAGCCACAACATCAACAGGATTAAATATCAAAGACAAAATATTGAAATAAAATACGACAGGTAACTAAATGTAGAGATTTTTTATACCTCACTCCACATATATCTATGTATGTGTACATATATTTTCAATGTACCTAGATACGGAGTTAAGAATAGTAAATCTATACTTCCCTGTATGCATGTACCTTTTGCTATATTGTTCCTCGATCTTGTGTTGTCTATCTTGTTGTACCATGATATTAGTTGTGTCGATGATCAGAAGCACAATCACAAACAGTGATGGAGCTTACACACAGCTCTGCGTTCATCTAGCACTTAGTGGCAGGGCCGGTTCTAGGATTTGCGAGGCCCTCGGCTAAAAGAGAATGTGCGAGGCCCCTCTAATTTAGATAAGTGGCCCCTTTCAAGGAGACCATTCACAGACACTGCGGGACACCCATTATCTAGCATTTTTGCGTCCCACAGTTTTAACTTTTTGCCCACAAGCAAAACTCACACCTCCAGTCGGATAGGTGTGAGAATTGTTTGTGGGCTAAAAGTTAAAACTGTGGGGGGCGCAAAAATGCTGGACAATGGGCCTCCTGCAGTGTCTGTAAATGGGTCTTGGGACAAGAGGAAGCGTCTCCCTCCCCTATGCCTCCAGACACCATGCCAGAGAGGCCCAGGGAGGGGGAGGGGTCTCCCATGGACCCTAATTGCAAGGCGGCACCTTTCTTTTAAAAAATTGGATCGCCAGGGTAACAACAGGACACACCACCAGTGCAGGGCCCTATGCTGGTGGGCTGAGTGCGAGGCCCTGGGCAGCTGCCTACACTGCCCATGCCTAGTGCCGGCCCTGCTTAGTGGGATTCAATTATATGAGCCACCGTGGCAACCTTTTTCTACCCGGACCCATTTTTAAGAGTAAAGTGGATTTTAAACTGGGAGGAGACCTCTAGGATATCCACCCCTGCCAATTACCACCCCACGAGCTCCATATCAACCAGGTGAAATGCTGCCGGAAGCCACAGAGCAGCAGCAGGGAGTCAGCTGTTCTTGAGTATTCCGTACCCCTAGATACAGTCCAATCTAAAGCAATGACCCAAGGTTGAGCGTCCTCCTGAAACCCTCCTTGTTCAATGAGAATCAAATTATTATTATTTTCAACCAATTCTTTCTAAATTATCTTGGCGCACACCTTAGCCCGAATGACTAATTAATCAACCATCTTTAGAATCGGAAGGATTATACTTTATTGATTGGTTTGACCACAGGCCCTTCCAAGAATCTGGAACATTTCCAGTTTTAGTAATTCAACTGACAATCATTGAAGCCTACCAGCCAGTATTAGTTTTGATACATACTGTCGGGCAATTGTACGGACTATCAGCACTGTTTGTAAATGTAAATTGATACTTGTACGACACTACTACTCACCCGCGAGGGTCTCAAGGCGCTTGTACGAATACCGCTGTGGAACCCATTCTGGCTTTCCCTGTGAGGCGTCCACTCCTGGGCACCCCCAAGGTGGAGGCCAGGCATCCTTAGCGTTGTGGGGGCCGTTGTGGAGATTAAGCAAGCTATTGCCCAGAGTTGCAGATTGGGACCCATGATTGGAATAGGCACTGAGGCGAGAATGATCAGGTCCATGGAATTTTGAGCCCAAGACCCGCCGAGGCGGGGAATTGAACCCTGGTCCCAGGCTAGACCTCTGCATCAGGGTCTGCCGCTCTAATCATTGAGCCACACTTCTCCACAAAAAAGCAGGGGCAGATTTACAAGCCCCTTGCGACACATTTACACCACCATTGCGTCACTTCTGTGACGTAGTGGCGGCGTAAACCATGCGCCACATTGAGCCTTATTTACAAATCTAAGAGATGCGTCACGTTGTAAAGCCTCGCACCACATGAAACCTCTTAGGTTTCATGTGAGCGTTCCGTCACAGAGTGGGCGTTCCATCACAGGAACGCCTCGGAAAAGTGACGCAGTGAAATCTACAAGATTTCACGGAGTCACTTTTCTGAGGTTGCTGCGACAAAATCTTACGCCTGCTTGAAGCAGGCATAAGAAGTGGTGCACCACGTTAGGTGTGGGCAGCCCATGTGAATTGCTGGAGTTGCGTCGCGTTTGCGACGTGACTCCAGCAATGCACAGCCCTTACGCCACAAGATGCAACACGCATCTGCCTATCCTTTCCCCACGGTGCGCTGCATTGTAAATGCGACGCATCCGTGGTGGCTCAAGGGGAGACAGACTTGCTTGTCGCATCTGTTGTGGCGCATCCCTGCTGATTTGCAGAGATGCGCCAGACATTGTAAATATGCCCCATTATTTTTATAACCTCTGTAGAGAATAAATTCATTATTAATTACATGCATTGTTTGAGGAGCTGGATGTGTGTGGGGGAGACATCCAGGTTGAGTTATATATTGATGGTATGTGGGTGAATTGTGAAGATGCGGTTAGAGGGGAGAGTCCCGAGGGGCTCCGTGGAGAAATTAAAGGTGACAGGGACAGGATGGAACGCTGGGCAGTCTTAATAAGGAAGAGTACACCAACTTCATCAAACGCACATTCATATTTGAAAGATGAAACAAGGCAATGTACAGTTGATGCACCGCGATAGAGTCCTCTGACCCTGGCATGTAAACCCATACATCTGATATAGGCCGGTGACTATATTATGGTGCAGAAACAGGCTGGCATGCCTTGAGTGGTCAAAAGACGCTGCTGCGAGCCACGCGTGGATGCCGGCAGCCAAGCACGCCGTGAACGCGAGCTACGTGGAAGCGCGTGCGAGTGGGCGGCAGTCGTTGACATGGAGCCTGCTGCAGCACTGAAGGTGCCAGGCACAACACAGCCTTAACAGGCACGCTTTCTTTCAGTGATGCAAGCAAGAAGGTAGGTCAACACCTCCAGTGGCGTGGGCTTGAACCTATAGGATGCTGGACCTAGGCGTTTACTACACCGGGCAGGACATCAGTCCACCAGGCCTGTGGGCCAGTCTGCCCCTGATGCGCTGTCTGCTCTCAGCAACGCTGGGGCTGCTAGATGCAACATTCTCATTTCAGTTACAGCGCTAAATCTGGGGGCAGTACTCGGATGCGGTAGTGACTGAGCTGAGCGGAATTACCGCTGGATACAGATTTATATGGTAATAAATGAGGAATCAATTGTGGAAACAACACTGCTACATGCTTCCCACATTTTCACCTACTTTGTTACCAGTGGCCCTTTGTTTCTTGTGCCCTGTCACAGACCTGCTATGTTGTGCTGCATTAAAACTGTTGTGTTGACTCTTCTCTGAAAATATTTGTTTATGACATAAATGTGCAGTAATCGGGTTACCACACATTGTTGACAACGATACACACACTGAGTGGCATATTCGCGAGCCTTGCATCATGCTTGCACCACGCAACATGGTACATGCACAACGCAAGGCCCCAAGTCAGATTTATGAAGCCACGGAAGGCCACTTAGTGTGGTTTGAATGGCTTCACCAGCGGGGTAACAGAGGCCTGCAGCCCCTGCGGTGTGAGGGGGGCCCCAATCTCTAGGGGGCCCCTCAGCACAGCACTTTGGCCAGAGAGAGTCCAGAGGGGGCCCCTCCACATACCTTGCAGGGGGGCTCCCTCAATTTTTGTTACGCCACTGGGTCCCACCCAACTCCCATGGTTTTTGGGGCATTCCTAGATTTACAAGGACTCGTAAACATGGGAATTTGTCAACATCTTACACCTCCAGAGGTGAGGCGTGATGAGGAAAAATATCTTTATTTCTCCTCGTTTTTTCCTCTATGTATGTGAACTGAAGAATTCACATGAACAGCGAAGAAAGAAGAACAACGCATCTATGGATTGTTTTTGTGCAGGAAGATTTCCTCTCCAGCACAAAAACAATACTGTCCATAATGCAGGGCAGGCAGCCTTGCAGCACGGTGCCTCTGTTGGCACTAGGCAACCCATTGACGGAATGCAGAACAAATCAAAACATTCACCCCCAATCAAGAGATCTGGGTTAAATTCATCATTCTTTTGCTCACTCCGCCACCCCAGTTCAGGCATGGCCATATGCAAATCAGTCCTGACCCTGTGCCTCATGGGAACAGTCCAGCCCGAACTGCCAAGCCATGCCTTCCCTCGACCGGAAACAAGCTTCCTAGGACCGGTTTCTGGCTATCAGCCGTCTTCAGCCAGGATAGCTTGACTCCAGTGGCTTAGTGAGCAAGGGACCCACGTCTGAGCATACCCTTGCTACATAGGGTGAACAAAGTGGTACAAAAGGGGGTGGTGATGGACGGAGCATCTGAACCAATCAAACACTCACACCCAGTCAACAGATCTGGGTTGAATCCATCACCGTTCTTTAGCCCACTCTGCCACCCCAGTTCAGACATGGCCATATGCAAATCAGTCTGACCCTGTGCCTCATGGGAACAGTCCAGCCCGAACTGCTCTTTCCCCATGATGCACTGCAGTACAGCAAGGTGCCTTATTTCACAAATATGCCCATCCCTCTCTCAGGATGACGTCTACACTTAGAGCAATTACTTGACTTTTCGGGATTCCCAAAGGGTTCAAAGGATTGCAGGATCGCTCATGGACCAATTGCAGGTGTCATGCAGTTCTGCAGTAAACAGTATCTTCGAATGCAGAATTTGAACCACTGGTTGAATTTTGCATCTGACATGCGGATAAACATGTGCCCCTGCAGAGGTAGGTTTCCTGGTGGAGTACCTCTGATCTACAACTGTGCGTAAACCCACCCAGGAGACCCGTCACATCCACCTGCCGCTCTCACTTTATGAACTGGAAACTCCTCCAACTGGTGGAACTTTCCACCCACAAACACATTGCAACAACATTCTGCAAACTGAAAAGAAAGGCATCGAAGGCAAAACACCGAAGAAAATAAAGAGAGAGCTGCAAAGAGGAGCTTGAGAGAAGGAAGGAAGACTGAGGTTAAAATGAGAGGTGGGGGGATGTTAAACAGAAGATAGAAAGACACGCAGAGAGATAAACAATAAACGGGGAGAGAAGAGAGAATTGAAGGGAGAGATGACATAAGATAGAGAGGAGAAGGTATAGAAAGAGAGATAAATCAGAGACAGATAAGAACTGGAGAAGGGGAGACAAAAAGAGCGGACGTGGAGGTGACTGCTTCATAGCAGCTATGAGGAAGGGTAGAATAGTAACGAGAAGGGGCCGCAGAGAGGGGAGATTATTAGCTTCAGTATTGGTTATAGATTGGCCATTACAGATCCCTTGTTGACAAATGGCCGAATGGATAACAGGACGGTCTGAGGCCTTGGCAAAATGTAATTTACATTTACACAATCTGTAAAATTGTTGAATTTCGCGTTGCATGAGGTTGGTGCTTGTGCCGCGAAATTTTGAATTTTGCGATTTGACATTTTATTCCACATGAAACTGATATGCATAAAAAAAATGAGTCACTGAGAGATAGTTGCTGGTTTGGCCAGATTTTTCCCTAGTTTCTTGTGTGAATATTTTAAGCAAACTGAGCCTTAGTGCAAAATAAGTCACGGGAGATACTGACAGAGCAGATCTAGGTTCACATTGTGAATTGAAACTGAGGACTGTGGCTGAACCTGCACAGATAACAGCATGCCCGGGGAGTACACTGGGTGGCATTCGATTATTACTTAAGGGCAAGAAGCAGTCATTAACAAGCATTTGCAATGCAATTGGTCTCGCATTAGCGAGAGTTAAGCTATTGGCATTGTAAATGTCAATGCCTTTTATTCATCTGTTTTGATAATTAACACATAAATAAAAGGCATTGTCATTTACAATGCCAATAGATATAACTCTTGTAAATGTGGGACCTATTTCATTTCCAAAGAGCGGCTGCCATTGTCCGGGGCTGATTGGAAAGTGAAAGCACGCGTGGCGCACCGAATGTTGAAAGGAAAACATGTCGAGCCTGCAGTAGGAGAAACTCATTGAAGAAAATAGTGCTAACAGACTAGAAAAGACATAGTGTAACAACCGAAGTCAAAGGGCCATGAAATGAATTCAAGGAGGGACTAACAAGCCTTTTAACGAATCAGAAGCCAGCATTTAAGAAGGGCAAAGACAAAAGCCAATGACAAATATGGGCGGAGAGTGGGTGGGACTTAAATTCTATACTCCAATTCAGCATGCCGCCGAGTAGTGCATGCGCTGCCTAGACTCGACCTAAAATGGCAGTCACGTCCGAAAAGCACAATTTTGGAAAAACTTCACGGTTTGATAAGGGTTGATCCAAATGTCTTATATTATGGTCACAGGCCAGGAAGGCTAGAAAATGTGGGTCCCACAGTGGTATACCACAAACTAATGGGTCCTCCTTTAGAATGTGATGAGCAGGGCCAGCTTTAGGGCAGTGCAACCGGTGCCGCCGCACTGGGCCCTGACTTGTGGAGGGAGCACAGAGCTCGGGGCGGGGGGGGGGGGGCGCTGTGTATAGCAATAACTTATGATTGGAGCGATGAGGGGCATTTTAGCCCTCGGAAGTGAGTGAATCTGGGGAGTCAGTCATGGGGTGTGGGGGCACTAAAATGATTGTCGCACCGGGCGCCACCAGAGCTGAACCTGGCCATGGTGATGAGGGCCACTGAGTCTGCCTTATCTTACAAATATGCATTGACCTTGGACTGAATGAGGTCCCCCTGAAGTGCTCGGGGACCCCTGAAAGGTTGGATGCTGCAGGGACCTCTGTCACACCCCTGTTCTCCACCCACCAGCTGAATTTGGCACATAGGTTAAGCAGCTAAACCTATGCCTGAAGAATTCCATCAAATGCAAACATATGAGTTCTTGTGAAAATGAGAGACACTGCAGAATTCTTTGACCTGCTGTAAGCACAGAATACCCTGGAAGCTGCTTAACGGGAGGTGGGTGGATGAAACGGAGAATAATAAGGTTCTTACCAAGAGTGTGAGTGGTAAAACATAGGGCCTGATTTTCATGTTGGCGGGTGGCCCATTACTCCGTCAGGGAGACAGAGTAAATTACTCCTTCGCCATGAGGGAGGTGCCGCCTGCCAATTTGAGAAATGACCGCTAAGCAGGTGGTCATTTCTTAAAGCATTGGCAGGAACTGCAGTGACGGAGCCCAGCTCCAAGCCGGTTTCTATTGTGTTTTCAAGACGAAAATCCTGAAGCAGGATTTTCTTTTTTGAAAATATAAAAGCAAATGTTTTCCTCGCCATGGGAGTTCACTTCGATGGTGATGAGAGCATTTTGCAGTTCCTCCTGCCCCTTATCATCAGGGTTTTCCTGACAGTGTCATGAAGGGAAAACTGACCTCAAATTGTGCCCATCTGAACATTGTGGGCAGGTATGCTCTCCGATCGTCCTTACCCACAGGGCTGTTATAGGGTTAAACCACCGTGGAAATGGAGTAGTACATGCTGTGTTTAAACCAAATGCAAAAGAAAACATTGCAGGACAGAATTCTTACAGAACGTCAAACATTCACCCCAATACATGGATCGGGGACTAAATCCATAGTTTTTTTGCTCACCGTGCCAAACTAGTTTGAACCCAGCCATATGCAAATCAGTCTGACCCTGTGTCTCATGGTAACAGACCAGCCCGAACTGACAGGCCAGATCCTCCCTGGACTGGAAACAAGCTTACTAGGACGGTTTCGGAATATCACCCCTCATCAGCCAGGCTAGCTTCAATCCAGTGCCATGAAGAGCACGGGACCCACGTCTGGGTATACCCATCTTACTTAGAACAACAGATTTAAAAAGAACAATTGAAGCATAGAATATTGAAACAATGTCAAACATTCACACCAAACCACATTAAATTCACATTAAACCTAAGGCAGGTGTACCACATTCGCGACTGTAAGAATACGCCATCACCATTGCAATGGAGAATCCTTACTGCCGATAATCAAATGAGGCCACATAGTCTGGTGTATCTTTCCATTCATGACACCAGAGAGGATTGTTCTTCTCCTAGTGTATGGACCGGTTACTAATACCGATATAATACATTCTGTACTCCCGGTGTGTTCACCTGTCTCTAATTTCTTTATAATCAGTGACTTTTAACACACCCGGTCAGCGATTATGAGAAAATGTCAGAACTCAACTATTATAAATTATTGCAGTCGAGTTCTGACGTCACAATGCCTTTTGGCAGCGCCAGTAGCCGAGGTGAAAGGCGGGTCAGATCACACAGCATAACTGAAGGTTGCTTTTCTTTCACTGACAAGCAGAGAGAACATGCTTATTTTTGGCACTCCTTAGAAAGATATAGAAAAGCTAGAATCTTTCTACACATTCCGAGCTACGGCGGCTTTTTTTTTCAAGCTGACTGAACTGTATCTAATATTCATTTACAACACATATCTTGCAGTTGTTTATCTGCCTAATTTTGCACAAGAAGCTTTATTTTTATTCTTCATGTTTAAAAACATGCTCGCTCTTTCATATGAAAGAGTTGTGGACCAAGGTTTTAAGTGGTTTGTGGGAAGGTGATGGTGATATCATGTATTATATGGGATAAAGTACCCCCTGGTGTACTTGATAAGGATACTGCTAGTCACATGGAGTTGAGTATGAAGAACAGGAGAGGTAGAGTTACAGGAAGGTTGGTTCTTGGAATTGATAGGGAGGAAGCCCCAGGGTAGAGTAAAGACTGAGGTAGAAAGATAAGGAGGAGGTCAGCGAATGGAGACATTTGATTAAGAGGCCTCAGGTAGAAATGAACTAAAGGATTACATGAAGAGAAAGAGCAGAAAGAGAGTAGGATGTGAAGACAGACAGAGCTGATGAGCAGGACTTGAAAAGGGGAACTGAGAAGGAACAAGAGAAACAGGAGCTTAGTTAATAAAATGAACTCAGGGAGATTTTATACAAGTGTGTTTTGAGTCCTTTGCACTTTGCATCTGAGATCAACCAGTTGTCAGTTCCAGACAGTGGGGGGCGCACGGAAGTGGGCTGTCTAGCAGCCTTGCAGACTTAGGGCCTGATTTAGATCTCGACTGACAGGTTACTCCAACACAACGGTCACGGATATCCCGTCTGCCGAAATATAAATCCCATAGGATATATATGGATTCATATTTCGTCGGACGGGATATCCATCATCGCTACGACAGAGTAACCCGTCCTCAAAGATCTAAATCAGGCCCTAAGCTTATCGATTCCCCTCAAATTCCTGATGCCATGAGAGATTTGAAGACAGGCTCTCGGGTTGTACGGATATCATCAAGTGTAAGGATAGTGTACCAAGGCTCTCGGGTTGTATGGATATCATCGAGCGTGAGGATAGTGTACCAAGGCTCTCGGGGTGTACAAATATCATCGAGCATGAGGATACCAAGGCTCTCGTGTTGTATTAATTTAATCGAGCATGAGGATAGTGTATCAAGGCTCTCGGGTTGTACAAATATCATCGAGCATGAGGATACCAAGGCTCTCGTGTTGTACGAATATCATCAAGCGTGAGGATAGTGTACAAAGGCTCTCGGGTTTTATCGACATCATTGAGCATGAGGATAGTGTACCAAAGCTCTCGGGTTGTACGGATATCATCAAGTGTGAGGATAGTGTACCAAGGCTCTCGGGTTGTACGGATATCATCGAGCGTGAGGATAGTGTACCAAGGCTCTCGGGTTGTACAGATATCATTGAGCGTGAGGATAGTGTACCAAGGCTCTCGAGTTTTACAGATATCATCGAGCGTGAGGATACCAAGGCTCTCGGGCTGTACGGATATCATTGAGCATGAGGATAGTGTACCAAGGCTCTCAGGTTGTACGGATATCATCGAGCGTGAGGATACCAAGGCTCTCCAGTTGTACAATATCATCGAGCGTGAGGATACCAAGGCTCTCGGGTTGTACGGATATCATTGAGCGTGAGGATAGTGTACCAAGGCTCTCGGGTTGTATGGATATCATCAAGCGTGAGCATACCAAGGCTCTCGGGTTGTACGGATATCATCGAGCGTGAGGATAGTGTACCAAGGCTCTCGGGTTGTACGGATATCATCGAGTGTGAGGATAGTGTACCAAGGCTCTCAGGTTGTACGGATATCATCGAGCGTGAGGATACCAAGGCTCTCGGGTTGTACGGATATCATTGAGCGTGAGGATAGTGTACCAAGGCTCTCGGGTTGTATGGATATCATCAAGCGTGAGCATACCAAGGCTCTCGGGTTGTACGGATATCATCGAGCGTGAGGATAGTGTACCAAGGCTCTCGGGTTGTATGGATATCATCGAGCGTGAGGATAGTGTACCAAGGCTCTCAGGTTGTACGGATATCATCGAGCGTGAGGATAGTGTACCAAGGCTCTCGGGTTGTACGGATATCATCGAGTGTGAGGATAGTGTACCAAGGCTCTTGGGTTGTACGGATATCATCGAGCGTGAGGATAGTGTACCAAGGCTCTCGGGTTGTACAGATATCATTGAGCGTGAGGATACCAAGGCTCTCGGGTTGTACGGGTATCATCGAGCGTGAGGATAGTGTACCAAGGCTCTTGGGTTGTACGGATATCATTGAGCATGAGAATAGTGTACCAAGGCTCTCGGGTTGTACGGATATCATCAAGCGTGAGCATACCAAGGCTCTTGGGTTGTACGATTATCATGGAGCGTGAGGATAGTGTACCAAGGCTCTCGGGTTGTACAGATATCATTGAGCGTGAGGATATCAAGGCTCTCGGGTTGTACGGGTATCATCGAGCGTGAGGATAGTGTACCAAGGCTCTTGGGTTGTACGGATATCATTGAGCATGAGAATAGTGTACCAAGGCTCTCGTGTTGTACGGATATCATCAAGCGTGAGCATACCAAGGCTCTCGGGTTGTACGGATATCATGGAGCGTGAGGATAGTGTACCAAGGCTCTCGGGTTGTATGGATATCATCAAGCGTGAGCATACCAAGGCTCTCGGGTTGTACGGATATCATTGAGCGTGAGGATAGTGTACCAAGGCTCTCAGGTTGTATGGATATCATCGAGCGTGAGGATAGTGTACCAAGGCTCTCAGGGTGTACGGATATTATCGAGCGTGAGGATAGTGTACCAAGGCTCTCGGGTTGTACGGATATCATCGAGTGTGAGGATAGTGTACCAAGGCTCTTGGGTTGTACGGATATCATCGAGCGTGAGGATAGTGTACCAAGGCTCTCGGGTTGTACAGATATCATTGAGCGTGAGGATACCAAGGCTCTCGGGTTGTACGGGTATCATCGAGCGTGAGGATAGTGTACCAAGGCTCTTGGGTTGTACGGATATCATTGAGCATGAGAATAGTGTACCAAGGCTCTCGGGTTGTACGGATATCATCAAGCGTGAGCATACCAAGGCTCTTGGGTTGTACGGATATCATGGAGCGTGAGGATAGTGTACCAAGGCTCTCGGGTTGTACAGATATCATTGAGCGTGAGGATACCAAGGCTCTCGGGTTGTACGGGTATCATCGAGCGTGAGGATAGTGTACCAAGGCTCTTGGGTTGTACGGATATCATTGAGCATGAGAATAGTGTACCAAGGCTCTCGTGTTGTACGGATATCATCAAGCGTGAGCATACCAAGGCTCTCGGGTTGTACGGATATCATGGAGCGTGAGGATAGTGTACCAAGGCTCTCGGGTTGTACGGATATCATTGAGCGTGAGGATAGTGTACCAAGGCTCTCGGATTGTATGGATATCATCGAGCGTGAGGATAGTGTACCAAGGCTCTCAGGTTGTACGGATATCATCGAGCGTGAGGATAGTGTACCAAGGCTCTCGGGTTGTACGGATATCATCAAGCGTGAGCATACCAAGGCTCTCGGGTTGTACGGATATCATAGAGCGTGAGGATAGTGTACCAAGTGTCCCAGGACTCTGCTCTCTGAGGATGGCCTTCTTCAGCCGCACGGTACTGCCCTGGGGCTACAAAGAGCATCCAAAGCCTTGGCTGACTCTAGAGCAGTACATGCGCTGTCAATCAGCCTGGCTAGGAACCAGTTTCTGTATTTTAGAAATTGTCCAAGTGAATTTGGTCAAAGAGTGGGTCAGATTTCAAATCATCATCATTTTATGGATGCAAAAGATGTTTTTTTGGCATCCTCAAATACCCAATTATGTTACAATAATAAGTTGACGGTGGTCCTTGTGCCCGCCGATGGTGCACCTATAATGCCACAAACTGGTCTGTTTTTTCTCTCTTTGGTAAGACTCGTGATCTGGTGGAAGGGATAGTCTGGTGCCAAGCGTTTGACCAGAGAACCCCCAATCCCACTGACGTCAACCGCCTGGAGCATAGTTTGATATCACTTTGGACCACAGCCGTCCAGCAGATTTCAACTCGGCGTTTCTTAACTTAGCATGCACCTGCTGCCAGCATTAAGGCTTGGATTAGGATGCTGTAAGTCATGATAAAGGCTGAGACATATCGTGACCATGAACATGTTTGGGTAAAGGTTCTGTACAGTGAACCATTACCCTAGGGGTGGGCAGTCAGAAGCACACCAGTCAAGCCTGCTTTCAAAAGATCAGAGTGGACGAGGGTGACTTAAGTGTCATTGCACTCAAACTCCCAAACACACCTTAATATGTGCTTTAGAACCTGTGTGTCTTTATGACTGCATCTCAGACAGTGGTAGTCATGTGACTTTTATGGTGATGAGATGTATTCCTGTCCGGTCGGACACTGGATAGAGTTGGAGGTTCACTGGGGTCCCAAGAAGCAGAGAGACATGCTGGGCTTGGTAAAATGTTTTGAAATATTTGTGATATAATATTGAGGATTGGAAGCTGCCAGAGATAGTCTACAGCAACATATGGAGATTTTAGGACACGTAAGAGATTGAGTGTATCATGTTTATTAATCCTAATTTATTATCTATATGGAAATGTATTGCCAATTTAAATTATTTTTTTATCATCCAATGATGGTTTACATGGTTTGTTTTAAACTTTAATGAACTATTTTTTTCACCTGCAGAAAAGCGAAGGAAAGAAGGTGATAGAATATATGAGGGATGAGGAGACAAGATACAGAGAAAGAAGCACAGAAGGAGTGAAATCCGCAACTTTGGTGAGAAAACAGCAAACAATTTCTTCCAGCAGAAAAACCCTTCAATATTATCATGCTCTGCGAGCATGATACATCCCTGCAATCAATAAAGGAGGCATCCTGGAACAAAGGAGGCAAAAATGTAACAAAGGAGGTAACAATTAACCAAATAAGCATCAATGGTACAAAGGCGGTAACATTGGAATAAAGGAGGCAACAATGTAACAAAGGAGGTAACAATGTAACAAAGGAGGCAACAATGCAACAAAGGAAGCATCAATGGAACAAAGGAGGTAACAATGTAACAAAGAAGGTAACAATTAACCAAATAAGCATCAATGGTACAAAGGCGGTAACATTGGAATAAAGGAGGCAACAATGGAACAAAGGAGGTAACAATGTAACAAAGGAAGCATCAATGGAACAAAGGAGGTAACAATGTAACAAAGAAGGTAACAATTAACCAAATAAGCATCAATGGTACAAAGGCGGTAACATTGGAATAAAGGAGGCAACAATGGAACAAAGGAGGTAACAATGTAACAAAGGAGGCAACAATGCAACAAAGGAAGCATCAATGGAACAAAGGAGGTAACAATGTAACAAAGAAGGTAACAATTAACCAAATAAGCATCAATGGTACAAAGGCGGTAACATTGGAATAAAGGAGGCAACAATGTAACAAAGGAGGCAACAATGCAACAAAGGAAGCATCAATGGAACAAAGGAGGTAACAATTAACCAAATGAAGCATCAATGGTATAAAGGCGGTAACATTGGAATAAAGGAGGCAACAATGGAACAAAGGAGGTAACAATGTAACAAAGGAGGCAACAATGCAACAAAGGAAGCATCAATGGAACAAAGGAGGTAACAATGTAACAAAGAAGGTAACAATTAACCAAATAAGCATCAATGGTACAAAGGCGGTAACATTGGAATAAAGGAGGCAACAATGGAACAAAGGAGGTAACAATGTAACAAAGGAAGCATCAATGGAACAAAGGAGGTAACAATGTAACAAAGAAGGTAACAATTAACCAAATAAGCATCAATGGTACAAAGGCGGTAACATTGGAATAAAGGAGGCAACAATGTAACAAAGGAGGTAACAATGTAACAAAGGAGGCAACAATGCAACAAAGGAAGCATCAATGGAACAAAGGAGGTAACAATGTAACAAAGAAGGTAACAATTAACCAAATAAGCATCAATGGTACAAAGGCGGTAACATTGGAATAAAGGAGGCAACAATGGAACAAAGGAGGTAACAATGTAACAAAGGAAGCATCAATGGAACAAAGGAGGTAACAATGTAACAAAGAAGGTAACAATTAACCAAATAAGCATCAATGGTACAAAGGCGGTAACATTGGAATAAAGGAGGCAACAATGGAACAAAGGAGGTAACAATGTAACAAAGGAGGCAACAATGCAACAAAGGAAGCATCAATGGAACAAAGGAGGTAACAATGTAACAAAGAAGGTAACAATTAACCAAATAAGCATCAATGGTACAAAGGCGGTAACATTGGAATAAAGGAGGCAACAATGTAACAAAGGAGGCAACAATGCAACAAAGGAAGCATCAATGGAACAAAGGAGGTAACAATTAACCAAATGAAGCATCAATGGTATAAAGGCGGTAACATTGGAATAAAGGAGGTAACAATGTAACAAAGAAGGTAACAATTAACCAAATAAGCATCAATGGTACAAAGGCGGTAACATTGGAATAAAGGAGGTAACAATGTAACAAAGAAGGTAACAATGCAACAAAGAAGGTTACTATGGAACAAAGCAGGTAACAATGGAACAAAGGAGGTAACAACAGGACAAAGGAGGTAACAATCAAACAAAAGAGACAACAATAGAACAAAAGAAATAACAATGGAACAAAGGAGGTAACTATGGAACAACGCAGGTAACAATGGAACAAAGGAGGCAACACCAGGACAAAGGAGGTAACAATCAAACAAAAGAGACAACAATAGAACAAAAGAAATAACAATGGAACAAAGGAGGTAACTATGGAACAACGCAGGTAACAATGGAACAAAGGAGGCAACACCAGGACAAAGGAGGTAACAATCAAACAAAAGAGAGGGCCATCACTCTCACGGAAGGCCCGTCCATCCCGGCCTCGAGATTTAGGGATGGCCTTGCTGCAGTGGACAAATGGATGACGGACAACTGCCTGCAGCTCAATGCAGGCAAGACGGAGGTGCTGCTCCTTGGAAAGAACACCAGTCACTGGAATGAGCACTGGTGGCCCTCGTCATTAGGTACCATCCCACCTCCCAAATCCCTGATCAAAAACCTAGGAGTTTGGATGGACTCCTCACTCAGCTTTCAGACCCACACAAAAAAAGTGGCAGCCACTTGTGCCGGTCTGTTGAGGAGTCTCAGCCCCATACTTGGCTTCTTTAATGCCAAGGTTCGTCAACTCATTGTCCAAGCTACGATCCTCTCCCGCCTGGACTACGCCAATGTCCTTCTTCTTGGCGCCAACAAAGGAGAGATAGCACGACTGCAAGGCGTGCAGAACTCTGCGGCAAGAGCCTTGGTCGGTCTTCCTCGCAGATGCTCCGCTAGAGCCACGATCCGTAAGCTGCACTGGCTACCTGTTGACTCCAGAATCCAGTATAAAACTCTCATTATGACATTCAAAATAATTAAACTCGGACGCCCAGAACTGTTGCGACCTCTCCTTACACCCTATGTACCGCGGCGCAATCTACGCTTCTCAGGCCAACACCTACTGAGCGTACCCCGCACAAAGCTCTGCGGCACTGGCGGCCGCTCCTTCAGGGTTCTGGGAGCCAAGCTTTGGAATACTCTGCCACTGAACATCCGCTCCTTGGAAAACATGTCTACCTTCTGGAAGGCCATTAAGAACCACCTGTTCCCCTCCCCCTAGGCCACCTAGTCCCCTCTCTTCCCTTCCTCAGTAGAGTTTCTGTAGTTCCTTAGCTCCGGGATGCCTCTTTGCTGGGGCAGCTGTTTGCGCTTTACCAAAACTATAACATAACATAACAACAATAGAACAAAAGAAATAACAATGGAACAAAGGAGGTAACAATGGAACAAAGGAGGCAATACCAGGACAAGGGAGGTAAAAATCAAACAAAAGAGACTACAATGGAACAGAAGAGATAACAATGGAACAAAGGAGGTAACAAAGGAACAACGCAGGTAACAATGGAACAAAGAAGGCTAGCAAACAGATAGAAAACCTATATGAGTGAACCTCGCTGGATGACAAGGCCTGATCTGAGGTTGTTAATGAGGGAGGAGCCTTCGAGAGCGGGCCTTCATTCATCTCTAAATGAGGCTGCGGTTCCAAAAGGTGGCGAATCACCAGCCTCAGACTGTTGGCGAATGCCCTGTTTCAGTCCAACTCTGAGCATGGCATTGCATTGCCATTTATAGAAACTAACACAACCCGGAGGACAAAAACACTGATCTACACATCACTAAATTAACAAAAAATCGGTGCTTACTCAATACTGACGCAAAACGAGCAGGCATTGGTAAGAAAGTCAATAGTTGTGGCAATCGTTGGCAGCGATGATTTTTAAAGGCACGCTGTGTTCTCACATAAGCAGCAGCGTGATGATGTCTGCGATCAGTGACTGCCTACAAATCTTAAAAAGGCATCAGCCTTCAGCCTCAAGGTCTACCTGTCTGATCACAACTAAATTATCTGATACTGTTAGGAGAGAAAGCCCTTGAAACATTCCAGCTATAACCTCTCACCGAAGTACCAAAGGAGAACCTTCAGCAGAAACTAATGGGAACACGAAGAGAACAAGGCTGTGTGAACATCACAAGAACCCTCAAGAAAGCTGACAGCATCCCAATAACCACAGCCGCAGAGGAGAAGAAAGAAGAAAGGACGGAATACTTGGTACGAGTCTAATTACAGTGCCCTTCGAGCAGAACTACATGCACTGGCCGATCAAAGAGGCAGAGAAACTGGCATCCGGATCCTAAGGGCCTAACACCAGGATACTCAACCAAGATGGACGACGCTGAAGGGGAAAAAGAACCTTCAGGAAGAAAGACAACTCATCAAAGTGGGTAAACTCCACAATCCAACATCTCCTGGAGTCAGAGAAGGAGGGTGCAACAAAGAAGAGGGAGGAAGTCAGGCATTAAAACTGAAATATGTAGAACAAACGTGTCTCTAACTTGTACAACGGAAAGAGCAGACACAAAAGAAAGACTAGATAACACTGCCTGAAAGTGACAAGCTACAAAAACTGGAGAGCACAAGAAAAGACTTACAAAAACTCTTAAACACTTTCATATTACTTACACAACTTCATAGGCAGCTGAAAAAACACAAATCTAACCACAGAGCTCTAGCCAGGAACAATAACCAAACAAATGCAGAGACAGGACTCCCAGGTTGCAATCAACAGTGACACATCTCTCTTTTACAGACAGCTGGAGGGGGCATCACCCCAATAACTAAAAATTATATTTGTATCATGGGAGTCCCCCGACAATGTCAGACCTTGGTATATTCTCCACATCTGGCTGCAGAAGAACCCCCCTGGTTCTAGAACATTTATTATTGGGTTTTGTTTCTCTTCTCCCCAAACAAAACCACATCGCCCCCCACCTGAGAGACCTCCACTGGCTCCCCATCCAGAAGAGATGCCTGTTCAAGATCCTGACACACGCCTACAAAGCCCTCCACAACTTAGGCCCTGCCTACATCAATTATTGACTGAACTTACACCAACCCGCTAGACAGCTGTGCTCCTCTTCACTAGCCCTCGCGCACTTCCCCCACACCCGTTCCAGCCACAGGAGTAGCTGCTCCTTCTCCTACATCCCTGCCAAGGCCTAGAACAACCTGCCCCCTCTAGCTCGGTACTGCCCCCACACTAGCAGACTTCAGAAATAGACACAAGACCTGGCTCTTCGGTACCGCGCATCGACACCCCCAGGGGTGACAGTGTTGCGCTTTACAAATAGTGTTACATTGATTGATTTTGTTCGAACGGTTTGAAGTGACCTGAGTAATGTGTTGCACTCTTTAAAATTCCTAAATATATCATTAATTAGATAGGTATCAATGTAAATAGAACAGTTATCTATGCCATCCTATGCAGATCAAACCAGCCAATCATCAAAGACATCTCACGGAGGAAACAAACAATTAATCGCCAACTACAGCACAACTGAGCCTTCGTAAGCATTACATCATTACAACATCAATTTAATCGGAAGAATACAGAAATCAAAAATATGTGCATTCTTTGTAGAGTTCCAAAAGGAGTTTGACTCTCAGGCACACAACTTTTCCTAGAACTACTTAAAAATGATATGTAATGTAATGTAATTGCCAATTTGTATCGCGCAACAATCGCTCCAAGGAGCATCTAGGCACCCATATAAGGTCAACCAGGTGTCATGTTGCCTCACTGCTTGACTTGACCAGAACCGAAATCACACTAGGCTTCTAGCAGTTGTATCTTGGAGATTAAAAATCCAGGTTTTTAAGTGTTTACGAACATCTGTTTCCTTGTCCAATGCTCTCAAAAGTGGGGGGAGAGTATTCCACGCTTTTACACCCAGTTCCGCCAGGGACTTGCCCCCTCGTGTTTTGAGTCTAAACCCTGGGATGGTAAGCAGTTTGGCATTTGAGGATCGTAGTGCTCGAGTTGGACAGTATCTTAGAATTTTTTTTCTTAAGTATAGTGGGCCTAGGTCATGGACCGCTCGAAAGGTAATTATTAGCACTTTGAACAGGACCCTTTTTGTTATGGGTAGCCAGTGTAGATATCTGTGGGAATGTATAGAGTAAAATAGGGGTACTCTACTCTTAACATGTGGGCCACCAAAATGTAAGCTACTTCAAGACAGGCAGCTTCAAACTGGTGCAAGGATTGAGAGACAAACACTTAACAGGCATATAAAGAAGTGTGTACACCTGCCCTTAGAGCAGAAAAGCAAGCACTCACTCTGGAGAAGGAGCAGCAACCCTCCAAAGGAAGGAAGAGCAACACACAGGCACAGCAACCCAATGTTACTGAAAGGAAGCAAAATAAGCAACCATTTTAGAATCCAAACACAGAACAAAAGGAAATATGGAAAACTACAGACACATGCAAACCTAGGCTGCAATACCTATGGGTCAGCAAAGCTTTCACAATACAAGACAAACTAACCCGGAGAAAGAAGAGCGAATTGAACTGAAGAGAGAGAGAGAGTGCAAGAGAGAGAATGGGAGGATGAGGAGAAAGAGGGAAAGTAGCACAAGGTCAAACCTGGGGGTGCAGAACCCTGGAGACCGGTCTCCACCAGTCTTGAATGGTGGAAGGGCAGCGGGTTGGGGCCAAGAGGAGCATTTATTTTGCCCAAAGGCATCAAAGAGAAACAGCATAATGAAAATACGCAACTCACATGATGGCACACATCCCGGCAGTGGAAACTTTCATAGTGGAAGGTGCCCAATTGGCACGAGCACCTAAGTGGAAGGAGTGGGTGGCGGGAGCAATACTCTTCTTTGAAGCCACAAAGGGGAATAATGCTCAAAAGCGGGCAATGTTACTTCATGTGGGGGGAAAAGGCATTTATAAAATATCCAAATCAATCACAGAAGCAGCGTCGAAAAAGCACCTCACCCTCATAGCAGCCTTAACAACGCATTTCAAGCCAATGGCAAACCAGGACTACGAAAGATTTGTGTTTCGACAGGTGAGACAGCAGGCAGAAGAATCCATTGATGTCTTCCATGTGCGTCTGAAGGAGGTAGCCAGTACATGTGGTTTCAATGAGGAGAATGAGGAAATAAGAGGGCAAATAATCCAAGGTTGTGCCGCAGCTAAACTACGTGAGCAGATCCTGGAGGAGTCAGGAACATCTCTAGCTGACATCTTGATGCTAGGCCGGACCAAAGAACTATCCAGAGCTTTTGCTGTGCATATGAAGGCAGCATTACAGAAATTATAAAAACAAAACCAGTCAACATAATAACCCCAGCCCCTACAGCACAACAAGACTGGGAGGAGATACGAGGATCCACACCTGTACATACTGTGATGGACCCACTCATCGATGGCCTGAGTGTCCGGCAAGAGGCAAGAAATGAACAGGGTGTGGAAAACGTAATTATTTCATGAAAGTCTGCCGCTCAGGAAAGGGGCAAATATCGGGCAACAATGTTAATGCAACACTAGAGGTGTAGGTGAGAAGCAGCGGCATGGATGATGATAAGAGTGAGGAACACACGGTCCACTCAGTTTTAACCTTTGGGGGGCTTCTCAAACTAGCATAATGACAAATAAGGGTTGGAGACCACCCGTCCACTGCGGTGGTAGGCACGGGTGCGACGATCAACATAATGTCAGTGGAAGCCTATGGAGCCATTCGATCACCCCCACAGCTACTTCCAGCCATCAAAGTCTCTGCATTCAGTCAGGAGAAACCTCTTGTGATGCGGGGGAAGTTCAAGGCCACCAAAACTTAAAGGTCTCAATCAGTAGAATCGCAGGTGTATGCTACCGAATATGGTCTTGGCACACTTCTGGGGTGCAGAGTGGCCGAGGCTCTGGGCATTGTAACGTTTGCATTCGCAATACATCAGGAAGCCATAAATCATGTTCTGGACACATTTCCAAAGGTATTTCAAGCTACTGGCTGCCTGAGAGACAACAAAATCAACCTGCCTATAGATCTGTCAGTGCAGCCAGTGGCTCTCCGACACAGGAGCATTAAGTTCCATCTAACAGCTCTAGTGGAAAAGGAACTAAATAAGCTTGCGGCTGAAGGGATCATCGAGAAGGTGAAAGGGCCTACCCCGTGGGTATCACCAATTGTCATTCAAAGGAAACCCAAACAGCTTGGAGATCTGAGAATATGTGTCGACATGCACCTGCCAAATGTTGCCATAAAAAGAGAACGGCACCTTAGTCCAACAATTGATGACTTAATCGGCGAGCTCAGTGATGCTCAGGGTATCACCAGCTGGTTCTTGCCCAGGAGTCCCGTTACATTACGACTTTTTCAACACATGTGGGACTAAGGCGGTACAAGTGTATGAGTTTTGGAGTTTCTAGTGCAGTTGAAGTCTATCAAAAAGTAATTCAAGAGCTTCTTGTGGACCTCCCAGGAGTGATAAATGTCAGTGATGACATTTTAGTTCATGCCAAGACCGTGCCAGAGTACATCGCCCAGTTAAAGAAGGTGTTGCAATGAATTCAGGTCTCACCCTGCATGCCAATAAGTATTTATTCCTACAGCAAAGACTACCTTTTTTGCCTATGTCTTCTAGTTAGAGGGAGTTGCCCTGATGCAGAGAGGGTGCGGGATATCAAGGAGGCACCAGCGCCTGCCTACAGGACCGAGATGCGCAGCTTCTTAGACATGGTCAACTACTGTGGTTACTTCATAAAAATCTCACAACACTGATGCAGCCTCTCTGAAAGATGACCAAAAGATCTGTCCAATGGTCGTGCGGGTCTGAGCAAGAAGCTGCATTTCAGGCCACAAAGGATGCCTTATCGTCCTCCACCACATTGAGTTACTTTGGTCCGAGGCATAACAAAATGATAGCCATGGATGTCGGCCCTCGAGGATTACGAGCAGTTCAGATATAGAGATCCACTGATGAGGATGACTGGGCCCTCGTAGCTTTTGAAAGTAGATCCCTGACTAACACTGAACACAGAAGGATGCCAATTTCTATCCATTGGGGATGCCACCATTTCCACCTATAAGTGTATGGGAAACAATTCCTGGTCACCAGCAATCATAAGCCATTCATTCCACTGTTCATGGGAACCACGTCTTAGCCACCATCAAGAACAGAGAGTGACTGCTTCAGTTGCAAGAGTACAACTGCCGAGTAGAGTGCCGCCCTGGGTCTAACAACTCGGCAGACTCTTTGTCCAGGCACCCTCGAGCAGCCACTGATGATGAAGAAGACGACGCTGATGAAACTGAAGAGTATGTGCGGTATGTGACTGACAGGTCCCATCCTACACTACTATCCATTAAAGACCTTTGTTGTGCCACCACCCAGGATGAATGTCTGCAGAAAATTCTGGAGACTTTGAAAACGAACAAATGGCACAGTTTCAAGAGCCAGTGGGTTGTACCCACCCATAAAGCATGGCGGGTAATGGAAAGTCTATATCATGTTCACCAAGAATTGAGTGCTGTTCATCGTCTGGTCATCCCTGGGTAGGTCACTGGGAGGGTGATTCAACCGGACCATGCTGGTCACCTGGGCATGGGGAAGACCGAAAGTCGACTCTGAACCAAAGTATTGTTTCCCTTGATTAATGAGAAGGTCGAGGAAGCCGTCAGGTCCTGCCTGTGGTGCCAAGCGTCGGGGATGCCAATCCACCACCACTGATGCTAATTGAGAAAGGTCAAGTGTTCCGTGTTTATGCACCAACCTGGATTTTGGGAGCATCCGTGATGGAAGGCATACTCTGGTGATGATTGACGATTATTCCAAGTATGAGAAAGTAGAAATTCTGTCTTCTCTGAGTGCCACTGAGGTGGTGCCCAAGTTAAAATAGATCATGGCTACCCATGGATTAATCAAAGAAATCTGAACCGACAATGGTCCTCCCTTCCAGAGGCAGGAAATAGCTTCATATCTCAATTCTTTGGGACTCATCCACAAGAAGATTACTCCAAGGTGGCCCAAGCCATTGTGGAGTCTGAGAGGTTTATGAGATCTCTAAATAAAGTCATCCGGATTGCCTCAGTGAGTCACTAGTCTTGCGAGCAATCCAATTACTCTTTCCTATGGGACTATAGGCAGACTCCCCACTCTACCACGGGGCGAGCGCCTCGGCACCTGAAATGGGAAGGATAGTTGTGGACTCTATTCCTCACCATCCGAAATGGGCCCCTGGTCCAATTAATGATCATCTGGTTTATGAAAGGAGGAAAACGTCTAATGAGAGAGTGTCATCCACGAAAAGCTATGAAGTCAAATCTAAAAGTGGGTGACTTGGTGCTTATACAAGATCGACATCCAGGCAGTAAATTCAGGTTACCGTTTGAATGTGACCCTTGGAACATTGTCTGTCTGCATGGCACTCAAGTCACTGTGCGTCGTGGGCAAGAAACGATAACTCGGAAAATTTCGGCATTCAAAAGTTCCATCCCCCCCGAGGTAGTACCTCAAGTGTCGAGGACCCGGTTTTTGGTACCAATGGGCATGATAATTGGTCTGAAGTTGAACAACTGGAGAGAGGGTCAGCGGAGGGTGTCGATTCGAGAGTCCAAAGTCCAAGTACGGTCATGAATCCCCAAGCCCGTTCACTGCGTCTGTCGGCCAACGGCCGTTGCAAGCACTACCTGGCTAGTGCTGCGCAGGACCGTTGGCCCACGCGCCCCGCCCACTCTTTCAAACCGACGCACCACTGCGGAATTCGTGCCGCGGTTAAGCAGCTACAAACTCCTGTCTTTTTTTTTTTTTAGAGTTTTATATAGCGCGAACTAGACCCGAACCGAATTGGGTATCAGAGCGCTTTACATAGCACCAGTTACATTACATGAGGACATACATTCATTTTAGGCACGCAAGTCAGCAGTGTCAACAGTGAAGCTGATCTCCAACTTGGCCGCTATTCTCGAAACAGGTACAACCTCCGTGGCCATCCCGGGCCCTCGCCCAGACGGAGAGATCATGTGATCTGGTGAGCTGTAGTGTTCACAGTAGGGGGTGAACTCCTGATCCCATGTATGTTGGGCTTGTGTCATTCTTCTGATGCTCGGGACTTTCCTACGAATTTTCATCTTTGTGTTTTTGCTGTTTTTCACGTTGTTACAGCTACTTCTGTTTGGTGTTTATTTTGGGGAGGAATGTGAGGTCTCCCTTTTGATGACGTCCCCTGGGCGTCATGAAAGTGTCAGGGGTCACTGGGTCTAACTGCAATGTTTGACCTGTTAAATATGTGCAGAGCTGCCAGTATTATAGAACAATTGTGAGAAAGTATACTTTTCATTTGAGAGGGGGCCATGATTTTTAATTTTATACATGGGGACGCAGCAGAGAAAAGTTTGAAGACCATTGATGTAGGAGGAAAAGGTAAGAGGGAGCGCAGTCATGGCGCTTGGAGTAGGGGGAGGAGGCGGGAGGAGGGTGAATGGGGGATAAAGACAGAGAGATGGCGCGGAGCCCACTTCAGACAACCATCCGGGCACCTAAGCCGTTTCTTGCACTAATTGGCACTTTATTCTCTCTCTTCGAGAAGCGGCTTTGATGTTTTCCTAGAAAGCTTCCCCTGCTCAGCAGTTGGGATTGAAAGGCCTGAGGTGATAAACACCTCGGATACAGACAAACTGAGAAAAACAAGTGTGTGTGTGTGGGGGGGGGGCGAGAGCTGAGGGGAGGGGGAGAGCGTGACGAGAAGAGAGCAGGGGCCAGAAAAGAAGACTCTTTGAGCCTGAACATCAGCTGTTACCATCATAACCCACATAAAAGAGTGTTATTCACCTCCTGCAGGGGGTGTGGAAGGATGGCCAGTCCCAAAAAGGGTTTTAAAAAGTAAGTTACACCCTGTTCTCTTCAGCAGGTGCACTAACCAACTGATGTATATTGTCAGTGGGACAGGGAAGCTTTTGAGGTTTTAAGGTTTCAATCACTTGACCTTTATTTTCATGACAGGCTACCAAAGGGTGCCACCAACAGTTATCTGCTAATTAACCCATTAACCGTGGCGTAAAATCTGCCGGGCGTTTACTTGCGCGGTCGGGGCCGCGTTGCCCAACAGACGTGCTCTGCACTACGGAAGTAGTGCTCACAACAGCCGTTGGCCGACAGAAGCAGCGAACATATTAACACCCTTACATTTCCGTTTTGACATAGAGATGTAGAAATAAACATATGAGGGTTGATATCGTTTCTCAAATGTGTATGAATTGATCCTTTCTGATTATTGAAAATTAGGGGGATTATTTATGACCCCTTGCGTCACTTTTGCGCCGCTGGTGCGTCACTATTTGTGATGTATCAGCAGGGTAAAAAATGCGGCATGTTGCGTCATATTTACAAAGTGATGCATCTAGGTAGATGCGTCACTTTGTAAGCCCCTGCGCCACATTATACCTGCGCCAGGTATAATGTATGTAGGGGGGCGTTCTGACGCAAGTAAGCCTCCTAGAAGTGACGCAGTGAAATCTATGAGATCTATGAGATTTCACTGCGTCACTACTAGGACGCAAATGCGTCAATATCTTACGCCTGCCTCATAGCAGGTTTAAGACAGACGCAGACACATTTGAAATGGGACTTGCCTATGTGAAATGACCCATTGATGGAGTTGTGTCACTTTCGTGACACACTCCAACAATGCGTCATTTTTGCGCTTACAGATAAGTCAAAAATACTGACGTATGCGTAACTCCTTGCGACATGATGCGTCATAGTGTAAATATGACTCCTCCAGCATGTTGCAAGTCGCAAATGTACCAGGGTATTTGACCCATCAGGTAAACATGCAAAGGTTACTTTATATGGAAATAAAACTTCTGGAAACAACGAGCCAGACGTAAGACTGTTTACCGAATCTGTGATCGGTGGCTAACTAGATTACAACTGCAAAAAGCAGCAGGCATGATTTATTAACTGGTATAAGTAGGGATTTCTAAATTTACCACAAAGTACTGAATAAAAAAGGAATCACAATTTAGAGAAAGAATTTACTGAATCGTTAATTTGGAACCACAGATATAGACTCAGTATTGACATGTAAGAAATAATTTGAAATAGCACATTTTTAAAAAACAGCATTTTATATTCGCCATACATCATCAAATAATCCTAGGTTACACTTTTAGAAAAAAATGTTTTAAACTATAAAAGTTATTTAAACTGAAGATGGATATAATTATTAACTATAAGAAATGCTTTTTTGTAAAAATAGAATTGATTTACATTTTTTGATTTTTTATAAAGTATAATAATGTCATATCATAATTTTGAAGCATACTTTTTCTTCTAATCACTGGTACAGTTTATTCACATTTTCTCAAAAATATTTTTAATCCTTTCCAACACAGTACACATAACTGACAGTTAAAGACTGACGTAAAAAAGAAAAAAAGAAAAAAACATGACTTCTAAATGTTTACAGTTGTAAGTCACAAACTTTTCATAAATAGATGTAAAAATCTTTTTGATTCCCTTTTCTAAGACCTCAAAGTTGTCTCTTTGTAGTGCTAACTGTAGATACAACTTCTAACATCACCAGACTGACTTTGCGAACGCCGCACGTAGCTTGTTTACATACAGAAGTGCTGCAGCAGGAAAACGGGCCCTTATTGCAGCATTTGATGTTTGCAGTTTCTCTAGACTAGCGTTAACCCGAAGTTGCTTTTTGAGACATCAGCAGAGCAATTAACTAATAATGTGTGAATATTAATACCGCATCTACACATCGTTACAGTTTAGGGGGGATTCTGGCTTAGAGGTGCGCAGTCGTAATCCCACAGAGGATAGTTTACACAGTCATGCATTAGCTTTGTTTTATGTTACTGATGATGTGTTAGTGAGTCTACATAGGTTTTTCGTAGAGCAAGTCAACCAATGTACAAATCGACCAAAAGTTTATATATGTGTCCACTTAGCATTGATGTCTTCTTAAAGATGCACTTTTCTGATTTATTACTAAAAAAATGGCTGTGACTGCATGCAACGTCTCATGGACTCTACTTGTTGAAGTTTGAAATCCATTACTAAAAGTATTATTTAACTGTTGAATCTCTAATGTATAACATTTGATTTGTTGTCATATGTCTTTGTTGCGTTCTTTACATTGCTCTTTCCAAATGTCTAAATTGAGAGGCAGTTGGTTATCCACCTTCTGATACTTGCACAAACAGAGGGTTTCCTGCAGAGATGTTCATGGTTTTCTGAAACAAATATGTTGTTGTCGGGCAGCCATGACAGGACTATTAATAGCATGAGTCATGGCTGACATAAATGATGATGATGTACTTATGGCTGGGATGAATGCTGTCTGATTGGTCATTTGAACTATTGGCAAAGATATTACAAGTTCATTAGTTGTAGTATTAACCAATCCATCCTATATCTGCAACCTCTTTTTCTATTTCTAATTCTCTTGTTTCCCGTGGTTCAGTTCCAATGTGTGTGTACTTAGAAGTAAGCACAATAATATTACACTCAATTTATTTAATTAAAATAAATAAATCATTTAGTTTATGTTTAATAAGTTATGACTAAATTATAGATTCAAAATTCCTAACTTCTAAATTATATACTCTCTATTAAGTAAAATATAGTTTGTAGTCATTTTAAACAACAGTGCACATATTTTATTGAAAAACAAATTGCACTATGTTTTAGAGAATAAAATACAAAAAAAATGTAAACGACCAGACAACAATTATATTTGATCTTTAAAAATCTTTGTAAATGTATATGTTTGAAAACCACTAGTTTCGTAATACAATATTTATGTCAGTGTAACACAAGAAGTCCTTAAATAAAGAAATTTAAAAAATAAATGTTGCATGTATCCTAATACAATATTCTATATCTGTGTCTTATCTGCACCGTGCACACAGGCACATAGGCATCAATGTACAGAACACCACATATCGATTGGGGAGGCTCTGTCGGTTCTGTTACTTGCTCCACGGCGGCTGGCAGAGGTTCTCTGCTTCTTCCATCGCCATCTCCTGATGGACAATCTCCCAGTGTCCAAGACCGAAGATCTCATCAACACTTCTGCTGCTAACACCAACTACATTGGTCCTTCCCTGGATTATCATCCATACCCTGGTCTTTGTTGCCTCAGGGACTGACAGATAAGTCTTTCCAAACAGTTCATCATGTTTCTATTCTATTAAACTAAGACTTCAAGGTCAGTGTCACAGACCTTCCTGTCCCTCTTTCTGTTGCTCTTATCCCCCCCCCCGTATATATTGTGACCCTCAATTTTTAGTTTTGGGGTTCAGGCTTTTTTTCCTACTCTCCTCTGCTCTCCAGCCAAAATGAAACTAGTACTGACAGAACTTCCTGGATGTTATGATGTCATCAGTGACCGCCTCTGTGACAGTCACAATTTCGGAATAGCAGAAATCCACTCTTACAGATTTAGAAATGTAGAATAATAACGATTTACTATTTTAAAAAGACAAACATTAATACATCTGACTAAACGGTTCATAAAGAGCAATTCCTTAATATTAGCTATCATGAAATCTTATTTTTTCATTTCTTTTAAATATGGCCCAATGTTTCTGTTTGATGCAAAGTAAGGTTTTACTGCCACTAACAACACAACTTTGCCTTGCTGACGTCAGTTATTTACCCCAATATAAATGTGGCATTACTGCATTTCTACTGCATTAGCAGTACACCACATAATAGCAAAAACGATTAAATATGTGGTTGTCGCTTTCCTACACATTTACAGCCCTGCCAAGTACCACGTATCAGGCATTAGACTATCGCATTTTCGTGTTGTGTTCCGCATCGCTGCCCTGAAATTCAATGTCACGCATTATAAGTACGCCTCCTCAGTTGTCACCTGGAGCGCTGCATTAGTATTGCACTATACAAGCTGCAGTGGCAGCGCGCAGGGCTCCCACCAGGCTTGGGGGCCCGCCTGAGCTCAGCCTGCAGAGTGCTACAATGTAGCGCTATGTACACAATGACGGCGCAGCATTAGCAATCACGTCAGGACGGCCGGAGTCAGTGCCCAATGGCAACATGAGTTGTTTTTGAGACACGCTAAATAGAGGGGTCTGATCGCTCCTGCTGTCTCCTGCAGTGGGAACGTGCAGTCGTTGGCAGTTTTCATAAAGTTTTGGCTGCTGCAGCTGCTGGCCATATGGCAGTGCATCACGGAGCGCACGTCGCTGGCGGCAGTAAGATCCCGCATGGATTCCCCACCCGGCGCGCTATGAACCACCTACTGGCACACACTGTGGCAATAATGAGGATCTACAGGGGCTCAGCTCAGCACACACTTGCCTTCTTTTACTTTCTAGGCAATAGGGTGCGTACGCTTGATGGTTCAGGTGGCTGGTCTTGGCTTCTATCCCCCACCCTGCCACCCCACGGTGGTTAAAGTGGGACTCTGTGCACGGGTTCAGCACAGCAGGGTATCAATGCCCAAGAGGCTGCTACTTAATAGTTCCAATCGCGTGGCCGAGCACCTTGGGGATCCACCCGCTGCTGCGCCAGGCGCCGAGCATCAGGTTGTCACCAGTCGTTCCTGCCTCTTCTGGATTGCGCAGGCGGGACGAGACACGTGTGCTCTCAAGGCTGGTCATCACCAGTTGCCTGGCACCAGTGCAAAGGACCAGATTTAAGTTCCGAGCACTGTGTCAGGTGAGCGCTCACATAAAAGTACTTGTTTCCTCAAATAGTGTTTATCATGATAGTAGAAATATGGTTTCCAAGTCAGGCAATAGTTAACTGCAGTAATGGATATTTAATCCCGTGGATAGTAATGTGCTTCCTGTTAGCCACAGGAGAGAGAGCTTGCATATTGAAACTTGAGATGGTCCCAGGTCATGAAGAGGTGACCGGTTGCTATGGGAACTAGCCTGGGCCCTGCTAAGTTGTTTGCTGTGTTTCGGTTACAATGAAACAGAGCTTTCCAGTCAGCACTTGCCTCGGGTACCATCCGGTCCGGCACTTTAATCCACCTGCAGTGCAACAGCCTCCCAGACCTGTGGTTTTAGAGACAGTCCCGCCTTCACTCTTATCAGCACTCGCCCAGTACTTCCTTGTAGGTAACTTTTGACAATTCTTTGGAGCTCAAACTCAAATCGAAGGTCTCGGAAAACCCAAGTTGGCTGAGCTACCACAGATTTTTAAAAGCTTTGCCAGCCATTAGAAGCAGAAACAGATCGCCATAGGGGCTGAAGCAAGCAATGTCTTCTCTCAGGCATTCCCAAAGTTCACCTAGGCCCACTGCCAGCAACACTGCACGCTGCAGCAGTCGTCGTCTTAGGTCTCCAGAAATGTGACCACATTTCCCCGGCCCTGCTAACCCTCCAATGGCTTCCCATTGAAGCTCTGTTCCAATTCAAAAACACCCGCATTACCCACAGGCAGGGCCGGACTGGGAACCAAAAACTGGCCCTATCAAAGAACTTGGCCGGCCCCCTGGGGAGTGGCCGAGCTGTTTGCCAGGGCCAGTTTCGGACGATTTTGTTACAGGGGAGGATTTTGCAGCTTTGCTGCAAAAACGACCCCCTAACAAAAAAGGCCCCCAGGGGCCCAAAATCGGTCCCTACCCTAGCGGCCTACTGTGGTAAATGTAAAATGTAAATGTGCTGGACTTGTAAAGCGCACAGCTGCCCGTAAGCGTCCCGGCGCTTGCTTAGGGAACCCGTCCTGGTATTCCCCTGTGAGATACCACGGCAGGGTATCCACAAGGTGAAAGCCAGGCATCCCACCGCGAGGGGCCGTAGTGGAGATTAAGCAAGCTATTGCCCAGAGTTGCAGAGTGTGACCCCGTGAGTTGAGTAAGCACCAGAGCGAGAATTGTCGAGTCCGTGGAATTTTGAGCCCGAGACCCGCCGAGGCGGGGAATCGAACCCTGGTACACGGTCGATCTCAGCTTCCGAGTCTGCCGCCTCTAACCACTGAGCCACGCTTCTCCACAACGCCCAGTACCTGCTACAGCCAGTCCGGTCCTGCCCACAGGCCGCAGCACTCCTCTTCACCCTCCTATCAAAATGAGAAACTGAAAATCTCTGGAGCAAATAGGGGTTCCATGATTGCCAAATCCCTGCTCCTGGAACCCCCCACCTTCAGTTGAGAACGGTGCATGCTCCATTCATTCTCCAGCAGGGCCACAAGAATCTAGGACTCCTTCCCTCCCTCCCTCCGCCTAACCACCTGCATCGTCACCTTCAAAAAGGACCTCCAGCTCCTCCTGTTTGACAGACACCTGAGTTACTCCCCTTTGACCAGACCTAAGTACTGGCTCCACTCGGTACATTGTCTCTCCCACCATCTTAATGGATGCTTGAACCGTGTACATCCCTTGTCCAAGAGCTGCATTTGCCCTGGTCGCAGCTACTGATGCAAACGTCTGGACGTTATTATTGTAATCGTGACTTGCTGTACCCCTGTGTCATGCTGACTGGGAAGGCCAGTAGGGAGGCCACCTCTCTCAGAGAACCATGTTTTAAGATTCTACAAAGGCCCAGACATGGTAAGCAGGGCTTTTGTCAGCATTCATTTTTAACACTGCTTTTCTGCCCCTGTTCAGTTTACTTTATCTCCGGAGGATCATTACAGCAGCGCTGGAGTACATTTTAAAGTACTTAATTCGTATGTTTGCTGTTGTAAATCTGCATTGATAATAGGAAAAAATACAGTCTTTCATTGATTTTTCTAATTCTTGTGCCAACTGGGACATTAACATACCGGTCTGGTTAGTGATAAATGGCCTGGTAGCAATGCCAGTGGATGGCCGTAGTACATGGGGTAAGAATGGCAGCGGCCACGCTGGGCTGGATGGCTGTTTTTTGTACTTAAATGCACTGAGCAGGGCTCTGATGGGTGTAAACAGGGTCAGCTTGCATTAAGCAGGGTTAGATATTCCAGATGTGTATAGATTTTGAAGACAATCTTTAGTGCTGGCTGCTTCTCCTGGAGTTAGGAAGTACTGGGTTGGGTCAAGCTACTTCTGAAGGGCGTTTATCGTGTTAGAATGAACCATGTAGCCAAGCTAGTGCTGCAAAGGTCATACTTTGTGATAATTAGCACTTTATATCTACTTCATTGCTTAGCTTTCCTGGCGAGAAAGTGTCGCTCAGTGTGTCACATACCTAGTAGTAGAGTGTCACTCATGAGTGCATTGAAACTATGGAGATGCCACATATAAGCAATCTGAAAACTTGGCAGCTATGCTTACGAGTATGTGACTTGCAAGTCAGTCATCAAACTGCTGAACCATCGACGTGGCACGTCCCACGACGTCAAGTTCGACCCAATCGCAAAAGTTTCTATCTCCCAAAACTGTATCTAACTTCAATTCATAGGTTTAAAGAAAGGAAAGGTAGCTTTAGCGACAGGGCACAAAAGGGTCATAGAGAGGAAAGTGTGCTATAGAGAGAGTACACAAAAGGATCATAGAGAGGAAGGTGTGCTATACAGAGAGTAAACAAAAGGATCATGGAGCGGGACGTGTGCTATAGAGAGAGTACACAAAAGGATCATATAGGGGAATGTGAGCTAGAGAGTACACAAAAGGGTCATAGAGAGGAACGTGTGCTGTAGAGAGAGTACACAAAGGGATAAACCGGTGTTGAGAGAGAGTATACAGCTTCTTTTTGGGGTGAAGCCTGGGCAGCACATGTGCTGCTCTGCGAGGTGTGCTGTTTTAAGGTAAGACTTGAAGCTCCGTCCACTCTCCGCCCATGTTTTTCATTGGCTTGTGTCATTGTCCTTTGGAAACTGTGGCTGTTCATTGGTCAATAGGCTTAGTAGTCCCTCCTAAGTACTTCCGCCTTCTCTCATTTTGTAACCTCCCACGAGGACACTCCCTGTTACATGTGTTGTTGCTTGGTAGGCTTTAATTACAGCCTCCAAGCACTATTTGCCTAAAAGGTTTTCTCCTGCCTGCAACACACGCTCTGCCCCGTTGATTTATTTTGCTTTCTTCATAGCACGGCACGCTCGTACAGTGGCAGCTGTGTCTTTGGTTTATTTGTGGCACCGGATGGGCCACATTTTTTGTGTGTGTATTTACTTACTTATTTTTTCTTAGACTGCCCCATGCCGCACTTTCACTTTAATGGTGGCCGCGCTCTATTCCTCAGACGAGCCGTATCTAAGGAGGGGCGTTGCCACCATTAAACTGAAACCGCGGCATGGGGCGCTTTTACAAAAAAAAAAGCATTTTATTTGTCAAGTTGACAAACAAATGCTTCTTTTTGTAAAAGCGCCCCATACCGCCATTCTAGACCCAGCTCGTCTAAGGAAAAGGATGTAGCCGACATTAAAGCATTAAAGTGAACGAGCCGCATGAGCGGTTTTACAAACAAGCATTTGCAATGCAAAAGGTGTCACATTTACAAGAGTTTTGTAAATGTGAGACCTATTGCATTGCAAATGAATTTTCTACTCTGCCTTGTGTGAGGCTTTTGTTGAACAGTACACCCTGGAGAATCAAAGCATCTGGGTGAATTCGTTGTGATCAAATGCGTGGTGATAGTAGACAAATGTGTGGCAATAATAAACGTGTTTGAAAGATTGCATGAAAGTGGTTTGCAAAAGACGAGATTCGACCCACTGAAACGTGGTACAGGACAAAAGTGTACAGGGGCTTAGAAAATGACACAGTTAAAAACAAAACAACACCCCTACCCCGTAAAATCTAAGTTCATCTACTTGTAATCACTATTCCCCAGATTCATCATTGTCATGTTTTGCGAGTCCTTAATAGCAATTATTAAGGAATCGCTATTAAAGACTCGCAAAACGGGATTCATGTAGAAATCGCAATATTTATTGCGATTCCTACAGCTTCCTTATTTGCGATTCGCTAATTGCTAATCGCAAATACGGAATGACTCCCCATTCATTCCTATGGGCCTAAAAGCCCATAGGAATGAATGGGGAGTCATTCCTTATTTGTGATGAGCAAATAGCGAATCACAAATAAGGAAGCGATTTCAAGGGTGCCAGGGTGTCCAAAGGACACCCTGTAGCACCCCTGAAATGGTAATGTACACTGGTTTTGCGCACACACATGTCCAAAGGACATGTGTGTGTGTAACATACAACTTAGAAAAATGCACTAAAGTGCATTTTTCTAAGTTTTCGCTATTTACCACATAGTTAGACTTCGCGGTAAATAGCGGCCCCAGATTGCAAATTCGCAATTTTTAAATGGTTCATGAATTGCATTTAAGGAATCTCAAATTGAGATTCCTTAAATGCAATTCATCACAGTTTAGCGATTTCTATAATTGCGATTTTTGCATTTGGGATGATGAATCACAAATGCAAAAATAGCGCTCGCAAAGGGCCGGATTCTCAGAATCTGGCCCTTTGCGAACTGAATTTCCTTTGATGAATCTGGCTGTATGTAGTTCATGACATCCAGGCACACCATAAATGAACAGTAGAGTAAGCGGCTTTACATCTGTGAACTTCAGGTTGCACTCACATGTCTGCAGCAGGTGCCCGAGCCCTCTGAGCTGATGACAATTTGGTGCCAGATCATATTTGAGGAGAGAGGAGCTTCACAGCCACATTCTAAGCCTCTGGCCCAGCCTCTCCGGGAGGAGCTCACGGGCTCAGCCAGAAGGTACGTGAGTTTTATGTCTGATCGGATGCGGGTTTTTTTTATGAGAACCATATGGGGTTTTTAATGTTTCTGAAGCTAATAGATTTTCATTTTTTAAACAGAAGTGGAAATGCATCTGCATCTGTGTCCTTTCCTCTCAGGAAGGCAATTACTTTAATGTTACTTTCAGTCTCCCTGCAAAAATGACTTGTCTCTCTCAATCCCTCTTTCTCTCTTGCTGTCTCTCCCCCTTACTCTCTGCAGCTCTCCTGTTTGGAATACCTCACATGGTTGCCTCTCTCTCTGCCTCTCCTGCTCTGTTTATCAAATGATCAGGCTCTGCCCCCCCCTTCCTTTCCTCTCTGAGTCTCCTTACCTCCTGCCTCTGACTCTTCCCTATCTCTCTCACTCTTGATCTCACTGTCCCCCTCTTTCCCTTTCCTGTCTGTTTCTACCTTCCTCCTGCCTCTGATTCTTCCCTGTCTCTCACTCTTGATCTCACTGTCTCCCTCTTCCCCTTTCCTGTCTGTGTCTCCCTTCCTCCTGCCTCTGATTCTTCCCTGTCTCTCTCTCACTCTTGATCTCACTGTCCCCCTCTTCCCCTTTCCTGTCTGTGTCTCCCTTCCTCCTGCCTCTGATTCTTCCCTGTCTCTCTCTCACTCTTGATCTCACTGTCTCCCCCCTCCCTTTCCTGTCTGTGTCTCCCTTCCTCCTGCCTCTGACTCTTCCCTGTCTCTCTCTCACTCTTGATCTCACTGTCCCCCTCTTTCCCTTTCCTGTCTGTGTCTCCCTTCCTCCTGCCTCGGACTCTTCCCTGTCTCTCTCTCACTCTTGATCTCACTGTCCCCCTCTTTCCCTTTCCTGTCTGTGTCTCCCTTCCTCCTGCCTCTGATTCTTCCCTGTCTCTCTATCACTCTTGATCTCACTGTCCCCCTCTTTCCCTTTCCTGTCTGTGTCTCCCTTCCTCCTGACTCTGACTCTTCCCTGTCTCTCTCTCTCACTCTTGATCTCACTGTCCCCCTCTTCCCCTTTCCTGTCTGTGTCTCTCTTCCTCATGCCTCTGATTCTTCCCTGTCTCTCTCTCACTCTTGATCTCACTGTCCCCCTCTTTCCCTTTCCTGTCTGTGTCTCCCTTCCTCCTGCCTCTGATTCGTCCCTGCCTCTCTCTCACTCTTGATCTCACTGTCTCTCTCTTCCCCTTTCCTGTCTGTGTCTCCCTTCCTCCTGACTCTGACTCTTCCCTGTCTCTCTCTCACTCTTGATCTCACTGTCCCCCTCTTTCCCTTTCCTGTCCGTGTCTCCCTTCCTCCTGCCTCTGACTCTTCCCTGTCTCTCTCTCACTCTTGATCTCACTGTCCCCCTCTTTCCCTTTCCTGTCTGTGTCTCCCTTCCTCCTGCCTCTGATTCTTCCCTGTCTCTCTCTCACTCTTGATCTCACTGTCCCCCTCTTTCCCTTTCCTGTCTGTGTCTCCCTTCCTCCTGACTCTGACTCTTCCCTGTCTCTCTCTCTCACTCTTGATCTCATTGTCCCCCTCTTCCCCTTTCCTGTCTGTGTCTCTCTTCCTCATGCCTCTGATTCTTCCCTGTCTCTCTCTCACTCTTGATCTCACTGTCCCCCTCTTTCCCTTTCCTGTCTGTGTCTCCCTTCCTCCTGCCTCTGATTCTTCCCTGTCTCTCTCTCACTCTTGATCTCACTGTCTCTCTCTTCCCCTTTCCTGTCTGTGTCTCCCTTCCTCCTGACTCTGACTCTTCCCTGTCTCTCTCTCACTCTTGATCTCACTGTCCCCCTCTTTCCCTTTCCTGTCTGTGTCTCCCTTCCTCCTGCCCCTGACTCTTCCCTGTCTTCTCTCACTCTCGATCTCACTGTCTCCCTCTTTCCCTTTCCTGTCTGTGTCTCCTTACCTCCTGCCTCTGACTCTTCCCTGTCTCTCTCACTCTTGATCTCACTGTCCCCCTCTTTCCCTTTCCTGTCTGTTTCTACCTTCCTCCTGCCTCTGATTCTTCCCTGTCTCTCACTCTTGATCTCACTGTCTCCCTCTTCCCCTTTCCTGTCTGTGTCTCCCTTCCTCCTGCCTCTGATTCTTCCCTGTCTCTCTCTCACTCTTGATCTCACTGTCCCCCTCTTCCCCTTTCCTGTCTATGTCTCCCTTCCTCCTGCCTCTGATTCTTCCCTGTCTCTCTCACTCTTGATCTCACTGTCTCCCCCCTCCCTTTCCTGTCTGTGTCTCCCTTCCTCCTGCCTCTGACTCTTCCCTGTCTCTCTCTCACTCTTGATCTCACTGTCCCCCTCTTTCCCTTTCCTGTCTGTGTCTCCCTTCCTCCTGCCTCTGACTCTTCCCTGTCTCTCTCTCACTCTTGATCTCACTGTCCCCCTCTTTCCCTTTCCTGTCTGTGTCTCCCTTCCTCCTGCCTCTGATTCTTCCCTGTCTCTCTCTCACTCTTGATCTCACTGTCCCCCTCTTTCCCTTTCCTGTCTGTGTCTCCCTTCCTCCTGACTCTGACTCTTCCCTGTCTCTCTCTCTCACTCTTGATCTCACTGTCCCCCTCTTCCCCTTTCCTGTCTGTGTCTCTATTCCTCATGCCTCTGATTCTTCCCTGTCTCTCTCTCACTCTTGATCTCACTGTCCCCCTCTTTCCCTTTCCTGTCTGTGTCTCCCTTCCTCCTGCCTCTGATTCTTCCCTGTCTCTCTCTCACTCTTGATCTCACTGTCTCTCTCTTCCCCTTTCCTGTCTGTGTCTCCCTTCCTCCTGACTCTGACTCTTCCCTGTCTCTCTCTCACTCTTGATCTCACTGTCCCCCTCTTTCCCTTTCCTGTCTGTGTCTCCCTTCCTCCTGCCTCTGACTCTTCCCTGTCTTCTCTCACTCTTGATCTCACTGTCCCCCTCTTTCCCTTTCCTGTCTGTGTCTCCCTTCCTCCTGCCTCTGACTCTTCCCTGTCTCTCTCTCACTCTCGATCTCACTGTCCCCCTCTTTCCCTTTCCTGTCTGTGTCTCCCTTCCTCCTGCCTCTGACTCTTCCCTGTCTCTCTCTCACTCTTGATCTCACTGTCCCCCTCTTTCCCTTTCCTGTCTGTGTCTCCCTTCCTCCTGCCTCTGACTCTTCCCTGTCTCTCTCTTACTCTTGATCTCACTGTCCCCCTCTTTCCCTTTCCTGTCTGTGTCTCCCTTCCTCCTGACTCTGACTCTTCCCTGTCTCTCTCTCACTCTCGATCTCACTGTCTCCCTCTTCCCCTTTCCTGTCTGTGTCTCCCTTCCTCCTGACTCTGACTCTTCCCTGTCTCTCTCTCACTCTTGATCTCACTGTCCCCCTCTTTCCCTTTACTGTCTGTGTCTCCCTTCCTCCTGCCTCTGACTCTTCCCTGTCTCTCTCTCACTCTCGATCTCACTGTCTCCCTCTTCCCCTTTCCTGTCTGTGTCTCCCTTCCTCCTGCCTCTGACTCTTCTCTGTCTCTCTCTCACTCTCGATCTCACTGTCCTCCTCTTCCCCTTTCCTGTCTGTGTCTCCCTTCCTCCTGCCTCTGACTCTTCCCTGACTCTCTCTCACTCTTGATCTCACTGTCCTCCTCTTCCCCTTTCCTGTCTGTGTCTCCCTTCCTCCTGCCTCTGATTCTTCCCTGTCTCTCTCTCACTCTTGATCTCACTGTCCCCCTCTTTCCCTTTCCTGTCTGTGTCTCCCTTCCTCCTGACTCTGATTCTTCCCTGTCTCTCTCTCACTCTCGATCTCACTGTCCCCCTCTTTCCCTTTCCTGTCTGTGTCTCCCTTCCTCCTGCCTCTGACTCTTCCCTGTCTCTCTCTCACTCTCGATCTCACTGTCTCCCTCTTCCCCTTTCCTGTCTGTGTCTCCCTTCCTCCTGCCTCTGACTCTTCCCTGTCTCTCTCGATCTCACTGTCCTCCTCTTCCCCTTTCCTGTCTGTGTCTCCCTTCCTCCTGCCTCTGACTCTTCCCTGACTCTCTCTCACTCTTGATCTCACTGTCCTCCTCTTCCCCTTTCCTGTCTGTGTCTCCCTTCCTCCTGCCTCTGACTCTTCCCTGTCTCTCTCTCACTCTCGATCTCACTGTCTCCCTCTTCCCCTTTCCTGTCTGTGTCTCCCTTCCTCCTGCCTCTGACTCTTCCCTGTCTCTCTCTCACTCTCGATCTCACTGTCCTCCTCTTCCCCTTTCCTATCTGTGTCTCCCTTCCTCCTGCCTCTGACTCTTCCCTGACTCTCTCTCACTCTTGATCTCACTGTCCTCCTCTTCCCCTTTCCTGTCTGTGTCTCCCTTCCTCCTGCCTCTGATTCTTCCCTGTCTCTCTCTCACTCTTGATCTCACTGTCCCCCTCTTTCCCTTTCCTGTCTGTTTCTCCCTTCCTCCTGACTCTGATTCTTCCCTGTCTCTCTCTCACTCTCGATCTCACTGTCCCCCTCTTTCCCTTTCCTGTCTGTGTCTCCCTTCCTCCTGCCTCTGACTCTTCCCTGTCTCTCTCTCACTCTCGATCTCACTGTCTCCCTCTTCCCCTTTCCTGTCTGTGTCTCCCTTCCTCCTGCCTCTGACTCTTCCCTGTCTCTCTCTCACTCTCGATCTCACTGTCCTCCTCTTCCCCTTTCCTGTCTGTGTCTCCCTTCCTCCTGCCTCTGACTCTTCCCTGACTCTCTCTCACTCTTGATCTCACTGTCCTCCTCTTCCCCTTTCCTGTCTGTGTCTCCCTTCCTCCTGCCTCTGACTCTTCCCTGCCTCTCTCTCACTCTTGATCTCACTGTCCCCCTCTTTCCCTTTCCTGTCTGTGTCTCCCTTCCTCCTGACTCTGATTCTTCCCTGTCTCTCTCTCACTCTTGATCTCACTGTCTCCCTCTTCCCCTTTCCTGTCTGTGTCTCCCTTCCTCCTGACACTGACTCTTCCCTGTCTCTCTCTCACTCTTGAACTCACTGTCTCTCTCTCCCCCCACCCATCTTTCTCTTTTGAATGTTCTCTCTGTTGCAGGGTGAAGGTATCATGTTGTGTTTCAGGGGTGCCTTGCCAAGGAATACTAGCACAATACACAAAGATGGACCCCGGGTTGTCTCTTGTAGACCTTCTCTGAGTCCCAGTAGAGAGGCAAAGAGCTGACGGGCTACTTAGAGGAACACGTGTCAAGCATTTCACGTCACCAACAGGGACAATAAGCAATTTACAAGACTTGAGAGAAATCCGACACCAATTTATAAAAATAAAGCAGATTTTAATATATTTTTGGACACCAAAATGAAATCAATACATACAGGACAACCTGAGTTAATAATTTGAAAGCATTAAATAAATCCGTACTTTAGAGGTGTAAAAGATTAATATACGCAATTGGTTACTTAGAGAGTGAGTTCAAATGAACCAAACTATTCAGAGTTAAGGTCTTATGAGTCCCTAGACTAGTTCATGACAGCTGGCACAGTTTTACCTTCCTCAGGTGCGCGGGGTGCAGAGGTGCACTTTAGCTGTCATACTGAGCTGTCAATCAGGCTGGCAGTATTGGAAAGGTTACCTGAGCAAACAGGAACTTGAAGGGTGAGTTGAGAAAAACTCTTTGGACCTTAAGCAAGGAGCTGGCCCTGGACCAGGAGTCTCCTGGCAATCCAATCTACCTGGCCGAGAGGACTTGGCTCTAGAGGGGCTTCTGGCGTGGTGTTGAACAGGATCACACCTGTCAGCAACGAGTGCTGACAGATGTGCCAAGAGAGGGTGAAAACAAAAAGCAGGATCTTTGCGATGGAGCCACAAGGGTGGAAGGTCATTTGTGCAGGTGGATTCCTTCTTTTGTAGCAACGAATAAAGCAGGTAGTAGTCGAGCTGACCACCAACCAGCCTTGGTACCTACAAGCACTGTAGTTGAGGAAATCTTCTTCTAGAGGACCAGAGGAACGTTGTACAAAGCTGAGCCTGACTGAGGGCAGGGACTACAGTTCTCAGAATCAACCTGCCCAGTGACTTTCAGCAACCATGCTGGACGGCTCGATGGGCAGTGGTTCAAGGTCGTGGATTTAGCAGGTTGTGGCTGCTGACTGCAGGGAAAAGTTTCTCTAGCCCAAGAGAGTACTTGTGAAGTGTGGAGTTTGTAGAGGGGTTAACGTTTCTTTTGTAATGGGCCTCTTGCCTTGGTCAAGTCGAAATTCAGCAAGTGCAGGGTGGCTACCACAGGTGCAGAGCTTAGCGCCTCTGTTCGTGGAGTCCTGTCTTGTCGTGGAAACGAATTGAATTTGAATTTAAAATTATTTATAAAGCGCACGTTCGCCAGCGGCTTCATGGCGCTACAACTTGCAGATAACAGGGCAGAAAAGGCAGAAGCTTAAATAAAGGAATTCGAACTGCAAGAGGGCGGATAATTGAAGGCTTTGGTGAACAAGTGGGCTTTGAGCTGTTTCCTGAATTGCGGATAAAGAGTTAAGGCTCTGAGCTCAGGAGGCAGGGAGTTCCAAAAGAGTGGAGCAAGGGTCGCAAATTTCGATCCTCCCCATTTCTTCCTCCGGAATCGCGGGACTATGAGGAGGGATTGGGTGGATGAACGTAGTTCTCTGGTAGGGACATAGGGGGTAATCTCAGAAGAGATAAAAGCCGGTGCCGTGCCCAGTCTAGCTTGTAAGGTGATAGAGGCCAGCTTGAACTGGACACGTTCACGGACTGGGAGCCAATGCAGAGATTTGAGAAGGGGGGTGACATGATGGGACTTTGGTAATTTGAACACCAGGCCCGCCGCCTGGTTCTGAATCTGCTGCAGCCGCCTAAGGCTATATGCAGGTATACTAGCATATAGGGCGTTGCCATAATCTAGGCGGGAGATGACCATTGCCAGGGTGATCAATTTCAAAGCGTGAAAAGAAAAGAAGCGGGGCACCTTGCGTATAGTGCGCAGTGAAAGAAAGGAAGAGGACACCACAGCACTAACCTGGGAGTGAAGGGTGAACTGGGGATTGAGCTTGATTCCTAATGTTTTTACTGAGGTAGAGGGGACAGGTGAAGAGCCTAGGGAAGGGGGCCAAAACAAAGGAGACCAGGGACTGGATGAACCACCCGTCAACACCAGCTCAGTCTTGTCTGGGTTGAGTTTCAGATGGTTGTGGTTCATCCAGTCTCGGATGTGAATCATAGTAGATTGAAAATTGGAGACAGAAGACGGGGAAGAGGACAGGTTAAAGACAAGTTGGAGGTCATCCGCATAGTTATATACGGTGACCTCCATCTGTTGCAGTGAGAAAATAAGAGGGGCGATGTAAAGGTTAAACAAAAGGGGTGAGAGGGAGGAGCCTTGGGGGACCCCGCACTGGACTTTCCGGAAGTCCGCAGTAAAGTCACCCAGGCGAACTGCCTGGGTGCGGTCCCTCAGGAAGGAGGATGACCATACCAGGGCGGTACCTCCGATCCCCGCCGCCTTGACACAGGAAAGTAAGATGGTATGATCAACCGTGTCAAAGGCGGCTGAGAGATCGAGGAGGACCAGGGCCTGGGTCTGGTTGGTATCCATACCCTCCCTGAGGTTGTCAAGGACCGACAGTACTACGGACTCCGTAGAGTGTGCGGGGCGGAAACCGGCCTGGCGGGGGGCTAAGACCCCATGCGTCTCCACAAAAGAGCTCAGAGTGCAGGTGACATGGCGCTCGAGCACTTTTGCCAAGAATGGCAAGAGGGAGATGGGGCGATAGTTGGCGGGGACCGAGGGGTCCGCGCCCGGTTTCTTTAAAATGGGGACGATGATTGCTGTTTTCAGTGGGGCGGGTACAACGCCCTGAGAAAGTGAACTGTTGAGGAGGTGAAGGGGGGATCGGAGCAGGAGGAAAAAATGTGACGAAGAATGTGGGAGGGGCAAGGGTCTAGGGGGGAACCAGATTTGACTAAAGGGATTATCGAAGTCAGGGCTTCCTTAGTTAGGAGAGGAAGGGCATCAAGTTGTCCCTTGGGGGGGGACACTGAGGATCCACAAAAGTAGGAGAAGGGGAAGGAATATTAGCTTTGATGGTGGCAATTTTTTGGATGAAGAAATTGTTAAGGGAGTGACAGAGTTCCGGAGAGGGGGAGGGTTTCAGAGTAGTACTGTCAGAGAATGCCAGGTTGTGCACAATCGAGAAAATTTCCCTCGATTGGTTCTCCGCGGCGAGGACTTTGGAGGAAAAATAAGCTGTTTTCGCCGCCAAGATGGCCTGTTTATATTGGGTCTAGATGTTAGTGAACTCCAACCGTAGTAGGGGGCAGTAATTTCTCCTCCAGGCACGCTCCGCTCTGCGTACCGCTAATTTGATGGTCTTGAGGTCCTCATTAAACCACAGGTTTGCATCCTTCTCCCGCTTTGAGGTAACCCGCTTCAGGGGGGCGATGGAGTCGCAACCAGAGGTGAGCCACTGATCAATGGACGTGACTTGGGAGAGAGTGGATGTACCTTGTAGAAGGGGGTAGGAAGCAGTAAGTAAGGCAGATAGATTGTCACGGTCTACTCGTCCCCAAGCCCGGACCCAGACGTTTTTAGGAAGTGGGGGCTTGACCGGGGGGTAAATGGGGAGGGCAAATGAGATCAGGTGATGGTCCGACCATGTACAAGGTGAGATGGATAAAGACTTTAAGGGGCAATTCAATGACCATATCTGGTCTAAGATATGGCCTTTAACTTGGGTGGGGGAGTGGATATGGGATGTGAAATTGAGAGAATGAAGAGTGTCTGAAAACTCCTTTGAGGAAGGACATTCTGCGGGGTCTGTGGGCCAGAAATTGAAATCACCCAGGAGCAGGATGGAGGAGTTATTGACCGTAATCGTAGCAAGCACTTCCAAAAAGCTGGGGAGAAACACTAAGGGTGATTGGAGGGGACGATAGATAAGTACGCAGGTGAGAGGGGGGGTAGTGGAAGTGGTACGGATAGCCAGGTACTCCGTGTTAGCAATCTCTGGCAGAGCAAGGGTTTGAAAGGGGAAATCGGCTCGGGCGATGACCGCTACGCCCCCTCCGGCCCTGCCATTAACGCGATCTGAGCGTAAAGCGTAGTATGGTGATGGTAAAGTGGCCAATAGGACGGGGAGAGAATCTTCGCAAAACCAAGTTTCAGTAAGAAACAGAATGTCTGGTGCATGGAGGTCCAGCAGCACAGATAGTTCATGCGAGTGGGCTACAGCGGATCGGGTGTTCAGATAATAGGCCAAAAGGGTTTTAGGGAGTCCAGGGATGACATCACCCTCAGAGGGATAAGAGGGAATGTGAAGAGGGGGAGGAGTGGCGAGAGCAGGAGACAAACCAAGGGAGGTGATACGGGAACAGGTGGTAATGGCTAACGGCCATGGGCCCTGGAGACCGAGAAGTTCAGCGGGGGAGTAGGTGATACCATGGGCAGAGTGACGTGCCCCTAGCCCCGGCCGGCCACGGACGGGCGCGGACGGGCGCAGACGGGCTTGACTTATGCGCGACTTCGGCGCGTAGTCGGCGCTCCCGCTGCGCTCGTCCGCTGCCCTTGCTCCAGGTCCCCATTTATATCTAGTTGCTGTGAACCACTAGACCGCTGACCTGCACGGTGGAGAGGCAGGGCGGAAGTGGTGCAGGACCAGACAGGAAGTGTCGCTCATGGGCAGACCCTCCGCTCAAACGGCACACAGCCGGGGCGGACCGGGGTCGGGAGCGAAGAAAATAAAGGTAAGTTGGAATCAGTTACCAATCTTCCAAATCAATGTGCAGGGACAATGCTTTTAATCAGCAAACAACAATTTTAAGAACACACAAAATGCACGATGCCATTAGTCAGGACAAAGCAGTTTTAAAAGACACAAAGAGCGCGATCCTTTTAATCAGCGTAGAACGGTTTTAAAAGACCCAGAGTGCGCAACACAGCTATCAATCAGCTGGGTTGTGCAATTTTAAAAAATGAATGTATTCAGCGTGAGAGCGCGCCAATAGCCAGCCTACCGCTGCAGTCTGCCGTAGTTGTCTCTTCTTGGTATCACAAGGAATCTGAGGTTCTGGTGTCACGGGGGCCCCTAATATCCTGGATTTAGGGAATGTTAGTGGGTGTGAGGATTAGTTGCCAATGGGCATAAAGTCCTGCGGTTAATCAGCCCCTGTAGTGAGTACCTCTGGTGGGTGAATGTCACTAAAACTAGTCCGAACCTGCTTTCTAGCCTAAATTGAAGATGGCCCAAACCATCCTGGGCTGTAAACTTCAACTGCTACTCCCTAGAGGTGTGGTCATCCTGGTGCCGGTGCACGCCTACTGAATAGCTAAGTTTCCCGCCTGTCAATGAAAAACAGTGCCTGAGGCAATGGGAGGCTTTGTCCTCGAGTGGGATACAGAGCCTCCGGTGAACCTTTGAGGCTCACTGCTGCACAGGTCTAATCACCAGCCATCCTGTGTTTGCGGAGGTTTCACCTCCTGCATACACAGTTATTTGTTCTTGACCTCTGGGAGTGGCACACATTCCCCAGCATGAGGTCAGACTTCTGTCATTTCCGCAAACTCAAAAAAGCCCACCTTGGCACGAGAACATTGGTTTAAGTTGGTGGGCACTGTCTGAAGTGTCACCTAGGTACATGCTGGTTGAACCTTAACACCACCATCATCTCCGCGGTTAAAAAGCACAGTGTTTGACACCATGCACGCAGGAAACCGATATCCCACCAAGATGCTGAGCCCACCGTAGGCTTTGGATATGTGGTAAGACCGAGACTCTCTTGGTAGGGTGATGTGGCCGCGGAGGCTCCTCTGGTTCTCCTATGCGTGCTTCAGCTACAGCATGTACTTTGACACTTGTTCTGCTCACTCCAGCGGGTGATGGCAATTCCCACTTCAGGCAATTCTCCGGGCCCAGGTCAGCGCTGACATTTCCCAAGCCAGTACCCACCAACAGCGTGCTGCAGGTCTTGGCTGTTGACCCTCCTGCGTAGAGTTGTGTCACCACTATAGGTCCCTCTGTCGCTCCTTGCTCTTGGCGTAGACTAGTTGTGGGCAAGGGGTGCACCTCAAGCTATGTCCGGGTGGCCCAACACCCCCAGACCTCACCTCTCAGGCACTGGGGGCCCTCCACATGTTCTGTAAAGGGCCTGCTCCTAGGCTCCAGATGGACCACTCTGTTTTCGTCTGTGTCAAGATTTATTGGTCGTTGAGGCCAACTCTGTCACTCTCGGGACCTCTGCCGTTGCCTCCAGCTCACGCGTGTACAGCACCTTTGGCACGGGGTAGCATCCTCTGGAGCACTCCAATGTTAATGGCGGATGGGTGTCGGCGACTGCTTCCTCGGGATCGGTGCCGACACAGTGGTTCTTCACATCGCGGGCACTGGTCTTTTCTCCGCAGCTTCTCCGTGCTCGCTGCTGGGCCGCAGCGTCCGGCTCAGGCTCAGCCCAAGTCTATGCTCCCTCTGCTATGTCGGTGGAAGGGATGCCAAGAGTTGTCCTCAGTGGGCGGCGGGTGTCACCTCTAGGCTCGGGTCTTCCGATGCTTTGTGCGGGCCTCCTCAGAGAGATCTTTAAAACATATATATACATTTTCACACAGGGCTTGAGTCGGGGGTACACGCAGGTGGATGGCGTCCCACTCTTTTCACAGGGTGGACACGGTCCCCCCTGCCAAGAAGTTGGCCTCACAGAAAGAAGCTGAACGAGTCCCTGTGTAATTTTCAGACACCGGGAGACGTTGAGCATGTGACGTCATGAGGTTATTTGCATATGGTCAGTCCTCCCACTTCTTTTTATAGGACTTGTGACCTGTTTTCACACTACTTTAACGCCCGTTCTGCGAAGAGCTCCAGGGTCCGGCTGCCACTGGACCTGGCCTTGCCATGTGGCCTCTGAAGTCCTAATTGACAACTCTTTAAATCCTGCTGTGCTGCTTAAATGAGGCGAGGCAGCATGGCAGGAGAATTGGACTTCTGTCCCTGTTTCTAGGAGGGACGGTCAAAATGTGAGCCTTCACAACACTGTGATTAACGTGCAGGTTCACCTGACCCTCCCTTAAAAACGGGGACATTACTTTAAGTAATCCATGAGCTTGCCAAAAACAGGGACATTTCTTCAATTTGGAGAAAAGAGTCGGAACACCGGGACACTTCTTCAAAAACTGGGCCTGTCGGGCGATATCCAGACGCCAAGTCACCCTTCCTCAGAGTCACACTGGGCTCAGGATCGTGTCCGCAAGAGTCCCCACCAGTAAAGTTCCGTGGGGAGGCAGCTAAATCGTAGGCTCATTTTTGCAGAGTCAGAGAGACACAGAAGCACGTCTCATCAGACCGCCATCTTGGCCACAACCCCCAGATCCCAAAAATTTAGTTAACAATTTGCACCCTAAATTTGCAAACTCCCTTTACACACATCAGCCTCTAACTCGTTACTAAACAGTACAGCGGGGTCAGTCATCAATGTCTACTAAATCAAACTGGCTCATGGGTGGTACATTCCATGTCAATCATTACCCACGGGCTTCATGGCCGGTAAATCCCCTTCCACTCATTACCAAATGGCCTCATGGCCGGTAAATCCCCTTCCACTCATTACCAAATGGCCTCATGGACGGTAAATTCCCTTCCACTCATTACCAAATGGCCTTATTGCTGGTAAATTCCCTTCCACTCATTACCATATGGCCTCATGGCCGGTAAATCCTTCCACTCATTACCAAATGGCCTCATTCCCGGTAAATTCCCTTCCACTCATTACCAAATGGCCTCATGGCCGGTAAATCCCCTTCCACTCATTACCATATGGCCTCATGGCCGGTAAATCCCCTTCCACTCATTACCAAATGGCCTCATGGCCAGTAAATTCCCTTCCACTCATTACCAAATGGCCTCATTGCCGGTACATTCCCTTCCACTCATTACCATATGGCCTCATGGCCGGTAAATCCCCTTCCACTCATTACCAAATGGACTCATGGCCGGTAAATTCCCTTCCACTCATTACCAAATGGCCTCATGGCCGGTAAATCCCCTTCCACTCATTACCAAATGGCCTCATGGCCGGTAAATCCCCTTCCACTCATTACCATATGGCCTCATGGCCGGTAAATCCCCTTACACTCATTACCAAATGGCCTCATTGCCAGTAAATTCCCTTCCACTCATTACCAAATGGCCTAATTGCCGGTACATTCCCTTCCACTCATTACCATATGGCCTCATGGCCGGTAAATCCCCTTCCACTCATTACCAAATGGCCTCATGGCCGGTAAATCCCCTTCCACTCATTACCAAATGACCTCATGGCCGGTAAATCCCCTTCCACTCATTACCAAATGACCTCATGGCCGGTAAATTCCCTTCCACTCACTACCAAATGGCTTCATGGCCGGTAAATTCCCTTCCACTCACTACCAAATGGCCTCATGGCCGGTAAATCTCCTTCCACTCACTACCAAATGGCTTCATGGCCGGTAAATTCCCTTCCACTCACTACCAAATGGCCTCATGGCCGGTAAATCTCCTTCCACTCATTACCAAATGGCCTCATGGCCGGTAAATCTCCTTCCACTCATTACCAAATGGCCTCATGGCGGGTAAATTCTCTTCCACTCATTACCAAATGGACTCATGGCCAGTAAATCCCCTTCCACTCATTACCAAATGGCCTCATGGCCAGTAAATCCCCTTCCACTCATTACCAAATGGCCTCATGGCTGGTAAATCCCCTTCCACTCATTACCAAATGGCCTCATGGCCGGTAAATTCCCTTCCACTCATTACCAAATGGCCTCATGGCAGGTAAATTCCCTTCCACTCACTACCAAATGGCCTCATGGCCGGTAAATCTCCTTCCACTCATTACCAAATGGCCTCATGGCCGGTAAATCTCCTTCCACTCATTACCAAATGGCCTCATGGCGGGTAAATTCTCTTCCACTCATTACCAAATGGACTCATGGCCAGTAAATCCCCTTCCACTCATTACCAAATGGCCTCATGGCCAGTAAATCCCCTTCCACTCATTACCAAATGGCCTCATGGCCGGTAAATCCCCTTCCACTCATTACCAAATGGCCTCATGGCCGGTAAATTCCCTTCCACTCATTACCAAATGGCCTCATGGCCAGTAAATCCCCTTCCACTCATTACCAAATGGCCTCATGGCCGGTAAATCCCCTTCCACTCATTACCAAATGGCCTCATGGCCGGTAAATCCCCTTCCACTCATTACCAAATGACCTCATGGCCGGTAAATCCCCTTCCACTCATTACCAAATGACCTCATGGCCGGTAAATTCCCTTCCACTCACTACCAAATGGCTTCATGGCCGGTAAATTCCCTTCCACTCACTACCAAATGGCCTCATGGCCGGTAAATCTCCTTCCACTCACTACCAAATGGCTTCATGGCCGGTAAATTCCCTTCCACTCACTACCAAATGGCCTCATGGCCGGTAAATCTCCTTCCACTCATTACCAAATGGCCTCATGGCCGGTAAATCTCCTTCCACTCATTACCAAATGGCCTCATGGCGGGTAAATTCTCTTCCACTCATTACCAAATGGACTCATGGCCAGTAAATCCCCTTCCACTCATTACCAAATGGCCTCATGGCCAGTAAATCCCCTTCCACTCATTACCAAATGGCCTCATGGCTGGTAAATCCCCTTCCACTCATTACCAAATGGCCTCATGGCCGGTAAATTCCCTTCCACTCATTACCAAATGGCCTCATGGCAGGTAAATTCCCTTCCACTCACTACCAAATGGCCTCATGGCCGGTAAATCTCCTTCCACTCACTACCAAATGGCTTCATGGCGGGTAAATTCTCTTCCACTCATTACCAAATGGACTCATGGCCGGTAAATCTCCTTCCACTCATTACCAAATGGCCTCATGGCGGGTAAATTCTCTTCCACTCATTACCAAATGGACTCATGGCCAGTAAATCCCCTTCCACTCATTACCAAATGGCCTCATGGCCAGTAAATCCCCTTCCACTCATTACCAAATGGCCTCATGGCTGGTAAATCCCCTTCCACTCATTACCAAATGGCCTCATGGCCGGTAAATTCCCTTCCACTCATTACCAAATGGCCTCATGGCCAGTAAATCCCCTTCCACTCATTACCAAATGGCCTCATGGCCAGTAAATCCCCTTCCACTCATTACCAAATGGCCTCATGGCTGGTAAATCCCCTTCCACTCATTACCAAATGGACTCATGGCCGGTAAATCTCCTTCCACTCATTACCAAATGGCCTCATGGCGGGTAAATTCTCTTCCACTCATTACCAAATGGACTCATGGCCAGTAAATCCCCTTCCACTCATTACCAAATGACCTCATGGCCAGTAAATCCCCTTCCACTCATTACCAAATGGCCTCATGGCTGGTAAATCCCCTTCCACTCATTACCAAATGGCCTCATGGCCGGTAAATCCCCTTCCACTCATTACCAAATGGCCTCATGGCCGGTAAATCTCCTTCCACTCATTACCAAATGGCCTCATGGCTGGTAAATTCTCTTCCACTCATTACCAAATGGACTCATGGCCAGTAAATCCCCTTCCACTCATTACCAAATGGCCTCATGGCCAGTAAATCCCCTTCCACTCATTACCAAATGGCCTCATGGCTGGTAAATCCCCTTCCACTCATTACCAAATGGCCTCATGGCCGGTAAATTCCCTTCCACTCATTACCAAATGGCCTCATGGCCAGTAAATCCCCTTCCACTCATTACCAAATGGCCTCATGGCCAGTAAATCCCCTTCCACTCATTACCAAATGGCCTCATGGCCGGTAAATCCCCTTCCACTCATTACCAAATAGCCTCATGGCCGGTAAATTCCCTTCCACTCATTACCAAATGGCCTCATGGCAGGTAAATTCCCTTCCACTCACTACCAAATAGCCTCATGGCTGGTAAATTCCCTTCCACTCATTACCAAATGGGCTAATGGCCGGTAAATTCCCTTCCTCTTATTACCAAACTGCCATGTTGGTGGTAAATTTCCCTGTTAAGTGTTACCATCCTGCCCTGCGGGTGGTACATTTGCTGGCACTTATAAGTTCCACTGGACTTAGGGCCTCATTTACTATATTTTGGTGTAGCGCAACACTCACAAGCCTTCCGACTGTACTGCCCTAGGGTAATAGAAAAGGGCCGGAATGCTCCATTTCTATGACGTCCAGCGCATTCCTGTCCCCTTCCACAGCACTGGCGCACAAATGGCTGCCACGCGCCAATGCAGGCACCCCGGTGCAAGGGTGTCTGCACTGAAATCAGGTTATTTCTGTCGGGAGGGGACACCTTCCCTCACAAAAACAACCTTTACGCCACCCCTGGCGAAGCGTATTTTTTCTTTTTTTAAAAGTGTAGGCTTTTGACGTTTGTCCAGGTGTACAGAATGATGTCAATTTGGGAATGTATCAAATGGAATGATTGATACATAGGAACACCCACTGTAACGCCCATGTCACGCCCGCCCATCACAGTGTGAGGCAACGCATCAGCTTGCGCTTTATTGCCTCACACCATACCTATGAGGCCATGAAAAGCCATGAGGGTGGGTTTATGTCATGTGGCCTCGTAGATATGGGTAAGGCCAGTGTATACCAGTTGCCAGGGACAAAGTGACTTCTTAGCCATATAATAAAGGCCACAGAAGGATGCCAAGAAGGCAGTGTTGAGCCAAGCACTCTCCAGAGGCACACTAGAGGTGGCCAGCCAATTAGACAATTCCTGAATATTTTTATAATTTACCAGCACCATTGTCTTGATGTTTGTGAGGTCATTCTGATCATGAAGCTTTCCTGTGCACTACTCTTGTGAATCCAGTAGTCTTTACGTGTGATCCCAGGTCACTCTAAGAGAAGCCGTGAGCTCGGTCCGCTGCCACAATTTGAGCAGCATCTTTTCATCTCTTTTTGTGTAACTCTGGGCCAAGGTTCTGAACTATGTGTCCTCTGGCCTTTAGCAGAGGAGGGACTGAGATATGTTCCCAGAGCCCTCTGGTCCTAGGTAGGAAAGGACAGGAGTTCTGGTCTCAGGGCTCTCTCTCCTTGGCAGGAGAGGGCCTGAGATCTGAGGGTAGGACCTCCCCTGCCAAGGACCAGAGGGCCCTGAGGTCAGATCTGAGACCCACCTTTCCACAGACCACACAACTTTGAGATCTGATCTCAGGTCCTCTGGTCCTTGGCAGGGAAGGACCTGAGATCTGAGGGTAGGACCTCAGATCTGATCTCGGGGCCAAATGGTCTTTGGCAAGGAGTACCTCAGATGTAGTCTAAAGGCCCTCTGGCCCTAGGCAGGGAAGGACCTGAGATTTGAGGGTAGGACCTACGCTGCCAAAGATCAGAGGGCCCTGAGGTCAGATCTGAGGTCCACCTTTCCACAGACCACACCACCCTGAGATCTGATCTCAGGTCCTCTGGTCCTTGGCAGCGAAGGACCTGAGATCTGAGGGTAGGACCTCAGATCTGATCTCAGGGCCACATGGTCTTTGGCAAGGAGGTCCTCAGATCTAGTCTAAGGGCCCTCTGGTCCTAGGCAGGAAAGGACCTGAGATTTGAGGGTAGGACCTACGCTGCCAAAGATCAGAGGGCCCTGAGGTCAGATCTGAGGTCCACCTTTCCGCAGATCACACCACCCTGAGATTTGATCTCAGGTCCTTGGCAGGGGAGGACCTGAGATCTGAGGGTAGGACATCCCCTGCCAAGGACCAGAAGGCCCTGAGGTCAGATCTGAGGTCCACCTTTCCGCAGACCACGCCACCCTGAGATCTGATCTCATGTCCTTGGCAAGGGAGGACCTGAGATTTGAGGGTAGGACCTCTCCTGCCAAGGACCAGAGGGCACAGAGGTCAGATCTGAGACCCACCTTTCCACAGACCACACCACCCTGAGATCTGATCTCAGGTCCTCTGGTCCTTGGCAGGGAAGGAACTGAGATCTGAGAGTAGGACCTCAGATCTGATCTCAGTGCCACACGGTCTTTGGCAAGGAGGTCCTCAGATCTAGTCTAAGGGCCCTCTGGTCCTAGGCAGGGAAGGACCTGAGGTTTGAGGGTAGGACCTACTCTGCCAAGGATCAGAGGGCCCTGAGGTCAGATCTGAGGTCCACCTTTCCACAGACCACACAATCCTGAGATCTGATCTCAGGTCCTCTGGTCCTTGACAGGGGAGAACCTGAGATCTGAGGGTAGGACCTCCCCTGCCAAGGACTGAAGGGTCCTGAGGTCAGATCTGAGGTCCACCTTTCCACACACAACACAACCTTGAGATCTGATCTCAGGGCCTCTGGTCCTTGGCAGGGAAGGACCTGAGATCTGAGGGTAGGACCTGAGATCTGATCTCAGGGCCACATGGTATTTGGCAAGGAGGACCTCAGATGTAGTCTAAGGGTCCTCTGGTCCTAGGCAGGGAAGGACAAGAGATTTGAGGGTAGGACCTACGCTGCCAAAGATCAGAGGGCCCTGAGGTCAGATCTGAGGTCCACCTTTCCGCAGATCACACCACCCTGAGATCTGATCTCAGGTCCTTGGCAGGGGAGGACCTGAGATCTGAGGGTAGGACATCCCCTGCCAAGGACCAGAGGCCCCGGAGGTCAGATCTGAGATCCACCTTTCCACAGACCACACCACCCTGCGATCTGATCTCAGGTCCTCTGGTCCTTGGCAGGGAAGGACCTGAGATCGGAGGGTAGGACCTGAGATCTGATCTCAGGGCCACATGGTCTTTGGCAAGGAGGTCCTCAGATCTAGTCTAAGGGCCCTCTGGTCCTAGGCAGGGAAGGACCTGAGGTTTGAGGGTAGGACCTACCCTGCCAAGGATCAGAGGGCCCTGAGGTCAGATCCGAGGTCCACCTTTCCACAGACCACACGACCCTGAGATCTGATCTTAGGTCCTTTGGTCCTTGACAGGGGGGAACCTGAGATCTGAGGGTAGGACCTCCCCTGCCAAGGACCGAAGGGTCCTGAGGTCAGATCTGAGGTCCACCTTTGCACATACCACACAACCTTGAGATCTGATCTCAGGTCCTCTGGTCCTTGGCAGGGAAGGACCTGAGATCTGAGGGTTTGACCTGAGATCTGATCTCAGGGCCACATGGTCTTTGGCAAGGAGGACCTCAGATGTAGTCTAAGGGTCCTCTGGTCCTAGGCAGGGAAGGACCTGAGATTTGAGGGTAGGACCTACGCTGCCAAAGATCAGAGGGCCCTGAGGTCAGATCTGAGGTCCACCTTTCCGCAGATCACACCACCCTGAGATCTGATCTCAGGTCCTTGGCAGGGGAGGACCTGAGATCTGAGGGTAGGACACCCCCTGCCAAGGACCAGAGGGCACAGAGGTCAGATCTGAGACCCACCTTTCCACAGACCACACCGCCCTGAGATCTGATCTCAGGTCCTCTGGTCCTTGGCAGGGAAGGAACTGAGATCTGAGGGTAGGACCTCCCCTGCCAAGGACCGAAGGGTCCTGAGGTCAGACCTGAGGTCCACCTTTCCACAGACCACACCACCCTGAGATCTGATCTCAGGTCCTCTGGTCCTTGGCAGTGAAGGACCTGAGATCTGAGGGTAGGACCTGAGATCTGTTCTCAGGGCCACATGGTCTTTGGCAAGGAGGACCTCAGATCTAGTCTAAGGGCCCTCTGGTCCTAGGCAGGGAAGGACCTGAGGTTTGAGGGTAGGACCTACGCTGCCAAGGATCAGAGGGCCCTGAGGTTAGATCTGAGGTCCACCTTTCCACAGACCACACGATCCTGAGATCTGATCTCAGGTCCTCTGGTCCTTGGCAGTGAAGGACCTGAGATCTGACTGTAGGACCTCAGATTTGAACTCAGGACCGTGTGGTCTGTGGAAAGGCAGACCTCAGATCTGATCTCAGAGCCCTAAGATGTCTCAGGGCCCTCTGATCCTTGAGATGAGAGGAGCTGATATCTGAAGGTAGGACCTAAGATCTGGTCTCAGGGCCACATGGTCTTTGGCAAGGAGGACCTCAGATCTAGTCTCATGGCCCCTGGTCCTTGCCAGGGGAGAACCTCTGATCTGAGGGTCGGTCCTTCCACAGAACTAACTTAAGAAAAAATCCTAAACTTACTACCATTTTAGTATTCACAGAAGGCACTTACTCATTTCGGTATTCACAGAAGGCACTTACTCATTTTGGTATTCACAGAAGGCACTTACTCATTTTGGTATTCACAGAAGGCACTTACTCATTTTGGTATTCACCGAAGTTAGGACTCCTAAATGCCTTCTGTGAATACCGAAAGTCTTAAAGTTAGGATTTTTCTCAGTTTAGGAGTAGTAAAGTTAGGACTCCTAACTTCTGTGGATACAGAAATGAGTAAGTGCCTTCTGTGAATACCAAAATGGTAGTAAGTTTAGGATTTTGTCTTAAGTTAGTTCTGTGAATCGGGCCCTAAGATCGGGGCCTCTGGTCCTTGGCAAAGAGGACATGGTCTCTCAGTTGCCCCCCCCCCCCCCACCCCCGAAATGGCAGACATTGTGCCACGAGGTTTCTGAGTGATGTCGGTAGACATTTAGTCCGTGCCTCTGGCACAGTTTTGCTGACAAAACTCCAATAAAAGAAGCCGTGCTCCTGCCTTTATTGTGCTATAAATATTTTATAAATTTTTCAATAAGGAAAACATTAGGTTTCAGCTTTTATTGATGTGCTGGCTCCTGGCGTTGCGAAATGAAACGTTATGTAATCAGGAAGTCGAGAACATTCATTAAAAGATTACATAAATCCCACCGTAATCAGTTTGAGGTGAAGGGCGATAAGAAAAGGACGTGGGTGCAAAATACATCCTCAGGTCTTTACTTCATCAGCGCGTGGGTGACTCGCCAATCGAGCGCCACTGATGCCCATGGGGGGCTGTGGGGGCTTGTGGGGGTATTTTTAAAACCTGCTGAATTGGAACATAGGAGCTTTAGCCTCGTGGGACCAAAACACTGCATCAGCACGTGAGCAGAGCACGTGTGTCGGCCATCTTGTCTGGTTCAGCCAGAAGATGGCGGCTGGGTCAGTGCCCCTGGGGAGGTCCTTAACCTCTTTCCTGCTCATGACGCGACCATGCCATCATGATTCACGGGCGCCGTGTGCTCATGACGGCGTGGTTCCGTCATGCTGCGGCCGCTCCGCCCACGCGGCACTGATTTCCGGCCTGTGCGGGCGAATTAGTGAGTGGGCGGAGTCGTGAGGGAACCACACCGTCATAAGCAGAGCGCGCCTGTCGCTCATGACGGTGCGGTTCCGTCACAAGCTTAGCCGTGTCGCGCTACCACCCTCCCCCACAGCGCTGCGGTGGAATTACCGCGGCGGCCAAGGGGTTAAGGTGCTGGCACTTCCCTAGGCACCTTAAACCACTTGTTATCACAATACCAGTACCTGGCAAGGGTGGGGCCAGGACTCGGAGGGCAGCTGGACGGGCAAGGACTGAGCTATGTGGAGGACAACTGGACATGGCAGGAAGCGAGGCTGGGCAGGGTGGAGTTACAGGGGCATTGTGGTTTATCTGGAGGCGTCGGGAGAAACAAAGGTCTGCCAGTACAGAGGGCCATTTAGAGAGGGAATGAAATATCGGTAGGGCAGAGCCCACACCAGCATGATGGGCCGACACTGCACTCCTTCAACCTCCTACACTGACACCGCGAACGACAGGATGTTAAGCCAGGCCTACCTACTGCCTTTCAACCATATCTTTAGCTCAATGTATTTTGCAGTAGGCACTTAGACCCACCAAGCTATAAAAATATCGTGGACTTTATATCCAGGTGTTGCAGGGGCGGTGCAGTTGTATTCCAGAGCGGCGCTGAATCGGTGTCTGCGTAGTTTTTCCCTTCTCTGGAGAATTTTCAGGGTGAACCCGGAAGAGACTCTGACACCTGCCCTTCACGTCATCTCAGGCGTCGCCCCAACAGAAAACAAGCATTGGCTCAGCCAGGTGGTCTGTATTATAGGTCAATGATGGGTGAGTTTGTGTGGGTTTAAGGATGTCAGCCTCAGGGTTAAGTGAATATGCATAAATGAAGGAGTGAGCAGGAGCCGAGAACTGCCTCCTGCCACCAGGATGCTTTAGCCTTCTAAGCGCTCGGGGCTCGGCGCTACACCTGTGAATAGATGCCCCGATCCACACCAGGGGTCGGGCTCTCTCCTTCCAAACTCATGACGACAACATAAGCGCGTGCGAGTTGAGTTGGACCATTACTATGGTGATGCAAAGTGACACAAACTGTCATTTTTGCCTGCGGGGATTTTAAAGAAAGGGTCGCATTCAAACTAAACACCTCTGCAGAGAGCGGGACGCGACAGGAGCGATGACTCCCCATGGATACGTCTCATAGACAGCCTCACAGAGCACATTAAGCCTGCCCTGCTTTTAATGACTATTAAACAGCCTCCTTTTCATCCTCGACACGTGTGCGTGGCCTGCAGGCCTAGGGTTAATCGGAAAGCGATGGTTTTCTCACTGGCACCGAGCCCCGGGGCTGAGACCACAAACGCTGCACTCCCAGGACCTGTCCTGGGACCAGCAGTCGCCAGGCCAAGCGGACAGAGGGCGAGTGGCTGCAGAGAGCCCAGGCAGGGGTCGCCCAGGCCAAGCAGACAACAGGGCGAGTGGACACAGAGAGACCCAGGGCCAGAGGATGACCAGGCAAATTGGCCACAGGACGAGTGGCTGCAGAGAGCCCAGTCCAGCAGTCGCCCAGGCCAAGCTGACAGCAGGGCAAGTGGCTGCAGAGAGCCCAGGCAGGGGTCGCCCAGGCCAAACGGACAGCAGGACGAGTGGCTGCAGAGAGCCCGGTGCAGGGGTCGCCCAGGCCAAGCATACAGCAGGGCAGGTGGCCGCAGAGAACCAGGACCAGGAGTCACAAAGGACAAGCAGACAGAGGGCGAGTGGCTGCAGAGAGCACGGCCAGGGGTCGCCCAGGCCAAGTGAACAGCAGGGCGAGTGGCTGTAGAGAGCCCAGGCAGGGGTCGCCCAGGCCAAGCGGACAGAGGCAGAGTGGCTGCAGAGAGCCCAGGCAGGGGTCGCCCAGGCCAAGCGGACAGAGGCAGAGTGGCTGCAGAGAGCCCAGGCAGGGGTCGCCCAGGCCAAGCGGACAGAGGGCGAGTGGCTGCAGAGAGCCCAGGCAGGGGTCGCCCAGGCCAAGCGGACAGAGGGCGAGTGGCTGCAGAGAGCCCAGGCAGGGGTCGCCCAGGCCAAACGGACAGCAGGGCGAGTGGCTGCAGAGAGCCCAGGCAGGGGTCGCCCAGGCCAAGCGGACAACAGGGCGAGTGGACACAGAGAGACCCAGGGCCAGAGGATGACCAGGCAAATTGGCCAGAGGACGAGTGGCTGCAGAGAGCCCAGGCAGGGGTCGCCCATGCCAAGCGGACAGAGGGCGAGTGGCTGCAGAGAGCCCAGGCAGGGGTCGCCCAGGCCAAGCGGACAGAGGGCGAGTGGCTGCAGAGAGCCCAGGCAGGGGTCGCCCATGCCAAGCGGACAGAGGGCGAGTGGCTGCAGAGAGCCCAGGCAGGGGTCGCCCAGGCCAAGCGGACAGAGGGCGCGTGGCTGCAGAGAGCCCAGGCAGGGGTCGCCCAGGCCAAACGGACAGCAGGGCGAGTGGCTGCAGAGAGCCCAGGCAGGGGTCGCCCAGGCCAAGCGGACAGAGGGCGAGTGACTGCAGAGAGCCCAGGCAGGGGTCGCCCAGGCCAAGCGGACAGAGGGCGAGTGGACACAGAGAGACCCAGGGCCAGAGGATGACCAGGCAAATTGGCCACAGGACGAGTGGCTGCAAAGAGCCCGTCCAGCAGTCGCCCAGGCCAAGCGGACAGCAGGGCGAGTGGCTGCAGAGAGCCCGGCCTGGGGTCGAACAGGCGAAGTGACCACAGAACGAGTAGCTGCAGAGAGCCCAGTCCAGCAGTCGCCCAGGCCAAGCGGACAGCAGGGCAAGTGGCTGCAGAGAGCCCAGGTAGGGGTCGCCCAGGCCAAGCAGACAGCGGGGCAAGTGGCTACAGAGAGCCCAGGTAGGGGTCGCCCAGGCCAAGCGGACAGAGGGCGAGTGGCTGCAGAGAGCCCAGGTAGGGGTCGCCCAGGCCAAACGGACAGCAGGGCGAGTGGCTGCAGAGAGCCCAGGCAGGGGTCGCCCAGGCCAAACGGACAGCAGGGCGAGTGGCTGCAGAGAGCCCAGGCAGGGGTCGCCCAGGCCAAGCAGACAGCAGGGCAAGTGGCTGCAGAGAGCCCAGGCAGGGGTCGCCCAGGCCAAGCGGACAGAGGGCGAGTGGCTGCAGAGAGCCCAGGTAGGGGTCGCCCAGGCCAAGCGGACAGAGGGCGAGTGGCTGCAGAGAGCCCAGGCAGGGGTCGCCCAGGCCAAACGGACAGCAGGGCGAGTGGCTGCAGAGAGCCCAGGCAGGGGTCGCCCAGGCCAAGCGGACAGAGGGCGAGTGGCTGCAGTTAGCCCAGGCAGGGGTCGCCCAGGCCAAGCAGACAACAGGGCGAGTGGACACAGAGAGACCCAGGGCCAGAGGATGACCAGGCAAATTGGCCACAGGACGAGTGGCTGCAGAGAGCCCGTCCAGCAGTCGCCCAGGCCAAGCGGACAGCAGGGCCAGTGGCTGCAGAGAGCCCGGCCAGGGGTCGAACAGGCGAAGTGACCACAGAACGAGTAGCTGCAGAGAGCCCAGTCCAGCAGTCGCCCAGGCCAAGCGGACAGCAGGGCAAGTGGCTGCAGAGAGCCCAGGTAGGGGTCGCCCAGGCCAAGCGGACAGAGGGCGAGTGGCTGCAGAGAGCCCAGGCAGGGGTCGCCCAGGCCAAACGGACAACAGGGCAAGTGGCTGCAGAGAGCCCAGGTAGGGGTCGCCCAGGCCAAGCGGACAGCAGGGCAAGTGCCTGCAGAGAGCCCAGGTAGGGGTCGCCCAGGCCAAGCGGACAGAGGGCGAGTGGCTGCAGAGAGCCCAGGCAGGGGTCGCCCAGGCCAAACGGACAGCAGGGCGAGTGGCTGCAGAGAGCCCAGGCAGGGGTCCCCCAGGCCAAGCGGACAGCAGGGCGAGTGGACACAGAGAGACCCAGGGCCAGAGGATGACCAGGCAAATTGGCCACAGGACGAGTGGCTGCAGAGAGCCCGTCCAGCAGTCGCCCAGGCCAAGCGGACAGCAGGGCGAGTGGCTGCAGAGAGCCCGGCCAGGGGTCGAACAGGCGAAGTGACCACAGAACGAGTAGCTGCAGAGAGCCCAGTCCAGCAGTCGCCCAGGCCAAGCGGACAGCAGGGCAAGTGGCTGCAGAGAGCCCAGGTAGGGGTCGCCCAGGCCAAGCGGACAGAGGGCGAGTGGCTGCAGAGAGCCCAGGCAGGGGTCGCCCAGGCCAAACGGACAGCAGGGCGAGTGGCTGCAGAGAGCCCAGGCAGGGGTCGCCCAGGCCAAGCGGACAGCAGGGCGAGTGGACACAGAGAGACCCAGGGCCAGAGGATGACCAGCCAAATTGGCCACAGGACGAGTGGCTGCAGAGAGCCCGTCCAGCAGTCGCCCAGGCCAAGCGGACAGCAGGGCGAGTGGCTGCAGAGAGCCCAGGTAGGGGTCGCCCAGGCCAAGCGGACAGAGGGCGAGTGGCTGCAGAGAGCCCAGGTAGGGGTCGCCCAGGCCAAGCGGACAGAGGGCGAGTGGCTGCAGAGAGCCCAGGCAGGGGTCGCCCAGGTCAAACGGACAGAGGGCGAGTGGCTGCAGAGAGCCCAGGCAGGGGTCGCCCAGGCCAAACGGACAGAGGGCGAGTGGCTGCAGAGAGCCCAGGCAGGGGTCGCCCAGGCCAAACGGACAGCAGGGCGAGTGGCTGCAGAGAGCCCAGGCAGGGGTCGCCCAGGCCAAGCAGACAGCAGGGCAAGTGGCTGCAGAGAGCCCAGGTAGGGGTCGCCCAGGCCAAGCGGACAGCAGGGCAAGTGGCTGCAGAGAGCCCAGGTAGGGGTCGCCCAGGCCAAGCGGACAGAGGGCGAGTGGCTGCAGAGAGCCCAGGCAGGGGTCGCCCAGGCCAAACGGACAGCAGGGCGAGTGGCTGCAGAGAGCCCAGGCAGGGGTCGCCCAGGCCAAGCGGACAGCAGGGCGAGTGGACACAGAGAGACCCAGGGCCAGAGGATGACCAGGCAAATTGGCCACAGGACGAGTGGCTGCAGAGAGCCCGTCCAGCAGTCGCCCAGGCCAAGCGGACAGCAGGGCGAGTGGCTGCAGAGAGCCCGGCCAGGGGTCGAACAGGCGAAGTGACCACAGAACGAGTAGCTGCAGAGAGCCCAGTCCAGCAGTCGCCCAGGCCAAGCGGACAGCAGGGCAAGTGGCTGCAGAGAGCCCAGGTAGGGGTCGCCCAGGCCAAGCGGACAGCAGGGCAAGTGGCTACAGAGAGCCCAGGTAGGGGTCGCCCAGGCCAAGCGGACAGAGGGCGAGTGGCTGCAGAGAGCCCAGGCAGGGGTCGCCCAGGCCAAACGGACAGCAGGGCGAGTGGCTGCAGAGAGCCCAGGCAGGGGTCGCCCAGGCCAAGCGGACAGAGGGCGAGTGGCTGCAGAGAGCCCAGGCAGGGGTCGCCCAGGCCAAACGGACAGCAGGGCGAGTGGCTGCAGAGAGCCCAGGCAGGGGTCGCCCAGGCCAAGCGGACAGAGGGCGAGTGGCTGCAGAGAGCCCAGGCAGGGGTCGCCCAGGCCAAACGGACAGCAGGGCGAGTGGCTGCAGAGAGCCAGGAGTCGACCAGGTGAAGTGGCCACAAGGCGGGTGACTGCAGAGAGCCCGGGCCAGGAATCTCCAAGGCCAAGTGGACAGCAGGGCGAGTGGCTGCAGAGAGCCCGGCCAGGGGTCGCCCAGGCCAAGCGGACAGCAGGGCGAGTGGCCACAGAGACCCAGGGCCAGGAGTCGAGACTCCCAGGACAAGCAGACAGCAGGACAAGTGACTCAGAGACTCAGGGCTAGGAGTCACCAAAGACAAGCGGACAGCAGGACAAGTGACCACAGAAAACCAGGGCCAGTGGTCAACCAGGCAAAGTGGCCACAGGATGAGTGGCCACAGGATGAGTGGCTGCAGAGACCCAGGGCAAGGAGTCACCCGGGCCAAGCAGACAGCCGCAAACAGGAAGTTGTCACAACACGTTTGTGGTGTCAATGACAAAAGCCTTGTGACATGGAGTGCATCCATGTTGTCCCAGCAGCAGCTTCACATCTAGCAAAAAGCACAAACCAGTCATCTCAGAGTGAGTTCAAGACTGGCAGCGCCGCAGCGCAAGGAGAGCCATGCCTAAGCATCAACCTCACAACACACAAGTGGCGAACCTGGATATAAAAATACATGTTTAAATCATTTTATGAATATTACATTAATTCAAGGCAATTTTATTTGTAGCAAAAGGGAGTCATGCTTGTAGTTTTTTTCACAGATAGTTGGAAAATCCTGCGATGACAGCAACAGCTATTTTAACATGGCGGTACATATTGAAGACGGAGTTAGTATTCAATGTGAACCATTAGGCATGGTGAGTAAGACACTGTTGCCCTTCGAATTTACAACTAATTTCCAAATTTGAGAAGTTGAGACACTTCTGACAAATATTGTATTTCTTGACGGACATTTTGACTCCAGGCAGCTTTTTCCAAAACATTCTACACAGGCCACTTTAGCGGCCATCTTAATGTCAGGCTGAGTATCACACTCTAATATACAAGCTGCAGGGAAGTGATGCATTAACTTGTGGTGACTACTTCTAGTGACCCTTATATGCTTACAGGAGCAAGAAAGGCTGACGGCTTCCCAACGGAAGCCACCTGCAAAGACAACACAAGCACCCCAAGAAAAACAAATGCTTACCTGCTTGTTTGAGGTACAAGTACATGTGCTATATTTGTAAGCTGTTACATATAAGGGAAATTATTTGTCAGTTTTATTTTAGTTTTTGCACTCAAATATTTTTTCTTGCAAAATAATACCTGGCAAATATAGAAAATCAACATCCTTATTTAACCATTCTTCAAGTAAGACAATCTTCAATCTTTACTGTTTGCTTAAAGGTGTTTCTTTTTTAGTGTCGGGAGCCTTCTTTCGAAGATAGCTTCTACCGGGAGCTGCTTCAGTTCCTACTTTCAGTCCATGTCCTGCCCTGCGACGGCAGACCTACCCGGGGAAGAATAATACACCTAACAGTCAATAGCATCTGTGAGAAAAAAATATTCCTCTGAAGCCCATCCAATCTATAAAGTTTCAAAAAAGTATTGATAATAGGTAGGCCAACAGTTAACAGTATTTGTAAGCTGCCCTAAAAACAGTCCAAAAAGAGGGAAGTTCTGTTTTGCCAAGGATTTTCCAAGGAATTGCCCATGTCAGAGAATGCCATGATTTGTCCTACATTCCATACACGCTTCTGACGAAGGACTAAGTCTGTACAGGTCATTGCTGCTCTGCCACACCATCAACCGCTCCCTGGTGACTGCCTAGTTTATTGACGGGTGGAAACACGCCAAGGTCAACCCCCTCCTGAAGAAACCCTCGGCAAACTCCACCGACCTCAAAAACTACAGACCCATCTCCCTTCTCCCGTTACCAGCGAAAGTCATTGGGAAAGCCATAAACAGCCAACTCACCACATTCATGAAAGAGCACAACATCCTTGACTCCTCCCAATCCGGCTTCAGAAAAAAACAGAGTACGGAAACCGCCCTCCTCGCCGCAACAGACGACATCTGCACCCTACTCGACAAAGAAGAAACCGTAGCCCTCAATCTCCTCGACCTCTCAGCGGCATTCACTCTCACCGCACCCTAATACGCAGACTCCATGATGCAGGGATCCAGGACAAGTACCTCGCCTGGATCCGCTCCTTCCTCTCCGGCAGAACGCAGCGGGTCAGACTCCCCCTTTCCTCTCGGACCCTACACCTACCACCTTCAGAGTCCCCAGGGGTCCTCCCTCAGCCCTACACTCTTCAACGTCTGCATGGCTCCGCTCACCCCCATCGTCAGAACCTACAGACTCAACATTGTGTCATAAGCAGACTACACCAAACTCATCCTCTCCTTATCCAACGAACCCAACACCACCAGACACAATTTTCGAGAAGGCATGGAAGCTGTCGCCAAATGGATGAAAAACAGCTGCCTTCAACTAAACACCATGTTACATTCTGTATCACACTTTTTCTATGTTCATTAACATCTTGGTAAGTGACATCATGATGCTCCTGAGCTGCTGTCCATGAGCCATGTTTATATTCTAATAACATTCTGTATTCTGGAAGGTGGTTGGGAGAGAAAAGGCCAGTTGCATCTGGATCTTAAAGCAATGACGTTATGAATGCTGTGCTGGATAATAAACACCAACTTAATTTACTTGAATCCTGGAATTGATTTTAACACACCACCAAAACAGAAATACTCATCATAGGCCCACACCCCGATGCCTGGAACAACACCTGGTGGCCCGCTGCCCTCGGAACCACGCACGCAACCCGGAGCTCATCCTGGACTCCGAGCTCAAAATGGACCGCCAAATAAACTCTGTCTCATACTCCCGCTTCCTCACCCTCCACCTCCTACGTAAGACCTTCGAATGGATCCCCCTCGAACACAGAAAGACCGTCACTCATGCCCTGGTCACCAGCAGGCTCGACTACGGCAAAGTACTCTACGCTGGAATAAACAAAAACCTCACCCGCAAGCTATGTAACATCCAGAACGCCCCCGCAAGACTGGTCTTCAACCTGCCAAGACACTGCCACATCTCCCAGCACCTGCGCACACTGCACTGGCTCCCCATTAAGGCTAGAGTCACCTTCAAGCTGCTCACCCACGCACACAAGGCCCTCCATGACACCGGACCAGCATACCTGAACTCGACGACTCAAATTCAACGCACCCCAAAGGACCCTACGATCAGCCCAGCTCTCCTACGCCGTGGTCCCCCGCACCAGAAAGACCAGATGAGGAGGCCGCTCCTTCTCCTTCCGCGCGGCCAGAGCCTGGAACGCCCTACCAACCCAACCTCAGACACACAACATTGGTACCCATCTTCGCAAGAAACCTCAAAACCTGGCTCTTCGACAGACCCCCTCCTTGATGGACCTGGAACTTGCACCCCCCCAGCCCCAGTGCCTTGAGAATCTTACGGGTTAGTAGTCGCGCTTAACAAACGCCTGATTGATTGATTGATTGACGCTTACCTGTGCTAAGGGCAGGCGGTGGAAGTGGCTTGGAATGGGTGCAGCCCTTCTGCAATTTTTGAGTGGATTGCCTGCGTAATATTACTGGGACAGAGGAGTGAAGGGCCTTGAAAGACAAGCATTAGGGTCCATATTCGAGCCCTTCACCCACCCCCAGTGATGTTATGTTATGTGTAATTGTAAAGCGCACTATCACCCACGAGGGTATCCCGGTGTTGAGTGGAGGACCCTGGGGGATGCCAGAAGGTCCAATGAGTACACATGCAGTCAACCAGGGATGCAGGAGAAGGTCCTGTGTACCATCTCAAGAGCAACACAGCAGCTTGACCTCTCCCACGTGAGCCAATAGGCGCTGCCGAGAGAAGGTGCAGGCAGCTCTCTATGCCGGGCACACACCGCATAAGGCACATGGGCCTGTCCTTGCATTTCGAGCAGCAGGCTTTCATGGAAGGAGGTTCTGGCTGTCGAGAAATTCTCTGAAGAACAGATATGAACATTTTCGGAGAACTCGTTCAAGCTGCAGCCATCTGCCAGCTGTTCCAAGGATGTTGAATAACTTTCTCTGAATCATAATTCCTCATCTACAGCAAATTGTACCAGAGACACAGCATGATAATTACACAGCTCGGCAATTCCACTCCCAGACAAGCTTCGAAGAGTATTGGCTCTGATACCTTTGAGCCTCTTTCATGTAAAACAAATTTGCTTTCACAATGTCTGTGCCTAACTAGTGAAAATATTTTCTAAATGCATGTCGGGTGACCGCCCCCCCGCCGTGCAGTTAATGGAGAACAGCCGACTATTTGCCGCTGAGCTCCAGTCTTTGCCTGTCAGTATCACCCGCAGGTGCCCAACCCCCTGCAGCGCATGGCTTTCGGCCTAGCACAGTAAGGGGATGGGCCCAACCACCCGTTACAGTGAATCCGCAAAGCTAAGTAAATGCAAAAAAAAAACCTTATATATATATATATATATATATATATATATATATATATATATATATATATATATATATATATATATATATATATGTGTGTGTATATATATATATATATATATATATATATATATATATATATATATATATATATATATATATATATATATATATATATATATATATACCCCAAAGAGAGCAAGAGACTCATATCAATATAACATAAATCTTTTCATGAGTTCATATAAATTTAACATGTTTGTACTCATAAAACATATATATATAAAATATGCACACCATATTATATGTAGATAGACATATTGTGGCCACCCTCCCTGAGCCATTATTGGCCCCGGGGACCTCATTCCCCGGGGCTGGCTCAGTAGCTGTTCCCTAGGGATAACCCTGAGACATAGAGGTTTCTCTGTCCGCACCGGTATGGGCAGGGAAACCTGTGTTTGCTCTCGCTTGGTGGGAGCATTTTTGAATTCCCAACAAAGTGGCAGCAAGCACCAAGTCAGATCCCAGCGGGATCTTTGAAAAAGCTACTGCCCACTGGGGGCAGACCTTTGAGCTGCTTTCCTGCTCGCAATGAGGCGGGCAGGGAAACACATCAAAATATTGCAATGCCAGCTCCTGCTGTATATGGTGAGGCAGCTGGAAACGCGGGGCTCCCCCTGCAGCCTCCAAAGAGAGGATGGTCAGTGCCCTAGTTGGGCACTAGGGCACCCAGCTTTTAGAAATGGGTGCCCCTGGGGACAGGATCCTTGAGGCCGATAATGGTTTGGGGAGGAGGTAGAGCGGCCCTTCTCCCTTTAAAAAAAGACACGGCCTGTGACTCAGGAAGGGGGGGTGCTCTGGTCCGCTCCCCCTTTCTTGATAATTGTGTGGTCCCAGCAAATGGGATCCCTAAGGCCTAAAGATGCTTGGTAGGGGAGCTGCACAGCTCCCCTTTCCTTTACTTAAATAAGTGGCCCCGGGGTCATTCCCTATGCATTTTCAATCGACTTCTTTAAGACGGGCAACAGCAAAAACTGCTAAATGAAATTACACAAAATTTGGCAGTAAGCTAGATCTTGGTATGCAGATTGTGATATCTGTGATTTGGTGGGTAAATAATAATTCTATAACTGGATGGTTAGGTCCTCAAGAGGCTTGAGAGATTCTTGCGGGAGCACCAATATAAAAATTGAGTGTTCTGATTGTGTCAGGGAGCTTTTTTTCCCTTGGGCCATCTCAGTCTCACAAGAGTCAGACTCCTGTGGGAGTGAGCGCATTACAAGTTCTGTGAAAACTCTGCCAACTGCTGTGTTGCAGAGTTTTTTGGCACGCACGTGCAGTCTGCCAATGGTAAGTTGGCAAGCGTAAACGAGAATTGACGCCCCCTAGCAAGATTTTTTTAACATGGTTTGTCGCGACCATTTGCTGTGAGAAAGCAGCTGCTCAACTAGAAAATGTCCTAGAAAGGCAGCAAAGTAGCAACAACCTCTGGTCCGACAGGTTGGGCCATTTGCGGTGATTGTCCAGCACGGAACAAGCTCCCCAAGTTAAAAATCAGCACACGCAGAGCAACCTGCTGATTCTGTTCACTTTCGTAACTCTTCAGAATCTCGCAGAGCTTCATGGGAGTGGATGGAACGCGCAGAGCTCTGTGAGATCCTGAAGAGTTACGCGTGCGGGCAGAATCACCACAAGCAGAGCAACCTGCTGATTCTGTTCAATTGCGTAACTCTTCAGAATCTCGCAGAGCTTCCTGGGAGTGGATGGAACGCGCAGAGCTCTGTGAGATCCTGAAGAGTTACGCGTGCGGGCAGAATCAGCACATCGCTTTGCTTGCTCTGATTTTTAGCACCGGGAGCTTGTTCCGTGCCCTACAAGACATGGGGAGGAGGGCCTCTGTGGACCCCTCCCCTTTTAACTTAAAGTATGTTCCTGGGGAATGGTGTCCACAGGGCCTAAAGTGGATCAGGGAGTGGGGCCTTATGGTATTGGATCCCAGGGCCAGTCCCTGTGGCCAACCCCCCACCAAGCACGACCGAAGGCTGTGCACAGTGTGGGAATGGCTGCCTTTACAGGGGTTGGCAAAGGGACTGGTCTCAGGCCAGGCCTTGTGGCCAAACCCCTCTTCTCACGGCCAAAGGCTGTGCGCAGTGAGGGGATGCATTTGTGTATGGTAAATAAATACTACTTTGCTTAAAAAAGTAAAAAAACAAAAATGCACTGAAAAAAACTAAGGTTAAAGTAACATTATAGTTAGGTTTGATAAAACGATGTTTTGAAAAAACCCAGAAAATCTTAGAATTTCACAGAAAAAAACAAAGGTTAAAGTAACGCTATGGTTAGGTGAATAAGTCAGAGACAACATTAAATTTGTAAACCAAATAAACATACAGAAATGCACCAGTTAGAGGTATTAGAGCGAACTATAACTTGTGTCCCGACTTTCACTGCTTATGAATTCACATATTGCATCACTCATGACATGTTCTATGACATCATTTATGACCTCAACGATGACATCTCAAATGATATCATTGATGATATAATTCAAGCTCCTTTTGTACACATTGCTATATAAATGGGTACAGCATCAGAGCTCTGAGAGTAAGAATAACATAGTTCAGAAGAATATGAACCATCATTATTGTCAGCACAGAAACAACAACCCCAGGTGTAGAAAGCATGGGTTCTGTGCCACATTGATCCTGTACCTCAAACTTCATGGTTAGCATAGTTCACATTAATAATCAATCACAGATATATGGGAAACCCTCATTGCGCGTGGTGTTCAATATGTAAGCAACTATTCAAAGAAAGCCAAGATGCTAAAAATACTGAACGTCTGTTCCAAAACCAATGCCCTACTATGGACAGTTTTTAAGTGTATCAAACCCCTAACATTCAGCAAACCTACATTGAGAAATTAAGTTGATATCAGTTGAGAAGTGGATACTGCAAACAGTATTCACTCTATAATTTACTCGGTAGTAGGCCTGAGCGGTAAAATCCATTTCGCTCACAGAATTTGCGTATTCGGGTAATTTCGCTTTCTGCAGAGATCGCGGAATTGCCAAAAATTCCTCGATCTGCGGCTTAGCAGAATTTTTTGCTTGTTTGCGCTTTCAAAATGCGTGTTCGCTAGATATTTCCCCCCGAGCACACAAACAGCATTCGCGAACAGGAAAAAAAGCATTGGAAACGAGCGGAACCAGCAATTCCGCATGTTCGCGGGACTCTGCGTGCTCGCTGAGATTTTTTACCATTTTGCAGAGCTTTACGTAGAGCGACTAGGCAAATTATGCCCACATTTACTCTGTACCAGACTGTTTGCAAACAGTGACACTCACATGAGAAATTCACTAGGGAAAATTAAAAAGTACCTAGAAAGAAGAGAGTACACTCTATGTAACACTTGGCAAAAAAAGCACTATTCACTTGAAATAAGCAATACCTGAAGGTGCTAAAGGTGATACCACCTGCAACCTTCCTACTGTGGTGAATACTTGACAGAGGGGCCGATTCACAGAACTAACTTAAGACAAAATCATAAACTTTCTACTTTTGGTATTCACAGAAGGCATTTAGTAGTCCTAAGTTAGGATTTTGTCTTAAGGTATGATTTTGTCTTAAGTTACGATTTTGTTTTAAGTTAAATTTAAGAAAAACTTCAGTTAAACCTAAGTTTAATTTAAGAGAAAATCGTAATTTAAGACGAAATTCTAACTTAAGACAAAATCGTAATTTAAGAAAAAATCGTAATTTAAGACAAAATCCTAACTTAAGACAAAATCATAACTTAAGATAATAGTAACTTAAGACAAAATTGTAACTTAAGACAAAATCCTAACTTAAGACTACTAAATGCCTTCTGTGAATACCAAAAGTAGTAAGTTTGTGATTTTATCTTAAGTTAGTTCTGCAAATTTGCTCCAGAGAGCCTATCTTCAAAAGCAAAACAAGCACATGTACATAGCTTCATACCGGGCAAACGCAATCTTCTATGTTAAAAAGAAAATGTCACATAGACATGATTCAATATCTGACTATTAACTCAAAGATGCTTACAATACTTAGTCTGTAGAATATTTACCCTGCTAGAAACTTTTTCTGCAGTACCAAAACATGTGTGGAACATAATAACCACAAATCATCAACAGCCACCTGCACACAGAGTTACTTTTAAATACTAAGATTTATAACATTTTCAATACCTCTACACACCAATGACGCATTAGAAGCACATATGTTTGTAAACAGTTACACCCATTAGCTGGACACAAGTTGTACATAATAGGTAGAGATTCTAAATGATAATTTAAAAAAATTACAAATACAGGAATACAGTCTTTACATTCAAGACTGTGACACAATAACATAAATGATACTGTGAGAGGTGAGGAAACACATTTACTACAAATTAAAAAATGTATTGAATATGCAATGTATTACTATTTTAAATGAATATGCAGGTTTGTGGTCCATTGTTACAGTGGTAGTCCTAGATGAATGGGACGTAGAGAAATGTATCTTTTTTATTTTTAATTAAAACAAATAGTATTTATTTTTCATTGATTTCAAATGAATTTTCATATAATGCACTATTGCTTTGTATATGGTGAGTTCCGCTGGCGTTCTCCACAAAAATAGTAAACGTTGAGTTGCAAATTCAGTTGCGAGTGTCCACCTCCTCCTTTGAGGGACAGAGACTTATTAGGCTACATCTGGGTGTACATCTGGATATGGAAAAGGTGAATTCCATCTGTGAGGAGATTTGCACCTGGGTGTAGATCTATCTTGAGGAAATCCACACCGGCAAACGTACCGCTGTGAATAGAGCCTAGTGTTTCTGATAACTTGACAAAGCGCCGCCTTACCTTACGCATTTTCATAAAAGCAAGTTTGAATGTTGTCACATTGCCTATGAAATGCTCTTGAATGTAACCAAATCCATCCCCATTAACACTCAGCAGAAACATTGAACATATAGTTCCTCTTGTAGGAGAATATGTAACAAACAAGCATTCTGGACATATTAAACTGTAGGTGCACAGGACAAAAAATCCTTTCACCATATTTTACACTTTGAGTATTTGTTTATTTAAACTTCCTGTAAACAATTTCCATTAACCTCAGAAAATGTGGATTCTTTTCCACTCAGATTTGAACATTGGTGACAAAAGTAGACCCTGTGTATGGATTATTGTCCACTCCCTCCAATGGCGGGCAGTTATTCTTAAACCTGTTCTTATCCAAATGAGAGTCGTGATCAAACCATATTGAAGTCAAGGGTGTGCAAACCTGGACTCCGCGTAGGAGCCCCGCGTGAGAGGGCCTGGGGTCTCCAACCAGGAGTCCTGAACTATTACTAATGTAGGTTGTCTGAAACATATCCTGACCAATAGTCATCTAACTTTTCACGACAAAGCTTCTCCTTAGCACGCTTCCACTCTCCCAACACCCTTGATAGTAATTTAATGTACAAAGGCACCATGACCCGCCTGTGCACAGAGGTGCAGGCCTTTTTGTGTGTCAGAAAACATACTAATGTGTTTTAAATGTCACTTGCAAAAACATCTTCCAGTTGGGTGTAGATTTTCTATTATGGACTACAATGGACGATAATATGATTCATAATTAGGACACAATAGTTTCGCAAGACAACATTTAGTACTCAATATTCTAGTACAAAACCCTTTAAACAGCACAGTGTATTGATTAGTCATGCAAATGGGTCAGGCAAATTTTAATTTAGAATACTTTAGACACAGCATAGAAATGGAATGCTGATTTTGGAGCTAAACATTTTTTGTCACATTAATAAAACCATGCAATAAACATTTTCTTATTAGAGCTTAGGTTCCAAAGGACTTAGGGCCAGATGTAGGTAAATATCATTTACAGATTCTAAAATACCGAATTTTACCGATTCGGAATTTTTAGAATCGGTAAATGATATGTAGCTAATGATTCGGTAAATTTTACCGAATCGGTAAAATTTGGCAAATACCGATTCGGTATTTACCGATTCGGTATTCCCCATTCATTCCTATGGGCCTGGAAGCCCATAGGAATGAATGAGAATTTCCGGTTCGGTAAATACCGAGTCGGTAATAGGGGGTAGACCTACAAGGGTGGCAGGGTGTCACATTGACACCCTGTTGCACCCCTGAATAGTGCATGGGCGCACATGTGGCACACATACATGCCCTAAGGGTATGTATGTCTGCCACATGGCACTGTTAAAAAAGCAAAAAATTGCATTTTTTAACGGTTTTCGTTATTTACCACCAACTTGTAGTTGGTGGTAAATAACGAATCCTTTTTTTTTTTTTTTAAATTGAAATTATTTTTATTGTCAGCAATAAAAGAAAAAGACAAAAACAACAGACAGATCTGCAGCATTAATAGAGCACATACATGAACGGAATAACATCCCAGGATGACCTACAGCAACAATCTGGACGTCCTTAAAAAAGGAAAAAACTTCCCATGTAAGTGCAATACATATCAGCAATAGAAAAACAATCCAGATCAAATGCAAGTCAGAGGATGTCAGCTCCACAACAAAGAATAACAGAGAAAACCCCCCAATGCAACAGAAAAGGAAAAGAAATAGGGCCAGTTGTAGGTCGGTCGGTAACGGACAAAAATTGGTATTTTCAGCCGTTACCGATCGCTAAATGGGTGACAGGTATGTAGGGGGCATTTTTTTACCGAATCAGTAAAATGACTGAATCGGTAATTTTACCGATTCGGTAAAAAAATAAAATCGGTAAATTTACCGATTCTGAGGCACCCAGATGTAGGTGGGACTCTTCTGAGTCCCAGAGGCCTTACCCAATCAGTATTTTACCATCAAATCCAATTTGATGGTAAAATACCGATTCCGGTGTGCATGCACATGTGTGCATGCACACCTATGCCATGTGACAGGCAGACCTGCCCTTAGGGCATGTATGCCTGCCACATGGCACCCGAGCCTGTTTTGGGGGTGCCAGAGGGTGTCAAAGTGACACCCCCTGCACCCTTGTGAAATTCGGTATTTACCGATTCGGTAAATACCGAATCGCTAATGCCCATTCATTCCTATGGGCTTCAAAGCCCATAGGAATGAATGGGCATTACCGATTCGGTATTTAACGAATTGGTAAATACCGAATTTTCCCGATTTGTTATTCCAGCACATCTGGAATACCTACATATCCACCCCTCAGATTTACCGATTATTAATTACGAATCGGTATAATTCGGTAATTAATAATCGGTAAATCTATTTTACCTACATCTGGCCCATAATGACATAAAATTATAATGAAAGAACATCCTCAATCACAGTGCTTTGTCATGCACAGAGCGCCACCACAGTGCAATATAACGAATCCTTACAGGTGAAAAGCACTCCCTTGAGTGCTTCCTACATTAAGGATTCGGTAATTTACCGAATCGGTATTTAAGAATTCGGTAATTTAAATACCGATTCGGTAAATTACCGAATCTGAAATGTAGCCACCTACATCCCAAATGCCTAATACCAGTCGGTAACGGCCGAAATTCGGTAATTTTGGCTGTTACCGACCGGTATTAGGGTTCCTAAATCTGGCCCAAAGTCTTTCCAAATGCTATCGATTTCAGGACAATCATCAATAAACATAAAGCTGGGAGCACAGAAGGAACGTTTATAAGTTAACAGGCCTACAGCATTTTCAATACATCAAATCGTATCTATATGACGTTTTACGAACCCAAAAATGTGCCCCTTAAAAAAACGATTTCCTGAGCAGTAATCACTCGGGGTGTTGAGTTTAAGATACAATTACAAATAGGAGTGTGGGTGTTTTAAGATGAAGCTCAACAATTTTGATATATGCTTATTCGCACATTTTCGAGAATTACTTTATTCTCAGGTAATCATAACAGGAATAGCTTGATGAAATTTGAAATATTATATGCAAATGATCTTGGGGAAAAAACAACATTTTGTATGGAGTCCTCATGAATTCACGGATTCTCATTAGTTTCACTACAGAAAAGATACTTCCACTTCAAATAATAAATGCTTTTCATTTCACTGTGTACAACTGTAGTCTCATAAATAAACATTCCCATCAATACTGAACAGCCTCGATAGCTGAATTTAGTACGAAAAGACCTTGAATTGGGAACAGGGGTGAAAATAAGCAGTATAAATGTTGAAGGCAGACACCCTTCCCTCAGCCACCGTTGTGTGTCTATTTTTGCAATATATTCGTGTGTGTTTCTATTAACCTCTGTATGTTAGTTACTGTTTACGTAACTAACTTTATTCTATTCACTCAACAAATCCTCTACCAGTAGTTATACATGTACTGAACTTAAGGGAATCGAAATCAAAACACATAGGGCAGTAAATATAAATAAATAACAACCCAGGAGCCTAGCAACCAAGACGTCGTGAAATAAAAGCCACCACATGTGAAAACAGACAAGGGTTGTATCCTAGGAGCCGGTACAAATTAAGCAGACAGCTCAGAAATGTATACAAAATAACATAGTGAAAGGAAAAGTATTCTCCAAAAATCCTGAAAATGTCGATAACCTCTCTGGCGATATGGAATGTCTAAAACCGGCCACGCCCCATTCAATGCAACCAGAACCGGAAGAGGTTTCATGTGCCACCTGCTGGCAGGGTCACCAGACGAGCTGTCATCAGAGTCAGACACCATGACAATATGTTGAATATTTGACTATTGTTCATGTGTTTCTGCAAAAGCAGCCTGGCCTGTTGCCTAAGTGTGACACCCTACAGAGGGACTGGTCTGGGTGTGTAGGGTGCGCATGACATCTGGAAAACATGTGATCCGTGAGTATGCACATCCGGGTTGACATGAAGCCGATGCGTTTGATAGAATGGAGTTTGGAGAGATTAGTTCTGGCATGTTACCCCCTTTATGTGGGAGGGCTCTAACCAACTGATAAATTCCAAGGTCTGACATCGCCGCGTTGATATCTGGCGCCATCTTACATTTGGGGGGAACCCTGAATGCTTAAAATCGCACTCTAGCAGAACTTTATAGGATTTTTGTTGCATGCATAGAGCCAAGTTCAGGATCTTATAAAAGTACATGCACGGCCAGGGTTCACATGTGACACCGCAAACAATATTTCAAGGTCTAATTCCATGATCAAGTTTAAGTCACCCAGATGTCTCCTCCTTGAGACTGGGATCTTGGTGCAAGGTATCTTCAAAATATAAATTAGTGTTATGGAGACCCTACTTGAAAGGGCTGTATGGGTCCTCAGCTTGCAAGCCTCCCCTGAAAGACCCTGTCCTTTCCCTGGCTCCAATGATGAAAGGACAGGGGAGAATCGATCAGCTGCAGGTTGCACTAAATCTTCAGGAGTACTTTGGACAAATAAGGCATAAAAAGTCTAGATTGTCTTCACTAACTTCAGAATTAGAACCAGGTTTAAAATCTGCTGCAATGCACGCTGGGAACTCGCTTTCTTTTTTCACTTTTCTTTTGGCTTCTCTAAATAAAATAGGCCAGTTCCTTTTGAGCAATCACATTTATATTAATCAACTTCAAGGCAGACGACATCTACTGCTAGCAGGGTTTGAGAAACCTGTTACAACTGTGTGAATTTAATGCTTAAGTCAACTGTAAGTTACTTAGGAGTTTCACGTGTGTCATTTTTCCATTGCATTCATGGACACACTGTTTGCTTCTATCGTTCATGTAGAATGTTAGACTCTGATGGTGAAGTAAGCCTGCTCTGATATTCTTGCATGAGCGGATTTTGCGGATTGGCAATCCGCGAATTTGCGGATTTGCGAACTCGCAATCCGCAAAATCCGCGAATTCCCGCGAATTTGCGGATTTTTTTTTTTTTTTGTGTTCGCCCGTGTTTCTGCCAGTTCGCGAGGGTTTTTACAATTTCGCAATTTGCGAACTTACCTGTCGGGTCGCAAGTTTTGCGAACTTGTTGTTTCTACGTGTCCAACCTGTTTGGGACACTCTTCTTCATCACTGCCACTCTCTGTCACCACTGCCACTCTCTGACTACTCATGCCACCCTCTGGCCCACCCATGCCACCCTCTGTTTCATCACCACACCCTCTGGTTGTCCAGTGTACATTATTTTCGGCAAAGCAAAGCACACCTTCCCTGCCTCAAGTGACCTGAATTAATTTGGGGCTGATTAATGTGTCACAGAATATTTTTTTAGCTGGCACCTGCTTCCTTAGTGCGCCCTGATTAGTGATCTTTTGCACTTGCTAAGTGCTTTCATTGTTGCAAAATTAGTTACAACACCTGCCCTGCCCCAACTGACAATAATGAATTAGGGGCTGATTAATGGATTTTAACTTCCAGCCTGGCTCCTGCTTGTCTCCCTTAGCTGTAATTCATGACCTTTGTGGCATATGTGTAACTATTCTGAGGTTCAGAGCAGGGTCACATAATAGTTTCAACTGGCAACTGAACTCTGGAGGGGCCCCTCAGGAAGCACTACAGGAAATGGCTACTAATGATGTGCCTGAACTTTTGAACCTGGTAAGTAGTTACTTTCAGTTTTGCTTAGATCGTATTTCTGCAATTTCGCACTTATTCGCGGGGCGCGAACTCACGCGAACAGTGCGAGCAGTGCGAGCAAAATCCGCTGCTCGCGGATTTGCGGATTTTGCAGGAAATTCGCAAATCTCGCGGATTGCGGATTTCCCGAAAATCCGCAAAATCCGCGAGCGGAACGGATTTTCCGCCCACCCCTAAGTTGCAGGCAAATGTTCAAATCTCAGCGTTCCCTTGTTTTCTGAGTCTCTCATAGTTTGCTTAGGGTCTTAGGTTTGGGTTTAGGGCATTCTGCAATCTGCAGCCACTCACGCGTGGGACCCCAAGGTCCTGCCACCCTATCTCAGCATTATCAAGCTTTATTGGGTGATTCTGTTTGGAGCCATTGAGCAATCTCCTTCCTGCTGGTGCATTGTGGGAGCAAGAGAGCAGGGGCTTTCTCCGGTGGGCTTAAAGAGACACTCAGAGGACCTTGAATTGATTCTTGCTTCGATCTAGCGCCTACGGGGCACCTTCAGCCGGGTCTGGTTTAGTCCAATGTGCAAAGGTAGAGGCGCGTTTTAACTTCCTGGTTTTGCCAACAGTGGCCCCTGTCCATGAATGTCAACAGTATCCCTGTATAAATGGCCTTCCGATGGTGTAGACATGCCGGGACCAATGCTTTGTGGGATCCACTTGATCCGTTTGGAAGAAAAGGGGGTATTTCAGAGGAAGACGTGTTCCCCCCGACTCTTGAATCACTGCATTGACTTGAGGCATTAAGGAGACCGTGGCCTCTCAGATGACTCTCCTCATCTTCAAACAAGATTGAGTATGACAAGGCCGGGGTGGGAGATAATAGTAGCAGACCTGGCTCTGTTCCTCCTAACACCCCATTTTTGATTTTGTCTCCTTTCGTGACAAGTTACCTCTCCCACGTCCCCTGTAATTTGTGATCTGGACAAGAGATCATGTGAAACTGCTATTCAGGGCTCTTTTCCAGTCTGGAGGTATTGTGGTCACCCTGCATCATTTGAGCCTCTGACACTTCCTCATCAGTGGGGCAGATATACCAATGAGGAGGTAGACCTGGCTGCATTGTATGGGGTTTCAAGTGCCCTTTGTGTGCATTGACACTTGTGTTATTTATTCTAGGAAGGGCTGGCTCAGAAGATCTAAATTGATAAATAAACTAAGAAAGAAAGATAAAATGTGTGAGACTGAATACCAAGATGTTTTCTGTTTGTTTGTGTTGTTCTGTTCCCATTAGGTTTCAATGTTTCATTTTTTTAAACATAATTTAAATGACATATATCTCAATAATGACACCCATGGTTATTATAATATTATGAACATGTTCTCTTCGAATATTCATTTACGCTTTACAGTTTGACCATGTACAGCACCCCACTGTCTTTTGGCTAGCTACATTCACTCTAATGAAATACCATATACTAAATAATACACTAACTTTATCAAAATTGTGATAAAAAAGCATGTGCCAACTTAGGAAAGTTCTTTTCCGCATGTTTATGTGAGATTGTTTGCCTTTTTACAGATCATATTGTGTTGTTATTAAAGCTCTGTGCACTGTGACACTGCTAATCAGTACCACAGTGTGTTTGTTCTGTCCCTAAAACTGTACTTTAGAACTAGTGTCACCCAATTGATTTAGTCATGTCAAGTCAATTTTATTGTATAAAATTATTAAAAATTATTACAAAATGCATTTAGATCATCATAGAACATAAAACGCTTGTTAAAAGAATAGCTAATAGAAACTGTTTGCCAAATGAAAAATAACTATCATATATTTCAATTTGGTGGTTTGATTCCATGTTCAGCTTGCTGTGTCACCCAATTGATTTATATAACTGTCCAGTAGGGCCAATGTGGGTTGGTGGAAATTGCATTAAAGTTAAATGCTATATCTGAGCTGCAGAAGCGATTCAAGCCACCTGCACACATAACAGAATTATCGAGCTTCAGGGAGCATCACTGCGCCCTGGCTGGGCCGCAGCTCGAAAGCGCTGCAGCAAACTCTGCCAGGAATAGCGCACATGGGATGTAGAACCTGACGGTGAGTAGTCACGTTTTACACGCCTTTGATTGATTGATTGATTATTATATTAGCTAAGTCACCCAAAATTGTCCCTAATAAGGCCACCTGGTGGTGGCCTAATATATAACAAATATGTCAAAGATATGACCGTTCAAAACCGCGAGGATAGCGATCACAATGCCCTTCATTTGGAGTTAATTGGTCTCCCTACACTAAATATATCAAACAGTGGTGTCAACTGTAGCCACAGATAATAATAGGAGAATTAAATGGCCAAAGATCATGGTGGATGGTAGATTACTCCCTAAAATGTATAAGGAGGTGGCTCAAACCCTCATGGCATCCAGTGACTTAGACTAAAAAGATGTAGACCTTATTAGGACCAGCTTTCAAAAATTAACCAAAAGCATTGAGCCATATTTAAGCAAAGCATTTAATTTTAACACGTATAAACAAAATATTGCCCCGTGATATAATGAAGACTGCAGTCTAGCTAAGGCCAACTTAACGGCAGCAACAAAGCGGGGCCACGAGATGATATTAAAAGTAGAAGGGAGATGTAGTACAAAAGGGCCCAGGATAAGGCAAAGAGATGTTGGGAGGCTGCAAACCGGCGCACACTAGCTGAGGCTTCTAAACACAAGGACAGCCAGCTTTTCTGGCACCTTCTCTCCAAAGGCTCAACCAAGCAGGTCAGTGAAGATGATTAAAACATCCAACCACATGTCTGGGAAGAATACCTTAAAAATCTCTATAGTAGTGTGGTCCCTGACCCAGAAAAGGGACCATTGTTAGTAGCAGGGGAATCTCCCACAATGTCAGCACAGGAACATGTCGAAGGGTTTACCATAAAGGAACTAGTAACAGCAATTAAACTCCTCCAGACAGGGAAAGCTCCTGGCCCGGATAGGCTCCCAGGAGATCTGTATAAAACAGAGCCTTATATTTGGGGCCCTTTGCTCCAAAAGGTCTTTAATGCCATCCAGTATGGTGGGGATATCCCCCCCAACCTGTAACAGAGCTGAAATAACCCCCATTTTCATAAAAGGAGATAAAGAGGACCCTTCAAATTATCGATCAATAAGTCTAATAGATGTTTCCCAAAAAGTGTTTTGTAAAGTAAATCTGCTACGTCTCCAAAACCGGATAGAGGAGAATAACACTATCTCACACCTGCAGGCGGGCGTAAGGTCTTTAACGAGCACTCGAAACCACGTGTTTAGATTTTTGTTGCTCATTTGGAAGGAAGTGAAGATCCAGAAGGGTCACTTATACGTTGTATTTGTTGACCTCAAATCGGCCTTCGATTCCATTGACCGCAATAAGCTCTGGGCCACACTTAGAGAGTTAGGACTCCCAGGTGATCTACTCCACCTATTGGTCCACCTACATTATGATACTTACACCAAAGTTAGGTGGAAATCTCATGGCAGCCTTTCAAACAGCATAGTAATCTCCAAAGGGGCCCGTCAGGGCTGTGTGCTCGCCCCAACCCTTTTTACTCTGTATATAAATGGGTTAATAAAAGAACTACATGATTGTGGAGGCAGCCCACCAAGATTAGCAGGTAGCATTATACCCTGCCTGCTATTTACAGATGGCACATTGCTCGTCTCCAAGACTCCGACGGGCATTCAGAACGTCTTAAATAAATTTGCAGAAGCATGCAGAGTATTGGGGCCTTGCGATTAATTGCTCCAAAACAAAAGATATGGTTTTCAACCCTTATAAGTCCACCAAGGGAAAAGTGATGCTGGGCACCCAACTCCTAGAACAGGTCAGGGTCTTTGACTATCTGGGAGTTAGAATCAGTGATAAATTAGCATGGTCACCTCAAATTCAGAAGAGTGTGTTGGCCCTAGCTAAGAGGGCAAAACGTTCTACTTTCTGCCCAATCTCTCCCATACTTGAAATACACACAGGGCCAAAGGTCTAGGTAAGACCCTCCATGGGGCTGAACTGTGGGGGCTGGAGAATGTGAAACAGCTAGAGGTTGCGGAAAATAAGTTATTAAGGGTAATCCTCAATCTCCCAACCAACATACCCATACTGCCACTACGCCTTGACCTAGCACTCAAATCAATTACAATATTTGCTGTCCTTAAAGCTCTTAATGTTTTGGATCAGAATATGGCGTAATATTACCCAGATCCCGGTGAAGAATGCAGTGGTGGAATTGTTAACCCTTCAAAGACAGACAGGCCAGTTACCCTTCTTCAATGGGGTCAGGGAGTGGCTTTTTAGGTTTGGCCTGGAAGAGAGGCGGAAAGCTCCACAGTACAGTATAAAAAAATCCCCCCCCCCTGCTAAAAAGGATATACTGGGAATTTGTAAACTCTTCCTGTATTGAAACTGCGGCACAAGGCACTTTAAGTCTCCAATTTTTAAATGTTAAAAGTTGTTTTAAGTTTGACATGTATATGGACGACATTGAACCCCTGAGGCACGATCACTCTACATACAGTTCAGGACTGGGACTCTGCCACTTAATGCGTGGAAAAGCGGTTAGGTAAATGTTACTTTATCACCTATGTCCCCGTCCTGTCGCTCTACTGCTGAGACCATGGGTGATTTCTTTTTTTTCTGTCCTGTTAATGTTACTCTAAGGAAATCATGGATTATTCCAGCTTGCAGACTGCTCTATTTCACCCGCCCCTCTGAAGCTTTACGAGTATTCAGGTCAGATACTACAAAGTGTCTTGTTTTTGCAAACACCAGATACCTGCTATATGCTTGGTGGCACAGATCGAAAGCTGTATTATGATCAGCTCAGGGGGTTAGATTGGTTTTAATATGTATGTCTTTTAACTTATATCTATGTCTCAAAGTCTGTGAACTAATCACAAATGGTCTTAAGTGCAGTTGGCACTTGTGTTTTTTAACTACGTTTTATCACTGTTTTATCATGTTTTACGAATTTGTTCTCAATGGATTTTGTGCAAATTTGTGTAGGACTTTTTTTATGCTGTACATGATCAGGTTATTGGTCGATTAAATAAAATAAATAATAAACAAATATATCATACTGCACATTGGGAAGAGTATGCCCTCACAGTGAATAACTGGCCACAAACTATTTTCACTGTGCAGGTAAAGTTGTATTTTTATAAACAAGCCTAGCTATGGCTTAAAGTATTAATTAATATCTCCATCTGGGAAGATACTAGAGCATTGTCTACAGGGTATTTTTTACTTACTTTAAACAAATCAAAATTAATGGGGAAAGTAGATTTTAATACCTTTACTGGAAAACTAACTTAAAGAAAATGTGCTTTATGCTGCCTGAGAAAATAATCTGTTTAGATCTGATTTTGCTCTTGTCTTTGCTTCGAAGACCCTATCCTAGAGGCCTAGGGGCCTTGGCACTTACAAAATCCAGCTTTGGTATGCTTGGAACTTTTGGCTTCAAAATGAACAGCTTCAGTGCGAGCTCAACGATGACAAAGTAATGCCCCTCAGGGGGCCCACCCCAGCTTCAGCCTGGGAGCTTGTCCCTCTGGTAGACATTGAACTCAAAAAGGTAGACTAAGTCCCAAGGTAAAAACTTTGACCAGTTTGACCTGCTTGGCTTAGCTTACCTCCACGTCTGTGTGGTTGGCCTAAATTCATGCTTAAGTCCGGGCCAACCAAGAATGGGCATGTTACATTGGCACGTTGTATTTCCCAAGTGCCTTTTGCGTATTAAAGATTACTTATTTTTCTAACTTGCTTTGGGAATAATATTCTGTTTTTTTCTCAACTTTAAAATTGTATGTACTTCTTCATCATAAGATGCTCTTCTCTGGGAATTGCCTGCTGCTAGTTCCAGGGCTTGAGCAGAGATGTCCTAAGAATGGTCTTTGAGCCTAACCAGGCGTTTTTATGAAGACGGCAGGGCTACCATCCTTCCAAATTAATAACCCAATTTCTGAAACTGATTATCTGTTTCAGAAATACTGACATTTGATGAGAACCCTCAACTATAATGTTCCTCTGATGTGAAGGGTCCATTAATAGGTGTTCTAACACATGTGCTGTGCAATGTTGATGTATGCTCTTTTCATGTTTCATCTGAATGCAGCTTTGAAAATGTTTTGACTGATGTATCTAATCACTAGTCTTGCATCCAGTGGTTGAGTTTCCATATCTGATTGTCAGGTGAGGTCTGCAGCAAAGGGTTTGACTTGTAAGTCACTCCTAAAGTTCCAGCTCTGGTTGCATTGAACAGAAGTCTTACTTATGTCTCCATACTAATAACGTGCACTGATTTATAAAGAAAGACTCCGACCATTAACTAGCAAGAACCACTGAAAACTACATAAACAATATAAGTAAACAAAAGAAGGCATCAAAGAGCACCAACAAATTAAATAAAACTCAACTAGACAAATTAACAAAATGAAATGAAAATGAAAAATGAAACAACCCATGAAGAATAACAAATAAATTGAAAGCAATTGACAAAATCATCGTGTCTCTAAAATATCAAGAGCAAGTACCAAGTAAAACACAAATAAAGAGAGGACTCACAGTGAGTTCGTGCTCGCTCCCTAGGATCATCACTCGCCGGTTGACGGTACGCAACAATTTATCCAGGATGATTTGAACATGCTCCTTGGCTTTTGCCTGCAAGAAAGTAAGGAACCGGTTTTAGAAGGAAGAAATGGGCAGTAACAGAAATGGAAATATCTAAACCTCAAGAACCTACCTTGTTCAAGAAAGCATGTTCATCATAAAGAACTTGAGAATTTTCAAATGGGCTTTGAGATTGGCAGACCACTGGCATGCCCACCCCAACCTTCAGCAGAAAGTTCGTTTGATTCTAGAATCAAAGGGACGATTGGCTGTACAGGCCAATTCACTGACAAGTTCACTAAATATCGGAGAAATAAGACTAAGGGTCTAATTTAGATCTTGGCGGACAGGTTGCTCTGTCACAACGGTGACGGATACACAGTCCATTGACATATAAATTCCATAGGTTATAATGAGATTTATATTTCTAAGGAACGGGATATCTGGCCAACAGAGTAACACATCGATTAAGGTTCTAAATCAGCCCTCATGTGAATACTGTAGATTCTCATTTGGAGATCTGAATTGCTACTTGGTTAAGGCACTCATGGTCTTTGTAGGAAAGTGCATCTTTGTGCTGCATCCCTCATGTTTTTGTGACTGACTCACTGGAATATGTTGACTCTGACCAATGGGAGACTGTTCAACAGCCTTGCACTGTATGTGTATGTATCAATTATGTTAATCATGGAAGTACATTTAATTTAAAATGTTGAAGTGTTTTGTTTTTGGTGTGGTGTTATAGGGTGGGAAATAAAATAAATACATTTATGTATTAATTATTTTTTTTGTTTGTAAATGTTTTCTAGTTTCATTATTTATTTGTATTTATCTGTTATTTTTTCTATATATTTGTAGATTTTTGTTATATGTAATTAATAGTATAATGTTTTCTTTTTATACATTTAATATATTTGATTTTTCACTTTTTTAAATATTGTTTATTTATATGTATGATTTTTTTAAAAATGTAATATTTTTGTGTATAATTGTTTGAGTGTGAATAGTAATTTTTGTCTCTCCCCAATCCAACACTGTCCCTAATGTTGCACTCACTTGATAGGAATAGTAATTTTTACCTCTCCGCTGTCCCGCACTTTCCCTACTGCTGCACTCACTGGAGTGGGAATGGTAATTTTTACCCCTTCGCTATCCAGCACTTTCCCTACTGTTGCACCTGTGGGGTAGGAATGTAAATTTTACCCCTCCACTATCCAACACTTAGCCTACTGTTGCACTCAGTGGAGTGGGAATAGTAATTTTTACCCCTCCACTATCCAACACTTTTACTACTGTTGAATTTTCTGGATTGGGAATAGTAATTTTTACTCCTTGTCTATCCAACAAGTTCCTTATTGGTGCATTCTTTGGAGTGGGAATAGTAATATTTGCCCCTCCGCTATCTAACACTTTACTTGCTGTTGTTCTCACTGAAGTGGGAAAAAGTAATTTTTACCCCTCCGCTATCAAACACTTTCCCTACAGTTGCACTCACTGGAGTGGGAATAGCAATTTGTATCCCTTTGCTATCCAACACTTTCCCTACTTTTGCACTGAATGTGTTGTGAAATGTACCGTAAGTTTGAATTTTTTTTAATAGTTTAATGTTTTAGTTCATTACAAATTTTTGTTTTTTTATATTTTAAACAATTAATATATATTATTTGTTTAATAATTTTAAACTTTTGACGTAAATTGAAAATATTTTTTTTTTAATTGTTTTAAAATAAATATATATGTTTAAGTTATTGTTTGTGTTTATTTTTTATTACGTTTATTTGTTATATTTTATTAAAATGTATATACATTTGTTTTTAGTTTGTTAATATTATATTTCATATTTTTAATATATATTATTTTATTTTATATTTATATAAAAGTCGATATTTTATACATCTAAATTTTTTACATCAATATTTTTAGTCAATATATTTTTACTTACCTGTTTAAGTATAGCAGTCGATTTTTTTTTGTCTATATTTTTTACTCAATATTTTTAACATCAATATTTCAGTGAACCACTCTGAGCTACTTATAGTCTGAGCTACAGATACACAGAGCTGGAGATACTCTGAACTACAGACACTCTCAGCTGCAGATACTCTGAGTTATAGATAGTCTGAAATGCAGATACTCTGAGATACACATACTCTGTAGTTTAGATACTATGAAGTACAGATACTCTCAGCTACAGATACTCTCAACTATAGATACTCTTAACTACAGATATCGAGCTAGAGACACTCACAGCTGTGTACTACACATACGTTCAGCTACAGATACTCAGACTATCAGCTACTGATAGTCTGAGCTACACGATGAACTACAGATACCCTGAGCTACAGATATTTTGAAATGCAGATAGTTTGAGAAACAGATGCTTAGAAGTTTAGATACTATGAAGTACAGATACTCTCAACTATAGATTCTCTGAACTACATATACTTACTGCTACAGATACTCTGAGTTATAGATAATCTGAAATGCAGATACTCTGAGATACAGATACTCTGAGATTTAGATACTATGAAGTACAGATACTCTCAGCTACAGATACTCTCAACTACAGATATCGGGCTAGATACACTCGCAGCTATAGATCCTCTGTACGACACATACGTTCAGCTACGGATACTCAGACTATCAGCTACTGATAGTCTGAGATATACTCTGAACTACAGATACCCTGAGCTACAGATACTCTCAGCTGCAGATACTCTGAGCTATAGATAGTCTGAAATGCAGATACTTTGAGATACAGACACTCTGAGGTTTAGATACTATGAAGTATAGATACTCTAAGCTACAGATACACTCAACTATAGATACTCTGAACTACAGATATCGCAGCTAGAGATACTCTGAACTTCACATACTTGAAGCTACAGATACTCTGAACTACAAATACTCTGAGCTACAAATACTCTGATCTAATGATACTTTGAACTACATATCCTCTCAGCTACATATACTCTTAGCTACAGATACTCAGAGCTAGAAATACTCTGAGCTACAGATACCCCGAGCTACAGATACTCTCAGCTAAAGATACTCTGAACTACAGATACTCTGAACTACATATACTCTCAGCTACAGATACTCAGAGGTAGAAATACTCTGAGTTACAGATACCATGAGCTACAGATACTCTGAACTACAAATACTCTGAGCTACAAATACTCTGATCTAATATTACTCTGAACTACATATACTCTCAGCTACATATACTCTCAGCTACAGATACTCAGAGCTAGAAATACTCTGAGCTACAGATACCCTGAGCTACAGATACTCTCAGCTAAAGATACTCTGAACTACAGATACTCTGAACTACATATACTCTCAGCTACAGATACTCAGAGCTAGAAATATTCTGAGTTACAGATACCATGAGCTACAGATACTCTGAACTACAAATACCCTGAGCTACAAATACTCAGATCTAATGATACTCTGAACTACATATACTCTCAGCTACATATACTCTCAGCTACAGATACTCAGAGCTAGAAATACTCTGAGCTACAGATACCCTGAGCTACAGATACTCGCAGCTAAAGATACTCTGAACTACAGATACCCTTAGCCACATATACTCTCAGCTACATAGACACTCAGCTACAGATACTCTCAGCTAAAGATACTCAGAGCTAGAAATACTCTGAGCTACAGATACCATGAGCTACAGATACTCTGAACTACATATACACTCAGCTACAGATACTCTCAGCTAGAAATACTCTGAACTACAGATACCCTGAGTTACATATACTCTCAGCTACAGATACTCAGGGTGTAAGAATCCCTTTGGGTTTGCTTAAATAGCTTCTGTTTGTCCTCGGTCGCCTGATACCTGGACATGTTTGGAAGTTTACGTTCCTTCGTCTGTTAATGAGTCTTAATGCACAAATGACCCCAGAGTGCATTAGTTAGTGGGAACTTTGGGGCATATTATCAACAAATAGCGATATTTATCGCTAAGTAGGATTAGCGGCAATTTTTTTATTGCCGTGCATCACGGGATTTTATCGCTGAGATAACGTGCTATTAGCAACGTTTATCTCAAAAGCGATAAAATTCCCGGCGATAGTGGCAAAATCCGTGAATATCGCTGAGAATACAGCGATATTTACGCATTATCGTTAACAGGGTCTTAGCCATTATATCCACCTCCCATTGGATATAATGGCTAAGAACTGGTCTGAGCAGGCGTTAGTTTTTGGAGACATTCGCGCTTAGCGCGAATATTTCCATCGCTACGCCTGTGTTGCTAATAGGCGATAGCGATGTTAGCGACTGCTTTCAGTCACTAACAGGTTGGGTACGCCCACTTTGCATGTCATTAGCGATATATATCGCTAACATGCAAAGCGGGCCCCAAACCGCTCGCTATCGCCTGCAAGCTGTCGATAACTGCTGTTAGCGACAGCTTGCTAATAGGGCAATAGTATTATCGCCACTTAGCGGCCAAAAACGGCCGCTAAAGCGGCGAAAATTGCCTATCGCCCCCCTTGATAATGTGCCCCTTTATTAGCTGGCTACTCGTTAAATGTTTAAAGAATGTGGATTAATTAACATATTTCTTGTAGTATCCTTATCTGACATCATTTTATTAGCATTTATTCCCGATGATCATTTGTGAAACTCCCCAGCTTAGCAATGTCTCATTTCCTCCCCACATTTCTTGCAAGTTTTCTCCCTGTGGCGTCTCTCCATGTTTAGAGGGCTCAGTGTTTCTTCTTGTCTTCTGATGTGACAGAGACAGCTGGACTGGGGTCCTTCACAAGACTCAGTAAGAGAGTTTGATGTCTCAAAACTAGAGACAAGGTGCTCCAATAAATGATCTAGTGGCACAAAGTAAGCCATTGTTATTACACAAAAGCAGTGGTTTCAAAGGCCGCATTTCCAGATAGGATGCCTTTCCTGTGCATTATTTTCTATAATTGTCAGCGTTCATATCATTCCTATGAACAATGGGTCCTATCTCACCTAAGGCTGATTTAATTCTGCGCCCCCTTCATTAAAGGCAAAGTCCCCGCAATCAGGGTCCTTTGTTAGCTGACCCTTGCAGTCTGCAGCTTTACAGACCTCTCACCTGCTGTAATAATGCACATCCTGAAAAACATCATTAAAACGTTCTTGTCTTGTCTTTTCAAACAAACAAACAGTAAGTTCCGGTATTTAACTAAAGGTTTCGAATAGACGTTTTTTATAAGTATTTTCCATGCCAACTGCAACAAAATCAAGAATACACAGTGCATCATAAGTACTGTGGTTCAACAAAGACATGTTATGTTAAAAATTCTTATACCGCGCACGTTCACCGAAACGGTTTCTTGGCGCTCATAACAGATGCGGAGGGCGAGGGCAGAAGTTTACTCAAATGCAGATTTGAAGAGGAACGTCTTCAATGTCCTGCGGAAACATTCATAAGAAGGGCAGTGACGGAAGGGGGAAGGGAGGGAGTTCCAAAATGTAGGGGCTAAAAAAGAAAAACGAAGGCCACTATGTTTCTTGCGATGGATTTGAGGGATGAGCAGGAGGTTATCGGCAGAAGAGCGTAGGTTGCGTGTTGGTATGTACCGCTTCAAGCTGGAAGAGATAAAAGCAGGTGCAAGATTGTAAAGGGCTTTAAAGATAGTGCATCCCAGTTTAAAGGCATCTAAGGTTCTGACTTCCCACACATTTAGAAACTTCTAGTCCTGCAGCTTCATACTTTATTGGTGCAGGACAACCCCAAGGTGTCATTAATGGGCCATAATGCGCATATGAGCTATCCTTGATGTCAGGGAGTCAATAACGATGGTTCACAGATCTCACTAGGTTTTTTTTTCACTTTCACATAAGAACAAGAGTCATGTAAAGCTGTTGCTTTGAGCAGCCCTAATAAACATTAGACCTTAGTTCTTTCTCTGTGACAAGAAAAGATTCAGCGCCCTGGCAACCCTGTTACTTCTGTGGCCACCACTTCAACAATGTGTATAGTGTGCCAGCCCTCCGAGGCCAGAGTGGCTTAACTAAAAATCCTGCTAAATATGAAGTAAAAAATAAAAATGCAAATAAGCTGGCTCTCAAGTGCCAATACTGAAATATGAGGGAATTATGGAAATGTTATACAGAATAACAAAATTGAAATTGGAACTGAGGTAATGGCTGGTTTAAAGGGCATCATTTCATGGAATGGAGGCGATGAAATATGAAAGGTGAAAGTCATTCAAGGGCAATAAAGGAAGCAGCGACGGGTTCATTAAAGGGCGATAAATCAGGAAAGGCCTGATGAGGAGCGCTGATGGAGAGGACAATACAGAGATGAAAGCTCGGCGCTGGGAGGAGGTCACTAAGAAAGGGGAACAAAAATCAAGGTATTTCATGTATACAACCCGTCAGGTTTTGCAAGAAAGAAGTGTTCTTTTTGAGATCAGACACAGGACGTTGATCTCACCGTCCGTTCCCTAAATACTGCCAACCAGAACGGACTGCGCGCTCCTTGAAGCCTCAGCTAATCTAGAGGTGGGCGCTACTGAGCACTTCAGGGAGCTCGCCGTGGGACTACAACTAGCAAATCACATACTTTTTAGGAAGGGTCTTAAAACCCATTAGTTGCATCTCTCCATCTGCGAAGGAAAGTGCTTCTGGAGTACAAAAGATCTCCATCCGTCCATTCACTCCTTAAGTCATCCATTCATCATAGAGCAGAAAAGGAGTGAAGCAATTCAGCTCCCAGCGGAAACCCCCCGACCCCCCTTGAGATGGACCCACTGGAGTAGGGGTGGGAGCTTGATACACTAGGCAACCATAATACCCAATATGTGACCCATGTGAGATCCAATGCTGTGGAGCAGGACAAGAATACCCCATGTGTGAGCTGATTCTGTGGGGCAGGATAAGAACACCCTATGTTTGATACAATGCTGTGGGGCAGGATAAGAATACCCCATGTGAGATCCAATGCTGTGGAGTAGGACAAGAATACCCCATGTGTGATCCAATACTGTGGAGCAGGATAAGAATACCCATTAAATATGGGATCAAATGATGTGGGGCAGGATGAGAATATCCCATGTTTGATCCAATGCATGATAAGAATACCCCTTGTGTGATCCAATGCTGTGGGACAGGATAAGAATATCCCATGTTTGATACAATGCTGTGGAGCAGGACAAGAATACCCCATGTGAGATCCAATGCTGTGGAGCAGGATAAGAATACCCCATGTGAGATCCAATGCTGTGGGGTAGGACAAGAAAACCCCATGTGTGATCCAATGCTGTGGAGCAGGATAAGAATATCCCATGTTTGATACAATGCTGTGGAGCAGGACAAGAATACCACATGCATGATCAAATGATGTGGGGCAGGATAAAAGTACCCCACATGTCATTCGATGCTGTGGGGCAGAATAGGAATACCCCATGTGCGAGCTGATGCTGTGGTGCAGGATAAGAATTCCTCAGGTGTGATCCACCGTTGCGGGGCAGGATAAGAATACCCCTTGTGTGATCCACCACTGTGGGGGAGGACAAGAGTACCCAATGTGTGACCCAATGCTGTGGGGTAGGACAAGAATACCCCATGTTTGATCTGATGCTGTGGACCCCATGTGGGCTCCAGTGCTGTGGGCAGGATACACATACCCCATGTGTCATTCAATGCTGTGGGACAGGATATGAATACCCCATGTTTGATCTAATGCTCTGGGGCAGGATAATAATACCCCATGTGTTGTCTGATGTTGTTGGACAGCAGAAGAATAACCCATGTAAGATCCAATGCTGTGGCAGGATCAGAATACCCCATGTGTCATCCAATGCTGAGGGGCAGGATAAGAATACCCCATGTGGTATCCGATGCTCTGGGGCAGTTTAAGAATACCCAATGTGTGAGCTGATGCTGTGGGGCAGGGCTAGAATACTCATGTGTGAAAGAATGCTGTAGGACAGGATAATAATACTGCATGTCCGAGAATATGCTGATGGGCAGGATAAGAATCCCCCATGTATAATCCAATGCTGTGGCGCAGGACAAGAATACCCCTTGTGTGATCCAGTGTTGTGGGGCAGGATAAGAATACCACTTGTGTGATCAGATACTCTGGTGAAGGATAAGAATACCCCATGTGGTATCCGATGCTGTGGGACAGGATAAAAATACCCCATGTGAGATCCAGTGCTGTGGGGCAGGATAAGAATACCCCATGTGAGATCCAATGCTGTGGAGCAGGATAAGAATACCCCATGTGTGATCCAATACTGTGGAGCAGGATAAGAATACCCATTAAATATGGGATCAAATGATGTGGGGCAGGATGAGAATATCCCATGTTTGATCCAATGCATGATAAGAATACCCCTTGTGTGATCCAATGCTGTGGGACTGGATGAGAATATCCCATGTTTGATACAATGCTGTGGAGCAGGACAAGAATACCCCATGTGAGATCCAATGCTGTGGAGCAGGATAAGAATACCCCATGTGAGATCCAATGCTGTGGAGCAGGATAAGAATACCCATTAAATATGGGATCAAATGATGTGGGGCAGGATGAGAATATCCCATGTTTGATCCAATGCATGATAAGAATACCCCTTGTGTGATCCAATGCTGTGGGACAGGATAAGAATATCCCATGTTTGATACAATGCTGTGGAGCAGGACAAGAATACCCCATGTGAGATCCAATGCTGTGGAGCAGGATAAGAATACCCCATGTGAGATCCAATGCTGTGGGGTAGGACAAGAATACCCCATGTGAGATCCAATGCTGTGGGGTAGGACAAGAGTACCCCATGTGTGATCCAATGCTGTGGAGCAGGATAAGAATATCCCATGTTTGATACAATGCTGTGGAGCAGGACAAGAATACCACATGCATGATCAAATGATGTGGGGCAGGATAAGAATACCCATTAAATATGCGATCAAATGATGTGGGGCAGGATAAGAATACCCCACATGTCATTCGATGCTGTGGGGCAGAATAGGAATACCCCATGTGCGAGCTGATGCTGTGGTGCAGGATAAGAATTCCTCAGGTGTGATCCACCGTTGCGGGGCAGGATAAGAATACCCCTTGTGTGATCCACCACTGTGGGGGAGGACAAGAGTACCCAATGTGTGACTCAATGTTGTTGAGCAGGATAAGAATACCACATGTATGATCTAATGCTCTGGGGCAGGATAATAATACCCCATGTGTGATCCAATGCTGTGGGGTAGGACAAGAATACCCCATGTTTGATCTGATGCTGTGGACCCCATGTGGGCTCCAGTGCTGTGGGCAGGATACAAATACCCCATGTGTCATTCAATGCTGTGGGACAGGATATGAATACCCCATGTTTGATCTAATGCTCTGGGGCAGGATAATAATACCCCATGTGTTGTCTGATGTTGTTGGACAGCAGAAGAATAACCCATGTGAGATCCAATGCTGTGGCAGGATCAGAATACCCCATGTGTCATCCAATGCTGAGGGGCAGGATAAGAATACCCCATGTGGTATCCGATGCTGTGGGGCAGTTTAAGAATACCCAATGTGTGAGCTGATGCTGTGGGGCAGGGCTAGAATACTCATGTGTGAAAGAATGCTGTGGGACAGGATAATAATACTGCATGTCCGAGATTATGCTGATGTGCAGGATAAGAATCCCCCATGTATAATCCAATGCTGTGGCGCAGGACAAGAATACCCCTTGTGTGATCCAGTGCTGTGGGGCAGGATAAGAATACCACTTGTGTGATCAGATACTCTGGGGAAGGATAAGAATACCCCATGTGGTATCCGATGCTGTGGGACAGGATAAAAATACCCCATGTGAGATCCAGTGCTGTGGGGCAGGATAAGAATACCACTTGTGTGATCAGATACTCTGGGGAAGGATAAGAATACCCCATGTGGTATCCGATGCTGTGGGGCAGTTTAAGCATACCCAATGTGTGAGCTGATGCTGTGGGGCAGGGCTAGAATACTCATGTGTGAAAGAATGCTGTGGGACAGGATAATAATACTGCATGTCCGAGATTATGCTGATGTGCAGGATAAGAATCCCCCATGTATAATCCAATGCTGTGGCACAGGACAAGAATACCCCTTGTGTGATCCAGTGCTGTGGGGAAGGATGAGAATACCCCATGGGTGATCCAATGCTGTAGGACAGAATATGAATACTCCATGTGTGATTCAATGCTGTGGGGCAGGATAAGAATACCCATATGTGATCCAATGCTGTGGGGCAGGATAATAATATCCCATGTGTGAGCCAGTGTTGAGGGGCAGGAGAAGAATACCCCATGTGTAATCCAATGCTGTGGGGGAGGATAAGAATACCCCATGTGTAATCCAATGCTGTGGGGGAGGATAAGAATACCCCATGTGTAATCCAATGCTGTGGGGGAGGATAAGAATACTCCATGTGTGATCCGATGCTGTAGAACAGGATAAAAGTTCCCCATGTGTGATCCGATGCTGTAGAACAGGATAAGAATACCCCATGTGTGATCCGATGCTGTGGGGAAGAATAAGAATACCCAATGTGTAATCCAATGCTGTGGGGCAGGATAATAATACCCCATCAATCAATTAATCAATCAATCAATCAATCAATCATGGTTTTGTAGAGCGCCCTACTCACCTTGAGGGTCTCAAGGCGCAGGGGGTGGGTGTGAGCACCTCCGTTGTGGAAATTCGAAGCGCCAGGCCTTGAGGTGCTTCCTGAATTGGTGCTACTGTCGGCTCTGTCGGAGGTGAGGGGGGAGTTCATTCCTGGTCTGGGCTGCGAGGTGGGAGAAGGACCCTCCACCTGCTCTGTTCCTGTAGAAGTGCGGGACAGTGGGCAGGAGGAGGACGGCTGACCAGAGGTTTCTCTTAGGGGCATGGAAGGAGATTCGGTTGTTGAGCTGTTGGGGTCCAGTGTTGTGGAGGGCCTTGTAGGTGTGACTGAGCAGCTCGAAAGTTATTCTTCTTTCGATGGAAATCCAGTGGAGGTCTCAGAGGTGTTGAGTGATGTGGTGATGGCATGGAATATCGATGACCAGCCTGGCTGCAGCATTCCGGATGGACTAGAGTTTGCGGAGGAGTTTTTTGTTGATTCCGGTGTAGAGGGCAGTGCCGTAGTCCAGTCTGCTGGTGATAAGTGTGTGAGTGACGGTTTCCCTGGAGTTGAGGGAAGGGGATCCTCTTGAAAGTCTTGCATAGTATGCAGAGGGTGTTGAAGCATGCGGAGGAGACAGCGTTGATCTAGCGATTCATGGTGAGTGATGACTCCTGAATGATGCAGAGGTTGCGTGCATGGTCCGTAGTTATGGGTTGGTTTCTGAGGGCGGGGGACCACCAGGTCTTGTCCCATGCAGAGGGGGTTGGAGCGGAGAATGAGGACTTCTGTTTTCTCCAAGTTGAGTTTCAGGCAACTGTTCCTCATCCAGGGCACGACGCCTTTCATCCATGCTTGGAAATTGTGCCTGGTGATGTTGGGTTCCTTGGTGAGGGAGAAGATGAGCTGAGTGCCATCAGCATAGGAGACAATGTTGAGCCCTTGGTTTCTGAACATGGCTGTGAGGGAGGCCATGTAAATGTTAAAGTGTGTGGGGCTGAGGATTGATCCTTGCGGTACTCCACATTTGATCTCTGTTGGTTCTGAGAGGAAGGGCAGGAGTCTTATTCTCTGTGTTCTGCTTGAGAGGAATGATCGTAGCCAGTCTAAGGCCTTTCCTTGGATGCCGGCGTCATGAAGCCTGGTGGCTAGTGTGCGGTGGGAGACAGTATCGAAGACTGCTGATAGGTCCAGGAGTATAAGGGGTGCTATATGGCTTTGTTCGAGGAGAGCGTGCACGGATGTTGTCTGTGGTGGCGAGGTGGGGGGTCTTGGTTCTGTGGCTGCTGCGTAATCTCGATTGAGAGGTGTCTAGGTTGTTGTGGGTTTCTATGGAGTGTGTTAGCTGGGTTTTGACAGTCTTTTCAATGCCTTTGGCTACAAATGAAAGCAGTGAGATGGGCCTGAAGATCTTGAGGTTGGGTCTGCAGATGTTTTTTAGGAGGGGGTTGACTTCGGCGCGCTTCCAGTTGTCAGGGAATGTGGCTGTCTTGAGGGAGCTGTTGATAGTTCAACATAGCTCAGGTGCGATGGCAGTGGCGGCCCTGTGGAAGATGTGCAGAAGGCAGGGGTCAGAGGGTGCTCCGGAGTGGATGATCTTCATGGTCTTTAGTCCAGGGGTCATCATGATGAGTGAGAAAATCTCCTTACAGAGTGGTCAGGACTTGTTCTTTCTCCAAGGCTAGTACAAAGGTTAGTGGGCTCATCCAAGTAATAAATAGGGTTAAGTTCTAAACATATCATTGGACATGTTAAACCTAAACTGAACTATATATAGATTTCCTCTGAGATGTTCCAACGTTCACTTAAATAAAAGTATTACATCACAAACTGCCTTGACACCTTTTTTAGGAAGGTCAGACATGTCACCTTGCTTCACGTGATTTCCAAAGTGGGTTTTTCTCTTCTATATTAATAAATAATAATCCTGCATTTGTAAAGCGCACAGGTATCCGTAGTGGGTTTCCCGGCGCTGGGGGCCGTCGGGAAGATTAAGCGAGCTATTGCCCAGAGTTGCATGGTGCTGGGCAGACCCCTGCCGCCGGTGCCGGGAATCGAACCGTGATCCCCAGCGCCCGGCGTCAGTCGCCTTGGCCGCTGCACCACACCTCTTCTCTGGGCCCGATGTTCTTCTTGTCCCTTCTCTCCCCTGCCCTCTACTTCAGAAGAGTGTTTGGTCCATCAGAGATGAGCGAGGGGGCTCTAAGCTAAGGTTGAAGACACAAGCATTATTGCAATATCGGTAAGGACAAATAATTGCACGCATAGCTAATTTAATGGGTAGCTGACCATCCTAGGCAAGGCTGGGTGAAAAGTTCCATGAATCCTCTCTTGGGAAGGGGCTCAAGGCCTGGATGCTGTGAACATCTCTCGAGTTTGCTTTTGATTGCCAGAGGAAAGAGCAACTCTTCTCAATAGCCACGGTGCCACCCGCATGTAGAATTCATGTGAAAGGTGTCAAATGTCTCCTTCAGAGGTCCCTATTTAGGAGGAAACTACACAAAGGATAAAAAACCTCTATGGGACTCTAAGTATTTGCTGTTTGTAGACGAGGGATCATAAGAGGGTTGATGAGCAAAACTATTCAGAACTAGGGTGGAGAAAGAGCCCAGCATAAGGTCTTCAGAAAAAGAGACAAACACTTAGGGAAAAATGCTTCAAGTTGGGTAATACAAATGACTGAAAATAGGAGAACGAGTGTGTAGAGACACATCAATCTCAAAGTAAACTCTCCTTATAAATATATACATACAGAATTGGAAACGAGAGGGGCTAATCACTACTGACGAATACAATTTCATGTTTAATCAATATCCAGAGGTGCCCTTTCTATATCTTTTACCCAAGATTCACAAAGGAACATTTCCAATCCCAGGCCGTCCAATTATATCTGCTATCAATAGCATGACGGAGCAAGTGGGCCAATATATTGACTATTACTTACAGGATTTGGTGAAAACGTTGCAGTCCTACTTGAAAGATACAGGAGACTTTTTAAGAAAAAATGATAATATCACATGGACTGAGGATCTGATTTTGCTGACATGAGCATTGAACACGACTGTGGCCTGAAGGGTATTGAACACTTTTTAAAACAAGACCTGCGGAATATGTGTTGAACAATAAGATGTTACTGTCTTTAATCACATGGTGTTTGAACAATAATTTCTTTTCTTTTGGCAAGGATATGTTCACACAAAAGCAGGTTGTCGCCATGGGGGCCTGTTATTCCCCGAGCTACGCGTGTTTACACGTTGGGTTCTGGGAGAAGCAGGTCCTCAGGGTACAATATAAGGACATCATGGAGCATAGGATTAGTCACTGGCTACGTTTTATAGATGATGTTTCTATAATTTGGAGAGGGGACAGTGAAAGTGCAAAGGATTTTATTGATAAGATTAATGTTAATAATTTTAATTTGCACTTCACATCACAGAGTAGTCCAACCACAATTGAATTCCTAGATGTGCGCAAAGATGTAAAGAACAATATTTTGGTAACCAGCGCCTACAGAAAACCAACAATGGGAGATGCGACATTGCACGCCTCTAGTGCGCATCCAAAACATCTAATCGCGAGTATCCCCTATGGGGAGATCTTGGGATTAAAACGTATCTGCAGTACATCTGAAGAGTTTGAAAAATGTCAGGAAGAAACCCTAGCGAGAATGAAAAGGAGAGGGTAGACAGAAAAATTCCTGACGAATGCAGTTTTAAAAGCCAGTGAAACACCTAGAAGATCCTTATTGCCTATTGAGAGAGAAGGGGAGAAAGAAACCAGTGAGAGAGATGAAACCCCTAGGCTGATTACAACCTATAGTATGCAAGAACGTAAAATCAGAGCCATTTTGAATAGAAACTGGCCTACAGTGTTGACAGATAGCATGTTGACTGAAAGATTACCGGATAAACCGTTTTTAACTTTGAAAAAATGCAAATCCATGGCGGCTCACTTATCTAGATCTACAGTGGAAGGGGCGTCTACAAGCGCGTGGTTACCAGTCAGCATGGCTTCTTCAAGTGCAGCACATCGTGTGCATGTATATTTGGTGTTAACACTACGAAATATAGTACACCTTTTAGAGAAAAAGAACTTGACATCAGGGGCAATTTCAACTGTCGTACGGATTTTGAAGTTTATGTTCTTACGTGCACCTGCGGGCTAAAATATGTGGGAAGCACAAAGCTCCAGGTTCACGTGAGAATTCTACGACACATTCGAGCTATCATAAATTGCGATCCGGCTTATCCAGTCGCGAGACATTTTAAATCTGTACATAATAGAGACATTAATTGTCTTTCATATTATGTCATTGATTCTGTCCCTTTGCCACGGAGAGGTGGCAATAGGGAAACATTATTAAGACAACTGGAGACAAGGTACATCTTGAATCTGAACAGCAAATACTCTCACGGTCTCAATAATACCGAAGACTTAGATATATTCCTTTAGAATATTCAATTTGATGTTATCATGTGCAATGAACTCAAGAAAAGTATTTGTCTTTAACATTTTTAATTTGAGACAGCTCCTACAGGCTTGTAGAGAATTGTGTCTCTGATAAGAATCGATACTGGCCAATGGTATTTTATATGGAAGGAAAGTGTTATACGGTCCCCATATAAAGTCCATACTGCTATTCACTATTTATTTATTTTTACAGTTTTTTGGTATTATTCACTTGCACTAATGATCAGCACTGAGCACTTTAGGCAAGCTTTAAAGGAACTATTCTGGAGTACTTTTGATACTTGGGATCAAGTATCAATAAGACTAAATAGGGGGTCATTTTCGACTGAGTTAAAGCAGAAACAATTGAATATATCGGAGAAATTCTTAGCAGCTATCAATAATACTAGCTTGTTTTTTCCACAAACGCGACTGCATTGAGGCAGGAATTTTGCACCTATTTATTGGGCCCTGTAATAATAACATCTAGGGTGACAATAAATAAAAAAATAAGAATAGCATGATTTGCACAGCATGACCACATTGAAGCAGTCATTTTGCACACAGTAATTATAGAAGGGATTTTTTTAATGAAGTTTAGAGGAATCTTTTATGGAATTCATAAAAATATGTGTTAAAATTGTGAATTTGTTTATTATCAAATTTTATAAACAATATTTATTGCGGATGTTGCACGTATATGTTTTGCATTTATGCTGCTAGAACCCGAAAAGAGTAAAACTAATATGGTTATACACTGTCTAAAAATGTAGAAGATTCATGCTTAGACAAGAAGTTGATTCCACAAACATTGCCGTTTTTGCACATAAGTATTTTGTCACTTTCTATGATCACGTGGTATTTGAAACATAAAAAAACAACTACATATATGTCGATATGTACTGTATGCCTGCTATGTGAACAAGGGTACGTGTTACCCGAAACGCGTCATGCCGAGTGAAAAGAAGGGATAATAAACCTACCCAAACATTCTATGCTGCCTGGTGGTCCGTTATTTCTGTGGTGCCATTTGGAGAGACAGAAAGTCGTTTGGATATATATATATATATTAACAAGTCAAGACAGTATGTTGTTTATGTCTACTATTAGCAAGGTTTTTTCATTGGCACTAGCACTTTAAATTGAACACATACGCCCCTACACATTGTCATGTGATCAAGGCCGCGGTCGGCCGAAACGCGTAATGGTGGTGTGATGGAGAGCAGAATAAAATAACCAGCACCAATTCCTGGGTTCACCTCGTCATTTTTCTGCGTGACTGCTGAGACGTTTGTATGCCTAAAATACCTTCGGGAATGCTTCCCCGGATTTGGCGAACCCCTCCACGCTTGGGCGAGAAGCTGTGATTCCTGCCGGGATCGAAAAAGAAAAAATTTCTTTCCAGACTCCGTGAGGAGTGACCTGAGTGCCCCGGGAGAGTGGAAGCTTCGGACGTATCAGCAGGGGAGACCGTGGGAGTTGTTCCGGGTCAGAGGTCGGCATCCGCTGGCTGAGGACACAGGCTGCATCTGCGAGTACCTGTCTGCCAAACGGAGCTCCACAGGAAGTCCCGTGTTGAGAGTGCTTTGTATATCCGTAACAAGACACAGCTTATTTAACGGATATACATAGGAGTTATAATTCAGAAGCTCACATCTTGACACCATGTCCGCTGACACGTTGCAGGGGCGAATAGAAGCGGCGAAAAGTATGCTTACTGACTCCCCGGCTGGGGAGCTGGCTGCCAGTACAACGGCAACCCGACACAAGATCCGCATGGCAATGTGAAAGATTTGTTTAAAGCGCTGGAAAAGGCCAGTAAGGCCGAACAATCCAAATGGTGGGAACATTGTTCACTCACTCGATATTTAGAGGTCGGTAGAGTTCCGCGCGGCTTAAGAATCATGCTTGGGCCGTCCTACGAAAACCCCGTCCCCCGCATGCTTGCAGACTGGGCAGAGTGTAACCTGGAATCCTCGAAGAAATGAATGATTATACTTGTACAATATGCAGAGACTGACAGGGCCAAATTACAGGTGGAAATTAACAGATTTAATGATGAAATTGATAAACTGCCGAATTCACCTTCAATATCCAAGTACCGTGAAGATATGGTGGTCCGTTTGAAAAGGGAGGAGGATGTAATTAAGCAGCGCAAGGCGTACACATTTCAAAGGGATCGCCTTGATTATGAGCACGGACAAATTTTTACGTTTGCCAAAAAGTATGACCGCATTAAAAAATCCTCGCAAGTTACACCAGCCAGTAATGCACAGCCAACAATACAAGCACCACAGGCAGCAGCGAATGAAATAACATCTATGTCAGAAGGTAGCTCAAATATAGACAGTGAGTCCGACAATGAGCAAACCCGAACCCGGAGAGTGGGGTTTCGCAAGTTCACCCCGGCACAGGAAATCGAGGTAGTCCAGCGGGACCGCAGGGAGACCCTCCGTTCAAGTGCTCAGGGTGCGAAAGCAAACAGAACGCCACCACAAAGCGGGCAGCAAGGAGGCGGTGCAACCGGCGCCGGAGGAGGAACAAACAAAGCAAAGAAACCACGAAAACAGTGGAATCGCAGATGAGAAAGGGATCTGACGAGTCACAAACAGTAGTGAATCTCACAGACACACAGCTGACTCCCAAAGAAATGTCCATACTCTCCTTGGGCCTATCCCACAGCGCAAAATCTAACTTTGACTATGCAGGAACCAAGATAGACCTTTACAAATACGTGCGCAAGCTCAAATTGCAGAAATATCATACCTGGCATAAAAGGACGCAACTGACCAATGATAATGTGGAGTCCACCCAATCTGCAATTTCAACCTCTGATGAGTCTGTCTTTCTACAGGAATTGATTGATATAGGTAATGACTCAGATCTACCTTTATTGAGCCCTGTTGTGGGCACGAATACCGCATCAGTAGCAACCACCTTTAAACCCAAGTCTAAATTTTGTCCCATGATGCTTAAAGACAATGTTGACCTCTTTCAGGAAAAAGTTTCCCAGGAATTGAAAACATTGTTTTTGAAAAGAGGTACTTTTTCCCAAAAACATTATTATCAGGATCTTGAGTACCATCAATTCATGAAAAAATTGCACAAAAATCCGAAAATTGTAATTCGGCAATCCGATAAAGGAGGAAACGTTGTTCTTTGGCCCCTCAAAATGTACATGGAAGTTGCACTGGAACAACTGAATGATCGAGCATGCTATCAACGAACAGATGCCAACCAAGTTCAACAAGCTAAGGGAGATATTTATTCCAAATTGATGGCATGGCGCAGCACAGGTATTATTTCAATGGACGGATACAAGTTCATGAAAAAGGAAAACCCTGTAACACCTGTTGTGTATTTCATTCCCAAGATCCACAAAAACGGTGTACTTCCACCTGGTCGGCCTATCATCTCTGCATGCAATAGTATTTTAGAAAACGTGAGCAAATACGTTGACTTTTTTTTGCAGGAGTTTGTTAGGGCCTTACCCTCATTTGTACTTGATACAGGGGACTTTCTGAGTAAGATAAAAGATGATGAATGGAAACAGAGCTACTTGTTAATTTCACATGATGTAACCTCCCTATACACCATAATTTTTCACAGGGATGGCTTGAGAGCAGTCCAACACTTTCTAGACTCAAGACCAAGTGGCTTAGCTGAGCATACACGCATGATTATTTCAATGATTACCATGTGTTTGGAGAACCACTTTTTCTTATTCGGCAAGCAATTATTCCAACAGATGAGGGGTGTCGCAAAGGGGGCCTGCTTCTTTCCCAGTTATGCCTGTTTGCATATGGGTTACTGGGAGGAGCAGGTCCTCATGCCAAGTTACACTGCAATTATGCACACTAAAGTTGTAAGGTGGTTAAGGTACATTGATGACCTCTTTATAATTTGGGATGGGTCAGCAAATGAGGCCAATGCTTTCATTTCACAGCTCAATGTAAATATTTAAACCTAAAGTTCACTGCACAGATAAGCGAGACAACCATGTGTTTCCTGGATGTAGAGGTTTTTCCCAGAGGGGGGAAACTAGAAACTAAGCTGTACCGGAAACCAACTGCTGGCAACAGTATCCTCCATGCAGGTAGCCATCATCCTGCTCATCTCATCAGGAGCATCCCTTATGGGGAAATGCTCCGTATAGGAAGGATATGCAGTGCAGAAAGCGATTGTAGGTCAGCTCAACTAGCCTGCAAAGCTAGATCTTTGAAAAGAGGATACACAAATGATTGCATAGACAAGGCCATCAGTAGAGCAAATTCCAGAGACAGAACATCATTGGTGTCTAGTGTGACTCAGAACAGAACCATACCTTCTCTAATTGCCAACAATGAGACCCGACTTTTCCTAACATTCAATAACCAACACTTGGTCATTAGAAGCATAATTAAACACAACTGGACACTAATTTCTAGTGACCCGGTGTTAGGTAGTCAAGTTAAGGAAAGTCCCAATATCACCTATAAACGAGCCAGAAGTATGGATGATTGCCTAGTCTCTAGTAGCCCAGAAATCAGAACCACAACATCATGGCTAGATTCTAGTAGGGGTTTCCGCAAGTGTGCCTCTTGTAAAGCTTGAAAAAATGGAGTCAGTAGGAAGGAATATTTTACTCCATTTAGTGACCAGCCTACTGCCATCAAATGCCAATTAACATGTCGTACAGAATATGCGGTGTACGTGCTGGAATGCCCGTGCGGTCTGCGATATGTTGGCAGTACGAGACCGCACGTATACAAACGCATTCTGCAGCACCTCCGGGCCATAACTAATGGTGACACTGCTTACCTTGTGACTAGGCATTTTGAAGAGGTGCACAGCAAGAATCCCTCAGAACTAAGATATTTTGTAATTGAAACGGTGCCCCCTCAGAGGAGGGGAGGAGACCGTGAAGCCATGTTGCGCAGATTGGAGACTAGACACATTATCTTACTAGACACCAAGACCCCCAATGGTCTGAACGCAGGGGAAGACTGTCACACTTATATGTTAACATGATTTTTTCAAATTAATTGTAAATTGTAAACATACTTATAGCCCATTTTTATTCCTAAATTTTCTATCAAACAGCATTGTTTTTAAACACACATTTTTTAGCCAGTTGCACTAGTTTACACTTGGTAGCACTTATCTTTTATGCCAATATTTATTGCTAATTTATGCACATATGCCTGTTTTAGCTCATGATATGTCAGTTGTTGTCTCATTACTTGGGGCAACTGAAAGGAGGTAAAATCTGAGTTTATATCAGAAATGGTGGAGCAACATTGATTTTATTATGAATCCGTATAGGAATGTTGTTATTCTTATGATTGCTGCTATATTTATAACTATATTTATATTTATGCTCAAAATTCATATTTATTTTAATATTTATATTTATAATTATTTATTTATATATTTATAAATGTATTTATATGAGTGACCGCCATTGTTTACCACTGTATTCATACAGCAATGCCTTTCGGGTTCTCATGAGCTATTTCCAGAATTGACAGGCTCGTGGTTAATTTTATTCAAGCATTAACAAGTCAAGACAGTATGTTGGTTATGTCTACTAGTAGCAAGGTTTTTTCATTGGCACTAGCACTTTAAATTGAGCACATACGCCCCTACACGTTGTCATGTGATCATGGCCATGGTCGGCCGAAATGCGTAATGGTGGTGTGGTGGAGAGCAGAATAAAATAACCAGCACCAATTCCTGGGTTCGCCTCGTCATTTTTCTGCGTGACTGCTGAGACGTTTGTATGCCTAATATATATATATATATATTCGCTGAAAAAACCATAGGTTTCAGGCCTTATATAGTTAGGAATTAGCATTTAAAAAACCTTTGAAATTCACTGAAAAAACCATAGGTTTCAGGCCTTATATAGATAGGAATTAGCTTTTAAAAAAACTTTGAAATTCACTCAAAAAACTATAAGTTTAAGGGTGTTTTAGTTAGCTGGACATTTCACTCATACAAAACCATAGAAATTGCTCCTATATAGTTAGTTGTACTAACTATATTTCGTGCACCCACAATGCACTGCTGATGATGTCACATATTAGATCATTCATGACATGGTCAGTGACATCACTGATGACATCTCAAATGACATCACTTATGACATCACTGATGACATCATCCAGTGAATGTGGTTTGCTTCGTTATTTAAATATGCATTATATATATATATTTTTTTAAAACCTTTATTCAAAAAAGAAGGAGATACATGCGCAGGCCCACAACCATCATGGCCGGCCGCAAAGACAATCAATGAAAACAGGAGAAACTGAGGCCAATCAGTAAACAGGATATATCAAGATATACCAGATGCGGTTGTGGGGCTCGCAAACAGGATATGAGGTTTTCATTTTTAAATTTTAGAAAAAGAGCAGGGGCTGCAACAACTAGGACATCGCACCTCACAGGATAGGAGCACAAAGGAGACGATTGGGACTTACCCCAATTACAGTCGGAGATAGGCTATAACTAAAGCGACTATGCAATCCGGGCAGCCACGGCGATAGTACTGGACAGTAAACCACATTACAATATTCCACATTTCTAAAAATCACCCCAGAGAGCCTACCCCCCAAGAACAGAAAAACAGAGGCTTGTCGAGAAGCCGAAAAAAGAAAAAAGAAAGGTGCAAGACCAAGAGACAGCCAACCCTGCGAAAGAGGAAAGAACCCTCCCAAAGCCGGAAAAGAGCGATAGGGACCATAGAACAAAACAAACTAAAATAACAACCGCCCCCACACCCGCCACCCTGCACCCCTGTAATGGCTACGGCCTAACCCACTAACAGCGTGCCTGTCGCCCCGGAACTCCCCCACAGAAGGGAAAATATAAAAAGTGGAGGAGGAGAAAATCAAACAAGCCCCCGGACACTCGATACCCCCCGCCGGCGATGACCCCCCATAGCACAATCATCATCAGTAAAGCAAAAACAGTCAGCAGTATCACGGGGAGGACAGTCACCAGGAAACCACCCCCCCCCCTCCTACCCCCGGCCCGGTAAGGTATTCGGTGCAGTCCCAGCAAAAATAAACGGAGCAACCCCAGGGAAATAGAAGTCAACCCTGCAAGCCTCACAAGGAGTTCTATCGCCAAAGTCATAACAGTTGCAAACCAAGTGAGCGTCTCAGATGGTCCAAAGCAGTGGCGAGGAGCAAGAAAACCTCAAAGTCAAAGTCTGCCCTGACCAGTGCGAATCCGTTCCGGAGCACATCCCGACCAAGCCACATCCGACCAGAGGTAGTCAAAGCGTCCATGGCGGAGCAAGGCAGTGAAGGTGGAGCAAAGGCCGGTCTCAAAATGGCAGCATCCGTTATGCAGACGGGCCGGAACAAAGGAAAATGACGATCCCCTTCGACGGGACCCTGAGACTCGGCAATGAAGAACAGGACATCCAGCAACAACACACCATCGGAGAGGAGACGTAGAGGGAAGACCATGTACTGTAGCAGATGAAGGAAAAGTGAGGCCGACTCTCAAAGGAGCAAAGTCGGGCTTCCGCTTGGGCCCCTGCAGATGGAGGGTCAAATCGCTCGTCTGGATCGCAGATTTCTGTACAGGCGCTGCAGCATACGTGGCCAGTCGCGAGCAGACATCATCCAGTTTCGCCGCCAGGGAGACACATGCGCCGGTGAATTGCGAGCGGAGCGCCCCAATCACCGCCATTACGGATCTCAATGAATGTGCGCCATCCATCCCCTCCATCCCGGGGTCCAGAGGACGGAGGGGGACACAATCTCCAGCCCACATCGCCGGGCTCCGGGCACACATTTGGCGAACGCAACAACAAGGGCGCCCTGAACTGGCACACTCAGGACAGACACCGGCCGTGGGTGCAGCCCGTCAGTCCCCGGATCGGGAAACGAGGGTCAGGCACACAACCCACAGCCGCGGTGCAGGAGGATCGCAGCACGTCACAGTGTCTCCTCTCCGGCACCATCCATCAACGAGGACAAGAGTCAAGAGCGGAAAGAATTAGTCAGACCTGGAAGACCGACTACAATCGCGGTCCCACAGCCGATGTTGATCAGGTCCCTCTCGGGTGTTTCAGAAATCGAGGTCCCGCAGGCCCCGGGAGTAGGCCAGAAATGGGACACGACATAACTTTGTCGCTGAATAAGGTAGGAAATCCGGCACAGCACCGTTGGCATCAGGCAACCTTCATACATCCAGGCACAGGGCGTGGGTAGAGGATAAACGATAGGATAGACGGGTCGCCGGCGGAGGTCGGTGGAGCCGGGAGCCTATGCGGCCATCTTAGTTCGCGGCGTAGCTCCTCCTCCTAAATATGCATTATAAATATAGCAATTTGCATTGAAGAATGAGTGGATATATATAAATAAATATTTGGATGGAGGATTTAGTAGAAGTGTAATTGACTGTTTACTTGACCAATTTATAGTGTCTCACTAAATATAGTGGATAGGGACTAAACTGTGTGAATATCTGTATCACTTTGTCAATTGTTGTGTAAACTGTTTCTACAGTTGGTTACTAGCTATGTGAAAGTCTATATTAGTTATTGATTAGAATACTGAGTATTTGTATGGGAGAGTGAAAGTGTGTGTGGTTCGATGGGGGGTGTGTGACTGTCCAAAGATGTGTGAATAGTTGATTCAGCAGATATATGAAGTTAAAATTACATGTTCTAACAGTTTGGGTGAGTGAATCTCTTTATGGGTGTGGTGATGAGCAAATATATTTCTCAATGGTACATGTCCAACAAGCTAGAAAAATAAAAGACAGTGTATGTGTCAGTTGTTGTATATAAATAAGTATACATAAGACTCAATCATTGTTTGAGTTACTGTATGGATAACTATATACTTGTAATTATCTATACTAATATAATAAAGAGAGAGCCCAAACATTTGAGGCGGGTAATCTCAGGAACCACAGCACCAATCACAACACCCAATACAGCGTTGGAAAGGGCAGTTGCAGCAGAAGGACATAGGCTATGAAGACGCCCACCATATACATTTAAAAGGTAAAAGAACCGTGACAGCAAAGTAGTCCCTTGTGGGCGTGTCTGCGTTGTGCTGTGGGCCTGTGCTGGGGGCGTGACAAACGCTGGGGGCGTGTGGTACGTTCCGCCCTTCATGCCATGTCTTTTATTGTGTGCTAATCCTACCCTGCTCCCTTTAAATACCCCTGCACCCCATAATCATAACCCACCCTTACTCCTTAAAATACCCCAACACCCTTAAAGACTAACCCATCTTAACTCTATAAATATACCCTGTACCCCAAAACCCCAACCTATCCATAAATCCAAAAAATACCCCTGTACCCCAAAACCCAAACCTAACCCTGAACCCTATAAATACCCCTGTACCCCAAAACCCACACCTACCTCTGAACCCTAAAATACCCCTGTACCCCAAAACCCAAACCTAGCCCTAAACCCCAAAACGACCCCTGTACCCTATAACCCAAAACTATATCTGAACCCTTAAAATACCCAAACGCCCCAAAACATATACCTAATAATGCTTTTACCATTCATGCATTTACAACGAATTTCGTTGTAAATGTATGCGTGGTAAAAGCATATAAAATGTAATGCCATGCGTTATAATGGCATTGCGGAGCCATGGTACTTTCCTAATGAAAGTATGCGGAGTGATGGTATGCGGAAAGAAAGTTGCGGATTAATGAGTGTTTACCCTCCCCCGGTAAGTACATTGGTGGCACGGCGGCCCACATCTCCAGCAATATACTCATATTTTTTCACCACTCATTTGAAAAATGCACAGGTCTCTCTCATTGATGGCCAGCACCAACATACACTTTTAGACACACCTCTCGCCACAAGTTCTAGAATTGCAAACTTTAGAGCTGGGGAGCTATGTTCGAATCTCAGCATCAGCTCAACATCCTGTGATTCCAGGCAAATCGCTTTGTCTCCCTGTGCCTACCACAAATGAATGTGTTCTTCTGTAAAATAAATTGTGCTCATGCCATGTTGTCGAGTTCGTGCTATATAATATTGCAAGGAAAAATAAAGTAGGGAAACTCGAGTTCACACACTACTGAACGCGCACTCTTAAGTGCATCAGCAGTGCACTGTGAATCAGAGCGTTTCACAGGCCTGTCACAGATAAGAAATGCGATCTAAACGAAATCCTACAAAACAATATACTACTGGCCGGCAGCAATTCATACCCGGACAACGTCGGGACGGGTTGCTAGTGATTTTCTAATTCACTAAGTATGACTTACTATCTAAATGAATAGATGACGTGGTGTTTGTTTAAGTGTGTAGTTAAGTAAAAATGTAAGTATGATCCATTGTTTGCATAAGTGTCAAGAATTCCTGTCATGCGATGGGAGGAAAACGGTAACCAGCGAAACGGACTACATCTCCCAGGATGCTTAGCGGTTGAGAGGTTATGTAAACAGGAGAGCTGTTACATAACTCAAGGAAAACACGCCCTTATGTAAACAGGAGAGCTGTTACATAACTCAAGGAAAACACGCCCTATTGTAAACAGGAGAGCTGTTACATAACTCAAGGAAAACACGCCCTATAAAGGGAGGAACCGGGAGGTACAATGCTGTCGGATATTGTGTTTACACCGACGTACCTGCTTCGTGAAGAGTAGTGTTCCGGAGTGGTGCTCCAGTAAGGCAAGAACGGAGGTAGGTCGAGTCGTTACTCCCTGGGCCGTGTCTTGCCCCATCGTCACCTGTGAAGGACCCGGAAGCTCTACTGGTCAACCATTGAGCTTCGCTTTTTGACTCGGCTGAGTCAAAGCGCAGTGGCGCTTTTTCTGGTTGGAGTCGTAACTCCCAGCCCGACCAGAGATACAGGGACTGCCAGCTGTAACGCACACCAGGAGGTGTTTGCCGCGTTACAGACTCGGAAGTCCACAGGATCGATCGAGCGGCTGCTCTCGGTTCAGTCTTCTTGCTTTTGATTGGGGTATCGGTGACGCATCACCAGGAGGTGACTCCGCGTCCCGGTGCAGTCTGAGGAAGAGGTTGAGCGGCTGCTCCCTTCAGGTAGAGACCCCGGCTGGGTGTTTCCCTGACTCCTCGATTCTCCCCAAAACTCTTCGGGCCCCTCACAGCCTACCGATTGGCAATGTCGGCCATTTCATTTCTGCCCTCTGTTGGCATACGCCGGGATCGGCGTATATGCAGAGGACGGTTAGGACCATCCGTGCTGTGGGCTGGTAACGTACTTAGCCTGGAGGATTCCAGTGACTATAACTTTTGTTTACTCTTTGTATTATTTTTGCCTTCAATAAAATAACTAACCCTTCACAAGTGGTTGCGTCCTCATTATCGTGTCTGTTAAACGATCCTGAGACGTTCAGGGCGTTACAAAATATCCGACCTTAATAACGCTAACTGTCTCCCGGTCGATAACAGACATGGCAACACTTGATGATGTGCTGGCTGCTTTAGCGACCGCGCAGGTTGAATTGGCTGCCTCTAGGCAAGAAACAGCCGATGTAAAAGCCAGACTGGATGCTATCCAATTGGACCCGCTCACGCCCAGCACCTCCCTCACGAACCAGACCCCTGCGGTAGTAGTGGAAATGCCGGTAGCCATCCCCTTGGCAACACCAGAGAGGTACAGTGGGGATCCTAACACAGTGCAGGTATTCCTCACACAAGTGGCGCTACATTTATCGTGCAAACCAAAGGCGTTCCCCACGAGTCAGGCTTGTGTGGCTTTCCTTATTTCCTATTTGGCTGGAAACGCGGCACAATGGGCCGTACCTCTGGTGAGCAGGGACGACCCCATCTTATGTGATTGGGGTGCTTTTCGCGAGGAATTCCTGAAGGTATTCGACAGAAGGGCTGACTCGTACCGGCGGACCGTGAAATGCTTGAGTTGAGACAGGGATCCAACGACCTGGTGCAGTATCTCAACGCGTTCCGAAGGCTGGTTGCGGAAACCAAGTGGCCTGTTGCTAAACAGACGGCGCTCTTCCATCAAGGGCTGTGCGATGAGCTCAAGGACGCCGTGGCTCATATTGACCCTCAACCCAAGACATGTGAGGGCCTTATCAACCTGGTATTACGGCTGGAACATAGGCTAAGTGAAAGAAAGGGGGATCATGGGAGAAAAGGAAAATCCCTTCCATCCTATGTGACGGTGGGAAGTCCTGAAACTTCCACCGCATCCAAGGGAGAACCCATGGACATCGGCGCAATACGAGCGAGCCTCACAGCCACGGAGAAAGAGTCACGCCGTAAACAAGGATTGTGCCTATATTGTGGCAAAAAAGGCCACTACGTACGTGAATGCCCTGCCAAACCGAAGACGTCACATTATCGGGCCAACCGGTCGGTAACAGCCGTGGTGGACATACCGGCGGAAAACTAGAGGACTCCCAGACCAAAGAAGGGGCATCTCGGAGTCACTCATCCATCCCTTCACTTTCCAACTCGGTCACTAAGGGACAACGACACCTGTTTCTCACGGTGCACGTGGGAGTGCATGACCAGTGGATACCCGTTGTGGCCATGGTGGATTCAGGGGCCACTGGCATGTTTATGGACCACAACGAGGCATGCAGGCTAGGGCTAGTGCTTCTTCCCAAAGCTGTAACCGAAGACGTCTATGCTGTAGACGGAAAGGGATTGGGGACGGGGCCCATCGGGCAGCACACGGGGGTCCTTCCGATGAGATATGGGAGGAACCATTTGGAACAAATCGATTTTAACATCATCCGAGCGCCCCAATATGGCGTCATATTGGGATTGCCATGGCTACAGAAACACAACCCCTCTGTGGATTGGCCAACACATCGCATCGAAATGACGTCACTGTATTGCACCCTGCATTGTGGAATACGAACGGAATCCCTTGACGCAGATGAGAGCGGGAGTCAGACGGTGGCTACAGCGGCAGAAAAAGATGTGGCTCTCCCCCAGGCTTATCACAGTTTTGAGGATGTATTTGATGAGGTGAAGGCGGAAGTGCTACCACCACATAGACAGTTTGACTGCCAGATCGACCTGGTGCCAGGGGCCAGCGTTCCCAGCGGCAGGCTGTATGCCCTGATGGAGCCTGAAAACGTGCATCTCCGGGGGTACCTGGATAAACTCCTCAAGCTAGGATTCATCCGCCCGTCCAAGTCTCCGGCCGCCTCGCCACTCTTCTTCATCCCGAAGGCTAATGGGGAGCTGAGAGCCTGTGTGGACTTTAGGGCATTGAATGCGATAACCATAAAAAATCGGTACCCCTTGCCTCTCATCAGTGTACTTCTGGAACAGGTCAAGAAAGCTCGTATCTACACCAAGTTGGATTTGAAAGGGGCATACCATCTGGTACGCATGAGGGACGGAGACGAGTGGAAGACCGCCTTTAAGACCAGGTTCGGCCTTTTTGAGTACCTCGTCATGCCGTTCGGTCTGTGCAACGCCCCGGCAGCCTTTCAGTACTTTCTGAATGAGGTATTCAGAGAGGAGTTGGATATCTACGTGGTCGTATATATCGACGACATCCTCATCTATTCGTCCAGTGTGGAGGAGCACGTACACCACGTGAAAGCTGTGCTCCAAAAGCTGAGGGAAAACATGCTGTTTTGTAAACTCAGCAAGTGTGACTTCCACGTCACATCCGTGGAATTCCTCGGAGTGATGCTGAGTCCAGAGGGACAGGAGATGGCAGAACGAAAGATCAAGGCGGTGAAAGAATGGCCGGTGCCCCAAAGCGTGAAGGACGTCCAAAGTTTCATTGGCTTCGCCAACTTTTACAGGTGGTTTATAGATGGATTTTCAGGATTGGTGGCACCAATCACACAGCTACTGAGGAAGTCCAAGGAGTTTGTCTGGTCCCCTGAAGCGAACACAGCCTTTGAGGCCCTGAAAAGCGCCTTTGGTAAGGCGCCGGTGTTGGCTCACCCCGATCCGGATCTCCCCTACGTGGTGGAAGCGGACGCATCGGATGTGGCGCTGGGGGCTATCTTGTCCCAACGCAACCACGACACAGGGGTGCTTCATCCCGTTGCGTACATGTCCCGCAAACTCAACGACGCCGAACGCAACTACCATATTGCGGAGAAGGAGCTTCTCACAATCAAGGACGCCTTCACCGAATGGAGGCATTGGTTGATGGGGGCAAGACATGTGGTATCGGTGTACACGGACCATCGTAACCTACAGTTCATGACGGCCACAAGACACCTTTCTCCCAGGCAGCTGCGGTGGATGATCTTCTTTGCGGGGTTCAACTTCCGCATCACATATCGGCCGGGGACGGAAAACCGGAAGGCGGACGCCCTGTCCCGTCAATCTGCAGTTAAGGAACCATTGCCTGCGACCGAGCATTCCATCATTTCCCCGAGGATGGTATTGGGGGTTATCCAACCGGATACTTTCCTGAGGGGAATAAAGAGAGGGATCAGGTCATTCGCATGGCGGAGGTGGCTCCTCAGTCACAGAGAATGGCAGCTGAAGGACGGGATACCCCTGAAGGGCAGGTGCCTATTGATACCAACGCCTAGGCTAAGGAAACAAGCATTCATCTGGTGCCATGACTCTCCATGCGCAGGTCATTTGGGCTTTGAAAAAACGGTGGCTAGCATGGGACGGCATTTCTGGTGGCCAACCATGAGAGTGGATGTCAGGAGGTGGGGACAGGAGTGTCCTACGTGTGCTACCATGAAGGCCGACCATGGCCGAACCCAAGGGCTCTTACATCCACTTCCAACCCCGGATAGACCATGGGATAGCATATCACTGGACTTCGTGGTGGGCCTACCGGTAGTCCAGGGGATGACGGCAATACTGGTGGTGGTGGATTACTTGACGAAAATGGGGCACTTCATCCCCTGCAAGAGAGTCCCTACGGCCGTGGAATTGGCGTCACTACTCCTAAAGAATGTGGTACGACTGCATGGATTACCTGGGGTGATCGTGTCGGACCGGGGGTCGCAGTTTACTGCGCAATCCTGGAAGACTTGGTGCACTGCGTTTGCATGTTAAGACCGCCCTGTCCACCAGCTACCACCCTCAAACGGACGGCCAAACCGAGCGCCTGAACCAAACGCTCAAACAGTATCTGCGATGTTTTGTGGACCAGGGCAGGGAAGAATGGGTCGACTTGCTATGGGTTGCAGAGATAGCCTACAACAACGCCACTCACAGCTCCACACAGTCATCTCTGTTCTATAGCAACTATGGCCAACATCCCAGGTTCTTGCCATTTCTACATCCGTTCAGAGAGGACAGGATTCCCGCCACAGCGGACAGGGTGGCACACATAAAAGACACGTTGATGCGCTCAAGGACTGTCCTAATAGAGGCCAAGAGAAGATACAAGGCTGCGGTAGACAGGAAGAGAAGGCCCGGGCCACTGTACCGCACTGGAGACTACGTCTGGATATCCACAAGAAACATGAGGTTTCGAAAGAACAGTGTGTTCCATCCCAAATACATGGGCCCCTATCGAATTACCAAGTGTATGGGTCCCGTGAACGTGAAGGTGTGCTTGCCCCAGTCATTGCGGATACACCCTGTCTTTCATGTAGCATTGCTCAAACCAGCACCCTCCAAGCCGTCTGGGACACCTAGGCCGGTATGCGTGGAGTCGGAGGTGGAGTATGAAGTGTCGGGCATACGGGCGTTCAAATGGCGCAGGGGGAAGCTGTGGTACCTGGTTGCGTGGAAAGGCTATGGCCCGGAGGAGCAATCATGGGAACCGGCTGAAGGGGTTCATGCTCCGCGCTTGGTCTCCTTGTTCCATCGGCGTTTTCCTGCCAGCGCTGGCCCAGTGGGGAGCCGCTGAGAGGGAGGATGTACTGTCAAGAATTCCTGTCATGCGAGGGGAGGAAAATGGTAGCCAGCGAAAACGGACTACATCTCCCAGGATGCTTAGCGGTTGAGAGGTTATGTAAACAGGGGAGCTGTTACATAACTCAAGGAAAACACGCCCTTATGTAAACAGGAGAGCTGTTACATAACTCAAGGAAAACACGCCCTTATGTAAACAGGAGAGCTGTTACATAACTCAAGGAAAACACGCCCTTATGTAAACAGGAGAGCTGTTACATAACTCAAGGAAAACACGCCCTATAAAGGGAGGAACCGGGAGGTACAATGCTGTCGGATATTGTGTTTACACCGACGTACCTGCTTCGTGAAGAGCAGTGTTCCGGAGTGGTGCTCCAGTAAGGCAAGAACGGAGGTAGGTCGAGTCGTTACTCCCTGGGCCGTGTCTTGCCCCATCGTCACCTGTGAAGGACCCAGAAGCTCTACCGGTCAACCATTGAGCTTCGCTTTTTGACTCGGCTGAGTCAAAGCGCAGTGGCGCTTTTTCTGGTTGGAGTCGTAACTCCCAGCCCGACCAGAGATACAGGGACTGCCAGCTGTAACGCACACCAGGAGGTGTTTGCCGCGTTACAGACTCGGAAGTCAACAGGATCGATCGAGCGGCTGCTCTCGGTTCAGTCTTCTTGCTTTTGATTGGGGTATCGGTGACGCATCACCAGGAGGTGACTCCGCGTCCCGGTGCAGTCTGAGGAAGAGGTTGAGCGGCTGCTCCCTTCAGGTAGAGACCCCGGCTGGGTGTTTCCCTGACTCCTCGATTCTCCCCAACACTCTTCGTGCCCCTCACAGCCTACCGATTGGCATTGTCGGCCATTTCATTTCTGCCCTCTGTTGGCATACGCCGGGATCGGCGTATATGCAGAGGACTGTTAGGACCATCCGTGCTGTGGGCTGGTAACGTACTTAGCCTGGAGGATTCCAGTGACTATAACTTTTGTTTACTCTTTGTATTATTTTTGCCTTCATTAAAATAACTAACCCTTCACAAGTGGTTGCGTCCTCATTATCGTGTCTGTTAAACGATCCTGAGGCGTTCAGGGCGTTACAATAAGTGAGTAGGATGACTTCATATGTGAATAGGATGTGTGCTGTTGTTTAATGTCGATATAGGTGTATAAGTATTTTTGATAGTGTTCTATTGTTCATTGACTGCATGTATGAGTGAATCTACAGGTAAGTGATTAGATGTGTGTATACATCTATGAATCACTGAGTGGGTTTTTAGATACTTGTATTGCTGTGACAATGGATTCAAATATGATACTCTCTATTTTACAAAGAGTGATGAAAAATTTTACTAGTGTATGAAAAGGTGTATGTGATTGTCTCGTGGATGATGTCATCAGTGATGTCATCAGTGATGTCATTTGAGATGTCATCAGTGATGTCACTGACCATGTCATGAATGATCTAATATGTGACATCATCAGCAGTGCATTGCTGGTGCGCGAAACATAGTTAGTACAACTAACTGTATAGGAGCAAATTCAATGGTTTTGTATGAGTGAAATGTCCATCTAACTATAACACCCCTAAAACTTATAGTTTTTTGAGTGAATTTCAAAGGTTTTTTAAAAGCTAATTCCTATCTATATAAGGCTAGAAACCTATGGTTTTTTTCAGTGAATTTCAAAGGTTTTTTAAATGCTAATTCCTAACTATATAAGGCCTGAAACCTATGGTTTTTTATTTTTTTTATTTTTTTTAAATTTTATTTAAGCGTTCCCAGCAAGATTGCAAATCAAAATTGACAGGTTCAAGATACAAATACATTACCAATACATTACAGCAATTTTATATATAAAGAAAAAAAGAGAAAAAAAGCAGACCAATTTCTGTTTTTCCATCAAAATTCATAAAATGTCATCTTCCATTCTTAATCCTCGCAATATTCACGAAACGCACTCCATATTTTTATGCCCAATCTTTTTTTCCTAACACCCTTGATAGATAAGAGTCCCCACTCCAAATTATACATACTAAGCATTTTAGGACGCCATTGATGAAAAACAGGTGGTTGTTCCTGAAGCCACCCAGTGGCTATGCATAAATGTGCTACAGTCATTGCAAAGAAAATGAAATACCGATGTTGATATAAAGGCTCAGCTACTCTGTCCTTTGGTATTTTCCCCATGTAACAGCATAGCCGGAGTGATAACTAAAGGCATTCCAATTACAAGGGATAAGAACTTTTCAAGATCAATAATAAAACATTGAAGTTTGACACAACTATAAAAGATATGGACACTTTCCGCATCATCAGTACTACACTGAAAACACTTGCCTTCATTCCCTCCACCCCTTTTTGCCATTCGAATCGGGGTGCAGTATAAGTCAAACAGAGTCTTAAAAAATTGGGCTTTTAAATTAGCCAACATTAGTGCCTCCTTGGATAATAAAAGTAGGTCATTGTTAGACCTGGCACCTTGGCGTGAGTTTCCCTTCCACTTTTTGCTGGTGTGCCTCCGATGTTTTGCTGGTTTTCCGATACTCAGGGCACTGCGCCACGGCCGACCCGTCCCGCAGTGCAAGTGCTCCCTACTGTAAATTGTACATGTGATTGATGTCCATGATTGGTGCATTGGATTTACTATTAGTCCCTAGTAAAGCGCACCAGGAGTGCCAGGGCTTGTAGATGCCAATACTGCTAGTGGGCCTGCAGCGCTGGTTGCGCCACCCACAGAAGCAGCCTTAAGATGTGTCGAGGGTCCGCCATTGCAGACCCTGCGTGCAGTCTCGTACTGTCATGCTGGCTGGGCAAGTGCACCCACTTGCCAGCCCCTAAACCTTCCCTTAACTTCATATTAGTCACCCCTATGGTAGGCCTGCGGGCAGGGTGCATTGTAGGTGTAAGGTAGGACAAGCCCTGATGTGTGTGGCATGTCCTAGAAGTGACTTACAGCTAAAGTCGTATCTCACTATTGTAAGGCTACCTGCTTCCGTTAGGCCAGAATGGGCTGCTGGAATTATTACACTCTATAATCCCAGCAGGCTCAGGGAGCATGGTAGAGAGTCATGTTTAGTATGCCTGAACTCAGGATAATAAAATATTTCTTTTAGTAAAGTTTATTTTAATGTCCTGTGTTTGCAAATGCTACTTTTAGAAAGTTAAAGAATCAAAAAGGGCCTTGACTCGTTACTCAGAATGGCTGAGTCCAACTATTACTATTAAACAAAACAAGAGCCAATACTGGAGTATCAATTCATCAACTGATCAATTTCAAAGAAATCCTGTTTTACTGAGAATCAACCTGCTCGCGTTTGAACCGCCAGACAGCTAACAACCATTTCGCTCCGTTTTGCAGCAAAGGAGCGGTCGCCCATGAAACTAAGACAGAGCAGCGAGTCTGAAGCTGTTCGCCAGCGGGTAAGTCATTACGTTCCCCGTGCCCCCCCCTTATATCACACACAGTCTGAATGAATGATTTGGGAAGGTGTGACAAAATATTGAATGTTGTCGCTTGTATTGTTTTTCCACACACAGCTGCTGTGACTACATCTATTGGGAAATACAATTCCACTTCGGAAGCCCGCCATTGATTGTGTTTTTTTGACAATTGGATTAAGGTAGGGAGCATCAGTTGGACACTGGTAGTCGATCCCTTCTTTTATTTACTCGTTCATGTTCTGAACAAATGTGCTCAAGCTAGTTATTTTTATTGTTTCAGAACCAATCCGGTCCTGAGGAGAACCCCACCAAATTTAAGGGGTTTGAAACGCGTCGACCAGTTTTTTGTCCCGCATCTGGTCACTATTATCACTTTGGAACAGTCGTTGCATTCATTTGGGTTCATGAGAGATCTTGTGACAACTACAACTATAATAGATTGCAAAAATATGAAAAGACATATTTTCCACTGATTTATTTACCGATGCCTGGACGCACTGTTTTCTTACTTTCTTCTGTTTTGAATGGTCTGTGTGTGAATGTATGGCCAAGTGTGTTTGAAATTGTTTATTCATATGTTTGTACCTATTGTATATAAAACCTATTGCATTTTGTATTTTGTATATTCCATGCACGACGAATAGTGTGCCAAAAAAAGAAAAAAAGAACGTTTACTAAAATAGAATAAACTTGTTTGGTGTAAAAGAAAAACAGGTTGTTTTTGCTTCAATCAAAGCAGCTTTCTTTGAAATTGATCAGTTGATGAATTGATACTCCAGTATTGGCTCTTACTTTTAGAAAGTTAGCATTTGCTTGCCTAACCATTTCAGCCCGCCTCTGCTAGTATGTGTATCTGACTGTCTGGGATGTGTGAGTGACAGGGCTGGGGGATGACAGGTGGTGAATGCGCAGATTACACCTTAGTGGGAGGTAGGAGTGGCTCTTGACTCTGAATCTTGCTGTGCTCTGCCACCACAATGCTGGCTCCACCCTCCTGGGGAGCGACTGATGACTCAGCCGACACCTGGCCCAAGAAGGGCGAAGCCCCATCAACAAGGTACTTCTGGCTGCCCCTGTCCGCACAATGCTGGCTCCACCTCCTGTGGGGCGTCTGATGTGCCTGCCCCTCACACTGAAAGCAGAAGCCGGATTGCACCCAACAAGGTGCTCAAGGACTGAAAGTGGCTATGCAAAGGCCCCCCTGGCCTGTAAGAACAAAAGAAATGCAGTATAAAAGAAGGAGCCTTGCTCCTTGTAAATTAGATCCTGTTTGTGCTACAGAAGGAACTCTGCCGGACGAGAAGGACCTGGAAGGACAAGGAAGGGTGCTGACTCTTGCCTGTGTCTGGTGCCTTGCTGCAGAAGGAGAGGAAAAGGAAAGACTACAAAAAGACTTTTGCTTTGTGAAACTTTGTGCCAAACTCTGCTGAAAGATCTCCAAGGGCTTGCTGCTGAACTTGCCCCCTGACCAGCGCCCCAGGACCAGTGGGCGCTACATCCTGAAGAAAGCGACTGTGTTTGCTGCTTATCGCTGCAGTACTGACCGAGGGGTCTGGGAGCGCTGGGCAAGCCTGCCACGCTCCCCGTAATCCAAGGCATCGACATCCCCCCAAGCATCGTGACCGGGGCCCAAAGCACCAGCGAGAGCAACGTGAGGTCCAGCCGCCGCTGGCCCGAACACCGTGACCGCATCTGCACCGGGAGCCCGAGAGCAAAGTGAAGGAGGACCCGTCCGGTCCAAGCTCCCGAATTGACTGCGCTTCGAGCCGTCAATCCACCTGCGAAGACGGACAGCCGCCCTGTGATAACCCCCCTCTGGTCGGTAGCCTGCCCGACAGCTCAGCTGTGAACGCACAGCTGCAACCGGCACTTTGGCTGGGTACGGCCTGCACTTGGGGACCGTACTGCCACTTGCCGCCACCACACAGCCGCCGCCTCCAGGGTCGGAGTGAATGACGAAGGGAGGACCCTGCCGCCACTGAACACCGCCGCCCCTGATGACCCGTGACCTGCCCGGCTGAGAGCCGCAGCGAACAGCGACCCCGGAAAAGCAACGCGACGTGGGACAGCTCCCCTGGAAGCCACCCGCTCCACAAGAATTTGAAAGGTACTGTGTTGTATCCTCACGGTGCGAGCGTCCTGCAACTCGAGCTCGCACCGCGCTATCTGCTCCCAACGCGAGCCGCCTCTGAAACCGAGGCTCGCACAGCTCCTGGTCCTCGAGGCCCGATCTCCTCTCCGAAACGAGCAGAGACAGCGGAAAGCGCATTGAGGCGCTACAAGACACTGAACCTTACTAAACCTGGGCAGAAGGCCCAAAAGATTGCTTATTGCTAAGAAAGAACTGTGGCAACCTGAACTTAAGTAAACTGGAACCGCTATTGAAAGTTTGACAACTGTATTTACAAACCTGCTTGAAATCTATATAAAGATATATATTTTCACAAATACAGTTTGGTGTCATTGTGTGGTGGGTTGGTTGTGATGGTGTGATATTGCAAATGTTTAACCCTATGTGCCCCAAAGATTAGCCTAAGACTGCTTAAGCCACACTACCTAGAGGGTAAGCAGAGGTTGTCTGGAAGGTAACCCTCAGCCCTGACGAGGAAGAGAGAGTCCCTGCTTGTCGCTAGTGCTACACTGCGCCAACTAGAGACTCCCCCTTCCTACAGTCATCTATATCTAATTTTTGATCTTCTAATGCGCCCACCCATTTTATCCTTACTTTTTCTAAATTGTCACTCCGATCACTAAGTAGCAGTTGGTAAAGCGTTCCAATTTTTACTAGTCTCCTAATTCCTTCCACAACTTTATTTGGCTGAAGCTCAGCTGTTCGATGGAATAAGTAATCTTGTATTTGCAAAAATTTAAAGAAAAGATTTCTAGGAAAGAAAAACTGGTCTTTTAGCTCATCAAAAGATTTACAAATCCCTTCATCCTTATACAAGTCTCCTAGCCATCTAACCCCTTTCTGCTGCCATCTTATTGCCATGTCGTCAGAAAATATGCCAGGTAGAAGTCTATAAGAGTTCAAGGGCATATAATAAGATATTTTCCCTATCGCTGTTGTCTTAGCAACCCACTTCCATACCTTAAACGCGCCCAACATTACCTTAAAACGAGTCAGTTTGTAAAAACTCCCATCGATCTCCTTGAATAGTGATTGTTTTGCTACAGACCCTAGCTGCATTTCAAAAATAGAAGGGGCAGAAGCCTTGTCCTGCTCAGTCTCCCCTGTTATCAGGAACCTCATCTTCAGTAAAAAACAAGTTACATAACACAAAAAAAAATCTGGCACCCCCATCCCTCCCCTAGCAATTGGTAAAGCCATAAACTTCATTGCCCGCTAGGTCTCCCTGGACTCCAAATAAATTTACCACATCTCGACTGCAGAGCCTGTATCCTATCTTTTGCAATTTCTAAGGGTATTGACCTAAATAGATATAAGACTTTTGGTAACACATTCATTTTTATAACATTCGACCGTCCGATAATAGTTAAATATAGTCGTCCCACCTACCCAAGGAGTTCCTGATTTTAGTCATCAATGTGATCCAACTAACCTCAACTAATTCTGTCATGTTAGACCGCAGTTGAATACCAAGATATGTAGCCTACTTCACCACTCTACTATCTTGCCATACTACAGACTCCGAGCACAAGATCTGTGTTTTTAACACATTTAATTTATATCCTGCTACTCGCCCAAACTCCTTCTCCAACCTCTCAATTTCTTTGATGGCGGTACCAGGGTTTACCGTTGTCACCGCAATATCATCCGCGTAAGCGAACACAGAAAAATAATACTCAAACACTTGATATGGTGGGATCAGGATATTGCCAGTTAATTGTTCTAAAAAAGAATTAATATATAAAGCAAATAAAAGAGGGGAGCACAGGCACCCCTGACGTGTACCACGTGTAATATTCACAGAGTTAGAACCTATGGTTTTTTCAGTGAATTTGCAAGGTATTTTTAATGCTAATTCCAAACTATATAAGGCCTGAAACCTATAGTTTTTTAAGTGAATTTGCAAGGTTTTTTAAATGCTGATTCCTAACTATATAAGGCCTGAAACCTATGTTTTTTTCAGTGAATTTCAAAGGTTTTTATATGCTAATTCCTAACTATATAAGGCCTGAACCCTATGGTTTTTTCAGTGAATTTGCAAGGGTTTTTTAAAGCTAATTCCTAACTATATAAGGCTTGAAACCTATGGTTTTTCAGTGAATTTGAAAGGTTTTTTAAATGCTAATTCTATTAGCGGATAACGTTTAAATATGTTAATATCCTTGTGGGACCACCTGAGCAGCCCTAGGAGGTCAGGTTGTTTCTACCCTTCCCCCTTTTTGCATTCTACACGTTTGTTTTTCTGCTTCTTTTGTGCCTCGGTCTACCTAGCACAAGATGAATGGCAACAATTCCTGGTTAGAAGTGTTGACAGCCAATGAGCATGCTGCTTTCCTGAGAAAGGCATGCTGATTGGCTGCCACTGTCTGTCAACACTCCTAACCAGGAAGTGTTGGCAGCCATCAAGGCACAAGAAAGCAGTGAAACAAAGGTGCAAAACACGTAAAGGGGGCAGGGTAGAAGCACCCTGACAGCCTAGGCCTGCTCAGGGGGTCCCGCAAGGACCCCCCAGGTCCAAAAAAATATATTTTTTTGTTTTCCCCGTGGTACGCTCAGGGTACGCGTACATGGCATCGCACCCAGCGCGTACTCCGTGAAATTTAAAAAAAACAAATATTTATTTTTTTGACCTTCGGGGTCCTCCTAGACCCCCCTGATAAAACCTAGGGGGTCAGGGGGTCTCCACCCTGCCCCCTTTTATAGTTTTCCCCTTTTGTTTTTCACCTCTTGTATCTCGGTTCTACCGAAACACAAGATGGCGGGCTCTCCGGACCGTTTGGAATGTTCACAGAGACCCGAGAGCCAATCAGCTTTCCGCTCGCGCACTTCCGTGTCACGCCGGGTGCGCTCCCCGGTACGCGTACCTGTAAGCGCTCGAAGCGCGCATATAGATATATATGTGTATTTGAAGTTAATTTTCGTAAAAACCACTGGAGCAATTTTCACCAAATATATAAAAGGCACATCTGCGTACCAGTCCCTACAATTTTGCAAAGTTTGGTGTAATTCCGTTCAGCCGTTCGGGCTGTAGCCGTGTCTAATCATCCTATGGAAATTAACATGGGGAAAACTCGTTTTGGGACCCCCCTTTTTTTCTCGGCCCCCCCATGATGAATCCCCCCAAAAGTTCCAGGGAAGGAGCGGAGCGGAGCTGACCTAAATTTGGGAAAATTACACGCAAATTCCTCAACCGGCGCCAAAGTTATTCCCAATAGAATGTTGCGGATTTCCTATGGTAGCTAGGTCCTAACTATATATACCTTCTGGCTATCGCCAGTAGGTTATATATATATACCATCTCAATTGGGAAGTTAAGGTAACGCACACTACATCTTAATAGGAAAAAATGTATGACAAGCCACACCTTCTTCTAAAGGAGCATGGCATCTTCCAGGCATGAGAAGATGAACCTATGTTATACATCCCTCCTCTTTCCATATTACTACACTCACCCTCCTTTGTGATAAGGCTGATGATCACAGAGCATCACAGGGGTTACGGCAAATGAAGGACTTCTCCTCCCAGCCTTGGTTGTGGTAAGGCTGATGCTCACCGAGCAGCCCATGGCTCACGACCTAAGGAGCAGCCCTCCACTCAGCCTCGATTGTGGTAAGGCTGACGCTCACAGAGTGGCTCACGAACCATGCAGCAGCCTTCCTCCTAGCCTCGCCTGTGGTGTGTCAGATGCACGCATAGCATCCTATGGCTCGCGACACATGGAGCAGCCCTCCTTCCAGCCTCAGCTGTGGTACGGCTGCCACTGACAGAGCGGCTCATGGCCCATGGAGCAGCCCTCCACCCAGTCTCGGTTGTGGTAAGGCTGACGCTCGCAGAGTGGCTCATGACGCATGGAGCAGCCCTCCACCCAGTCTCGGTTGTGGTAATGCGGACGCTCACAGAGTGGCTCACGGACCATGGAGCAGCCCTCCACCCAGTCTCGGTTGTGGTAATGCGGATGCTCACAGAGTGGCTCACGGACCATGGAGCAGCCCTCCACCCAGTCTCGGTTGTGGTAATGCGGATGCTCACAGAGTGGCTCACGGACCATGGAGCAGCCCTCCTTACAGCCATGTCTTTGGTAAGGCTGACGCTCACAGAGCAGCCCATGAAGCAGCCCTCCACCCAGTCTTGGTACGATATTACTAATGCTCACAGAGCGGCCCATGGCTTACGACCCATGGAGGAGCCATCCACCCAGTCTCGGTTGTGGTAATGCGGACGCTCACAGAGTGGCTCACGGACCATGGAGCAGCCATCCACCCAGTCTCGGTTGTGGTAATGCGGACGCTCACAGAGTGGCTCACGGACCATGGAGCAGCCCTCCACCCAGTCTCGGTTGTGGTAATGCGGATGCTCACAGAGTGGCTCACGGACCATGGAGCAGCCCTCCTTACAGCCATGTCTTTGGTAAGGCTGACGCTCACAGAGCAGCCCATGAAGCAGCCCTCCACCCAGTCTTGGTACGATATTACTAATGCTCACAGAGCGGCCCATGGCTTACGACCCATGGAGGAGCCATCCACCCAGCCACGGTTGTGGTAAGGCTGACGCTCACAGGGTGGCTCATGGCCCATGGAGCAGCCCTCCTCCCAGCCTCGGCTTTGGTAAGGCTGGAGCTCATATAGTGGCCCATGGCTCACAACTCATGGAGCAGCCTTCCTCCTAACCTTGGTTGTGGTAAGGCTAACCCTTGCAGAGTGTACTATGGTTTACAACTTAGGTAGCAGCCCTCCTCCCAGCCTCGCTTGTGGTGAGGTTGATGCTCACAGAGCGGCCCATGGCTCACAGCCAATGAGTACTCCTCCTCCCAGCCTCGCTTGTGGTGTGCCAGACGCTCACAGAGCATCCCATGGCTCTCGACACATGGAACAACCCTCCTCTCAGATTCGGTTGTGGTAAAGCTGACGCTCACAGAGCAGCACATGAGTCACTGCCCATGAAGCAGTTCTCCTCCCAGCCTTGGTTGTGGTAATACTAACGCTCAAAGAGCGGCCCATGGCTCATGGCCCATGGATCAGCCCTCCACCCTGCCACGGTTGTGGTAAGGCTGACGCTCACATAGCAGCCCATGGAGCAGCCCTCCATCCTGTCTTGGTTGTAGCAAGGCTGACGCTCACATAGCAGCCCATGGCTCATGGCCCATGGATCAGCCCTCCAACCTGCCACAGTTGTGGTAAGGCTGATGCTCACAGAGTGGCTCATGACCCATGGAGCAGCCCTCCGCCCAGCCTCTGCCGTGGTAAGGCTGACGCTCACAGAGTGGCTCATGACCCAAGGAGCAGTCCTCCTCCCAGCCTCTGCTGTGGTAAGGCTGACAGTCACAGAGCATCCAAGGGCTCAAAGCCCACGGAGCAGTCCTCCACCCAGCCTCCATTGTGGCAAGGCTGAGGTTCACACAGCGGCCCATGGCTGACGACGCAAGGAGGAGCCCTTCTCCCAGCCTTTGTTGTGGTAAGGCTGATACTCACAGAATGGCCCATGGCTCACAGCCTGTTAGAAATGTGGGTCTCTAGATGGCAATGGTTTGCACCTTTGTCCGAATAGGGACCCTTGCTTCCAGTCAGGATAAGGAGGATACACTCCTATATAACCCCTGCTCACCCCCTCGGTAGCTTGGCACGATCAGACAGGCTTATCTCAGAGGCAGTGTATAAAGCATTTGTGAATACATACAGTAATACAGTAAAAACACTACAAATGGACACCACACCAGTTTAGAAAAATAAGTAATCTTTACTAGATTTCACACAAGACCAAACAACAAAAATCCACAATACTGTAATCAAAACTAAGACTTTAAAATGGTAGAAATATCTTAGTTCAATGTAGATGGTAAATGCAGCACTTTACTCTCAAAGTACCTTGGATGTGTCACGCAAAACAAAGAAAAGGGTTGCAGGTAAGGTGATGCGTCAGTTCGTTGCTTTGGGGGAGGTGATGCGTCGGTTCCCTACTGCAGCACAGGGGAGGTGAGGCGTTGGTTCCTTACCAGAGAGGAGGTGATGCGTCGGTTTCTTACTTTGATCCAGTGCGATGCGACAATATGGTGCCTTGATGCGTTGCGACGATCCGGTGCGATGCGACTAAATGGCATCTTTGATGCCATAATGTGAATGCGATGCGTGCACGCCCAACGGCCGTGCAGTGAAATCGATGAACTTTTGAGCCGCGACAGGCCCTGCAACATGCTTCTCCGGTAATGCAACAGTGCCCTCTGTGGCGGCAGCCCGCTTCTCCGGTGATGCGACACGCTTCGTCTGCGATGCGACAGCGAACAGCTGCGGGGGCGGCACGCTTCTTCAGCGATGCAACAGCAACTGCTGAAGCGGTGACACGCTTCTCGTTGGTTTGCGCTTCCAGCTTCCAGCAACACGCAGTCTTCTCAGAAGGTCCAAATCACAGCAGGCACCTCTCTGCAGGTAGAACTCCCAGCCAGGTAATTCAGGGGGGAGCTGGTGGTGAAGCCTTTGTGGTCCTGAGACTTCAGAACAGGAGGCAAGCTCAGCTTGAAGCCCTTGGAAGTCTTCCTCAAGATGATTAAAGTACAAACAAAGTACCTTTTCTCCTTTCCTTGGCAATAAAGTAACCACTGCAGGCCAACCCCAAACAGTCACGATCACAGGGGCAGTCTCATCCTTCAGCTTCCTTGGTTCTTCTCCTTGGCAAAGGTTTGTCTTGATTCCGAGAAGTGATCTAAAGTTCTGGGGTCTGGGCCCCAATATTTATAGTACTAAATCCTTTGGTCTCTGGAGGCAGAGAGTGTCTGTGCCCAGCCCAAACCAATGCTGTCCTCCCTGTTGCAGCTTCCTGGCAGGAGGTGGAGACAGCATTGTTGAAAGCAGACCTGGCCCAGGTAGCTGAAAAGAAATGTCCTCCCCCTACTCTCTATGCAATGCAGGCTCAGGCAAGTGAAAGGAAATCTCCTCCCCCTGCTCACTATTCAACCCAGTTCCTATTTAGCCCAGCCCTGACTCATCAGACTGCTGGAGCCACAGCCCTCTCCAGCCCCCTGTCACTCGGAAACCAGACATGCAATACACAAACCCTACTGGATGGTTAGGTAAGAAAATACATACTTTCTAAAAGTGGTATTTTCAAACAGAGAATGTAAAAATCGCCCTCCCTAACAGATGTATTTTCACATTCTGAGTTCAGGCATACTAAACTAGCGTTTCTACCTTGTTCCCTGGATCAGTTAGGAGTATAAGATGTTATAATCAAACTGCCTATTGTGGCCTATGGGAACAGATATCCTTACAATAGTGAAAAACGAAATTGGCTGTAATTCAAGACATGCCACACACATCAGGGTAAGTCCTACCTTTCACATACAATGCACCCTGCCCAAAGGGGTACCTTGGGCCTACCTTAGGGGTGACTAACAAGCGGAAAAGGGAAGGCTTAGGGACTGGCAAGTGTGTGCACTTGCCAAGTCGACATGACAGTTCCAGACTGCACACAGGCTCTGCAATGGCAGGCCTGAGCCATATTTTACGATCTGCTTCTGTGGGTGGCACAATCAGGGCTGCAAGTCCACCAGCAGCATTTTATTTACAGGTCCTGGGTACACATGGTGCACTGTACTACGGTATGACAAGTAAATCAAATAGGCCAATCATGGGGTCACTAATCCATTACAACAATTTACAATATGGAGCACTTGCACTTTGGCACTGAATAGCAGTGGCAAAGTGCCCAAAGCATCTAGACCAGCAAAACAAGGCAAAAACATAGGAGGCAACAGCAAAAAAATGGAAGGGAGACCCACGCCGATGGTGCCAGGTCTAACACAGCCCATGGAGCATCCTCCACTCATTCTCAGTTGTGGTAAGGCTGATACTTGCAGAGCGGCCCATGGCTCAAGGCCCATAGAGCAGCCCTCCTCGATCCAAGCCTCTGCTCTGGTAGGGCTGATGCTCACAGAGCGGCCCAGGATTCACACCCATGAAGGAGCCCTCCTCACAGCCTTGGTTGAGGTAAGGCAAACGCTCACATAGCAGAGCAGCAGAAGACACCAAACCTTCTACTGAGTGTGAATACTAGAGACATGCCTTTTCTCCATGTACGCAGGTGTCTGAGAAAATGGCGCTGTCCCTGATATGTCTCCTAAGAAGCTGTAACCAAGAAACATATGAATTGTGTATTGGAGCTGCCTGAATACCAGTGTCTGTCCACTGGCATCAATATAGTCAAGATCATTTTAAAAATAGAACTTTAATCCAAGCTGCCCCATATCTTTCAATTCTAAGTTAGATCAGATCTGGCACCAGGGACGCCTAATAAATGCTTATAGTGCATGACCCAAAGGTTTATAAAACACAGGTCTGTAGGGGTCAAATGCCACCCGCCAGTACCTGCACACGGGAAGGAAGCAGGCGATGAAGATATAGCAGTTCCCTTTCTTTTGAGTTAAAAAGGAGCTCAAGGTGGATGGAAGCTGGATGCCCATTTCCTGGAAACACAGTCCAGAGTGGTGCATTCAGGGCCTTAAGTGGGCCGGGTCTCACCGGGTCTGAGTACCTGCAGTTTTTAAAGGAGGCATCGAAACGGGCCTCTATTGGGCTCTGTTTTGTGCCTGCTGGCAGTGTAGTCAGTTTTTTTCCAGACTGCAGCAACAGCAGGCACATCAATGTGTGCAGCTCATACTGCTCACTTCTCATTAGTGGAGAAGTTACGGCATGACGTCATATCAGGTGAGCGTTGTAGGGGAAGGGAAATCCTTTAAAGAGAGTCATTTTCTCTCTGGATTTCCCTTCTCCTTTTGTAACTCAAGAGCTGCAAAATTGTTGTGGTATCACCAGGGCTTTAAGTGGAAGCTTTTTTAATATTATAGACAAGTCATAGTTGCTATTTATTTATTTTTTGCAACAAACAACCATTGACAAAGCCAAAGCCAATAGTCCTGACTTCTTGTAGGTATCATGTTTCTTGTTGTACCATATAGCTGAAAGCAATGACAGAAACAGAAACATACAAGTTGTGCGTTACACTACGCTAAGCGCAGGTTTTTAGCTTACGTGTTTGAAACCACACCCTTAATTACATTGCCACGCCCCATCGAGAGACCCCACAGTTTTTTCATCCCACTTAAAGCCCCCCTGGGTGCATTAATTCATGTCCACATGTATACATCTATCTCATGGGGGTGGGGGGAGATGCATGCTACCAGTCAGGCCTGAGTTGAGATGAAAGGCTCTGTAAGAGAGCGAGACAGAGAGACGCAGGAGACCAAGGGTCATCCTTTGCACACACGCTAACATGCATGTATTTTTACAAACCAGCCTGGCAAATACAACTTCGTATGTCCCCCGCTGGCCGCAGCACTCAGAGCCACAATGCCCAGGATTTGCGCCTCGACACCCCAGGCAGACCCGAGGCGCTGTGTGTCCTTGACACGTCACTGTGCCCCGCCCCCCCTCCCCCCCCCCCCCACGCGGAGAGGCAGCCGTTCACGTGGGCTGATACTTGTCTATTTCCTGATAAGTGGGCGCATAATGAGACCGGCTGGATGGCTGCGGCGCTCGGTTTTACCCGGCCTGTCACATTTTTAAGATACACTTTCTTGATTTCCCAGGAGTGAAGCAGAAATCTGAATTTTAGTGACTCGCAAAGAGAGAGGCCTAAAGCTGAGCGAAGTCACTAACTAAATAAATATAGCACAGACCGAGAGCGCGAGATTAGAAGTTTGTGCATAATGACATCCGCCAAACCATCCGTCCTCCCCAGGGAGCGGCAGCACAAAATAAAGGCAAACATTATGAAATCTCGGAAATACTTTAAAATACCAGTCACATTTAAAGCCACCTGCAGAGTCTGTGAAGGGGGGCGGCTGTCCTGAAACTGAGAGATACTGAGGCAGGTGAGATGTATTCGAGCCTTCTGTGGATAAAAACTTCATCAAGATTCTGGGAAAACTAAAAACTATTCCAACAGCTTCCACTCTAGATCCATTTCAGGAGGGCCCTGCCATACGGGACCTAAGATCCAACCCAAGGGAACTCTGCCCTAGAGGAACTGAGATCCACCACACGGGAACTCTGCCCTACAGAACCTGAGATCCACCACACAGGAACTCTGCCCTAGAGGACCGGAGATCCACCACACGGGAACTCTGCCCTACAGGACCTGAGATCCACCACACGGGAACTCTGCCCTAGAGGACCGGAGATCCAACGCACGGGAACTCTACCCTAGAGGAACTGAGATCCACCACACGGGAACTCTGCCCTACAGAACCTGAGATCCACCGAACTGGAACTCTGCCCTACAGGACCTGAGATCCACCACACGGGAACTCTGACCTACAGGACCTGAGATCCACCACACGGGAACTCTGCCCTACAGGACCTGAGATCCACCACACGGGAACTCTGACCTACAGGACCTGAGATCCACCACACGGGAACTCTGCCCTACAGGACCTGAGAACCACCACACTGGAACTCTGCCCTACGGGACCTGAGATCCACCACACTGGAACTCTGTCCTACAGGACCTGAGATCCACCACACTGGATCTCTGTCCTACGGGACCTGAGATCTACCACACTGGAACTCTACCCTAGAGGATCTGAGATCCACCACACTGGAACTCTGCCCTACAGGACCTGATGCCCACCCCACTGGAACTCTGCAATACGGGACCTGAGATCCACCCCACTGAAACTCTGCCCTAGAGGACCTGAGATCCACCACACTGAAACTCTACCCTACAGGACCTGAGATCCACCCCACTGGAATTCTGCACTACGGGACCTGAGATCCTCCACACTGGAACTCTGCCCTAGAGGGGCTGACATCTATCATACTGTAACTCTACCCTACAGGACCTGGGATCCACCATGCTGGAACTCTACCCTACGGAACCTGAGATCCACATCCACCACATTGGAACTCTGCCCTATGGGATCTGAGATCCACCACACTGGAACTATGGCCTTCTGTACTTGAGATCCATCACACTGGATCTCTGTCCTACGGGACCTGAGATCCACCACACTGGATCTCTGTCCTACGGGACCTGAGATCCACCACACTGGATCTCTGTCCTATGCGACCTGAGATCCACCACACTGGAACTCTGCCCTACAGGACCTGAGATCCCCCACACTGGAACTCTGCCCTACGGAACCTGAGATCCACCACACTGGAACTCTGCCCTACGGAACCTGAGATCCACCACACTGGAACTCTGCCCTATGGGATCTGAGATCCACCACATTGGAACTCTCCCCCACAGGACCTGAGATCCACCACACGGGAACTCTGGCCTTCTGTACTTGAGATCCACCATACCAGAACTCTGTCCTACGGGGCCTGACATCTATCGCACTGGAACTCTACCCTAGGGGGTCTGAGATCCACCACACTGGAAATCAGCCCTAAAGGACCTGAGTTCCCCTACTTTGAAGCTTTGCCCTGTTAGACCTGAGATCCACCATACAGAAACTTTGGCCAGCAGGCCCTGAGCTCCACCACACTGGAACTGTGCCCTACGGCACCTGAGATCTGACACACTGATACTCTGCCCTAAAAGACCTGAGAACCACCACTTTGGAGCTTTATCCTATTGGACCTTAGATCCAAAATACAGGAACTTTGCCCACTAGGCCCTGAGATCCACCACACTGGAACTCTGTTCAATGGGACCTGAGATCGGACACACTGGTACTCTGCCCTACGGCACCTGAGATCTGACACACTGGTACTCTGCCTTACGGCACCTGAGATCTGACACATTGGTACTCTGCCCTACGGCACCTGAGATCTGACACATTGGTACTCTGCCCTACGGCACCTGAGATCTGACACATTGGTACTCTGCTCTCTGGCACCAGAGATCTGACACATTGGTACTCTGCCCTATGGCACCTGAGATCCGACACACTGGTACTCTGCCCTACGACACCTGAGATCTGACACACTGGTACTCTGCCCTACGACACCTAAGATCTGACACACTGGTACTCTGCCCTAAAAGACCTGAGAACCACCACTTTGGAGCTTTATCCTATTGGACCTGAGATCCAAAATACAGGAACTTTGCCCACTAGGCCCTGAGATCCACCACACTGGAACTCTGTTCAATGGGACCTGAGATCGGACACACTGGTACTCTGCCCTACGGCACCTGAGATCTGACACACTGGTACTCTGCCCTACGGCACCTGAGATCTGACACATTGGTACTCTGCCCTACGGCACCTGAGATCTGACACATTGGTACTCTGCCCTACGGCACCTGAGATCTGACACACTGGTACTCTGCCCTACGGCACCTGAGATCTGACACATTGGTACTCTGCCCTACGGCACCTGAGATCTGACACATTGGTACTCTGCCCTACGGCACCTGAGATCTGACACATTGGTACTCTGCCCACTGGCACCAGAGATTTGACACATTGTTACTCTGCCCTATGGCACCTGAGATCTGACACACTGGTACTCTGCCCTCTGGCACCTAAGATCTGACACACTGGTACTCTGCCCTATGGCACCTGAGATCCGACACACTGGTACTCTGCCCTATGGCACCTGAGATCCGACACACTGGTACTCTGCCCTCTGGCACCTAAGATCTGACACACTGGTACTCTGCCCTATGGCACCTGAGATCCGACACACTGGTACTCTGCCCTATGGCACCTGAGATCCGACACACTGGTACTCTGCCCTACGACACCTGAGATCTGACACACTGGTACTCTGCCCTATGGCACCTGAGATCCGACACACTGGTACTCTGCCCTATGGCACCTGAGATCCCACACACTGGTACTCTGCCCTACGACACCTGAGATCTGACACACTGGTACTCTGCCCTATGGCACCTGAGATCCGACACACTGGTACTCTGCCCTACGACACCTGAGATCTGACACACTGGTACTCTGCCCTATGGCACCTGAGATCCGACACACTGGTACTCTGCCCTATGGCACCTGAGATCCGACACACTGGTACTCTGCCCTACGACACCTGAGATCTGACACATTGGTACTCTGCCCTATGGCACCTGAGATCCGACACACTGGTACTCTGCCCTACGACACCTGAGATCTGACACACTGGTACTCTGCCCTATGGCACCTGAGATCCGACACACTGGTACTCTGCCCTATGGCACCTGAGATCCGACACACTGGTACTCTGCCCTACGACACCTGAGATCTGACACACTGGTACTCTGCCCTATGGCACCTGAGATCCGACACACTGGTACTCTGCCCTACGACACCTGAGATCTGACACATTGGTACTCTGCCCTATGGCACCTGAGATCCGACACACTGGTACTCTGCCCTACGACACCTGAGATCTGACACACTGGTACTCTGCCCTATGGCACCTGAGATCCGACACACTGGTACTCTGCCCTATGGCACCTGAGATCCGACACACTGGTACTCTGCCCTACGACACCTGAGATCTGACACACTGGTACTCTGCCCTATGGCACCTGAGATCCGACACACTGGTACTCTGCCCTACGACACCTGAGATCTGACACACTGGTACTCTGCCCTATGGCACCTGAGATCCGACACACTGGTACTCTGCCCTATGGCACCTGAGATCCGACACACTGGTACTCTGCCCTACGACACCTGAGATCTGACACATTGGTACTCTGCCCTATGGCACCTGAGATCCGACACACTGGTACTCTGCCCTACGACACCTGAGATCTGACACACTGGTACTCTGCCCTATGGCACCTGAGATCCGACACACTGGTACTCTGCCCTATGGCACCTGAGATCCGACACACTGGTACTCTGCCCTACGACACCTGAGATCTGACACATTGGTACTCTGCCCTATGGCACCTGAGATCCGACACACTGGTACTCTGCCCTACGACACCTGAGATCTGACACATTGGTACTCTGCCCTATGGCACCTGAGATCCGACACACTGGTACTCTGCCCTACGACACCTGAGATCTGACACACTGGTACTCTGCCCTATGGCACCTGAGATCCGACACACTGGTACTCTGCCCTATGGCACCTGAGATCCGACACACTGGTACTCTGCCCTACGACACCTGAGATCTGACACACTGGTACTCTGCCCTATGGCACCTGAGATCCGACACACTGGTACTCTGCCCTACGACACCTGAGATCTGACACACTGGTACTCTGCCCTATGGCACCTGAGATCCGACACACTGGAACTCTGCCCTATGGCACCTGAGATCCGACACACTGGTACTCTGCCCTATGGCACCTGAGATCCGACACACTGGTATTCTGCCCTACGACACCTGAGATCTGACACATTGGTACTCTGCCCTATGGCACCTGAGATCCGACACACTGGTACTCTGCCCTACGACACCTGAGATCTGACACACTGGTACTCTGCCCTATGGCACCTGAGATCCGACACACTGGTACTCTGCCCTATGGCACCTGAGATCCGACACACTGGTACTCTGCCCTACGACACCTGAGATCTGACACATTGGTACTCTGCCCTATGGCACCTGAGATCCGACACACTGGTACTCTGCCCTACGACACCTGAGATCTGACACACTGGTACTCTGCCCTATGGCACCTGAGATCCGACACACTGGTACTCTGCCCTATGGCACCTGAGATCCGACACACTGGTACTCTGCCCTACGACACCTGAGATCTGACACACTGGTACTCTGCCCTACTTCAACTGTAAAGTCCAAAAAGAGTCTGTAAACAGCCACAGCTGTGTCTGCTTGAAGTCAACGTGGGTCATAAGGGGGCAGATTTACAAGAAAGTGCTGCAGCGCGGTACCGCAAGCCCTTTGGCTGCGCCATGCTGCGGCACTTTCAGAGCACAGGAATGCGACATATTTACATTGATATGTCGCATTCCTGTGCTCTCCCCTGCGCTGGCGCAGAAACAGCTGCCAAGCGCCGGAGCTTGCACCCGTGCACCAAGGGGCACCTTCCTGCATGAAAACAATTACTACAGGCATTTTCCTCTTTCAATGTGTGCTGTAGAATGCAGCACGCATTGAAAGTGGAAAAAAACGAGGAGAAATGAAAACATTTCTCCGCGTTGCGCCTCGCTACGCCACCCCTAGGGTGTCATAGCATACGGACGCATTTCCAGGTTTACGATTCCTCATAAATCTGGAAATGTGTCTGGTTCAAAAAGTGACTTACTGGCAGCACAAGGGGCTAGTAAATCTGCCCCAAGTTGTTTATAGATATTTGTTTATGAATCCCTGGATAAGTGATTGTGACAGAGGCCATGTGCATGTGCAGGTGAAGAGTGCATGCAGAATCTGGGGGAGAGAGATTCCCAAGGCGAGTGCTTATCACAGATTCCAGGGGCAGGAAATAAGAGTGGATGGTTTGCAACGTAATGCCCAATGTCATTGACCTTAGCGAATAAAAGGCCACAGTTTACAGACAGAATGAATTAATGAATGACCAACTTATAGAGCGCCAACAATTGTCCGGAGGCGTCAAGGCTTTAAAAAGAGGATCCACTGCCAGGATGATGGGAGCCTCAACCCTCAGGAAAAAGATAAACTTTTTATGCAAACTTAAACTTTGGAGTACAAAGCAGTAAACAGGGGGAGTCCAGTTGATTTTCATTAGCTTTTTATAACTTATGCTCCAACACGAACACTGAGATCGGCTACGCAAGGATTAATAAAAACTGTAAAATTTAGAAAAGCTAGATGGGGCTGCCGAGCCATAACACACTGTGCAACTATGCTCTGGAATAAACTACAGATATCCTTGAGATGCCAGCCAAATCTCCAGCTTTTCAGGAAGAATTTGAGAGCCTGGATCTTTACAGCCGCAGAGGTCATAAGCTTTCTCACTGTGCCTTTCATCCTCTCACTTTCAGTGCCAAGACACTTCGGTATTTATGCGCTTTACAAGAAAAAAATAAACATAAACGTAAAACATAAAGGACAAAAAGCCAGGTCTTTAAAGACTTACGAAAGGAAGGGTATGACTCAAGGCAGGAGATTGGTATAGGGAGAGTGTTCCAAACCAACGCATACCATTACCCGGCAAGTCGTTACAACGTCTTGTGGAGGGGGAGAAGGTGTTGGATTTAAAATCCAACACCTTCCCTACAGTCCGCACAGACTGGAGTTGGAATAGTACATTTTACTATTCCAACATCCTGCACCTCCCCTCCGCCAGTCGTTGTAACGACTTGCGAGGTAATATTTTGCGTTGTCACAATGCGCGTTGTGACAGCATGTGGGTTAATGGTATTCGGAGTGAAGAGGCATATACTTCTGTGACCTATCTGTCAGGAATAAGATCTAAAGCTCCAAGGCAGAGGCTGCCACGCCAAATTCCTGAAGGCGGTCAATCAACCTTGTCGAGGAGATAGTGTCATAGGCCGCGGACAGGTCTAGCAGAATCAGCAGCGCAGTCTGCGGGCATCTACCATCAACAGTGTCTTCTTCAGAGTCCAAGGTATTTTCTACTAAAGACACGCAGGGGTGTTCACAAAGATGATGTGTGAGTAAGTTACATGTATAAGTTTACTCTTACACTTTTGAATAACTTTACTACTTCTCGCTATTCACCATTTACGACTGTAATGTTACTCAAAAGTGTAGGCTTACAAGTCTCCAAAGCCTCAAAGAGAGGACGAGAAAGGTGGGGTGCGGATGACATTAGTTCTGTTTCGAAGGTAGGACGAGATCCAGTCTAGAGCAGTCTCCGCTATGCTGGCTTCATAGAGTCTTTTTATCAGAGTGTCATGGTCAACCGTGTCAAAGGCAGCCGAGAGGTCCAAGAGAAGTTGCGCAGCAAATGCGTTACAGTCATCCCAGATAGCAACGAGGGCAGATTCTGTGCCTTTTCCTGGATGGAATCCGGTTCGGAAGTCTGAACGTATGGCATTCTCTTCAATGAATTGTGACATCTGGGCGAACTCTGCTCTTTCTATAAGTTTGTCCGGGAAAGGTCCATTTGTAATGGGTCTGTAGTTGTCGGGGTTTAGGGGGTCCAAGTTTGTTTTCTTGAGTAAAGAGTGTATGTTTGACATTTTGAGTTCTTTTGGAAATATTACGGTTGTTAAGAAATTGTTGATGATTCTCCTTGCTGGAGTGAATGCAGAGGTTGTTAGAAGAATTGTCTTGAAGTTTTGCGGTGGACATGGGTCAGAAGGGCTGCCGGCAGGCCTGCTTTCTTTGACCAGGTCCATAAATCCATTGTGTGAAATGTGTTGGAAGGAACAAATATTCCTGGATATTCGATAAGTAAGTACCCCCCTCCCTCAAGCGCCTTGAGACCTCTGGGTGAGTAGTGCGCTATACAAATGTCAAACTTGAACTTGAACAAAGAGGCTGGGTTAGGGTATTCTTAGACTGTAGCTTTGTAGAAGAGTTAGTGCTGATGATTTGTCTCTGTTTTAAGTATTTGAGTATAAGTCCAACGTGTTTGCTTTGAATGATTTGCATGTTTGTCTGTGACCTCTTGAGTAACTGGATGAGCTGTTGCATTATCTGAGTTCTTTGGAAGGCAGATGTGGTGCGTTTCAGGAGACCTGGTGTGTGTGTGTGTGAATTGATGTGTGATTAATTTATTATTTTAGACTATAAAGCAATATAATATATTTAAATCACTTATGCATTTAATTCAACATTGAGTAAATAGGGCTGTGCCATTTTTTATTTAATCAAACCACTTACGCAAATCAACGGTAGAGGCCTCCCTGTGTAAAATATAGGGACATTTAAAAATGCTAATAAACCTGGAAAAAAATATTTGTTTGATAAATATAAATGTAAATATTTTAATATATTTATTTTAACTGCAGTTAAAAGAAATATATTCTGCAGTTAAAAGAAATATATTAAAATATTTACATTTATATTTATCAAACAAATATTTTTTTCCAGGTTTATTGGCATTTTTAAATGTCCCTATATTTTACACAGGGAGGCCTCTACCCTTGATTTGCGTAAGTGGTTTGATTCCAAAGAACATAAAATTAAAATGCAGTAACTGCTGGCTGGGCTCCTCGGGTGAAATGGGACAGTGAATCTACTGGTGAGCGGCGGCTATTCAAAGGAAAAAAACAACACGTGTTTTCAAAGAATGAATAGAGGTTATGAACCTCTTGAAATAAATAGCCTTGGATGCATTCTGACTCACAATGAGAGTTGTAATGATCCTATATAAAGCGTAATAATATATAACAACGTTTTTCGCTTGTAAGCACCTACCAGAGTCTTTTAGGCTTTGTCACTCAGAAGTAAAAGTGTTCTAATGAAGTTAAAAGATTGCCATGAATCAGGGTTAATGGAGCTCAGATTTGCTGCTGGAGACGCATTACGGTGTAAGGCAGCGCCTCGCGGTGACAGGTAGCTGCGCTGACCGCGGCCATCAGCTCACAGGGATATAATTACAGACAATGGAGGCGCTAATACAGGGTCCTGCTGTAATGCCTTAAGTGGGCTTGTGCCCGGCACCCTGTATTTACCAGGAGCTGAACACTGTTGTCAGTGCAATAGACAGTAACGCCCTCCTCTATAAAATGTGACCTCGCTGCTGGTACAACTGGGTTTCAACCACTCGATGGATAAAAGTGAGCATTTAACACAGAAGTGGGTTAAAAATGGCGCGTTTCGTTTTGTCTGTACGAGCGGTACATGAAAGAGTGAGGGACAAAAAGAAAGACGTCCTATACTAGGAACACTCCTTGATAAAGTTCAAGTAACATTACTCGTGTCATTATTTCAGGGCTACTTGGTGGTGGACAGGAGGTGTGCGTTGAGGGTCCCAAATTGAAGATGAGGACCTATAGCATCCATGTTCAAACTGAATAGAATATAATGCATGGAATAAAATGCATATAAGTAATGATTTTGTAGGATGAGGAATGGAATGGTGAGAGGAGAAGGTAGGGAAAGTGAAGAAAGAGAATTTGTGGTTAGGATGCTGTAGTTAAATTAAATGTTTTAGAGTTTAAGAAATGTGTGCCTTGGATTACCTCTCACCGTTGCTTCAGGACCCTACCCAACCGCTAATCGATACCGTGCAGGAAGTACCCTCTGCCTCATTCATTATTTTGTTGCTTTCTCCACCTCATGAAATGACCAGATAACTTAACAGTAACTTTCATTACTCCAGTCCTGATCATTCCTGCAACAACCATGAAACCCTCCCTCCACCGCTTACTCCCCTATTCTGATTGATAATGTAATTATTGACTATCCACTCTAGATCCTAGGTTTAATAACAACAGGAAGTGACGCCCAGGAAGTACTTTCTTCTAGCGGTATCTGGGTAACGACGGCCATGTTCAGAGGGATTTCGTTACTTCGGGTGCGTAAGCGAGTTCTGTCGGTGAAGAGAGTAACTCCTGTGTAAATACTAGACGAGGCACAGTAAGTAATGCTGGGGTGTGGGGAGAGGGCACTCTACATAACATTATGAGAAGATAGGAACGATTTGAGGTGGTTACGGAACCAAACAGAGTAGTAAACACAACCTCCTTAAAGTGAGTTTTGAACATTAGTTGATTGCATTTGTCTAAACATCAATAACAGTAATGTGTTGTGAGATTACGTGCTGCAGTACCCCATTGTTTTTCTGTGTACAGTGCTGAAGCCTAGCGGGTGGAGCAGTCTAGTGATCCATATGTTAAATGTTGTATACTTGTAAAGCGCACAGCTGCCCCAGCAAAGGGGCGTCCCGGCGCTGTATACCGCTGGGGAACCCATCCTGGCTTTCCCTGTGAGATGGTCCCTCCTGGGCATCTCCAAGGTGAAGACAAGCATCCCCGGCGCTGATGGGGCCATTAGTAGAAATTAAGCAAGCTATTGCCCAGAGTTGCTGAGTGGGACCCATGGTTGGAGTAGGCACCGAGGCGAGAATTATCGAGTCCGCTGACCCTGGTCCAAGACCCTGGCGCATTGGGAATCGAACCCTGGTCCCGGGTCGACCTCTGCTTCCGGGTCTGCCACCTCTAACCAGTGAGCCACACCACTCATAGGCGCTGGAGGTGAGCAGATTTACATAGTCAGGCGCAAAGCTGCTGTGCTTTAGGTTATGAACCTGCTCAAGGCCCCTAGCCGTCCTCTTCCTAGAGAACCTGATATTTAGGACTCACTGCACCCCACAGAGGAGGCTGGGTACAGGTGGCCTTGGAAGCGGCTCTCTGCTGAGCGACACCCAGGCGGACCCTATGCGGCCTCGCATGTGGCATTCCCGTTGAGACCCTCCAAACAAAAGTGTCACCCTCTTACCGATTCCTTTTCTGCAGAGGCATCATTTTCTTTATAGGGAGGAATTTCGTCGACGCCCTAAAATAAAAATAAAAAGATGTGATTGTCAACAATGCCCTGTGAAGGGTTAGACGCAGAGCTAAACTACTGGAACCTATTCTACATGTGGAGGGTGGGCAAGACGTGTGCCTATGTTGCACAAGCCTTGTTCCATCCCATGCTACCACAAACCACACTTACAAGTGTGAGCAGGTAACTGACATGTTGGGCACTTCACTTAATTAACCCTTTGTTCGCCAGTCTGTCTTTACATCTCTTATCTTTCATTTCATCCCCAAGTAGAACAGTTCCAATAAATTCTATTACAGGACCGGAGGCTTCGGATTATGCTATCTCTCTCTTTACTGCAAAATAAACAGCAGCCAATAAGAACATTTTTTACATCATAAACTCACATTCCCAGAATACTTCGCATGTGTTCCACAACAACCATAGAGACTAGTCCTATATATGAGTCTTGCTCCGTGAGCACCTCCTCTTTCTTTTCTGCTCGCAGCTGAGTTAAGTGCCTCATTTGCTTATGCCTTTATTTCTCATTGTACCTACGTATTTTTTCGCTAGATAAATTGTTTTTTTGTCAAACGCTGTTATATACGTGCATGTATTTAACTTTGTCTTGTGATTAATGTGCCTTAGAGGAGATCTCTACCTCATGGAATCGGCGCTGCAGCGCTCGCGTCTCGGGGAGTCGAACGATGATGAGCGCTGCCTTTCCGCCGCTCGTCCCCACTCGAATGCCTTTTTTTGTTCCCTGGTCCAAATCCACTACAAGCTTCCTTTGCCGCAGCAGCGCCTTCCCTCATTCGTGCCCACGTTTCCTTTATCCAGCCGGGCACTCAAAGCCCAATTGGGCTCTCTTTGGGCTCCTTTTGGACTCCTTTTGGGCCCAGTGATGCCCAAGCTCCAATTTTCCTCCTTTCGCGCTCTTTTTAAAGCTATTAGTGAGCGCTGGTTTATTCCACGGTCCCGTTGCTGACACCTATCCAGGGCTAGTGAGAATTTGGAGGGCCCAAGCCGTGTGCAGGCTTTTACACATATAATTTTGGCTGGTGACGCCTCTAGTGGTCTGCATAAAAGTGACTACAGCTTTGCTGAGGAGCATATTTGTATTTTTACTTACCTTTGCACGCAGGGTGGCTCCCCTAGACAGATCCCTTTGGGATTAAGCATATAAAATCTCTTTTGATCTACCTCGCATTTAGTTATTATTGTTATTGCGTTGGAAGACTGGGCCTATTTTGAGGAAGATGAATACTGGTCCTATGAGGAGGAGCATGCACCCCTCCTGGAAGACAACCTTGTGGATGCCATGGATGCCCATACAACAATCTCCATGTAAAGCATTTGAAGTAGCGGGCCCCAAACCGTCAATAAAGCCCTTGCTGTTGCCCTCAAGCCGATTACAGAACAGCTTGAAAAATTCGCTAAAAAGCACGGAATGCTTTCCCAAGAACCGGCTGCAGGTCCCTCCGGCGCAAAACCAAAATCTTTGACCACGGCACTGAGTTGGCAGCACACCCAGGCTTTAACTAAGTTACCCCAGCCTTCCGCAAGTGACCATCAGTACTCGGAGGTGGCAGAACCTGGTGATTCTTCATCCAGCAGGGTTTATAACACTACGACAGATAAGGATACAGACACTGATTCAACAGGGAAGACCACTTCCCCTAAAAAGAAGAAAGCTAAGAGGTGCTCTTGCGAATCCCAGTCGGCTTCCATGTACCAGTCTGTGACCCCCTTTGATTTTAACCCACTGGACATAATCCACCCTGAATCGTCAGACTGGGCCCGTCCTCCGGAGGTCTCCGATTATCTGCAGCAAAACCTCAGATACAGCTTTGATAGAGAGGTTCGAAACAGGATAAGATCTGAATGCCCATGCACTGACGTGCCGGACAAGGTGGCGGAAATGCCAGATATAGACCTCAACATGCCGGCATTTCTAAAGAAATTTGCCAAAGATCCTAAAAAAGGCATTGATAGAGCCTGGTGCGGATGCCAAGACAAGCTCTTGGACACCGCTGTTTCTCTAGCAAAAATCCAGGAACTGGCATTGGTAGCCAAGGAAACTGGGGCGTCTATCAATTCAGACATTCTAGTGGGATGGACACAGCGCGTTATCTGTTTCTTAGGAAACACTAACTGTGCCATCTCTGCCAAACGGAAAAAAACGTTACTCATGCGAATGGATAAGAACCTGACCGAACTTGCGGCAGCAGAACCAGGTCCTCTGGCGGTAGGGATGCTATTCGGAGATACATTTGTAAAATAAGTCTTTAAATATGTGGGGACCTTCACCTCCCTGGATAAAGCCCAGACCAGCATTAAGAGGGTATTTCAAACTTGCCGCTCGCCAGGCCATCCTTACTATCAAGGCCCTACCAGATGAGGATAAGGCGGCGGTCGAGGGACTTCCAAGACTCCACCAGAAGTGGTACCTTTTACCCCTCCAGATGCCAAAACTGGCGCAGATTCCATTGTGGCAGACAAAGGGGGAACTTCCAACCCCAGACACAGCAGGTAAGCCCAATGTCTCTATTATTATGTCCTTTGGGGGGACGGGCTCGACATTTTCTGCACAATTGGTCACAAATAACTCAGGACTCCTATGCACTACTGACGGTGCAGGGTTTCCGCATAGACTTCTACCAAACACCATTCCAAAGTATTTTTCCTCCCCCTCAGTATTTTTCCCAACAAGAGATGACTTTTATAGATCAAGAAATCGAAGAATTGCTGCAATAACACACTGTGGCCTACGGCGAGGACAAACCGGGGGGTTTCTGCCGCAACGTCTTCTTAGTCCAAAAGAGAGGCGGAGGTTACCGGCTAGTTCTCAATCTGAAAGAATTCCACTGTTTTGTCCTGTACAGGCATTTCAAGATGGAAGGAATACATCTTTTGGCAGACATTTTGAGGTAAGGGGACTGGTTGGTCTGCCTAGACCTCAAAGATGTTATCTGACGATTCCAAATTTTCCTCCACCTCAGAGATTTTTACAGTTCCTATGGCGAGGCAGACGGCTAGAATACTTGGTCCTGACGATCGGTCTTTCCTCGGCTCCTTGGTGTTTTACCAAGCTGATGAAACCAGTGACCGCGCTCCTTCGGGAGCAGGGTATTTGCCTAATAATTTATCTCAACAATATCCTAATCATGGCTCCATCCAAGGAGTTAGCAAACCAACATCTCAGCAGTGAGATACATAAACAAGTTGGGGGGCACCAGATCCCCGATGTTGGCGGAGATTAACAAAGACTTCTGGCATTATTGCCTAGTTCATCAAAGAACGGTGATAGCGGAATATCTTCTGGGCCGAGACAATGCAATAGTAGATTGGAACTCTCGACATTTGATGGATTACAGCTAATGGAAACTTCATCCGTCGCTCTTCCAAATGACTCAATCAATTTGGGGTCTGTTCCACGTAGATCTGCTTGCATTCAGACTGAATCGTCAGTTGAAGATATTCTTCAGTTGGAGACCGGATCCGTTGGCGACAGCCTTGGATGCTTTCACACAGGATTGGTCAATGCCCCTCAATTATGCATTTCCTCCTTTTGTCCTGATCCCCAGGGTGGCCAATCAGATTGCTCTGTAATTGGAGGAGGTTGTGTTGATAACTCCGATCTGGAAGTCGCAACCTGGGTTCCCAGTATTTCTGGAACTAACGTGCGACTTCCCTCTCCTTCTACTGTGTTTTCCGACGATGCTCCAGGGCCCTCAGGGGGAGTTGCATCCTCTAGTTCTCAAGGAGCAACTACACCTGATGGCCTGAAAGCCTGGAGGCTTTCAGGCAACAGTGGTCATTGCCAGGACTTTCAAAGGAAGCTTCAGAGTTCATCCATCAGGCCTGGGCTCCTTCCACCAGAAAACGTTATTCTTCTACGTGGAGAGCATGGTATGGTTGGTGCCTGGAGAGGCACTTGGATCCCGTGGAGGCAGAACTCTACCAAATTGTAAATTTTCTTTCCAAAAAGGCGGCAGATGGTTTATCATACAGCTCGGTCAATAACTTCCGATCAGCCATCTCGGCAATACATATGCAAATAGACGGCAGACCAGTAGGTATGCATCCGGTCATTTGTAAACTCCTGAAGGGAATACATGTAGCGAATCCACCTAAGGCTAACTATTCTTCTTTATGGGATATTTCTAAAGTATTAAATCTGTTTGATACATGACCTGATAATGTAAGTTTATCAAGAAAACAATTGTCCGCTAAGCCGGCTTTGCTCCTCTGTTTATCAGCTTGTAGACGTGTTTCTGATATTAGAGTTTTGGATTTAGAGGGTAGGATTTTTTTTCCTGAAGGAGTGTCTTTTGTGATTACGGCACGTACTAAAACCTTTTCTAAATCGATTGATTACAATGCTTTCCCCTTGAATGCTAAGTTGTGTGTTGCGGAATTGCCTCAAAGCATATGAGGAATGTACCCGGTCCATCAGGCCGGTAGGTTGTTCAAGACTGTTAATAGCTTTGCAGAAGCCATTCAAGCCTGTTACCTTTGCTACGAATGCCAGGTGGCTTAGATACGTTATGTCAGAGGCGGGCATTGACACAGAGTTGTTTGGGGCGCACTCAGTCAAAGGCACCATGCCTTCAAAGTCTTTTATGCTTGGTACCAGTATTCATGATATCATGAAAGCGACTGATTGGTCATCTAGTTCTACATTTAAACAGTTTTACTATAAACCTGTGGGCGATGTTGCTTTTGTAATTTTAGATAAGCGCTAAACTAGCATAATCCGAAGCCTCGGTCCTGTAATAGAATAAAAAATTTGCTAGCATTCACGCCAAGAATTTTCAATTCTATTAAGGACACGGCGGCGAAGATTATCCCGCCCACATTGCAATTAATATTGTTAGTGTCATATTTCACCCTCTCTATGACAAAGGTTTATGGCAGTTATTACGAGTCTCACCTCTATTTCAGGTGCTGACCTGAAAGGCGAATGACCTTTCATTTGGAGCTGAAAGGAGGACTTGTTCTACTGTTTCCAGTATCACGAAGGACTTACTTGTTCCAAGGTTCCAATTGATGTTCTGTTTTCAAAATCTTTTGTGGATGATGAACACTTTAAGTTTGGACACTGCTCGTTGGGCAAAGAAAGAGGAAGTGCTCCGGGGGCAAGACTCATATATAGGGCTAGTCTCTATGGTTGTTGTGAAACACATGCTAAGCATTCTGGGAATGTTAGTTTATAATGTAAAATTTTCTTATTGGCTGCCGTTTATTTTGCCTCCGTGTTTGTAATAGAATTGAAAATTCTTGGCGCGAATGCTAGCACATTTTTTATTCTCAGATAGACCGATGTAGCTCTTGCTGCCTTCATAGACACAGGTGTGCCTCCTCACCTGGCCCTCAAGAGGGATCTGTAGGTCTCGTTGTCCCCCAGTGCCGCGTGTATACTCCCACGCGCAACACGCATTCTAACTATACACAGTCAGGGCCCATGTGCTTACAGAGTTTGGACACCCCTAAAGGATGAGTCAGCTGTTAGACCAGCTAGCTCTACAGTGCTCCTACAACCCCCCTGTACTATACAGTGTGGTAGGTAGTTTCTGGCAACCACTGAACATGACAACCCTGATTCCTCAGGTATAGTGGAAACAATACTGTATCTTTCGCTCAGTCACTCGGGCTTACTTTTCTCAGAAAACTCATAAAATGACGATTGAAACGGTTTCATAATTATCTATCTATTTGAGTTTCTACATCGAGGATGCATCACACAGTGGCAGTTCGGAAGTGGTGCAGTGAGGAGATGCCTTATGCTGCATTGGTTTTGAAGCAGAGCTGCGAGTAGATGCATCACGCCTAGTCGTTCTGCCCACAGGATCTCAGCTCGTCTGGCAAAGCACCTTCAGGCCTGGCAGTGCCTGGGGTTGCACCACTTGGGGGATTAGACTCACCGCAGATAGAGTCCGGGTGCTGGGTTCAAGGAGGTTGAAGACTTCTCTGTTCCTGAGGATCTGATCAGGAGGCCAGACAACAAGCCCTTAGAGTCACCCTGGTGATCCGGAGTTCAAGATTCAGGTTCAGTCCTTTTCACTCAGGCAGCAGGGCAACCGAGTGGTAGTCCTTCTTGAAGAGCAGCACTGCATTCCTTCTGAATATATCACAGGTCCAGAGGTGTACTAAAGACTTGGGACTGAAGAGTAAAAATGAATATCTGGTGCCAGCTTTCAAGAAGGAGAAGTTCTGGAGCCCCTGGAAGTGTTTGGAATTTCTTTCCTCCCTGCCCTGGTTCCATCTTGTCTGGGATCACAAAAGACTAGTGTCAAACCGTTTGTGAGTGTGCTAAAGCAGCGGCTTTGTGATGTGCAAGTGTACTAGGTAACAACTCCTCTCCCCATGAAGTCGGAGATGGTCCATTCTGCTTTCATCTATTTGCCTTTTGTCTCACTGCCTGGGAGCAAATACACAAAGACCAACTGCAAGCTACATCTAGTCATGTGACCCAGGATATGGGCTGCAGTCACCAAAGGGTTAGGGAAAGAAAATGTCAACTTTATAAATGTGGCATTTCCGGAATCATGACTTAAAATACGCCTTTGCCATTTAAGACGATTTTAGATCTCAAATATTTAGACACCAAACTTGATATTCCCACCTGCTCCTAATTGAAAGTTATCCTTTACTAAATTTAATAAGTTAACCCAAGGTTATGCTATTGGAGAGGCAGGCCTTCCAATAGTGAAAAACGAATGAAAGAGTGTTTCACTTCCAGGACAAGTAAAAGTTAAAAGTATGTGTTCAACTTTTTATATACACTGCACTCTACCCCATAGGCTGTTTAGGGCCTTCCCTAGCGATGACTTATATGAATTATAAAGGAAGGTTTAGGCTCAGAAAAAAAGGCATTTTGTTTGCCCTGGCAAAAATGGCTGTTTCAAACTGCACACAGAGGCTGCAATGGCAGGCCTGAGACATGTTTAAAAGGCCTTTTAAGTGGGTAGCACGGTAAGTGTACATGCAGTACAACATTATTGGGCATTTAAAAGTAAATGAAATGTGTCAATTGGTGTAAGTCAGTTTCACCATGTTTGAAGTAGAGAGCACAAACACTTTAGCACCTGTTAACAGTGGTAACATGCTCAGCGGCTCAAAAACCAAAATAGGAAGATGTATTCAAAAAGTTTTGGGATGACCCTGCAAAAAGGGCCAAGCCCAGCAGAGTACTCACAAAAAACATAAGTGAACACAGGCATGGTGGAGCTGAATAGTGAAAGCACAAACACTAATACACAAAAGGTGGAACCTAAACTGAAATGATAAAGGTAACCAGTAAAGTTAGGAAAGATATGGAGAAGTATGAATTTGAGGGCGGTAGTTTACGGAAGGCAAACACCGGAATTTTGAATAGTCTTAGGTGAGCCCTAGAAGTATATATGAGGAACAGTATTTAAAGTGTGAAAAAACTGAAGTTTGAAAAGTGGCATCAAAGAGGAACTGGGCACCGCAGTGCCCCATGTATCACGTATTTCCATACAAGCGATGGCCTGCATTATGGCAGCCTGAGCCTTGCCCATGAATCCTTCATAACGTTTTGCCTTTTGGTACAATTGTGCACAGGCAGAGTGGATATTTAGCATTCAGGGTGACTCCAACACGTACCAGACTAATGGGTCTGCTTCATGATGGGTCCATTTTGTCTCCTTTTTATGTGGTTTCCTTAAATAATATTTTCTTTACAGCTTTCTGGAGCTCTTCCCACATCTACAGTCTAATGGAGCACTTGCACCAGAGTCAGGGGTCACCCGTGTACATTGGTGGTTACAGAAGATGTCCTTGACTTCATTAGGATTCTGTGCAGCTGCCTGCTGCGCTGCTGCATGAAGGCGCTGTCTGACGCGGCCTCCACAGCTCAAGAAACTCTTGGCAGGAGCTCAAACTGACGAAGAAAAACATGATGACAAGAACTTTGGGATGGAGAAGGTCACCTTCATAAAGTTTCAGAAGAAGGCAAACTTCAAGACAAAATCTTTTGGGTGGAGAAGGTCACCTTAACAAGTTTCAGAAGGCTTCAGGGCAGCATGTATGGAAATTGCTGCAGGTATGCACAGCTTCCAGTCAGTGACCACTGCCTATAAATACTGGTTCTAGACGTCTTCCTAGACTGGCTTCAAGATGAAGGTGAACGGCACACATCTCAATGTTTTAAGGGTCCTTGCAGATTCTGTCTTCAGGCAACATGGCACCGAGCCCACCAAAAAGCAGATGAGCAGAGCTCAGTGCCACTTAGCTCCCAGCATGTCCAGAATTCAGTCAAGGAACTGACCGGTCCAGTCCTCGTAAAAATATGATTTGGTCCTGGTGGGCATCATGTTAGGCATCTGTTTTCATTTCCTTCACAGAACAGTTTGGATTTCTTCTTTTTCTAAGTCTTGCACAAAGGTTAACGGTCCCGTCTTGGCAGTCAAAGGGGAAAGGTCTGAAAGTATTGGCGCAAGTCTTAAGTCTGAACCTAACTGATCACAGGCTTTCCCTAAATTGATCCCTGTACACATTTCTAGTTTTATGATAACACAAATGTCTTTAGTGCTTCTTTAGCGCAGGCCAGACCAGGTAGGCTGCTACATGCTATTCCGAACTGGTTGAATTCTCTGCTTAGGAGTAAAGGTTCATCTTGTCATTGTTCTCCCATTCCCTCTGCTTCACGGGAGCCATTGGTCCATCACAAAAGCCAGTAGTCCATAAGAGAAGCCACCGGCCCATCACAGGAGCAACTGGTTCATCACAGGAGCAACTGGTTCATCACAGGAGCCACTGGTCCATCGCATGAGCCATTGGTCCATCACAAGAGCCATTGGTCCATCACAGGAGCCATTGGTCCATCACAGGAGCCATTGGTCCATCACAGGAACCATTAGTCCATCAGAGGAGCCACAGGTCCTTCACAGGAGCAGCTGGTTCATCACAGGAGCAACTGGTTCTTCACAGGAGCCACTGGTCCATCACAGGAGCCATTGGTCCATCACAGGAGCCATTGGTCCATCACAGGGGCCATTGGTCCATCACAGGAGCCATTTGTCTATCACAGGAGTTATTGGTCCAGCATAAGAACCATTGGTCTATCAGATGAGCCAGTGGCCCAATAGAGGAGCCATTGTTATATCACAGGAGCCATTGGTCCATCACAGGAGTCATTGGTCCATCAGAGGAACAACTTGTTCATCACAGGAGCCATTGGTCCATCACAGGAGTCATTGGTCCATCAAAGGAACAACTTGTTCATCACAGAAGCCATTAGTCCATCACAGGAGCCATTGGCCCAACACAAGAGACATTGGTCTACTAGAGGAGCCATTGGTCCAACAGAGGAGCCATTGTTATATCACAGGATCCATTGGTCCATCACAGGATCCATTGGTCCATCGCAGGAGCCATTGGTCCATCAGAGAAGCCACGGGTCCATCACAGGAACCACTGGTTCATCACAGGAGCAACTGGTTCATCACAGGAGCCACTGGTCCATCACAGGAGCCATTGGTCCATCACAGAATCCATTGGTCCATCACAGAAGCCATAGGTCCATCACAGAAGCTATTAGTCCATCAGAGAAGCCACGGGTCATCACAGGAGCCTCAGGTTTATCACAGGAGCAACTGGTTCATCACAGGAGCCATTGGTCCATCACAGGAGCCATTGGTCCATCACAGAAGCCATTGATCCATCACAGGAGCCATTGTTATATCACAGGAGCCATTGGTCCATCAGAGGAACAACTTGTTCATCACAGGCACCGTTGGTCCATCACAGGCGCCATTGGTCCATCACAGGAGCTATTGGTCCAACATAAGTACCCTTGGTCTATCAGATGAGCCAGTGGCCCAACAGAGGAGTCATTGATATATCACAGGAGCCATTGGTCCATAACAGGAGTCATTGGTCCTTCAGAGGAGCGACTTGTTCATCACAGAAGCCATTGGTCCATCACAGGAGCCATTGGTCCAACACAAGAGCCATTGGTCTATTAGAGGAGCCATTGGTCCAACAGAGGAGCCATTGTTATATCACAGGATCCATTGGTCATTCACAGGATCCATTGGTCCATCGCATGAGCCATAGGTCCATCACAGGAGCCATTGGTCCATCACAGGAGCCATTGGTCCATCACAGGAGCCATTGGTCCATCACAGAAGCCATTGGTCCACCACAGAAGCCATTGGTCTATCACAGGAGCCATTGATCCATCAGAAAGGACATCGGGCTCCTACCTAGGTATGGAGTCAGGAGAGGCACTGTGGTCTCAGTAAGGACAAACAATTACCCTCTTGGGTAGTTAACAGAGTAATTGTCCAGCAAAGGGCTGGTGAAATATTCCACGAAGGTTCGCCCAGCCAGGAAGGGACGAGTAGATATGGATGCCCAGGTATGTCCTTGTTCTACAAGTATGCAATATTTTTATCCTCCAGTAAAAATATAGTTATGAACATTTCAGATTATACATATACCTTATTGTTTGTTGTACTAAGACTTGATCACTACAGTTTTTTCAACAACTGTATACCTCTGCAGCCTGCCACACCCCTCTCTCTGCCTGGTGTTTTTGGACCTATGTGCCTGGAAGACTCAGGTCGGTCTACTTTTGAGGGTGTCTCAATCTCTGCGCAGAGTCTCGGTACCTCCCTCTTCATCAAGGGAGCATTCTCTGCTGCTCAAAGCACTTTTAGCTACAACACTGCCTTCTGGAAGTGAGTGTGGTGATGTACTGAAGCCAAACCCTTCTTATAGGTTTATGCAGATTTTACTTCACATGTATCGCCGATTTTGTTCCCAATCTAAGTAGTTTAAGTAAAAACAAAGGGGCCTTTTTAGCCCAACTGGTTTTCACTGTGTCCGGCAGGACAGAAGACAACTCTCTTTTGAGTCGCTGGCCAGTTGGTGATCTCTGTGCATTCACACGCGCCGTCGCCATGGCGACTCCTGCGCAGAGACTGGTGTTCGGTGCATTGCCATCATCTTTCAGGTAGCTATCCACAAAATGTTTTTAATTTTCGGAAATTAATTCCAAAAATGAGAATTTATTTGAGAAAAGCAAAAATACATTGTGTCCCATAGCCTGAGAGTGTTCCGCCATTGTGTGGGAGTCATTTTTTGTGTGTTTGCGAAGTACAGGAAACAAGACATCAGAGCGTCCGCTCTAAATAGGGCGGGAGGTCTGATGCCGTTACTCCTATAACCTCTACCCCACCGGGCCGCCGGAGTAAGTTTCCAGTTGGCAGAGCCAGTGGGGACATCACTGTCAGAAAACTTCAGATAGAGTGGGAGAAGCGATGATTGGGAAGGCATGGTCCTCCATCATTTTGTGGCAGAGTGCCCTTAGTGCTTTAAATGGGCAGATGCTGTCCGGCACTGAGTAGAGGAGGAAAACAGAATTTGTTTCTGATAAAATACTGAAATCTTATGATACAAACTGAAGGTTATATCACTGTTGATTCCAGTGCATACTGCCCTAGAAAGAATAAATACAAGGAGTTTACAGGAGGGTTATTACAGCCAGAACGTCACATCCAGAGCTCCAGTAAGCAGTTCTGAAGTTGCAGTGTAAATTCCACATATTTTTTCGATTTAATATTCTTAGGTCTCACCTGGCGAAAGCAGCGCATGCGCTGCCCTCGCCATGGAGAGCACCTTTTGGAATCAATTCTCCCCAACGCTTGCATGCATGCGTCTGCATGGACAAAGATGGCTGCTCTCGCCATCTTTCCATAGCAGACAGCATGCACGTGTCCGTGGGACAGTGGACAGTCCCACGAGATTTTGTTGTCATAGCTCGCACGTGCGCTTGGCGGCGTGCTGTTAAATAGCGTGGTCGCGCTTGTTGTGCCCAAGGGCATCTCCTTGCCCTACAATAAACATAAAAGGAACATTGCAATTAGAGAGACTATTGCCAGGCGACACCCCCTTGCAGCCTGACAGTGGTGGAGTAAGGTGGGCTCAAAGGTCATGGGAGTAGAGCTCTGTTTGAACTAATTCGAACAAGCCTAGGCGTAGCTGGAAGGCTGACTAAAACTATTTTTGATGACACTATGACACGCTGGAAAACTTGGGAGTCATTCCACTTTTATGGAAGTCAAGAAACTTCAATGAAGTTAAGCATCCGCTGTGGGCTTTGTAAACGTCTCCTTCTGGATACCAGCCGGTCTGGGATACCCCAGTGACACACAGAGAGGCAAGCTGGCTGCCTACATGCTAAGGTGCTCTCAATCATCTGCCCAGCTTATAGTTAGAAGGGTGTGTTTTTGCTTTTTCATGTAAATGATAATACCCAAAGAGAGCCCTGCTAAATCAGTGATGACATCTCATATCCTCCAGCCTATGGGAGCTATTTTTTTTAATCCATAACATAGAAACAATGACTCTGTATTTTACAATACACACCAAGACCACTTAAAGAACAACCAAGGCTGCAGCTCAAAGAAAACTCACTGAAGACATGAAGGTACTGGAAAAGATCATAAACAATCAACTCATGACACACTTGGAGCAGAACCAGCTATAATCAAAGCACCAGAACTGCCCTCATCGCAGCGACTGCTGTATCCCATCACACACTGATCGAAAGACTCCACCACATTGACATTCAGGGGTCGCCCTCAGATGGATCACCTCCTTTCTCACCAGAGGAACTCAGAAGATCCACCTCTCACCTTTCACCTCTGAACCCCAAGAGATCACCTGTGGTGTCCCCCAGGGCTCATCCATCAGCCCCACGCTCCTCAATATATATATATATAACCCCCCTGACTAACATGGTCAGATCCCACGGTGTCAACATAATTTCATATGCAGACGACACCCAACTCATTCTCTCCCTCACTGACGACCCACAACCACCAGAACCAACTCCCACAGATGCATGATAAACATTGCAGAGTGGATGAAGAACAACTGCCTGCAGCTGAACACAGGCAAGACAGAAGTACAGATCTTTGGCAACAGCAGCAACACATGGAACGATTCTTAGTGGCCATCAGACCTAGGACCCGCACCCACTCCCTCCGACCACGCCAGAAACCTCGGAATCACCATTGACATCAAGCTCACCATGAAACCACAGATCAACGCCGTCTCCTCCGCCTGCTTTCTCACTCTACACAGGCTACGTAGGATCTTCAAGGGGCTACCCCTACACACAAGACGTATCAGGACGCAAGCCCTCATCACCAGCCGACTGGACTATGGCAAAGCCCTCTACATAGGAATCGCAGCACACCTTCATAGACTTCAGACCATGCAGAACGCTGCAGCCGGAGTCATCCTCACACTTCTCAGATAAACTCACATCACACCCACCTCAGGAAACTCCACTGGCTCCCGTACAGAAGAGATGCCAATTCAAGCTGCTGACCCATGCACACAAGGCTCTACACAACCAAGGACCCGCCTACATTAACCACTGCCTGAACTTCCACCAACCATCGAGAAAGGTACTCTCCATGTCCCTCTCACTTGCCCATACTCCCCGCATCTGTCGAGGCAGAAGTGGAGGACGCTCCTTCGTGTACATCACAGCAAACACCTGGAACATCCTTCTTTGCTGGGCTGGGCTATGATTTGGTATAAGGTCGAAGGAGGAGCGTGCTTTGAATCGGTTAATTACGAGTGTCACTCGACCGGCCCCTAAAAGTTTCATGGCTTGGGTATGTAAGAGACTCTCTCCCCAAACTTGTGAGGAGGGAGATGTTTCTTAACCCCGAGGACATTTGTAGATGGGTTCATGAATGGGTGAGGGACCTCTTTATGGAAAGGACAACATTACTTAAAGAAGAGATGATCGAAACCATCATTTAGGAAACATGTCTCAGCAACAGCTACGCTGGATATGGAGCCACATCTAACCTTTGTAAAAAAACAACAAGAGGGATATATCTGCTTGCAAGACTCAGATTGAAGCTGCTTCACCAGAAGGCTGTTAAAATCCCCGGGCCCCCAGGAAGTGACAAACAATCCCCGCGGGATACCGTGCACTTTATGATGATTCGCACTTTTTATAGGGAACCCATGAGAACCTTTATTGCACCAATACTAAAAGGAAGAGGTTTTTTACAAGTTCGCCCGGCTTTTTATGTTATATATACAGACGCTACCGGATGAGTTTGTGGTTGCAAATGTTGTGTGTTTTTTAAGAGCTGTAGTCTCTATACGGTCATTCAAGTTGAGTAATTATGCATTTTTAGAAGCTGTACAGCCACTTTCTTTCGGTGTAATATTTTTATGTACTGGTTTTTATGAATTTAGCTTTTATGTACTGTTTTTCACATATTGCTGTTGTCTTTTTATGTTTTTCTAACACAAACTGAATAAAGAATTTGATTGGGATTGATCGTCACTCGACAGGGGGTCTGATCGCCGCTTGTCAAAGGATCCTACCACGACTTGCTCTGTTTGTACAACCACAAAAGGGAGTCACGCGCACTCTTCCAGAGGGGCGCACTGACGAGGGTCACACAACAGACATGTGTTACTTGTAGCGCCTTGAGCGGTGGGCGATGGTGCTAAGGCGCACTGAGCATTCATGCAGACTTGCTCACAATGTAGGTTGTGTATCGAGGAGCGCATTTCTGATCACGGCACACTCGTGATTTATTTGCCGAGATAGCTAGGGCCCGGGGTCTTTGGGGAACGTGTGCTGTGTGTGTGTGTGTTTTTTATTGTTTAACAAAAGCCTTCCTTTTGTTAGCCTTGGGTCTCGCGAGCCCTGCATACTGAGCGGCAGCGGCCGCCTGCATTATGCACCAGTCCTCGCCGAGCCTGCTAAAGAGAAGCTTTAAAGTGAAATTTCATTAGAAACTCAATTTTTACTTCCCTGAATCCATGCGGAGGAGAGAATGTTTTTATCGCGGTATAAATCAGCCGGGCTCGCCTTCTGTGCGGTGTCTGAGCCGCAGCTCGGAAGAGGGGGGAGATTTATCAAAAGGAGGTGGCGAGGACCCCCGAAGACTCTGAAACATCTGCACGAGAGATCTGAGGGGCCGCACGGGGACACGCATCTGTATGGAGGGAGATCAGAGAGGGAGGGGGGGGGGGGGGCAGAGAAAGAAGAGTGCACAGACCCAAGGGGCCATTAATGAGGAAAGAACAAGAAAGTGACAAGTTATTATGAAAGTGCTTCACATCCAGGGGGGCAGGGAGTGCTTGTGTGAAGAGGCCTGCCCCTTCCTCCTGGGTCCCCAGGTCTAGGTACCGTTGCACTGTGCCCTGAGAGGCCAAGGAACCCCCAGCAGGACTGTAACCCCCAGGGAACAGAGAGGCCAAGCAGCCAAGGCTTAGTGTCAGCATCCTTAACAACCCAGAGACAGGTGACACGTGACCTTCATGCTGCACCTTTACAAAGGCATGCCAAGCTGTAGTGAGGGTTTCCAGAAGCCAGGATCTTCCACATGACATGTCTGATCCCAGCATCCCTAGCGGACACAGACTAGAGGGAATCCTGGGGTGAACAGACCGGAGGAGATTCAACACCCGCGCACGAGTCCTGAAAAAAGAAGTGGGGGGACGCCGTCACCAAAGGTGACGTCACAACCGGAAGTGACGTCACAAAAGGTGCCTTGCACCATCGGGCTCATTGCCTCCCTTCTCTCACCCCTTAGATGCGATTGCATCTGAGAAGCCAGCGCGTGAGCAGCGTGCTGTGAGATCCGATCTCCTCCCAGAGGGGCCAAAGAGTGACACTGTTTGGCAGGGGGGACGGCGTCCACCCGTTAAAATAAGTGGGGGGACGCTGTCCACCCGCGTGGTACCCCGACTCGAGCCCTGTTTAACACCCCCGCCCCCCACACAGAGTCAACCTGGAGGTCCACACAGCCGAGGAGCAGCAGAACAGGTTCAGGAAATGGGCGGAATTTGTGTAATCACGCTACGCAAAGCTCCACGAAACGTAAAAAACCTCAGCGAGCATGCAAAATGTCTGCAAACACACTAAATTGCTTGTTCCGTCCGTTCGCGATGCTTCTTTCCTGTACGCGAATGTTGATTGCGTGCTCGGGGGGAATATCTTGCAAACAAACCATTAATAACATAACAAACTCGCACTTTGAAACCATGAACAAGCAAAAAATTCCGCAAAGCCACGGATCGTGGTATTTTTGTCGATTCTGCGTTCTCCGTGGAACACAAAATTACCCAAATTCCGCGAGCAGAACGGAATTTGCCACCCAGGTCTAGTCTTCAGCACACCTTGGACCAGTAAACTACTAGCCACAGGTCGGAGACAGCAGAGCCGAACTCTGCAGGAGGCTGAGGCCTGTTTTCTACAACTCAATGACGAAGAAACTGTGCTGGTATGTCCTTGTATAGACTCAGGCTGCAAAGATGGGTTTTCCACATACTGGATACACTTAAACACCCCAAAAAATATATCTAATAACTACTGTTAATAAGCTATGAACAAACAAACAACCTGGGTTAAAAACTACACTATCAGCTAGACCAATAGAAACACACATTGTTAAAAGGTTGGTTTATGATTGGTCGGTTTGAATGAAAGGCGGTACCTTCTCAGCCTTGTAGAGGACCTCCAGGATGTGGCTGAGCAGCTCGACGCAGGCCTCCTCCTCCTCGCCTTTCTCCATCAGCTCCTTCATAATGTCCAACATCAGATGGAGGAGGACGTCGCGACACTCTGGGGAGAGAAGAGACCGTGAGCGGCTTCCTTCTTCAGGCGCATTTACGACATTTGCAGGGTGGTTAACGTAGAACAACGGGGCACTCAGTGGAATACGGGCAGCAACAATGGGCGCTACATCCGGCCCTCTTTTACGGGATATTGGCATAAGGCAGCACACTGAGTCACCCTGCTGCGGTGCCCTACGCTAAAGTGAAAGGGCAGGAACGCACTGTATTTATGGAATACAGCGCATCCCTGTCCTTTTATCCTGCGCTGGCGCTGTTTCGGCAGCCTAGCGCCTACGCACGTCCTTTTCACCATGGTGCAAGAGTGCCTGTGTTGTCAGTAGGATTGTTTTTGTGCAGGAAGGGGCACCTTCCTGCACAAAAAAAATCCTGAAAGGCATTTTCCTTTTTCTCTGTGTGCTGCAGAACGCATATAGAAAGATGAAGAAATGAGGAGAAATAAAGATATTTCTCTTCATTATGCCTCTCTTCGGGAGGTGTAAGGGTTTGGCTCTTCCTCAAGTTTTTTTTTTAAACAATTTTATTTATTGACATTTAGTGCAACCTTACATTGAACAACATTATTCCAAAAATTACCAGTAGGCGGGGGAGGGTGGGAAGAGGGATAAGGCATATTCAGCGCATACGTATAGCATAAATATACCGCACTGAGCTGAGTAATTGAAGTTGTACATTAGCAGCACATCTACGAACTTCAAGCGGGAATGCTCTATTACTTACCGGTAATCTTCATTACTCCTGGTCCCGTTGTCCTCGGCCCATTCAGAACTTATGGCGATAACCATCTTCCAGACAGAAAATAAAAACAAGAGGAATGCTGGGATATCCCTACTGCCCCTCCCCCCGGGAGTACAAAGGTAGGATCTACCCAGCAGCCCTCCTGTACAAACAAGCCCAGACAGGAAGGCCGGCCGCCCGGGAGGGAGGGAGGGGCGTATGAATGGGCCGAGGACAACGGGACCAGGAGTAATGAAGATTACCAGTAAGTAATAGAGCATTAACCCCAGGTCCCTTATGTCCTCGGCCCATTCAGAACTTATGGAGAAATACCAAAGCAGAAAAAGCCGGCCTTCCCAATCCAACAGAAGCCAACCCAGGAAACCACACCAAGGCAGCAACCGCAGAAGGAAAAAGGAAGAACCGGGGAAACCCCAGGCAGAGCCCCAGACAAGAGGGACCCCCACCAGACCCCCAACAAGAGCAAGGGCGCACAGCCAGACGACCAGACCGGCCACCACAGAGGCCAACAAGCCCACCGCAGGAACACCCAACAGCCAACCAGCGACAGGGAGAGCACAGACACCCAAGCCACCACAGGCAAGGGGACAACAGCAGAAGAGAGGCCAAACAAAGAGAAAGGCCAAGAGCCACCAGGCCAAAAAGCCAGAAACGGGCAGAAGAAGACAACCCACGCCAGAACAGGCAGGAGACAAGCGGACCAGAGGAACCAAAGGCCCAACAAAGAAGAACAGCGGAAGCCCACCAGAACCCGACCCGGAAGGCAAGACCGAGCCCAAGGCCAGGGAAAGAGAGAAACCCCAGACACCAGGGAACGAAGAGCAAACCCCATGAAGCCCAGCCACCAGGTCCCGCAAGACGAGGACACAAGGCAAAGGGAACCAGCACCTCCAGGAAACCCGAGCAGGAAGAACCAACAAGGGTAACCAACCAGGACAAAGAGACCCGGAAAAGAGGAAAGGGAACCGAAGGAACCCCAGGAACCCCAAAACAGAACTCCAGCCAAAGCGGAGGAAACAGGAGCAGGAATCAACAGCCCGAAGAAGGCAAACCCGAACACCAAAGCAGGAGTGCAACCGGACGGGCCAAGGACCCGGAGGACCCAAGACAACAGCAAGGGAACCACGAAGGACACAACAACCACAGCCAAGCCAAGCCAAACCAGAAAAAGGCCAGGCACAAAGACCCCAAACAGCCCAAGCAAAGGACCGGGGCAGAAACCCAGAGGCCAGAGAGACAGAGGCAAAACCACCCCAGAGGACATCACAGAAGCAACCGCAGCCAAGGAGGAAAGCACAAGCAAACCACATCCCACAGCCCGGCAAGACCCAAGGCAGGGCAAGCACAGGGGACGAACCCCGCACGGCGAAAAGCCGCAACCAAGGATACAGACAGGAAGCCAAAGCCGAAGCCAAAGCAACCCGCAGAACCAACCCAAAACAAGGGAAGGACAAAGAGGGCAAGACCCCAACAGAGCACAGGCCCGAGAGCCAACAGCCCAGCCGAAGCCCCAACGAACCCCAGAAGAGGCAAGAAGGGAAAACAAGAAGGCAACAGCGTGACGGCCAGAAACAAGAACCAGACGGGAACACACCACACCCACAAGCAACCGGAACCCCACGACACAGGGACCAGCCACCCCACAGGCAGACAGGACACCCGCAAAGAAGCGCCAAGCCACCCATGAAACTCCCAGAAGAGACTCCACCAGGCAGCCCAGGACCGCAGAAAGAGCACAACCAGGCAACCCAGAGCAGGACGCACAAACAGAAGGCAGACCAGCCCAGAACAGGAGCCAACAGGGAGGAAGCCCAAGGCAACAGGCCACCACAGAAAGCCACGTCCGAAAGCCAAGCAGAAGCAAATGCAGGCCACAGCAACCAGCGCAGCGCGCCTCCCACACGGCCAAGCAACGGGGAGACGCGCAGAGCGACCCGGAAGAAACGGGGAGGTGGCGCCCCCGCCCCAAAGGGCCGAGAAACCGGAACACCGGCCAGGAGGAAGCCACGCCGCCCAGCAAGCCCGGCAGGCTGGGAGGCAGACCCAGCAGACATCCAGCGAGCTAAAAACCCACAGGCCCAGGAGAGGCAACAACAACGGCCACCCCGCACCATCACCAAAACCAGAAGAGGCAGGGAAGAAAACCAAAGGAAGAAGCCAAGCGCACCCCGCAGCTCCAGGAGGCCAGGCAGAAACCCACCAGGCCAGACCAAGCTACAGAGCAGACAGCGGAGCGTGGGAACAACACACCAACCCCGAGAATAGGAGGCATGACAGGACCCTGCAGCCGCCAGGAGGCCCCTGGCAGACAGCACAGCAGACACAGGAGGGGATGCCAGGAAACAGCAGAACCCAGCAAAGGGAAGGCCACAGCACCAGAAGGACCAAGCAGGCCCCCACCACGCACCACGCCCGACAACAGGTGCAGGCCGGGAGGAACAGAACAGCCGGACCCAAGGCAGCATAAGCCACCGAAGCAGAGGCAGAGGGGAGAGAGCACCCCAAAGAACCAACGGCACCCACGAGAGGAACCAGGCGCAGCCAAGGGAAAGGAGGGATAGGACCAGGAACCCGGAAGGGAAGAACCAGGATCCCCAAGCAGGGCAGAGGCCACAACAGCCAGCCCGCAGAGGAGGCAAGACCACCGAGGAAGAACAGGACAGCAGGCCAACCTGAACGAGGGGAGCCCACAGGACCCACCGCGCAGTGGCCCAAGAAGCAGGAACAACGACCCACCACCAGACGGGGCAGATAGCCGGAGCAGAAGGCAACCCAAACAGGCCGCCGAAGCATAAAAAGAAGAGACACCGGCACCAGAGCACCAGAGGGCAAGGCGCAAACCAGCAGGCAGGGAAACCCCAACCACACCGGGAACCCACGAGCAAGCAAAGGCAGGAGCAGCAAAAAGAACCAGCCACCACAGAGGCGACCGGAACCCAAGCCAGAAACAGAAAGGGCAAACACCCCCAGAGGCGCCAAGAGCAGGGGAACCCCCGAAGAAGAGAACCAAGGGAACAGACCCACGGAACGTCCACCACCGGAGAACCGGGGCCAGCCGAAGGTAGCGCGGACCCCAGAAACAGCAGCAGCAGGAAACCCCAAAAGGGAAGGCAGCACAGAGTCTACAAGCAAGTCCCACACCAAACAGAGGCGCAAAACCGCCAGAGCGGAGGCCAACCAAACGCCGCACAGGGGACCGGAGGACCGACAGAGGGCAAAGCGCCAACCAACACAGCAAAAGGAAGCGCCAGCCAAGGCAACCCAGGAGGCGGACCAGCAGCATCACGGCAGTGAGGAGCCCACAACAAGGAGAAAGGCACCCACACCCAGCCGCAGCGGAACAGGCAGCAATGAGAACAAGGAAAGCACCCCGCACAGCTACTCACACAGACCCCCGCACAACAAGTGCACAGGAAGGCCAAAGGAAACCGCACACCCAGAAGGAAAGAGGACACGGCAGGCAGCAGCGCACACACCCCTCCAGACCCGGGCCCAGGAAAGCACCCCAGAAACCGAGACCCAAAGCCCAGCGCCCCACCAAGAAGCGTGGCGAGTCGAAGGGAGGCACGAACCAAGGGTGGCAGCACCAAAGACGGCAGAGGCAGCCCACAGAACACAACCACTCCCAGACTCCGAGGAACCCCGCCAAGTCGGAAGGAACCCCGAGAAAAGGAGATCCGCTGAGAAACACCGGAGGAAGAGCGCCCCCGCCAGAACCTGGACCACCCACCGCCAAGTCGTCCGACCAAACCGAAAGGACACGACAGGCAGAGCGTCAGGGACAGAGCAGCCCCACCACAGAGGTAGGTAGCACACCCCCCCCCCTCCCAGATGAGAGTAAGGGACAGACCACCGGCCCAGCTGTCACGCAACTGTAGCAGCAAACGCGCTCCCAACAGTGCAGAGCCACATAAGTGAGGCAGTACAAAGCATATCATCTGTACAGTGCGCACCCTGGACAGAAAGCCACAGGCCAACATCACACTGACGTCGGGAGCAGAGAGTGACAGTACACAGTAACCCTGTCAAATTGCCAAAAACGCTCGACTGAGGGAAAAAACATCACATGGCAAACAGGAAAGCACAGGATGTAGAACCAATGCCCCAGCACCAAAGTTGGCAGCAAGTGCTGTAACGCCACAATCACAGTCACCACATGGAAATACCGGAACAAGAAATGCCGCCTCCGAGCACCCTCCGGGGGAAGCCAGGGAACTGCAGCCGGAGACCGAGCACCACGCTCCCAAGCAGGCTCCAGCAGCAGCGGCAGCCTCGAGACATCCGAGGCAGGAGGTATTAACACAAGTGCTCCAGGCAAGCAACGATCCTCAACAAACAGCAGAACAGAGGAAAAACACAGCAAAAGCGGGACTCACCCGGAGCGGGGGCCTGAGCAGCACCAGCAAGGCCCCCACACACCAACAGCCGGATCCGGGATCGACCATCCAGCGCAGCGCGTCTCCCACCCGGCCAGGCTCAGAGAGACGCGCACAGCGACCCGGAAGGAACCGGGAGGCGGCGCACCAGCCGCAAAGGGCCGGAAAACCGGAACAACGGCAGTAAAGAAGTCAATCCCCCCCAGCAAGCCCGGCAGGCCGGGGGGGAGACACATCAGGAACCTCACCCCTGCCCGTGAAGCCAGGCAGCCGGGCAGGAGGAGCAAGAAGAGGACTGCACGCCACTCAAGCCCAGCAGGAGCGGGTGCAGCCCCTAACATCAACAGCATCCATCAGCCATTCTGTCGAAGACAGAAAAAAAGAACAGGGGGGCTGCTGGGTAGATCCTACCTTTGTACTCCCGGGGGGAGGGGCAGTAGGGATATCCCAGCATTCCTCTTGTTTTTATTTTCTGTCTGGAAGATGGTTATCTCCATAAGTTCTGAATGGGCCGAGGACATAAGGGACCTGGGGGTAATGTCAGATATAGCAGCAGGTGTGAAAAGCACACGACAAAAGGAATCTGTTACTAGAAATGCCTCTAGCAGTGGAGGAGTGGCAAGCCCGCTGTGCACTCACTGAGCTTCTCACACCCAATGGGAATTTACGTATCATTCATTATAAATATTTGCACCAAACTTACCACACTCCATTCCACTTACACACACATGGGCTGCGTAGAGACGCAAAATGTAAACGATGTAGGACAGACCAGGCTGATTTTGGACATCTAGCGTGGTCTTGTGGTAAAGTGAAACTCTACTGGGAGTAGGTGGTCCAGCTGCTAAATGTAACCCTGAATTGTGAAATACATTGCACGCCACAATTATGTTTGCTGGGTCTTTTGACGCATTTAAAATCTACCAAGAAAAAATTGTCCGCCATAATGTTACTCATGGCAAAACGAAGAGTGGCCGTGCCTTGGGACAGGAGGAAGGCACATACTCTAGCTCGTTGGATACTGGGCTCTATCTATTGTAAAGACAACTTTTTGTTATATGCAGAAGAGCTGCCCACAACTGCCAAACCTTCTCATTTCTGGGAGCCTCTTACCACTACTTACGTGACCCTCCGGACCTACTTAAACCTATCGCCTAATAGTTACATGTGTTGATATTCTGTGTCGTTGCTGAGAAGTATCATTTCTATGCTAAATACCACTAAGTGCTGTGCTGGATGCAGGTATTGTCTGAATCATGTATAATGTAAGATAGACTTGATATTGTTTATGCACATGGTTTGTTCCCTTTGCTGAAAAACGTATAAAAAAAAATGGTTCTCAAATGTTGAGCCGGTATAGGCATCGGTTCCCTGTAATTGGCCAATTATAAATATTTATAATAATAAATATGTTGCATCTTGCAGCCATAGTGCGACCTTGGCTGCAGCTTTCTTCCCCCAATATTCAGCCAGTTGGCGCTTATCCAATATTAGGGGCATAGCAGTTAAGCGGCAGGTCTTTAACATAGCCAAGGAGGCTAACTATCGGTGCTTGAGGAATATGGTGACCAGTGATTGGTTGAAGTGTGGAATGTAGATCACGTCAATAGTCCGCAATTCTTGGACATTTCCAGGATAAATGTGAAAATGAGGCCTAAAGTGATGAACATCTTTCGCAGCGCGCCTCTTCCCTAAACCCCATACGGTGATGTTGGATGGGCGTACGGTATAATCTAAAGTGTATGAGGCGCAGTCTATAGTTGGGTGAAAGGGCGCAGTTAGTTCCAAGCATTATGTCCATTGCGCAGAGGATATAGGTGGATCCTTGTCCAGCATCCATTTGGCGTGCGCTTTAGGGGTGCACATGGGTGCCTTATTATGCATAGTAATATAGAGTCTAGTGACATGCTTGCGATGTGAAGTGTTTTTCAGTATGTATTTTTGGGTATGTAGGATTGGTAGGGGGTCGGGCAAGGTGTCATGACGCGCTCGACAGGTGGCACAGAGTTGATGATATACAAGTATATCCATCATAGTAGGACACAGAGTGTCTTTCGGTGCTGGTGGTGGAATGAATTAATTGGCCATCTGGGTATAAATCAGCAAAGGTGAACTGGCGTCTATTATGCGCACATGATTGCATGCCATCATGCTGTAGTGCTTGCACCATAGGTTTGCGTGCTAAGGAGATGGACGGAGCATATATCCAATTTAAATTTGCACGTCTTCGCAAACTGCCCCGCTCCCATCTAACACAGTCAACAGTGTTGGTTCCAGTACATGTGAATTTATATGTTTGATACAGCGCAGCGGGGAGCGGGATCAGAAAGGTCAAGTCAGCCTCTACCACTACGTGTGGCTGAAATTTAACAGAATATAGCCAACAATGTCAGTATTGGACCTGGGCACAACATGCGTATAATGCCAGGAAAAGGTATAGGAATTTAGGCAACACCACCATGTAGGCAATATCTAATCATCCAGATAGCAAATGGGGGAGCAGATTCCATGCTGGGAACCTTTCTTCCACCCAGGTAATCGCCCTACCATAATTGGCCTGCCAAGTTCAGAAAGTTTAAGTTCAGAAATTTATATAGCGCACTACTCACCCAGAGGGTCTCAAGGCGCTTGGGGAGGCGGGTACATTTACTTATCGAATATCTAAGTTTTTAGTTGCTTTCTGAAGGAGAGGTGGTTCTGAGTAAGGCGGAGGTGGGTGGGGAGAGAATTCCAGGTCTTGGGCGCTAAGTAGGAGAAGGATCTTCCCCCCATGGTGGATCTGTGGATGTGTGGAATTGCGTCGAGGGCTTGATAGGATGACCGTAGTTGGCGGGTGGGGGTGTAGAAGGATAGTCTTGTGTTGAGGCATTCGGGTCCTAGGTCATAGAGGGCTATGTGTGCGTGGGTGAGGAGACGGAACGTTATTCTCTTGTTGACGGGGAGCCAGTGGAGATTTTTCAGGTGACCGGAAATGTGAGCTTGACGAGGGATGTCCAATATGAGTCTGGCTGATGCGTTTTGGATGCGTTGAAGTTTTTTCTGTAGTTTGGCTGTGGTTCCGTTGTAAAGGGTGTTTCCGTAATCCAGTCGGCTGGTGGCCATTGTTTGACCATATAGCGGCTGAGCCATGTGCCTAGATATCGCACCGGTTTCGTTGCCCATTCCAGTGAGAACTCAGAGTTGAATCACGTTGTGCTGTCTGTGAGGGGGGAGATAACAGATTTGGCCCAATTTAATGTTATACCAGTCATACCCCCAAACAAAAAGACCCCCCGAATGATGGGCTTGAGATCGTCTTGAGGATTTCTAAAGTATATCGAAATATCGCCCACATCCATAGACATTAATATTGCCCTTGCTGGTAATTTGAGCCCCATGTAAGCATGATGCTGATGCAGACCAGCCGCCAGGGGTTCCATGGCTACGGTGAACAAAATCAGGGATCAAGGGCCCCACTGTCGGGTGCCATGTGTGATCGGGAACGGATTAGATAACATTCCATTCACACGTAATCTAGCAGTTGGGGAGGTGTACAATAGCTGAATGAAGTTCACAAAACGTGGGCTTAGGCCCAGATGTCGAAGACGAGCGAACAAGAAAGGCCATTCCAAAGAATCAATTGCCTTAATGGTGCCCGGAGGGTGGCGATCGCTGCTCCACACCATGCATGACCGCAAACAATGTAGGAGGTTGTGTGCGGTAAACCGGTTGGCCACAAAGCCAGAGTGATGTTTTGTTATGTTATATGACTTTTATATAGCGCAAATCACCTACAGGTCTCTAAGCGCTTCATGAGAAGAGTGAGCAAGTCACTGGGCAGAGATCTGATAGCAGCCACCGGTAACGGAAATTATACGGAGGTTAGCGCCTCTCTAAACAAGAACGTTTTAAAAAGTTTTCTGAAGGTGAGCAGAGCCGGTTCCCTAGGTAAGTACTCCGGCAAATCATTCCAGATCTGCGGGATGGACACAGAGACCATGTTTAGAAGAAGTGGCACAAGGCAGTTATCGATAAGTTAGGCCAGTTTTGTTGTCCACATTTAGATAATGGCCTTTACGAATTGCATTGACTTGTGGGTTTACCTGTCTTAAGTATGGTAATAATAAATGCCACGCAACGTGTCAGAGGCAGTTCATTTGCCTCCACAGAGGCCTGATACATGAATATAAAATGGGGGGCGGGGGCGCTTTCTGAAGTTTACACGATTTTGTAATTCTGGGACATCATCAAAATCCATGGGTGTAAGAACCTTGAAAATCAATCTTTAAAGTATAAGTTGTTGCCAGTATTGAACTTCCTCTTACAAAGAGTAGTACTTGAATGAACATAGAGAGAGTAGGTAGCCAGCTGGGGTAACTGCACCAGAGGCAGGAATAGAAGGCTGGGAGAGCTGTGGTTGGGCTCAATAGCCTCAAAAATAAATTTTCAAAGTAAAAGTTGGTGTCTACATTTCACTTCCTCTAAAAAAGAGAAGAACTTGAGTGACCATAGAAAGAGTAGTTAGCCAGGTGGGATAACTGTACCAGAGGCAGGCTCAGCCGAGCATACATCCAGTCCCTGATGGCTGCTTCAGGCCACAGTCATCTTACAGGTGGCTGGTAAAATATCCATAAAATCAGTGACTATTCCTTCTAGGAAAGATACATGGGCAGTTGGCTAGAGCTCCTGCAAAGAAGGAGGAATGAAGGGTACGGATCACCCCAAGATCTGTCAAGGAATAAAGGAAGCCCAGGCAGGAAAGCTTCCATGGAGGCGAACATGTCCCTGGGAAGTGGTTTGGGGGACCTGGTGGGTTTTGCTGGGGAGAAGTAGAAAGCGTCTTGGCATGTTGCATGAAAAGTGCTTGCAGGGCACAGTTCATGTTCAAAATCTACATGAGATAGTCGCAGGAGACTGGTTCGAGTAAGATATATGCACTACTGCCCCATGTCGTAAGTCCAAAAAGTGGCCCTGTGTGGTTGCGGGATACTGTTCCTTCTTTAGCTGTGACTTTAAGAGGCTTACATTTCCATAAATTCAGTCCTCTAGCTTCTATTAGCCTTTATGTGTGTGTATCCTCGACCTCACTGAAGCGTTTCGACTTTCTGTGGGCCTAGCAATTATTTATGAAGGTCTCCCTCTAGGCTTTCAAGTTGACAAAGTGAAAATTTATGTGGTGTATCCTCGACCTCACCGATGCGTTTCGACTTTCTGTGGGCCTAGCAATTATTTATGAAGGTCTCCCTCTAGGCTTTCAAGTTGACAAAGTGAAAATTACGTGTAAATAAAGAATATATTATGGGGCCGATTCCGATCTCGGTCGGCAGGGCACTGAATCGGGTTCGGCATCAGCGGATCTGATTCGGAGGCTGAATTTCCGTTCGGTTCATACACGGGTCCGAACTACGAAGTACGATGCGAAGAAACGCAGAATCTCAGTCCGAATCGTTTCCGGGTACGAACCGCTCCATACATCTCGGCCGTAAGCTAACCGTGGCACAAAATGGAGACGTTTCACGACCGAGCCAGTACGATCCTTGATTCGGACAGCCGGATTGAGTCAGAGCGTGTGGCTCGCAAATTCTCCCAGAGGAGAACTTTGGGTGTCCGCGCCGGACCCCCAGTTACACGTAGCCTTACGACTCGGACACAGGGGGAGACCCATGGGTCTCCCCAACACAGGCATGTATGGTGCAGATGGCACCGACGCGTACACACGGTAGGGGGCGCACTTGTCTGCGACGTGCCCATTCAGTCAATGGGAGCCCATGTGCGCGTTGTACGACCGGCTCCCATTGACTTCTATGGGAGTCCGACCGAACCGAGTCCGACAGCATACGACCGCATCGTACTCGCTCGGTCGGACTGCAGGAGTCCAGATTGGTCGGAAAACACCCTGGATCCGGCTCAGTCGGAGTGCTTTCCAACCCAAATCAGAATCGGCCCCTATATGTCACATTTCTGAGGACAAGCCTCGTAATTTAAAACGCTTAATGGAGTCAAGAGAAGCCCTTAAAACCTTGGATTTACATATCAGTCTTGCTGTGGTGTAGATTGTGTGAGCAGTGTGGTAATTATTGTAATGTGGTACTGCTTGGTCTGTCCCCAGAATGTTGTGTTCAACCTGAAGTGATAATCATGGGTTAACTCAACACCATCTATACACATTAAGTAGCCTCCTTGTGTATTAGCTCATATATGCGCTCATTTATTGATTCAGTTTGTGGCTTTGAAATATTTCCACTGCTGTGTGTTGGCAGTCTCTAATGTACGGTAATCAAATACACTGATAAAATGACCATAAGGGAATGTTACACAGATTAACGTCTTGAAAGAGCTCACTGGCTCTCGTGCCTTCCTGGTATCAGCAGCCTTTTGACTCGCTCGAACGGCGGTCTTAGGTGCGAGGGAACCAGTTTCAAGGTCGGAGTAAAATTATTTTCATCACTTTTTCAGACACCTCAGCCTACTCTGACAGTTCGAGTGACTGAAAACCATCTACGAGTGCTGCCTCAAACCAATTGGGTACTTTCTTAGTCCAAGGCTGTGGAACGGGGCATGGAAGAAACCGAGGAAGTCAATCGTTCAACCCGAACAAAAACACATGGGAAATCCCTACATCAAGACAAACCTTCAGATGGGGGGTACCAGAATTAACCCATAAATATAATCTATGAATAAAGATCACTGGGCCATGAAGAAACCAGCCATTTGAGCAAGATTGTCCTTCATTCCAACTACACAGCCAGAGAGAACTTTTTCTGGGCTGAAGAGATCATCCATTTTCTATCCACTGACCCTAAATATGCCCATAGATTTGCAAAAACCTTGAGAAAACTGCACTAAGGGACATAGATTCCATCTAACAAACGGGCAAACACATAAAAAATTATATATCCAAAGAGGAACACAATGCTCAACTCAGATTAAAAATCAAGCCAGGTAATAATCATCAAGCCAGCTGATAAAGGCGGTGCAATTGTTATGGATGATAGACTAACATACAAGAAGGAAATATTGCGGCAACTCCACCATGAGGATCATTATAAAAAAATGTTGGATGACCCCCATCTGTATGATCATAAGGAAGATCATTGAACTAATCAACAAAGGCAGGAACAAAGGGTGGCTGTAAAAAATAGAAGGATATTCACTCAACCTAAAATGGCCGCACAAATAGACACCATGCCAAAAATCCACAAAGATCCCATGACCCCCCCCCCCTCCCCCAGGTCACCCGGTTAATCAGGGGGGAATTCAAAACTTGAACCCTGCCAAATATGTGGATGTATTTCTGAAACTTTCTTTGTTGACATCCCCAGCTACCTGATGGATACCATGGATACCATGGATACCATTAATACTGAAGAGGGGATGGAATTTGATTAAATCCACGATGCCTTTGTCACTTTAGACATTGTTGGTTTATATACTAACATACAACAAGATTGAGTGTTAGCGGCTCTGGAATATTTTCAATGCAAACAGCATAGGCCCCATGAGGTTCCCATGAATTACATACTGGAATTTGCCAAGATATGCCTGAAATACATTTTCTTTCATTTTAACAAGTTATATTACCTACAAACCAGAGGGACAGCCCTGGGCTGTCTCTTCGGGCATGAAATGGCCATTACGTTCATGGCTATAGTTGAAGAGACATGGATTCTGAACAACAGCCCATTCAGACAGCAGATCACCGTGTGGAAGCGATATATCAACAATATATTAATGATACGGGAGGGTCCCGAAGAACAGATCATAGTTCACTGACAAAATATCGCCTCTGGAAATATCGCCATCCCAAAATATCATCACATAAATATCGTTGTCAAAAATATCATCATCCTGTATTTATAATTTTATGACAAACAAATCGAATTAAAATATCATTGTCATTAATACCATTGTACAAAATAGAGTTAAAAAAAGATATAAATTTAAATATTAAACATTAAATATAATAAAAGTAACACTAATATAATACAAATAAAAAATATTTAATGTATTTTGAAAAAAGATAACTATTATATTAAAAAACACACTTATATGTTAATCTATATATTTAGTTAGATATATATAAATGAAAATATTATTAAACTAATATTTTCAATATATATTTTAATTTACAAAATATTTTAAATTTAATAATTTAATAAATAAACAATTCTTTTTGCATATACCAATGACATAATACATTAAACAAATACCAATGTAATTATGATTAAACAAAGTAAACATAACAACTATCAAACTATTACAAGTAACTAATATTATTATTATTAGTAATAATAATAATAAATATAAAACGTATTATTAATGGTAAATATTATATTTTAACATACACAAAACATAATAATTTAATTTTAAATAAAGTAAACTAAACAATAGCATTCTATAAATAATACACAGACTATCCCCACTACAATTTATACAACAGTAAGGGTAACATTTCCTATTCCCACTACAGTCTAAGCAACAGTGAGGAAAGTGTTGGTTTACGTAGGGGTAAAATGTACTGTTCCCACTCAAGTCAATATAACATTAGGGAAAGTGTTGAAAAGCGGAGGGGTAAAATGTACTTTTCCCACTTAATGAGTGCAACCGTAGGGAAAGTGTTGGATTGCTCAGCGAAAAACTTTACTATTCAGCAGGTGCAACAGTAGGGAAAGTGATAGATTGTGGAGGGGTGAAATGTACTATTCCCACTCCAGTCAATACAACAGTAAGGAAAGTATGGATTGCAAGAGGTAACGCTTACTATTCATACTCCAGTCAGTGCAACAGTAGGGAAAGTGTTGGATAGTGTAGGGGTAACAATTACTATTCCCACTACAGTGAGTGCAACACTAGGGAAAGTGTTGGGTAGTGTAGGGGTAACAATTACTATTCCCACTCCAGTCAGTGAAACAGTAGGGAAAGTGTTGGATTGGCGAGGGATAAAATGTACTGTTCCCACTCCAGTCAGTGCAACAATAGGGAAAGTGTTGGATAGCGAAGGGGAATAATTTACTATTCCTACTCCACGGAATCCCTATGCCCCTACAAAACATATAACCTGCACCTAAAATGTAACATTCATAAAAATGTATAACGCAATTAGCATTATTAATAATCAATTACTTACTTAAAATTAATTTAGAATTAAATATTACTTACATTTAAATTAATTTAATTCTCACCCTACACCCCTACAGAACCCACAACCTGCACCTGAAATTTAAAAGTCTGATTTTCTTTTATTACTCTGTTAACATAAATATTAAAAGATGCAGTATTTAATTTATTTATTTATTTATTTATTATAAAGTTTTGTATAGCGCGAACAAGACCCGTGGGTATCAGAGCGCTTAACATGAGAGAGAAAAAGTGTAAACATATATATAAACAGTTAGCAAGCAACCGCTGTGAGGTAGATGATATATATATTCGTAACACCTGTGGACGTTAGCGTACATAAATATGCTATGACAAAATTACTAACAAAGGCATGTATATATAACAGATATGACAAAATTACTAACAAAAGCATGTGTATATAACAGATATGAGGTAGCTCGGTATATGTTCATGCAAGATGCTGTTCTCCAGTTCACTCAAAGTAGCCATTACTAATGGCCTTTCGGTTGTTCTCATATCATAGGATACGTATTCCATTATAGAATTACCTATGTCTCCCTTTCTAATGGCGTACAAATCAGTACTGGGCAGTAGTAAATCCGAACCAAGAACAGTGTACTAAGTAATGTATCTATTCATCAGCAGGCTCTTCACTTCACGCTTGAATGTTACCAGATTCTGGATCTTCCTGATGTTTGGAGGGAGTGAGTTCCAGATTCTGGGGGCAGCTCCTGAGAACGCTCTGTCATAGGTTTTTTTCTTTCGGAAGAAGGCTGGCCGTAGAAGCAACTCCTTAGCACTCCTAGCTGGTCTGTTGCCACCGGACAACTGAATTTTCTTGGCTAGATATCTTGGGGTGTTCTCGTGTAATGCTTTGTGTGTGATGCATGCTATCTTCATTTGGATTCTTGCTTCATACGGTAGCCAGTTCAATACTTTCAGGTGCGGGGATATATGATCATATTTCCTGGTTCCGGTGATAAGTCTTGCCGCAGCGTTAAGGCAGGCTTTCAATGGTGCTGTGGACGTTTTTGGTAATCCAGCCAAGGTAGTGCAACCATATTCAATCCTCGAGATAACTAAGGATTGGATTGCCACTTTGAGGTCAGACTCTGTGATGTATGGTTTCAATTTTCTTAAGTAGTTCAAGTGAAAGCGGGCACTTTTCGCCATTGAATTAATATGGGCTTTCATGTCTAGATTCTCGTCTAGGGTGATTCCTAGAGATTTAGCTGAGTTGACAAGGGTTGGGGTGCAGTTTAGCGCAGTCACGACTTTCGTCCAATCCTTTATTTCTGTATGGCTCCTTGGTGGGGAAATTAGTAAGAACTCTGTTTTATGTGCATTCAGCTTCAGGTGGTTTGTGGTTAACCATTGAAGTGCCATTTTTAGTGTCTCATTCATTAATTCCAAATCTTTTAGGGATGCGATCTTTAAGTATATTTGCGTGTCGTCAGCATACATGTGATAAGATATTTGAGATTTTTGGAGAATTTCTGTGAGTGGTTCAACGTATAGGTTAAACAGATCAGGGGATAATGTCGAACCTTGCGGGACTCCAATTGAGATAGGGCACGGAGGTGAAGTTGATTGGTTATCCAGGAAGCGTTGCGTTCTGTTCTATAAAAAGGACTCAAACCAGTTCAGCACAATTCCCGATAGTCCCATCCTGTCCCGTAGCCTGGCCAGTAATGCCTCATGATTTACCGTATCAAATGCCGATGACAGGTCTAGGAGAATCAGTAAGCATGCTTGATTTTGGTCAAGGGCCTGCAGCGCGTTATCAATAATATGGAGAATCGCTGTTTCCGTGCTGTGCCCTGCTCTGAATCCCGATTGACATTCGTCTAGCAAGGAGAATTTGGTGATGTGTTGGCTCAGTTGGTTCTGCACACATTTCTCAGTCAGCTTGGCCAGTAGAGGGATGTTGGTCACTGGGCGAAAGTTATTTGGATCTGATGCATCCGCTGTGGGTTTTTTGATTATGGGAACGACTTGACCTGTTTTTAGGCAGTCGGGAAGGATCCCTTGTGAAAGTGACGCATTTATTATTTCGGTCCATATTGGAATCAGGATGTGATTAATTTCTTTTACGCATTTTGCAGGCAGAGGGTCTTGGTAGTGGTTGTTAGGTTTGATTCCTGCGAGCGTCTTAGCAATCGTGTGTTGGTCATATAGTTCGAATGATTCCCAGCTCGCCTTGTTTTTTGCGATGGTGCAATTCGTTGTGCAATCCGTTGTAGAGTCAGCATCGTTAGTAAACGGAGGTTCGTTGGGAAGGTTCGACGCCGAGTTTCTAAGCTCTACTTCGAGTGTTTTGGCCTTTTCCGTGAAAATGTGGAAAATTCATCACAGTTTAGAGGTGTTTTTGAATTTTCTAGCACTGATTTGGCTAGTTTGTTTGATTGCTCCTTTAGGATTTCAAATAGTTTTCGTGGTCTGTTTTTGGCATTATCCAGTTCTGCTCTTATAAATTCCTTTTTTGAGTTGATGATCTTTTTGTTATATTGGTTCCTTATTTTTCTGAGGGCTTCCAGTTCAGGAGATGATGGGTGTTGCCTCCATTTTCTTTCGGCCATTCTCAATTTGCGTCTATCTTCGTTTAGTGCTTCGTTAAACCATGGGTTTTTTGTCTTCTCTGAGATTATTTTCAATTTTAATGGCATGGTGTTATTAACGATATTTTCAACAGCTGCTATGTAGTGATCCGTCAGCTCGTTAACTTTTTCCAGGTTGTTGGGTGGCTTTAAGTCTCTTTCGCAGCTTTCGACCAGTAGTTTCATATTTGCTTCTTTTGTGTCCCGGGTCCATTTTTTGGCTTTGAAAGGTTGCCTGGTCCTACCTTTTCTCAATGTGGGTATCATGAAAGTTATGGCATGATGATCAGACCAGTCACATGGTGTTATGGAGTGGATTGTTGCATCTTTGTTTCTTGAGATAATCCAGTCTAACATCGCTCCTTTAGAGTGTGTGGGTTGTGTGCACGCTTGAGTGAGGTTTAGTTCAGTGAGGAAGCCTTTCAGCATGTTGACCAGTTTGTCATTGCAGTTCTCCCAGTGAAGATTGAAGTCGCCTAGAAATATGTTATTGGCAGCGTTGTTAGAGTTGGCTGTTATGATCTCCATTAACTCTACTATAAACTTTTCGTTATCTCCTGGTGGGTGGAAAAATATATGCAAGTTGCATTGTTGAATGTTGGTTGATCTTATGTTAAGACCAAGATACTCACAGGATTCTAGCGGGTCGGCCTGAATTTGTTTAACCTCTATGTCAGATCGATGAATACAGGCTATCCCTCCCCCTAGCTTTATGGGTGTATCAAGTCTCAAAATGTTGAATTGCGGTGGTACTAACAGATCCATGGTTGGGGATGAAGATTCCGTAAGCCATGTTTCAGTAAGGATTGCCAGGTCAATGTCCTTGTTGAGGATGAGGTCCGCTATGTCCGATGCATGTTTGGTTGCTGATCGACAGTTGAGTAGTAGACAGGTCAGATGTTTTTCCTTTGTACTAGTGTTCACATTTTCGGCTTCGTTTGGAGTTATCTGTATGTGCTGTAAGTTGTGGGGTTTGGATGTTCTATTGTTTTTTCTCAATGTTCTGTTAGCATCAGGTGGTAATGTTTTGATTCTCTCCCCTTCGATGTGGTCCGATCGATCATATGTTCGGATTAAGGTCAGCGTTTCCTCTTTAGATAGTGGTTTAGTCCTGTATGGTCTGTTGTCTCTCTGTTTTAAACGCATGTCCGCCTCGTTACGCTCTCTAAGTGAAGAATGAGCAAGGTTTTGGATATCCGTGACTTTAGAATGAATGTTCACCGTCATCTCTCCAATTTTTTCAATCGTCTGCACGGTATTAATAGTGGCTTTTGCTAGCTTACTCACTAGTTTCTGAAGCTTGTTCTGATGAGATTTCTTAAGGGCGGCCGATCTGTACCTCCCTTCTACTCTTCTCCTTTTTGGCTCGGTTCTTAGTTGTGCTGCTATTTCCTTTATCTCCTCTTTTTGATTGTCGGTTCCAATTCTATGAGGTGTGACGTTGGTGCTGGATTGGTGCTGGATATGTTCCGAGTTACTAGGGGCATGTTTGTGGGTGAAGGTCTGCATGTCGCTGGTGTTGTAATAGCGAGCGGTATCGGGAGGTTGATGTAGTTAGATAAATCCTGTGTAGTTGGTAGTTCGTTTGATGGTGGAGGTGTGAACGACGTTGGAATTGTGCTGGAGAGGGTGTGGGATGTAGGAAGGCTGGTGACTTCTGTCTCAACCAGTGTATGCTCTACGAGAGGGGTCTCGTGGTTCAGGAGTAGGGGCGACTCTTCTCTTTGGCACTGGTAGTGTTCTTTGTTTGTCTGATAGGTAGACTTCTCAGTTCTTACAGTCGTGTTCTCCGGTACTGGCATTACTAGACCAGTAGTCTCTTTGCGCACGATCGTTCCTAGTTCTATTTGCGCCTCTGATGGTGACATCGTGAATATCTAGAGTGTCTACTGGTGGGGTTAGGATTCTATTTGCGCCTCTGAAGGTGACATCGTGAATATCTGGAGTGTCTACTGGTGGGGTTAGGAGACGTAGATTACTCAGGTCGTCCATTGAGTCTTTTACCGATTGGAAAATCTTGGCAAATCTCTCTAGATCTCGATTTGCTGCTTGTATCAGCACCATTCCCGATTTATATATCGTGATGCGAAGTTCGGCTCTGCATCTTTCTGACGGTGAGGTTGACATTTTTAAGCCATGAGGGATGTTTTTCGTGGTTTTTATGGTAAGCATCCTAGAGAAGGCATTGTGCCATTTGGCTGTTCTGTATGTGTAGAATATGAGGTAATTCATTTTCGTACCATTAGTTATATTGAAGTATAGGTCTGCGAAAAGTATGTCCGGGTTTTTTCTCAGGGAGTCATGTTTAAACTTCTTAGCTGCATTTTTAGATAAATTATGGGGGTATTTTATACTCTGAACACTTAAGCCAGCAGACTCAAGGTATCTTTCAGTCATTTTTGCTCCGAACTGCACGTATTATGGTGATTCTTGCTCCGTTTTATTCCAGGTAGCTCCACTGCTGGTGTTATTTGTTGCTGGATTTATTCCCCGATCTAGAAGTGTGTGGTTATAGCTTTGCTGGGTAGTACTGGATATAGCTTCTCTTATTCCATGATTATTCCACATTTACCTCTGGTAGTTGTAGTTTCAGAGTGCTTAATAATTAATTAATTATTAGCCGGCTGACCTTTGCTCTGCTCTGTGTTGGGTGTAAAAGCTAATCCTAGTAAGAACCTTGAAAGATGGCTGCCGTTGTATTCGTTTTTATACAGGCAGTGAGACCTTTCTCTCTTTCCCCTTCTTACTCCAGTCCAGCTTCAGTCGTCGATTGGTCCCGCTTCCCTGGCTCTCCTTTAGTTAGTCATATTGCTGTGACCTTGTAGAGATTCCGCTTTTCACACACGTGTGGATATTTGTGCCAGATCCTCAAAAATATTTGATCCATGTTAAATGTCCGCATTGGCCGCCATTTTAAGGTCAGGCGGGGCGGACTGCAGACTTATTGTTAAGTTTCCTGTTAAACTAAAATACACAACAATAATTGAAAAACAATATTATACACAACAGCATTTTTGTAAAAAATATTGATGATTTTGATAGTTTCAAAATCGATATTACTGAATTTAATATCGATATTCTTGACAGCGATATTCTTGCAAATGATATTTCTATATCAAGATGTTTTAGAAAATATATTTGGTATGACAATATTTTGGTTTAGATATTTTGTCTGAATACTGAGATCACAAACTTTGTGAATGGGCTAAACTCAAGAAGTCCAGATGCACATTTCTCAATTGCTTCTAATAAGAAGGAGAACCAAACCCTGGATATCACAATACACCATGAAAATAACAGAGTGTAACCTTGTTGCATACCAATGATTGAGAAAAACTTTTTTACACAACTCCAGCTTCCACCAGAGGAGCCTGAGGGATAATATAACATATACTCAGTTGCTCCGCATAAGAAGAAATTGCAGGAAGACGTAAAACTATTTCAGGAATGCTGAGAACCTCTTTGTGAAACTTCAGCAATTGGACTACCTGAAAAACTGATTTACATGTTGTGCTTGGAAGTGCCATGTTGAATTGACCTATGATTATCACTTCAGGCTGAACACACCATCATGGGAAGAGACCAATCAGTTGCCACACTTCAACAATTACCTCGCGGCGCACACCCTTTACACAAGGGAGGAACCGCAATGTAAAATCCAAGGATTGTAGGGCTCCTCCTGACTTCATTGAATGTTTTAAACAATGAGGCTTGTCCTCAGGAAATATGACATACAGTTTTATTTTTGTTTACACGTTGTCCCCTATGCAATGTTGAGAGCCCTGACAAGCACCTTCATGAATAATTGCTGGGCCCACAGAAGGTCGAAACACGTTGGTGCATTTCAGTGAGGTCAAGGGCAAAACCACATAAAGGCTAATAGAATCCAGAGGACTGGATTTATGACAATTTAAGCCTCTTAAAGTTGCGGCTAAAGGTGGAACATTGTGCCCCAGGGACCACTTTCTGGACTTGTGAAAAAGGTAAGGAGGCCAAGCTTGTATCTCCGATGCTGATGCAATTCATGTTGGACACTTATTTTTGTTACCTCGGTATATGTTTATAATATACATGTAAGTTTTGCGGATTCATGTTGAATGTTCTTTTTACATGACTATGTTAAGTATTTTATGGGAAAGCATTATAACCATTCTGTGATAAAAAAAAGTCCTTTTGTGATAATATTCCAGGATTAAGAATTGTGTGCATTTGCTGTAGGCCTGAAAACAAGTCTAAGTAATGTATTTTACCTATAGTTGTTCATAATGGTTTTTTTTCTAATTTGTCAATTTGTTTGGTCCACAAATGAATATCTTCAGTACATTTCTGTTCCTTGTACAGGTGTTTAATAAAATCAAAATAAATCTTTAAAGAATACCAAATGAGTTTTTGAAAGTGTAGGCTCGGAGTAATTATGTGGCCTTTGAAACTATTGAAGAATTTATGGTGGAGGGGGTTTCTCACTGTATTGTTAATTTGTATGGACCCCACCCTCTATTTCCCTAACAGGATCACTACTCATTTTCATTTAAAACCGTCTAAAAGTTGTGACTTAAAATCCAACGTTACCATTAAAGAAGGTTTCAAATTATAATTATTTAGACACCAAACTTAATATTCTTAACTGCTCCCAATTGTAAGTTATCATTTATTAAATGTAATAAGGTAATACAATGTTATCCTATGGGTGAGGTAGGCCTTGCTGAAGTGAAAAGTAACGTAAGAGTTTTTCACTGCCAGGAATTGTAAAACTTGGAAGCAGTTGCCCAATATTTTAACTACATTGCACCCTTCCCTATGGGCTGTGTATGACTTATCCTAGGGTGGACTCATACATAATAAAAAAAAAAATTTGGGCCTGGCAACAGTCTATTTTGTAAGTTGAAATGGCAATTTAAAACTGCACACTCAGGATGCAGTGGCAGGTCTGAGACATGTTTAAAGGGTTACTTAAGTGGGTGGCAGAATCAGTCCTGCAGGCCCACTAGTAGCATTTATTACGGGTTCTGGGTGCAGGTAGTACCACTTTACTAGGGACTTACAAGCAAATTAAATGTGCAATTGGGTTTAAGCCAACTATGCCACGTTTCAGGGTGTGAGCACATGCACTTTAGAACTGGTCAGCAGTGGTATAGTGCACCGGGTCCTAGGGCTAACAAAAACAATAACAGCAAAAAACTGGAGGAGTAAGGCAAAACGTATATGGGAAAACTACTCTAAGGCTAACATATCTAACATTGTCCATAGAATGAAGGTCGATGCAAGGGATTCGGAAGATTTGCCATAATAGGTCAAAAGATCTGTTCCTTTCTAAATATATGTATTAAAATACCCTATTAGCCTTTAGGGAGAATCTAAAAATTACAGTTCAAGAACTAGTTTTGCTTTATACTTTTACACAATTAATACTTTTAGGGATCTGTTTTTGCAGTTCTGTGTTTGCAGTATTATATCTGAATGGTCTACCAGAGATAACATTGTGGTGGGCACCTTTCAGATAAATAGATAATAAGTAGGTCAGACCATTGTGGTTTCTGGTAATAAGCATGACTCAGCAAGACTACTCTGCAGGCTAGACCATCATGGCACTGGGTAAAATGTTGACTCAGCTAAACTCATCTGCAGGTTAGACCATCGTGGCTCTGGTGAAAAGATGACTCAGCTAGATTTCTCTGCAGGTCAAACTGTCATGGCTCTGGTGAAAAGATGACTCAGCTAGACTCTTGTGTGGTTCAATCCATCATGGCTCTGGTGAAAAGAGGACTCAGCGAGACTCCTCTGCGGGTCAAACTATCATGGCTCTAATGAAAAGATGACTCAGCTAGACTCCTCTGCAGGTCAAACGATCATGGTTCTGGTGAAAAAGAAGACTCAGCTAGACTCCTCTGTGGGTCAAACCATCATGGCTGAAATGATCATGGCTTTGGTGAAAAAGATGACTCAGCTAAACTCCTCTGCACGTCAACCGATCATGGCTCTAGTGAAAAAGACGACTCAGATAGACTGCTCTGCTGGTCAGACCAGCGTGCAAACAGCGGACTCAAAGACCAGGGTACCAGATAGGCGTTTGGGTCTGAGTGTGAAAAGTACAGTGTTGCTTCCACTCCTCTGATCTTCAAGAGGTAGCCAGCCCATGCTTTGCCTGGGGTGTCCATCACAGCAGATACAATACAGAAAGGCTGCCTGTGCTCCAGGTTGAGGAGAGTAAGGCTGATTGCTTGGGACCTGTTCCAGGCAGACCATTTAGTATTTCGCGCAATAACATTCCGTGAACTGGAAACCAAGGCGGCAAAGGGTCTGCTCCTTCTGTCTGCTGCCAGACCGTGAGCCGAGAAACAGATGCTGTGGCAATGCATTTAATGAGTACACTCCCAGGCAATCTCCTGGGCAGGCATAGCGGCTGCTGCTCTCACCTACCTTCCAAAGGCGGGTTCGCGTAGAACCGTCCTGAAGGATGCTGGGAGGAAGCTATCAGCTAGGGGCAACCACAGGCCAGAATCAACACAGTAACTCCTAGATATGGAGGAAAGGTCAGTAACTGCTGGACACGGACCACTGCGTATTTCCTTTTGGTTTTAAAGCAACTTCATAAATAATTGCTGGGGCAACAGAAGGTCGAAACAAGTTGGTGTAATTCAGTGAGGTCGAGGGCAAAAGCACATAAAGGCTAATAGATGCCAGAGGACTGGATTTATGACAATTGAAGCCTCTTAAATTTGCGGCTAAAGGTGGAACATTGTGCCCCAGGGAGCACTTTCTGGACTTGTGACAAACGTCAGGAGGCCAAGCGTGTATCTCCGATGCTGATGCAATTTGTGTTGGACACTTATTTTTGTTACCTCGGTATATGCTTATAACATACATGTAAGTTTTGCAGATTCATGTTAAATGTTCTTTTTTCCTGACTATTTTGAGTATTTTATGTGAAAGCATTATAACCATTCTGTGATCAAAAAAAGTCATTTTGTGATAATATGTCAGGATTAAGTATTGTGTGCATTTGCTGTAGGCCTAAAAACAAGTCTAAGTAATATATTTTACCTATAAATGTTCATAATGTTTTTGTTTCTAATTTGTCAATTTGTTTGGTCTACACATGAATATCTTCAGTACATTTCTGTTCCTTGTACAGGTGTTTTAATAAAATCAAAATAAATCTTTAAAGAATACCAAATGAGTTTTTGAAAGTGTAGGCTCAGAGTAATTATGTGGCCTTTGAAACTATTGAATAATTTTTGGTGTAGATGTTTCTCACTGTATTGTTAATTTGTATGGATCCCACCGTCTATTTCCCTAACAAGATCACTACCCACAGTTTCATTTAAAACCTTGTAAAAGTTGTGACTTAAAATCCAACTTTACCATTAAAGAGGGTTTTGAATTATAATAATTTGGACATCAAACTGGACATTCCTACCTTCTCCCAATTGTAAGTTATCACTTATTAAATGTAATAAGGTAATACAATGTTATCCTATGGGTGAGGTAGGCCTTGATGAAGTGAAAAGTAATTTAAGAGTTTTCACTGCCAGGACATGTAAAACTTGAATGCAGTTGCCCAATATTTTTACTACATTGTACCCTTCCCTATGGGCTGTGTATGACCTATCCTAGGGTGGACTTATAAATAATGAAAAGAAAGTTTAGGCCTTGCAAAATCCTATTTTGCAAGTTGAAATGGCAAGTTGAAATGGCAATTTAAAAATGCACACTCAGGGTGCAGTGGCAAGTCTGAGACATGTTTAAAGGGCTACTTAAGTGGGTTGTAGAATCATTGCTGCAGGCCCACTAGTAGCATTTAATTTACAGGCTCTGGGTGCAGGTAGTACCACTTTACTAGGGACTTACAAGCAAATTAAATGTGTAATTGCGTTTAAGCCAACTATACCATGTTTCAGGGTGTGAGCACATGCACTTTAGAACTTGTCACCAGTGGTAAAGTGAACTAATAACGGCAAAAAACTGGAAGATTAAGGCAAAACATGTATGGGAAAATCCCCCTAAGGCTGACATGCCTAACAGCGTCCATAGAATGAAGGTCGATGGAAGGGATTCTGACGATTTCCCGTAATAGGTCGAAAGATCTGTTCCTTTCTAAATATATGTATAAAAATATCCTATTTGCCTTTAGGGAGGATCTAAACATTACAGTTCAAGAACTAGTTTTGTCCTATATTTTTACAGAATTAATACTTTTAGGGATCTGTTTTTGCAGTTCTGTGTTTGCAGTATTTGATCTGAGCTGACCTTTTAGATCAATATATAATAATAAAAAATAAGTTGGTCAGGCCATTGTAGTTTCTGGTAATAAGCATGACTCAGCAAGACTCGTCTGCAGGCTAGACCATCATGGCACTGGTGAAAAAGTTGACTCAGCTAGACTCATCTGCAGGTTAGACCATCATGTCTCTGGTGAAAACCATCACTCAGCTAGACTCCTCTGCAAGTCAAACCTTCATGGCTCTGGTGAAAAGATGACTCAGCTAGATTCCTCTGCAGGTCAAACTGTCATGGCTCTGGTGAAAAGATGACTCAGCTAGACTCTTGTGTGGTTCAAACCATCATGGTTCTGGTGAAAAGATGACTCAGCGAGACTCCTCTGCGGGTCAAACTGTCATGGCTCTCATGAAAAAATATATGTCAACAAAGAGAGAGGTAGGGAAATCAAGGACACTCTCTTAGTCCCCGGTTAAGTATCAAACAACAAGAAAAGAGAGGTCTGGTCAGTCATCAGGCTGCCAGGAATATGGAGCAAGGAGATAAGTGGGTTTTTGTTTGTACACAGTCACTCCGATTGAGTAGGAAAGCCCTCACACACCGACCTGGTCAGTGTCATGCTTCATCATCGGGCCCCACCGAAGAGACCGAGTGCCTCTTCGGTGTGCTACGACGCCAGAAAGACTGCGGAGCTGGTCGTGTGGGGAGGACGTGATGTGAAAATTAGAAAATTAAAAGTGCCTAACAGGGTATCAAAAAAACTTTTTTAATGAGTGATCCCTAAGACACGTGTGGGTGGTTTTATGTGTCTGAATTTACGTGCCAAGGTTATTACGAGTTGGGATAAATTCAGCTAAATACCACGCATTTAAAATTAATCAGTCAACATGTTTCTGCCGTACTTGTGGTATGTATTCACCAAGGCATTCTTCAGGACTATACCCCGGCGGTATGGACACTCTAATAGTCCACCCTGACCTGGGGGCGTGAAAGTGAAAAAGAAAAAGGGGTGAAAAAGTGCTTAAAAATTAGAAGAGCAATTGCTCATTCTAAAAAAGCCCCAAATTCAGGGGTGTGTCAGCACTTTAAAATGGGGCGCTACTAGCACCATGGGTCTCGGGAGGAGGATTGGAGCGCGCCTGGCACATCGCCCTCAGCGTTCGCAATCCGCTTCTAAACCTGCAAGAAGCCTCTAAACCGGACCCCGACGATGAAGACCCATGGTGCTAGTAGCGCTCCATTTTAAAGTGCTGACACACCCCTGAATTTGGGGCTTTTTTAGAATGAGCAATTGCTCTTCTAATTTTTAAGCACTTTTTCACCCCTTTTTCTTTTTCACTTTCACGCCCCCAGGTCAGGGTGGACTATTAGAGTGTCCATACCGCCGGGGTATAGTCCTGAAGAATGCCTTGGTGAATACATACCACAAGTACGGCAGAAACATGTTGACTGATTAATTTTAAATGCGTGGTATTTAGCTGAATTTATCCCAACTCGTAATAACCTTGGCACGTAAATTCAGACACATAAAACCACCCACACGTGTCTTAGGGATCACTCATTAAAAAAGTTTTTTTGATACCCTGTTAGGGACTTTTAATTTTCTAATTTTCACATCACGTCCTCCCCACACGACCAGCTCCGCAGTCTTTCTGGCGTCGTAGCACACCGAAGAGGCACTCGGTCTCTTCGGTGGGGCCCGATGATGAAGCATGACACTGACCAGGTCGGTGTGTGAGGGCTTTCCTACTCAATCGGAGTGACTGTGTACAAACAAAAACCCATTTATCTCCTTGCTCCATATTCCTGGCAGCCTGATGACTGACCAGACCTCTCTTTTCTCATGAAAAGATGACTCAGCTAGACTCCTTTGCAGGTCAAACGATCATGGCTCTGGTGAAAAAAAAGACTCAGCTAGAGTCCACTGTGAGTCAAATCATCATGGCTCAAACGATCATGGCGTTGGTGAAAAAGATGATTCAGCTAGTCTCCTTTGCACGTCAACCGATCATGGCTCTGGTGAAAAAGATGACTCAGCTAGACTGCTCTGAAGGTCTGACCAGCAAGCAAACCGTGGACTCAAAGCCCAGGGACAAGATAGGCGTTTGGGTCTGGGTGTGAAAAGTACAGTGTTGCTTCCACTCCTCTGATCTTCAAGAGGTAGCCAGCCCATCCATTACCTGAGGTACCCCACAGCAGACACAATACAGAGAGGCTGCCTGTGCTCCAGGTTAGGGAGAGCAAGGCTAATTGCTTGGGACCTGTTCCAGGCAGACCGTTTAGTATTCCGCGCAATAACATTCCGTGAACTAGAAACCAAGGCGGCAAAGGGTCTGCTCCTTCTGTCTGCTGCCAGACCGTGAGCCGAGAAACAGATGCTGTGGCAATGCATTTAATGAGTACACTCCCAGGCAATCTCCTGGGCAGGCATAGCGGCTGCTGCTCTCACCTACCTTCCAAAGGCGGGTGCGCGTAGAGCCGTTCTGAAGGATGCTGGGAGGATGATGTCAGCTAGGGGCAACCACAGGCCAGAATCAACACAGTAACTCCTAGATATGGAGGAAAGGTCAGTAACTGCTGGACACTGACCACTGCCTAATTCCTTTTCGTTTTAAATTATAAATGATGTTTCTATGGAGAGGCGGTAGGAAGGCTACATGTGGAATCAGTTGTCTTACTCAGTACTATGGGGCTCATTACAATGGCGGACGGACTTCAGTCCATCCACCATTGTGTTGGGGATGGGGACCGCTAGCCTATGAGGCAGCAGTCCCACACATAGAATTAAAATGTGTCCGCCACCACTGCGATCACATCTGCAATATTTAACATTGTGGCGGGCAGCACCCACCGCAATGTGAAAAATGCACCTGGTACATTTCCCTGCACTACGTGGCAGACACCATGCAGTGCCTGTCACATGGTACAAGAAAATGTAGGGGGAAGTGGAAATTCAATGTGCCCGGGGCAAGGGGAGCCCACTATGGTCCCCCAAGTCCATCCCCGTCAGACTTTCCATGGTGGTTGAACTGCCATGGAAAGGCTGGTGGGGATACTGCATCCAAATCAGGCGGGCACTGCCTGCTAGGTGGGGCAGTTTTTCAGGCAATCGGAATGATTTCCGCCCACCAGCACACCACCCGCCATCACAATCTGGTAGGTGGAAAATGGATGCACGATGGCAGGTTCACCACCATCGTAATCAGCCTCTAAGTACTTAGGGCCCGATTCACAGAACTAACTTAAGACAAAATCCTAAACTTACTACCATTTTGGTATTCACAGAAGGCACTTACTCATTTTGGTATTCACAGAAGGCACTTACTCATTTCAGTATTCACAGAAGTTAGGACTCCTAAATGCCTTCTGTGAATATCAAAATGAGTAAGTGCCGTCTGTGAATACCAAAATGGTGGTAAGTTTAGGATTTTGTCTTAAGTTAGTTCTGTGAATTGGGCCCTTAGTAGTGACAGACTGCTACTGAAGGAAGAAATATCGATCATCAGCAAAATCTATTCTGGGTTACCACTGAGAGTAAATCAATGCACTACCATCAGCAGTGACTGTGTTAAAGGTCAGTGTTACCTATTGTGCGCTCACTGTGGCAGTTAGATTACAACATCACCACAAGAGGGCGCAAGAGCGCAACAAGGTCTTAAAACAAGCACTGACTCTAGCACAGCCGGCGGCACCAATGGAATATTTCACTTTGTCCACACTCTGGAGCTGATTACATCACCACCAGCATCTGCTATACAGAAAAAAGTGCCACTTAGTGCATACAACGCAACGTATCACTGAAGTGACGGAGGAGAGAGGGGAGTGCATTTTTAGTGCATACAATGCAACGTATCACTGAAGTGATGGAGGAGAGAGGGCAGTGCATCTTTAGTGGGTACAATACAATGCATCGCTGCAGTGACGGAGGAGAGAGGGAAGCGCACCTTTACTGCGAACACCACAATGTGTCCCAGAAGTGATGGAGGAGAGAGGGCAGTGGTGCTTTAGAGTGTATAATACAAAGTATCACTGAAGTGATGGAGGAGACAAGCGAGTGAACGTTTAGTGCCTAGAATAAATTGTTTCACTGAAGTGAGAGTAGTATGTATTAGAAGTCGCACTGTTGACTTATTGCTGGCTCTAGGCAGGATTTTCATTTCACATTGATCCTTATGATGGAGCAAGGTTTCGCATGTAAAGTGACTTGCTTGTACTCAACCCTCTCAAATAATAGTTAATGTATTAACTAACTTGTTTTGTTTTACTAATAATGCATCACACGCCATTAAGAACATCTAGGGGAAGCTTGACTATGTGCTTTTACTAACCGTAATCCGCTTGCATTAAAATGGCTGCTGCAACGCTGGATTTTCTACTCCGCATGCGTCTGTCACACTTACGTGACATGACGTACCTTTCGCTTGGAGGGAAAACATTTGCTTCTGCGCACAAGAACTAAGATGGCTGTTCTGTGTCCTAACGTGCAAGAAGCTTGCATCGCTGCTTTTGCTAAGCTGTTCCTTCTGCCTAATCTCTAATGCAATAGTTAAAATAAAGAAATGGGAATAGAGTAGAGATAAGTGGTATACAGTGCATTCATTTATTCTTTGTTCTAAAACTGTTTCTCTTCTACTTAGCTATTAGCTCATGTTTGGGCCTGAGATGTATCTGTAACTCCATTTTGAAACCCTCACCGCACCTACGCACAAAAGTACAAAAACCTTCGTCTCATGACATTGAATGGAAGCCAAGTCTTGACTTATTAGAAGACGCACCTGGGAAACTCACCCTTCAACCTCTCAAGAGAAAGACCACCTGTACAAATGTTATACATTGTATTTGGTATTAAAACATCCATTGTTTGGTGGAATAAAGATGCATGGGAAAATAAAATTGATGGGCAGGAACGCTAATTTCAATATTAAAGAGAAAAGTTTCATTTTGATATGGTGTGATTGTCACGCTTCCCCGACCGCTGGTAGACACTGCCTGCACTAAGACTCGCTCAAGGGACTAGAAACTACAAATCCCATGATCCTTGGGGCGGTGCGCTGTAATGACGCGTTGCGCCAGGGAAAAGAGCATTTAGCGTGCATTCAGGCAGAACGCGCTGCCGATTATTTGTTATTGCGGAGTTCGTACTTGTCTGGAGGATCGGTGATTTCCAAATCACGTTGTGGTGTGGATTACTTGGCAGAGGCTTAGGAAGCGCCTACCTGGATTGGCTGGAAGGAACGTTCCCGAGTGTGGGTACGCTCCACTTTGGATATTTTGGCGGAGGCTTAGGAAGCGCCTATCTACAGGTACAGGTGGGGCTTGCTTCGAGGGTGTGAGAGTCTGGAGTCCCCTGGATTAATGGCTGGGGCTTAGGAAGCGCCTACATCGTACGCCAACAGTTTTCAGGTCTTCTTTTTCTGGGTTCAAGGTGGTGCATACTTGGTTCAGGGTTCCGGTGTCCTGTTCGTTCCCTGCACACTTTTGAATCATAATTACTTTGTGGATCTGTGAAAGTATTGAACGCTAGTAGTGACTACTTATCAGATTGATTTCCCTGACTATTGTGGATCGTTGTTTTTGGGAAAAAACAATACTTTTGGATCTTCCTTTTTCCTGAGCTGCTGATATTATTTGTTTGTTAGAACTTACGTTCTCATTTTCTTTGTTGAGGGAACCAAGTGCGATAGTGAAACGCTAGGTGACAGAGTTATGTACACCTATATGACACTACTTTGTGCATGAGTTAATGCACGCTCTATTTCATAATAATCAATACTTAAGGAGTCTAGAGGTATAGAATTGGTGGTCTTCGGTTTCCAGAGGATCGTTGGGTATTCTTTATCCCTTAAGGGGTAGGTGTATTTTCTTGTTTAGACAATACCAAGAAGTGATACTTGTTGTGGGGGAATCTAGTTACATAGAGGTTGTTATTTCTCCTTACAGTAACCTTGGGGGATGAGGAGTTGTCCATTTCCTTACCTCTTATATCAACACTCCTGAATGATAAATACAGGTGAGGAAAGAGTAACATGGTTAGTTATTGTTCAATCTAGTAAGCCCAACACCACTTATTCCGTGCTTTGTACATTTCAGATTTCCGGTTCCAGCAGCCCAACAGTCTGTGTACTAATAGTGTCAGACTTGGGATGATCCAGAGGTGGGCCCCTTTATAGCATTGGTACAATCCTGGGGATACATCACAGCGGAACCTGACAGTGATGACCTCTCCCCGTCTTTTTGTTCAATCAAAATTGGGGATTCTTAGACTTGCAACATTGGGGGGTAGTACACTGCCCTGGAAAATGGTATAACAAGAGTAGGGTTAGCTAGTTAATTTGTCCGACTTGTCCGAATAACTGACCTATCACTGACCCAAAGCACTCAATAGATGATCGAGAACAGAGGTGCTGGCGGAGTCCTCTGTCAGAAGATTTGAAAAACCCAAGTGGGATTCGGGAGCAAGGGTGCTGGCGGAGCACTCTGTCGGCGTATTTGATAACCCAATCGGGGTTTGGCTGTTAGCTGCAGAGGGGGTTGTAGCGCTGGCTTTTTTCTGGTCTGCACCTGTTGTCTTGCTGGCACCTGCACTTTCGGGGTTCTGTCCTTTAACTGACCCATGGCCCGGGGTTCTGTCCTTTAACTGACCCGTGGCCAGGGTTGGTCTTCACACCATTCTAGGTAATTATAATTCCGTGTGGGTATGTCATTGTTTTGTTTCCCTTTTTCTACCCTTCCTATTGTCAAATGCTTTAAGACAGACTAATAACATTTTTGCATATTCTCATTTTAATCGTTAGAGTGATGGTTACCTGGTTAAAGTGAGTATTGTTTATGGGCTGAGGTGAGTACGGTAAAACTGACTAAGTGACCTGCGCGCTCTATCACTTACTCCCTCAGTAGAAGCATCATTCCACCCAGCTCTCCTTAGGGTTAAGGATGACGCATCACGACGAGTATTTGTCGATACCGAAGACTTTCAACTGAAGTGAGTGTTGTCATGCACTGCCTCTACCTCCATGTATCTTGGCGATCTGTGCGCCAGTATACCGGGCAGTGTGCTCCCTCTCTCAGTTTTTTAATCCTTAGGATACGGTTGAAGTTGAAGAATAAATTACTCACCTTTTGTGACGCTATTTCCAGAAGAAACTCTTTAGCCGCAGGTTCCTCACGTTTTGTATATTGTCTTCTGAATGGACTCCAACCATGTCCTGCAAGAATGAGTGGGCAAAGTGTCCCTCTCAATTAACCTGGCTATCCAGACAAAAGTGCTTCATCATCTAATGGAGGGACGCCCAGGTGGCTTCCTGGCATAGGTCTAGGACAGGGACTGCACATGCTGATGTAGTGGCAGCAGCTCTGGCCCTGGTAGAATGGCCCGCAGTCCTTTTGAAGGCTGCTACTTCGCCAGTGCAGAGCAGATCTTGAGGCAGAGCCCAGTCCAGTAGGAGATGCTGCACATCTGCACAGCTGTGCCTTTTTAGCTCCAGCAAACCCCATAAAGAGGTGCTTATCCGCCCAGTGTTCTTCAGTACAATCTATGTAGGAACTCAGCCCTCCTACGGTGAAAGCGGTGATGCCTCTGCTCCTCTTTAGAGGGATGAGACGGAGCATAGAACACCAGCAGAATGATAGACTGACCGACGTGGAACAGCATCACAACCTTCAGCAGGAAGGATGCCCTAGGACCATCTTGATGGGGAAGACATTTTGTAATGTGGATTACCACACGGAGCCTCTAACTCCACCACATGCTGTGCCAAGATAATGGCAACAAAGAGCACATTCTCAATGGCGTGGAGCCATAAGGAGCAGATCTGTATTGGCTCAAATGAAGTGCGCATGTCAGATAAGTAGGGATGAAGATGTGGTCCCATTGGGGAATCACAACAGGAAAAGGGGGAAACAGACGCTGTAGCCCTTTAAAAAATTCCATCACAACTGCTGACTAAAACAATGAGGGATGATCAGGCAACCATACATAGGTCGAAAGGGCTGAAAGATAATTCTTAACCATTCCCAATGCAAGACCTTGCCGAGCAAGCGATAAAACAAACAAGACCCCAAACAGTTTGGCCTGGAGGAAAACAATCTGGTGGGTGCCACACTACACCACAAACTTTTTCCGGCAAGCATATATAGTTTTCCTCAAGGGATGCCTGGATGCCAAGATGACGTCAACCACCTCCAGAGGAAGGTTGAAGGTGTTCAGCTGTCACTGCTCAGGCTTCATGCATGAAGGCGTATAATGAGAAGGCCTGGGTGAAGAAAGCAACCCTACTGACGTGACAGCAGATCCTCTGACAGGTGCAGCCTCATCGGAGGACAGATCCTCCTGCCCAGGAGTTCTGTATACCATACTTTCCGTGCTCAATCAAGCCACTAAGATGACTTGGGTCCAGTCACTCCTGATCTTCTTGAGAACTCAGGGCAGAACTCGTCTCAATGGAAAGACATACAGTAGTCTCTCGTTCCACTCCAGATGGAACACGTCTCATGAGTGAGGACCCTTGAAACTCAAACGTGCAGATGTGCTGATGTTGTGCATTCTCATAGCTAATAGATCAAGCCAAGGTTCTCCCCATTCACAGAAGAGGCCTTTCTCCACCTCTGGGTGTAGCTGACACTCAGGATCCACGAGGCGCTGACAACAGAGTTCTTATTTCCTGGCATTCAATGAGCCTGCTTGGTGGTTCATCACCAGGAAGATTCCTTGGCAGCCCAGCCAGTTCCTGGGGTGCAAGGTCTCCAGGCACAGGGTCAGTGACTTCACCCCAACCTGTTTGTTGCAGTACTACATAGCAGTGGTGTTGTCTGAGAGCACATGTGCCAGCCTCACCTTGATGGATGTCAGAAAACCTTCAGCTTCAAGCAGACGACCGTCAGCTCCAGAAGGCTGATATGGAGCCGAGACTGTCGGTGACCAGAGGCTCCTGATCTCCACCTTTCCAAGTTGATGGCCCCAGCTTAAAAGTCAATCATCAGTCACTACAGTCAGCTGTGGATGGGGAATGGACAAGAGTCTGCTGCGAACCCACTTGCCATTCAGTAACCACCACTTCAGATCGTTTGCAATCTCCTCCAACATCAGGACCAGGTTGGAGAGGTTTCCTTCATCTTGAGCCCATCAGCGCTTGAGATCCCATTGCAGAGCCTTCATATGCCACCAGGCCCGCTCGGCTAGCAGGATGCAGGAGGCCATTAGTCCAGCAGGCTCAAAGGTGACCTCACTGAAATCCCGGACCAAAACTGAAAGATCGAGATTATAGTTTGAGTGTCCTGGACTCTCTGCCTCGGGGGAAAGGCACAAACCCGAACCATGCCCAGAATGACTCTGATGAAGGGGAGCATCTGAGATCTGGGGGTTTCTACCTCTCACTGGGTGGCTGTGCTCTTTAAGAGTGCACTAAAGAGGTTTGCCAGAGCTGTAGGGTGGGGGGCAGTGGACTGGGCTGCATGCTGACCTTGGCCACTCGGGTAGTGGGTACCTCAGCTTCTCTGGCCAAACTACTGGGTTCTTGTTGGGGCTGGATAGGTTTACAGTAAGGGATGCATCTGCCTATGTCACACGAGGAGCGATGGAAACATTGCAGTTGATGGGACGTAAAGGTCCAAAGAGGGAGTGGTAGCCCTACTCTCTTTGAAATAATTGAGAACCGAGTCAGTCTTGTCCTGATAAACAGGTCAGTCCCAACAAAGGACTTGTCTAATTGGAAAGACTGGACATTGACAAAGTACCCAGCTGAGCGCAACCACACATGATGGTGAATGCTAATGCTGGCTACTGTGGCCCGCCCGAAGGAGTCAATGGTGACCAAGCCATAACGAATAATAAACTTGACCTCATCAGGACTATCTTGAATCAACTGAGAGAGTAAAGAGCGAAGGACCTCCAGCACACCAGGGATGACTTGTGCCACCTAATCCCAAAGGGCGTGAGTGTAACGGGCCAACTAACAGGTGCTAGCAGAGCGCAGAGCCAACCTTGTGGATGAAAAGGTATTTTACAAATGTTCCCTCTCTCTTCGACTCCCGATCAGGGGGAGTCGTAGGAAAAGTGTTCAGACTGGAATGACTTGTAGAGGCTTACACCACAAGAATTTCTGGTGAAGGGTGTGTGACAGGGAAGCCGTGCTGATAGGAGGGCGAAGGCACTTGGTGATCTGTCGATTGACTGTTGGACTAGAGCAAGACTTGGTCCAGCTACCCAAAAGGTGGCCTCATTGGACGGCAGGAGGGGCTCAGAGGAAGTCTGGCCCAACTGCAGGACCTCAGCAAGAACATTAGTTTTCACCTCGAGGGTGAGAAGCTGGAGGCCAAGGACTTTGTCCACTGTTAGACCTGGCACCTTGGCGTGGGTCTCCCTTCCACTTTTTGTTGCTGTGCCTCATATGTTTTCGCTGCTGTTAGCAGCTCAGAGCACTGTGCCACTGCCAATCAGCGCCACAGTGCAAGTGCTCCCTGTAGAAAATGTATATATTGATTGAATTCCATGATTGGCTTATTTGGTTTACTGTCAGCCCCTAGTACAGTGCACCAGGAGTGCCCAGGGCTTGTAACTCCAAATGCTGCTAGTGGGCTTGCAGCACTGGTTGTGCCACCCACAAAAGCAGCCTTGTAAAATATGCTTAAGGTCTGCCATTGCAGAGTCTGTGTGTAGTCTGGTACTGTCATGCTGACTGGGCAAGTGCACCCACTTGCCAGTCCCTAAACCTTCCCTTAACTTCATATTAGTCACCCCTATGGTAGGCCCAAGGGCAGGGTGCATTGTCCGTATAAGGTAGGACAAGCCCTGATGTGTGTGGCATGTCCTAATAGTGAATTACAGCCATTTTTGTTTTTCACTGTTGCAATGCTACCTGTTCTCATAGGCCAGAATGGGCTGTTAGAATTGTTACATTCTATAATCCTAACAGACTCAGGGAACATGGTAGAAATTCGAGTTTAGTATGCCTGAACTCAGAATATTAAAATACATCTTTTAGTAAAGGTTATTAATATTCTGTGTTTGCAAATACAACTTTTAGAAAGTAGGTATTTGCTTGCCTAACCATTTCAGCCCGCCTCTGCTAGGATGTGTATCTGCTGTCTGGTTTCTGTGAGTGACAGGGCTGGGGAATTCCAGGGGGCAGGGCTAGGTAGCTGGTGGTGAATAGAGAGATTTACATCCAGATGGGTGGGAGGAGTGCACCTGGGCTCTGAATAGCACCGTGCCTCTCCACCACAATACTGGCTCCACCTCCTGTGGAGTGTCTGATGTCTCTAGTCTGATCCCTGAAGTCAGAGTCATATCAACAAAGTGCTCAAGAACTGGTTTTGGCTGGGCAAAGGCCCCTCAAAGGCCCCTCTATCCCAGAGAAACAAAGGATTTAGGGGTATAAGTATTGGGACCCTGCTCCCGAGAAATTAGATCCTGTTTTGACAAGAAGAAACCTCTGCTCGACGAGAAGGAACTGGGAAAGCTGAAGGAGGAATACTGTCCCTGACCTGACCTGGTGGATTGGCCTGCAGTGGTTGCCTTGCTGCTAAAGGAGAGGAGAGAGACTAAAAAGACTTTATTTTCAACTTGTGCCAAAAGATCTCCAACGGCTTGTGAGTGAGCTTGCCCTCTGAACGAACTCCCCGGATCAGTGGACTTCACTCGCCTTGAGGAGAGCTTCTGGAAACGCTGTTTTTCCAGTAGCACCGAAGCAGGGAGCTGTGTGCGCCTCGTAGGATCAACTCGTACTCTGGCAAGCCCCGTGCCAAGCTGCCCACTCAAACAATGCGACTCTGCACCCAATGACTTGTAGCAACGAAGTCAACGAGCCAAAGCTCACACCGTGACAGGGGGACCATGCACCGCACATCGCTTCACCCCCTTCAAGCCGCACTGATCAACGCGCACACTGCCGCCAGTGTCAAGTCTGCAATTGCGCCTTCGCACATCCGCGTCGTACTGCCCGCCTCGCACCACGCTTAAAGACTGAAAGGTGCCAGCTCCCAGGGTGCGGCTCGTACGCCGCAACATAAATAGATCGCACCGCATCAAGCACTGTTCCCGTACTCTGGGAAGCCCCGTGCCAAGCCGTCCGCCTCAAACAATGCGACTCTGTGCCCAGCGACTCGTAGCAATGAAGTCAACGAGCCGTAGCTCGCACCGTGACAGGAGGACATCGCCGCGTACAACGCTTTCTTTTTCATCGCCCCGTCCGTGCCGGACATATCAAGCTGAGGTACTGTGTACGGCTCACAGTGCATTTTTGCGCGCATCAGACCGGAGCATCCGCTGCGCTTGTTAGACTCTTTTGGGTATTGTCATCACTGGGAGAGCCGAACCAAGGAATACGAATCGCACAGAACTTTAAGGATACACTTTTAACAAGAACTCTTAATTGCTAACAGTATTGTGGATTGTGGATTCTTTTGTAGCGTTATTTGATCTTGTGCTAAGCCTTTATATAAAAACTAACTATTTGTGATAAAACCTTGTGTGGTGTCCATTTGTAGTGTTGTCATTGGGCTACTGTATGTGGTCACAAATGCTTAACTTACATCACCTCTGAATTAGCCTTAACTGCTCACGCCACGCCGCCTAGAGGGTGAGCAGGGGTTATTTTAAGAGAGTAATTCCCTTGCCCTGACTAGAAGAGAGGGTTACTGCCTGTCACAAGTGCCTATCTGTGCCAACCAGAGACCCCCAATTCTAACAGCCACCCTCCGCTTGACCATGTTAAGGAGGCAGATTTATCTATAGCTTAGCCGGGAGGAGATAAAAGAGCTGTCTCTTGGGAGGTGTCTAGCTTACAGGCCTCCTGCAAGTCCCCATACCAGTCGTCTTCCTGAAAAGGCTGAGAAAATTGATCACCGGGGCCATAATTGTTATCTCCTCAGTACCAAAAAAGGAGCAGAAAGAATGTTGCCTGCCCTGTAGTAAGTCGAGCGCAGGAATGGATGCATCGGATGGATTCCGGCATGATGTTGGTTGTAGTCGGACTGGAATCGAATCTGCATCAGAGAAGACAATCAGCCACATCTTCGGGTGGAGAGGTCGTCATCGCCAGTGATGTACCCAAGTCTGGTGTGGTTTTAGGCACTGGGGGAGGCAGACCAAGATTTGCTCAGAGGGAGCAACTGTCGCCGAGGGCGAACCCGCTGGCGGTCTCCCAGCTCGAAGGTCTCTCTGCTCTTTGGGGCCCGGAGGCACCCAGAGGGAGTCGGTAGGGATCCGAACTGCTGGGGCATAGCTGCAAAGAACTCTTAAAGCTGGCGTGGCATGGTGAAGGCCCCAGAAACCAGGGTTGTGCCAGAACCAGCTGCAAAATCGGCTCCAAATTCAGCCAAAGTCGAAAGCATGATCGAGGCAGCCGGCCCCGGCTACGCGTTTGAGGTACTACGAAAAAAGTTTCCAGATCCAGTCTGATGCCTGGAGAATATTCAAAGGGTGAGGAATCTGCAGCTAGAAGTTTCTATCAGAAAGGAGAGGAGGTTAGGACCCTTATGATGTGCTCTAGGGTTTGTAGTTGGGACCTCCCTTCATCTGTATCACTCATCCCTGATCACTCTCTCCTGTGCTCTTACGGTCACATGGAGAGCACCGTCCAGCTTGTCCCATGAACTGAGCGAGAGGGGGCAATGCGTGAGCTACGCGGCAGCGCTGCGGGTTAAATGGCAGACATGCCAGCGAGGGTGTCACCTGGTGCCAATAATACATGTTGTATGTGCTGCAGAATGACGGGGAGGAGAGCGACAGCCGGGTGCAGGTTGATATTTTAACTGTAAATTAAAAAACATGGATAAATATGTTCAGGTCGTTTCTGTAGATTTCTCTGGTCTTCACTACAGATTCGACCTTTTTTCATGTGCAGACATTTGAAAAATTTGCCCTAGATTGTAACATATTTTTCGGAGGATTTGGACTACCTGTACTCCCAATGTACATGCCCGGTCTGGTGGCTCAGTGGACTAATGCATCCACTGCAGGGGGCTGTGTTTGACCTCTTAGACACAGGTTCAAATGCCAGTGGGCCCACTCAGCCTTTCATCCTTCTAAGGTCGATAAAATGAGTACATTGGATAACAATAAACATATGCTATTCAGCAATAAGATACCCTTCTGGATAAACGTGCGCTTTACAAATGGGTATGTTCTGTTAATGTTTCTGCACACAGAGTTTATCCTGTAAGGTAGGTGTGGGGAGAAAGGCTCCTTGTGCTGTCTATCCTGTAGGGTGAGTTGGGTGCTCTGCTGTGACTCCCCTTCAGCCGCATGTATTCCTCCAGCCGGCCTAGGTGCGTCCTCTGGCTCGAGCGGCCTCCAACATGCAAACACATCATTATTTCGTGTGATTGAGCGCGCGCCTCGGCCTCTGACACGGACATGTGTCCCCATCTCACGAGCAGACCTGTGCACTCGTGCGTGACATCACACAGCGTGAGCTGGGCCTCGCTCCCCAAGCTGATGGGTCCAGTTTCACTAGGACCAGAGACACATACAAGGGGCTCAGGCAGCGCCTACCTGCATATCCGGCCAACCACAGCGCTAACTACCACCGTGTTTAGTTTGGGGCGAGGGTAACCATGGAGACAAACCAGAACTGCATAAAGGAGAGACCCGAAACTGGACCTCAAGACCACGCACCTAGGGGGGGGGGTGAGGCCAGGGAAGAAGAGCAAGGTATACATTGTATAGGCTGGAACGTTGTGGCACCAAAGCATCATCTTTGGCAGAGAACTTGTCTGGCAGGAACATCATGTCCTAAATATTGTCTACAGAAAATCACTCCCTGGCAGTTAATGACAGAAAATCTACACACAATCGCACGATCACTTTTGAGAATGAAGACACAATATTTTTGTTAGATGGCGTTTCTGTAGATGATATTCTGACATCTAGCGCCACCGGCACTCCTTTTTGGGGACCGGCACTTATTCTTCCTCATCAGGTGTTTTAGAAGAACAAGAGAGACAAACACACAAAAGGAAAGGATGTGGGAGAGAAACACGGAAAAAAGATCACAACGGGAGAAAGCAGGAACCTGCCAGAGTGGGATGAAGGAGGGGAAGTGGCTGGAAGTGGAATAATGAGGCACCGGGTGAATTTAAAACCAGGGGTGGGCAGAATGTTTCATTACCCCCTCATGGGTCCTCCCCGTCCCAGTCCTCACTACGTGAAGCGGGCCTGCCTGCACTCAGCCAATCACAACGCCACTATTTCCAAGCTACTTAAGCCCCGCCCACCTTCCGCCATGCCTGTTATCAACAAGACTCCGACACAAACACAGCGGGAGGAAGGGTGGGAAGAGGACTGGGACTGGAGGACCCTAATCAGGGTAATGAAGATTACCGGTAAGTAATAAGACATTACGCCTGCGGAATTGGCAAAATTGTGTCCACTGTGTGTTACTCTTTAGCGTGGAGTTCTGTTGAAATCCTGCAAATTCTGCAGAATTTTTATCCCGTGAGGCTCCAAAATGTGCAAACTAGCAAGTGTGAGGAGATTTGACATCCTCGAGCACAATTTAATAACGCGGGCAGTCACCGCGGCTCGCGAGCAGTCAGAGGGCTGATGTTTGAGTAGATTTGCTGTCACCTGAGTATATTCTGTACTCGAGTTGCAGGAAAATAAATTCAAATGGTTGCACGCTCTTGTGCAATGCATGGTGCCGGTCCTGCTGATTTTCAGCGCTGCTCATGCTGCTGGTACTGAATTGCAGCGCAAGCTGCATATTTTCCACCCGCTGGTGGAATTCCACTGAATCTCGCAGAGTTTTTCTGTAATTCCACGGAATACCGCAAAACAAAACTGCACAAGTTCCTTCTCCTCTATTTAAACCTACACAGCTTTTGTATTCAGCATGCCGACATACAGTATCAGACTACTGAGGGACCACTGTTTATTCCAGTGATGGCTCGTCCATCATGTGGCCCCATGGATCTTGGAAGAGAGAGGAGGAGACTGACAGACTGGTGAGGTGGTCACCCACGACTGAGTCTGACACACACCCACACATGCACACACACACACACAAAAACACTAACACACCCTATGCAGCACACAAAAAACACAAACACGCCATATGCAGCACACAAAAAACACACACACACCATATGCAGCACACAAATACAGATGATAAATACCAGGAATCATGTCTGAGGTTCAGGGAGGTGCTGGACATCCCGGACTGGGCGATGTGCCAGCAGTGTTTGAGACATTGGATGTCTGAAGCAGAGAAGCCTTTCACGTACATTTGTGAATGAACTGCATATTGTTGAATCTTGATTTGCGCTGGAAAGCAGCCCTGGCATAATGTAAAATAGCGCTTTGAGCTACTTCATATGAGGGGGGAGTCCAAAGAGTTGTATATGGGCATCGCCATGCAACCAATCACAGATTCTTATACTAAGAAAGTGCGAGAAGGTTTTCAGACGAAATGTCTGCCTCCTTAATCCAGACACAACATATGAGAAAAGGTTTCTTTTCTCAAAACATTTCTAACTGCATATTTGCCATAATGTACTGTACAAATACAAATGGGAAAAGTTTGAAACTATTGGCCTTATTTAGATCGCGGAAGATGTAATACTTCGTCACAAACGTGATGGATACCCCGTCCGCTGTTTTACGATCTCCATAGGATATAATGGGATAGTAATATCCGTCATGTTTAGGATGGAGTAATCCCCTCCACTGACTTCTAATTCAGGCCAATGTCTAACCATAGATAAGAGCATGTCCTGTTTGGCCTGTTATGGCCACGCCCACTGACAACTACTAGGTGCTTTGGGAACACTTAGTATTGCTAGCTTCCTAATTCTTGTTTACATTTCTGTCTATAATATACTATTTGGACCTTGATTAGGTGTGCCTCATTAAATTATGACTCCCTTGGAAGCCCCTTTTAGCATGGGTGTCCGAAATTTGTGTCTTTGAAAAACAAATGTCAGATTAACCAACCCACCCTCCAGAGGTAAAAGCAGCTGAAATATATCAGGTGACGAAGGCAACCTGAATATCAAAACATGCGCATTCTGGTGCGGTGAGCAACAATTCAGCCTTTGCACATAGCAGTTAGTAAGTGGCGTTATGTATCACAGGCCTTAAATGATGATCCAGAGTCAATCTTTATTTATCGGGTCCATTTTTATTACTGAACGCGTAACAGAGGCCCTAGGATTTAGATATTAGCTTGTGTAATGATTACATTTGATGAGATTGAAGGGTTCTGGTTGGAGATGAATGAAAAAGTACACAACGGGCCATCGCTTTATGTCTGACTCTGGGGTTTTGTGTCCATCTGAGGCCACCTACATGAACACATTTTGTGAAGACATATTTCACTGAAGTTGTATCCGGTGTAATTGATGACTGCACCCTGTCTTTGCTTAAGGCACATCTCTGTAGAGGTCCATGAGTTACACACCCTCCCACCCCACCGCTTACCGTGGATCTTGAAGAACTTTGTGTCGACGATGGCGATCATAGAGTGAAGCTTTTGCTTCAGGAGGCGCTGCGGTGGGAGGTTTCCAATGAACTCTCGCATCAGCTTACTGGAAGAGGAACGAGGAGAGCATTATGGGTAGACAAATCGAGGCCCACCAATCACAGCATTTCAAAGAAACCCCTGGGGGAAGATCCTCCAGCTGGCCAGCATCCTATTGCTCATTAATATTCAACTAATTCTAAAATACAGGATAAACCTGGTAACGCATTGAGTCGGTTTCACAGCAGATCTAGTTTCAACTTTGTGATCTACACAAGTGTCAAGTAGGAGTCTGCATATACTAGGCCTGGGCGGTAATTTCTGTTCCGCTAGCGGAATTTGGGTAATTTTGTGTTCCGCAAAGAATGCAGAATTGGCAAAAAGTCCACGATCCACGGCTTCGCAGAATGTTTTGCTTGTTCGCATTTTCAAAATGCGTGTTCATGAGATATTTCCCCCCGAGCACGCAAACAGCGTTCGCGAACAGGAAAAAGGCATTGCAAATGGGTGGAACAAGCAATTCCGCATGTTCGCAGAACTCTGTGTGCTCGCAAAGATTTTTTACCGTTTTGCGGAGCTTTGCATAGCGCGACTACGCAAATTCCGCCCACCCCTAGCATATACATCTAGTCTTCATAGATTTAAATCTTTGTAACTCCGATATTTGTGCAAATCTTAGTTTCTTCATTCACCACCATGGATTGCCCAGGAGCTCGCTTTCTACCTTATGAGTAATCGATAGCTTGCTCTCTCACCAGCATAGCAGTGATCGCTGAAGAAAGCCCTAATGGCTGATATGCATTGCGGTAGAAACAAAGATGATTCTCAAAATAATCAGAAATCTGGGGGAATATGTGAGTTACCCAATACCATATAGACAATAACATCAACTTCAATATTAATTGAAAATGTGAGTTATAAAATACGTAAATAAAGGAATCCCTTTTAATCATTGATGAACGTGAGCTGCAATTATTAAGAAGCTGAAAATCTTTCTAAGCTCTCACATTCACTATCATCCGGGTAGGCGCTAGCTTGAACACTCACCAGCATGTGAATAATTGCTTGTTTGTTCATTTACCTTCACAATAAGTTACTGCTATATCACTCACTCAGTAAATATGATTAATGACTAACGCCTCACTCAGTATTACATGAGTGAATCATGTCCTCACCTGAGCAGGACTCGGTCAAACAGCCCGGACATGTCTTCCAGCACCGAGGGAATGTATTTCAAAGCAGCGCCCTGAAAAGAAGAGAAGACGCCGAGTCATATATTATTCCAACTTGCAATAGGGATTACAATTTGTTTTCATTTTAGTTTACCTTTACAATTTGCATCTTTCCAAGATGGTGGTTTGAACATATGTTTTTGCTCACAAGACAAAGCGCCGCGCACGCTTTTACTACAGTAAGACATTGTTGCGCTGCAGTCTGCGCTGTTGGTTTCAGGGACACAAACTAGAACGCGGTGTCCTTGCTTTGTTTTTTTGCTGATAGGGGACAACTCTTTTCCACAGCTGAAGTAAAGCTGTTTTTCTGTGTCTCTTGCAGAATGAGATAAGGCCGGTGTTTTATTATTTAAACAGCGCCCATTTTGAATTCAGCGGAGAGGCGCTTTACGCCCGAGTTATCACGGATGCTGCGGAGAACTGGGAATGAGATGCTGGTCTGCAGGCCCGACATACATCCTAACAAGGACGATAGCTGCTCTGGTAGAGGCGCGCAGGCCTGCATACCGAGATGGATTGCATTTGTTAATGCACTGCGGCCGGCTTCCTGAGACATTACACCGAGGTATGGGGTTCGATCATTCTAACCAGGTCTGACAGAAGGGTACTCGCACCATGCTCTCGGCAGTGTAGTCAAGCCAGCCGCATAACGAAGTCGCAGTCTGCAGCATAATTTTGTCCTCCCCTGCCGCACAATTCCATTGTCCAGACCATATGTAAGACGTCCATGATATGGCACTACTATGCTGTGTTTGCGATAGAAGAGATTGCTGTAAGCGGCAAAAAAAAAACAATTGTAAGACTACAAAATATTCGCATCTAATACATCACAAAATACTCTGAAGAATTTATAAGAACGTCCAAAAATAATAAATGCACTCTGTATCAAATCCCAAGTCTGGAAGATGATGACATTTTGTAAAAACGCATAGGAAAGGTCCAAAAAATGTCTACAAAAAATAAATATGAGAGGGCATTGTAAGACTGTGCACTTGAAAACAATGAAATAATTACAAAAAACATATGCAAATAGTGTAGGGTGGAGGCAGTCCTTTTCCAATTTGTGCCAGAGCTCTGAACACAGAGGGAGCACGTATGCCAAGCCCCAGAAAAAGAAAAAAAAATGCAAAGAGATGCCAGGAACAGTGGGCAGGGAAAAAAGTGTCAGGGGAGTGTGGAAAGAAGACAACAACAAGTACATTTTGGGGTAAGGAGTTTCTTTTAGTTTAGCAAAATAGAGAACGTGAGATAAACATGGGTAATCACTAGGGTATATGGAAAGAAAAAGAACATATCGCTTAGTGGGTGGTGGTGTAGAGGTGGGTACATCCCCTAAATAAATACAAAAGAAGAGGAAAAAATATGGAGGGGAGGAGAGGAGGGTATAAGGAGTAGAGGAGGTAGAAAAGGGGTGGAAACAAGGCAGGGATTAGAAGGCTCGCTCACCTAAAGAAGAGAAATAAAAACAACAGGTGTGAACTCTGCAGCAGGCGTCGAGGTGCTGGGGGGGGGGGGGGGGGGGGCTTTAGGACGAGGGGAAATTGAAAAAAGGGAAATCCACATCTTTGTGATCCTTAAAGAAAAGCTTGTGAAACACAATTTACAGATAAGGGGCCTTCACAGAATTGGATGCTAACGTTATTACAATAACATGTCATAGAAAGTGGAGCTAGGAGACCCATAATGGGGTCCGTTGCAGCGACAGAGATGGGATCCGTTGTTCTGTGCCTGTGTGGTGATGACAGACGCCGGCTCTCAGGAAATGGAGCGGCAGCGTCTCCAGAAATCATTGGCTCTGGCAGGATTTAACTTAGAGAGAGGATGTGGGGTAAGGGCAGGGCTTTTAGTGGAATCAAAAAATGGGGGTCTCATAAAGGGGCGTGACCAATTTACTTAAGGGTGTGGCTTAAAAACATGTAAACTAAAAATCTGTGCTTAGCATAGTATGCCACCCGCCTTGTGTGTTGCTGTTTCTGTCATTGCTTCCAGATATATGATACAGCAAGTAACAGCATACCTACAACAAGTCAGGACTATTGGCTTTGTCAATGGTTGTTAGTTGTATAAGATAAATAAGCAGCAACTATGGCTCGTGGTATATAATATTGACAAAGCTTCCACTTAAAGCCCTGGTGACACCAGGACAATGCTGCTGCTCCTGAGTTTCAAAAAGAGAAGGGAAATCCAGAGAGGAAAGGACTCACTTTAGAGGATTTCCCTTCCCCTACAAGGCTCACTTGGCGTGACGTCATGCCGTAACTTCTCCACTTGTGAGAAGTGAGCAGTGTGAGCAGTACACATCGATCTGTCTGCTGTTACTGCAGTCAGAAAAAAACGGGCCGCCTGGGACGGGGCACAAAACAAAGCCCAGTAGAGACCCCTTTGGATGCCCCTTTAAAAAACTGCCGGTGCTCAGCACCGGTGAGACACGGCCCACTCAAAGCCCTGGGTAAGGGCCCGAGCTGCTGACTTTGGAGCTGAGGAACCAGTTTCGAGTCTCAGCGGTGGCTCAACATCCAGTGATTCTGGGCAGATCACTTAATCTCCCTGTGACTACCAAAAATTAATTACAAACAAAAAAGATACACTGTTCCCCAGAAAGGACAAGAAATCGGCGTAACCAAGCGGAGAAGAAAAAGAAGGGGGGAAATCCCCCTTTCGGAACTAAAAGCCTCACACACCCAGCAAGCTAGGTGTCATGCTTCATCATCTGGGTTCTGCTCCTCGTCAGACTGGCGCTGCAATGTCTGACGGGCACCCGCGAAGGGGCTCTTTATCGGAGATCTTTTGTTCCTGCCAGTTGGTGTATGTGGGTATGAGGGCTTTAGGTGGAGTGTAGACGTGAAGTAGTGAAAAATTAAAAAAGGTTGGTGAGTCCACGACAATTTTATTGGTGTGGTACACTACCTTGATAAAAACAGTGAGGTGACAGAGCACGCTGGTGCGAAGATCCAGTGGTGTCTATCTTACCTAAAGGTCGACATGGACATGTTTCATGCTAATGAAGCAATTCGTCAGGACCTACATTTAAAAATAGAAATGAGTTCTACACGGTTGAGAAGAGGAATATTACCTTCCTCTGGAAGTGGGACTACAGGCCTGATGGTCCTGCTCAGTCCAAATGGGACCCTATTGAGACCGACAATGGCATCTCCGGTCTTGTCTGGTAAATCTGGCACCAGTAGTTGGTACCCTGTCCGTAGGACGGATCGCGCCTTTACACCTACCCACAACGTCGGGGTCAAAGAGAAGCCGAAAATTAATGTCATTGTGTAATGTAACCGGTGCTCCAATACCTCCGGTCGAGTTCACACTATTTAAAACTGCAAAAAAAAAAAAAAAACCTAGGCCCAAACCCCACTGAGTGAATACTGATTCCCTGGCTTCACCGCCATTGCAGTATCTGTGTTTCCAAAGACTCACCCATTTCAGTCTAGCGCCCACCTTCTGCTTCTAGACGCTCCAGCATCATTATCGTTGCTACATGACGCTGCTATTCTTCACTACTTGGGCGCAGATTGACCGTATTCCTGATGATGACCTCACAAACAGTGCTTAATTTGTAATAGGATAAGTTCCGGTCAGGGCCGGTTCTAGGATTTACGAGGCCCTGGTCTGAAAGGGAATGTGCGAGGCCCCTCTAATGTAGATAAGTGGCCCCTTGCAAGGAGACCATTCACAGACACTGTGGGAGGCCCATTGTCCAGCATTTTGTCGCCCCCACAGTTTTAACTTTGAGCACACAAGCATTTCTCACACCTTCATAATGTTCTCAGAGCTAAAATTTCATCAAGCAAAATCTAATAGATTAACTCTGGAAGCCTATTTTGGTGAGCCATGCACTCTATAAGACGTGTGAATAGAATAGAATAGAATAGAATAAGAGCAGGAGAAATGCCATCTTGAGAGTTCAGTGCCTCAAAAAGGATAAACTTGCAATGTTACCACATTATCTCACTTTCTGAGAAGAGAAATACAACTCCCAGGAAATACCACCCGGCCTCGAGCTGCCTCCCAAAACAGGAAGACACAGGATCCTCCCTTTGAAGTTCTGCCACTGGACTGATATTTATCTATTTAAGGATCTGCCAATTTATTTCTATTTTATTCCTCCAGTGACCAGGGCTCCCCCTCTGTAGGAGCCCTCACTCCTGGCGCCTCCGTCTGCTGCTCTCTGGTTCAGTGGTTTAAGATGTAATTAAATAGCCTTTCCTGGGTACTTTAATTTTCCTGCCTCTGGTGGGGTTTCCTGCTTCCCCAGCCCCACTGGTTTCCTCATTGAGGTCAACTCATTAATTACAGTCCCTGTAATGCTTTTCCCTTGAAGGACAAAACACTTGTAAAGAAAGAGGGGTCAGCCCACGAGGTGCTTTAATTTAATCTCCATTTCAGAATCAATTCCACCTCATTATGGCACAGAGATGGTTCTGCAGCCAGACACCCTTTCATAAGCTCTGGCTGGGGTACTTCAGGGCAGGTCCAGGGTGGCAACAGCTGGAGGGGGAGGTGGGGGTGACAGAGCACCCTTAGCAGCACTTAGGGCCTATTACCAAGGAGGCAAAACAGGCAGCAAAGAGAGCATCTTTTTGGGGTGACAAGGGGCGGGGAACATCCTTTACGACGCAACTATTACCCCGTTCTACCATTACAACGCGGGGATTACTACGAAAGTCGTTACAACGACTTTCGCTGGAGGGCGCTGTTGGATAGGGAATAGTTTAATTTTCTATCCAACACCATCCCTACTATCCACTGGGACTGGAGTTGGAATAGAAAATTAAACTATTCCACTATCCAGCGCCCCCAACGCAAGTTGTTGTAACGACTTGCGTTGTAATCCAAGCGTTGTAATGGCATGCGGGGTAAAAGCATGCGTTGTACTGACATACAACCCAAGGCTCTGTGTCAGTGAGTTAGGGATGAGGGCAGGCTTCCTGGAAACAGGATTCACCTGGCGAAACGAGTTTCTCCCTGTTTAGAGCCCTCCGGGGGTGCAGAGTCACCCAGAAATCTACCATATTGCCTACCTCGGAGTACATGAACGCAATGACTGGGGTTCTCAAGAGATATCATTTGGATTTTCCATTGTGCACTGATAATTCTCTGCATTTCTGTACCCACAACACAAATCACACAATTGCTTGGAGTGGCATTTCAACTCATTGGTTTTCACCCACTGCGCCACTCTAGACAAATGCCCTCCTTATGCAAATTAGTAGGACCCCGCTCCGCATGGGAAAAGACGAGGCCCCCTCCAGAAGGGAAACAAAACAAGGAGGGCAAAGTTACACAGAAGGTATGCAGGTCCTATAGAGGTAAGGAAGGGGAGGCTGTCAGTCGGAAAGGGCTGATCTATTCGGATCGGGGGATACGAATGAACGGAAGGAAGATCCCACACACCCTGAGGGATGTCATGCTTCATCATCGGGCACCTCCTCGTTGGGCCGGCGCTGCAATGCCCAACGGGACTCTGTGCTGGAGATCTTTAAACAGAAGATGCAAAGGGAGAGGGTGTAATGTATGTAGATTGGCGAGAAGTGTGATCTAAAAATGATTAGGAAGAACCCTTAAAGTGTGTTAAAATGCGAGTAATCCTGTCACAAAAAAAATTAAAAGCACTCTGTACAACAGGCACTCATGTTCTGTTGTTTGTGGGCATTTGTGGTAAATTATTAGAGCAAACAGAGCGCTTCGTGGTAGACTTTTACAGTGATTGGTGCTAAATTACGCAAAGTGGTGTAATGGCGTAATTTCAGGAATATCACAGAACAATTGTAACATGAAGTCTGGGAAATTACGCGTCTAACACCAGCATCATTTACATTCCGCCCAGGGGTAGTGTGTGCTCATGTTTGCTTGTAACTAGTGCAGAGAATCGCACCCCAGCGGTGCAGCAGCAAACCTTGTTACAGCTCAAAACCACTTTGAAGGAAGCTTACAGCGGGCAACACTCCTTTAAATGAAGTCTACATGAAAACAACGGGTTGGGGGGTCGGAGGGCGGTAAATGAGTCAGAAACCCCTCCTCACAATGATCTAGGCGTAGAAACCCCTTACCTGCTTATGATGGAAGCACGCTTTCATGAGCCACAGGCGGCGTGTGCTCATGACGGCGTGGTTCTGTCATGTTGTGGCCGCTCCACCCATGCGGCATTAATTCCCTGGGTGCGCGGGCGAATTATTGAGCGGGCGGGGCCATGACGGAACCACACCGTCATGAGCACACGCCGCCCGTGGCTCATGACAGCATGGTTCAGTCACGAGCACCGAAGCGCCGTGTCCGCCCCCCCAACCCTCCACGCCGTGGCAAAATTTGCGCCCCGGACAAGGGGTTAAGCTGGAGTTTGATGAGCAGTGATTACTTGGAGCGAGAAATTAGATCCCTCGGTGTGGTTCGGATATAAACTTCATACTTTTCTTTCTTAGGTACCCCCTATTGCATTTGATATATTAATTTATTCAAATGTATGCTTTGTTCAAGATACATTTACAATGATCAGTATCATTTAACTAGTTTTTCATTGCAGCGTGGTAAATTAGCTTAGTCGAATATATTGTTTTAATGTTTGTTTCTGCATAATTTGATATCTTGATTTTCGTTTTTTTTCTAAACAGTAAACAACATTTCATGAGAACATAAGTGATTACAAGCTAGATTAGAGCATCATGGGAGAAAGGAATCTTTATTTCCAAAGGAATACAAGCTGAGAGATGTACAGGTGAAAGCTGCAAGCACCTTTCCCTTTCTGAAAGCTAAAGGAGGCTTATGGAGTCCTCAGACAGGCTGACCAGCCACAAACCACCGCTATCTTCTTACAGAATTCTTCTGTCGTTCCACTGAGGTATGGGGGTGAGACAAGTCCATCTAAGAGGTTAGCAGAGGCTCGTTCTGGGTCTAAGAAGAGCTTAGTTAGAGAATGGGATGGAGGGTTTGAGAATCAATGCATAACAAATCTAAGTTACTGTTATAATGTTGCAATCATCTTTATTTTTCTGTCATTTTCACTATCTGGTTTGTCTTCAAAGTAACCACTACAGATGTCATAGTCAGGAGGATATTTTTTTTTGATTTGAATAAAGTCATAAAAGTCATTCAAAACCAAACACATTAGCGCCGCTTTACAAAGAATGCCAGAGAAGCACTACTTTTGTTTTCTCTTCTGTCTTTGAACAACAGTGTTCACTGCTCCTGCTCTGCCACTGCCCCTCCCACCTCTCTCTTTCTTCCTCTTCCTCTTATTTCCTCTCTTTCTGTCTCTGTCTCACTCTCCTCACTTGCTGAAAGCAATGACTTCAACAAATGGCTTTTGCCCTCTCTTTCCTCTCCTTTCCTTTATTTGTTCCCCTATGAAATGGATCCAAAGAAAACAAAAAAGAACACTTTTGCTGCAAATGTCTTTGTCATACATTTTTCTATTCGAAGTGCAGCCTCGGAATGGAGGGAACAAAGAAGGTTCAAAATACGAAAAATAAAACTTAAACACTTAATGAAGAAAGACAGAGTGGTCACAAAGTGGTCAGATTGATTTTATTCACAGGGTCAAGACTGACTTGCATATGGCTGGGTCTGAACTGGAGTGGCGAAATGAGCCAAAGAACGATAATTGATTCAATCCAGATCTGAGACTGGGGGGAATGTCTGTAAAGTTTCAGTGCTCCGTCCATCATCTCCTTGTGTTTGGTATGTTTGCCCTAAGTTGACAGGGTATGCCCAGTTGTGGGTCCCTTGCTCACTTGCTCACTTTGCTACTGGATTCAAGGTAGCCTGGCTGATGAGGGGTGTTACCCCGAAAATGGTGCTAGGAAGCTTGTTTCCGGTCCAGGGAGGACCTGGCTTGGCAGTTCGGGCTGGACTGTTCCCATGAGGCACAGGGTCAAGACTGATTTGCATATAGCTTTGTCTGAATTGGGGTGGCAAAGTGAGCTAAAAACAATGAAGGATTCAACCCAGATCTGTGACTGGGAGTGAGTGTCTGAAAAGTTTCAGTGCTCCGTCCATCATCTCCTTGTGTTTGCTTTGTTTGCTCTAAGTTGGCAGGGTATGCCCAGACGCTGGTCCCTTGCTCACTTTGTCACTGGATTCAAGTTAGCCTAACTGATGAGGGCTGTTAGCCCGAACCCGGTCCCAGGATGCTCGTTTCCGGTCCATGGAAGACATGGCTTGGCAGTTCGAGCTGGACTGTTCCTTGAGGCACAGGGTCAAGACTGATGTAAAGTTGTTCACTTCAAAGGATCCCAGCACTCAGGAATTAAGGTAAGTGGGTTTATTCATCGAGGAGAGAAATGGGTCAGCAAAACCTAACAAGCTTTGGACAAACCGTCTGCTGAGGAATCTGGAACACGGAACGTATTCCAGATTTCAGGAGATCAGCAAGACACCACACATCCTCCTTCGTTATCAGAGCAAGAACAAAAGAGTTAAACGAAAGAAGATGCAGAAAGAAAACAGTATAACATATACAAGAATGACAATATCAGAATAACATATCAATAATAATAAAATGTAATGAAATTTCATTTATCCAAATGATAATCTTTTCACCAGACTGGATGATGACATTGTCTTTGCACACAATACCTATCTGGAACACCAGATTGTTATTCTATTTCATGAGAGCTTGGGAGATAATGCAACAGTGGAATCAGCAGTCTCCAAACATTCCCATTAGAGAGTTCTACAACTTGGCGATCCACTCTTACCACTTTCAAAGGGAGAGAAAACCAGGACTCACCAGATTTAATATTTCTACCTTTCTTCACACGTACCCAATCATTTATCTTCACAGGAGAAATTACATCTCCACCATGCTGATCTCGATCAGACCCACCTTGTCGTTTTTCCTAGATAATACATTTCTCACCCATGCCTGACTCATGTTACACACACTCTTTCTTCCCCTCATTTTTTCAAAAGGAGATGCATCCCTGTTACATCTAGGAGTATTTCTGTAACCCCAAAGTATTTCTTAGATAGCTTGAGTACAATTTTTTCCATTAGAAACGGACAGTTGTAACCCTTCCTTGAACACCCCGATCCACCTGTCCACAATGCTTTTGCTCTGGGGATAATAAACAGATGAGCGTTTATGAACAATTCCATGACTGTCAAGAAAACCTTTAATCTTGGTGGATGTTAATTTCACCACATTGTCGGTATGAAGCGGTTCAGGAAACCCTTCTCTTTCAAATATATCATTTAAAAATTGAATCACAACTTTCAGGGTAATATTGGGAACCAATCTAATATCAGGCCACTGAGATAGCTGATCAATAAGAACTATGGCATACACAGGATTATGGCCAAAACTCATTGGACCCGCAATATCAAGAGATACACATTGCCATACACGAGACGGTCAAGAGATAGGAAGGCGCTCATAAGAAACAGTTTTTTTAGATTTATCACTAATGCAGCATTCAATACAACATCTGACCTTGTGCTCCACGCACTTATCCATTGCTGGCCACCAAAACTCGCTTCTAATCCTTCTTTTTATACTGGTCATACCGGGATGCCCTTCATGCACCATATCAAGAATGTTTTTTTGTAAGTCTACAGCACAACAAGTTGTAAACCTCTCGGTAAAACGTAATTTTGCAATGATAATTCATGGGCTACAAGAAAGAAAGCAAGAAGACTTTCTGAAATGTCAGCCTTCCTAGGCCATGAAGAATTGATGTAACTTATAACCTCTTTTAGAACCACATCCTTGTCACACACCTCGCTCCACTGATTCTCTTGTATACATCCCTTGGATACCTCACATATCAAAATAACATTCTCTAAATCATCATCCTCTTTAACCACATTGTCGTCAGCCACAGGTAGTCTTGATAAACAATCTGCATGAATGTTTTTTACCCAAGGAATATACTCAACTTTGAAATGAAAATCCTGTAACTTGTATTGCCATCTGGCTACTCAAGATGTGGCACTACCACAACCTTTTGTTGTAAATAATCCACAAGAGGACGGTGGTCAGTCCTCACATTGCAAACAGTACCATAAACATACTTTCGAAAATACTCAATACCCCACCAACATGCAAGAGTTTCCTTTTCTAGAGTGGAGTATTTGCATTCAGCACATCTTAACGGTCTGGATGCAAGGGCAACTGTCACTAAATGACCATTTTGATTCTGCATAAGGACAGCACCTAAACCATTATTGCTGACATCAGAGACAATTACCGAGTAATAAGCAGTATTGGAAGTGGCTAAAGTAGGTGCAGATGAGATACATTTCTTCAATTGTTAAAATTTACTGGCACAAAAATGACTGGTTCTTCATCAGTGTTTGCATATGTACAGTTTTGTCAGAAAACACAAAATAAACTTAGCGTAATACTCTGCAAGACCATGAAAATATCTAAGTTGGTCCTTATTCTGAGGTTATGGTGCTTGTTCAATAGCTCTGATGAGGTTTTGCTTGGGAGAAATGCCATGCTTGTTTATGGAATGACCCAAATAATCGACAGATGTCACTCCAAACTTACATTTGTCCTTTGTTAAAGTTAAACCATTGTCCTGTAAAATACACAAAACTTTGTGGAGTATCTGTATGTTCATGAGAATTACAAGCAAAAACTAGAATATCGTCTTGAAAGTATAATACATTATTGATGTCTGTTAACAACTTATGCATTAACCTTTGAAAAATGGAGGATACAGATATTAACCCAAAAGGCATTCTCTTGTATCTAAAATCATCCTCAGATGTGATAAATGAGGTGAGATGTTTGCTATCATCATGGAGGGCTATCTGATGATAGGCTTTAGACAAATCAAGGTTGAAAATATTGAGGCACCTTTGACTTTAGCAAACATCTCACCAATATTGGGCAGGGGATGCCTGTCCACCTATACACTGTTGTTGAGATCTCTTAAGTCAACACACAATCTGACTTGGCCATTAGGTTTGTGTGTGACAACAACGGGTGACAACCGCTCTGAAGATTTGATCTCCTCAATAACATCGATTGAGATGACATAGTCTCACTAGTTCTTTCTTGACAGCTTACCTTAAATGTAATGGTACATTTCTAACCTTGTGTACTCTGGGTACGGCATCATGTTTCAGTATTATTTTGTGGACAACATTTTTAAGGAGATCTAATTGAGAAGAGGAGAATACACTGGGAAACCGTTTTCCCCACTCGGATGCAGGACAAATCCCAACATGAAAAATCAAATCCGAGTACCCAAGTACCTGATCAGGATGGTTGGGGTCAAGAGTGATCATAAGGTCTCTTTGCTGAGGCCAACCTAAAAGGCATGAACCCTCCCTTGCAACATATAATTTTGAAGAAATGGTCTTCCCTTTGAAATTAATAGTAGTTGTGAAAAATCCCAATACATCTATGGGTTTTCTCCCGTAACCAACTAGTTTGATGTCTGGAAGAGATAAACATATATTAGGAAACTCCTTTAACCATTCATGCACAATAAGAGTATGTCTAGCCTCAGAGTCTGCCATGACTCTTACATCTTTATCTCCAATTACAATAGTGCAAAAAGGAGCATCTATCGCATTACTGTTAATTCCATAACTAGCTACAAGGAATTCTTCATCTTCCATATCACAGTCAACCTCTTTCACTTGCTCAGCAAGTTGGTTCTTATAGTCAATAATTGTATTCATGAATTTGTTTCATTCCTACACATCCTAGTGTAATGCCCCTTTAATTTACAATATCTGCATACTTGACCAATAGCAGGAATCCTTTTGTCATTGGCCAAATGACCGGGAATGCCACACTTGAAACAAACATATACTTTTCTTTCTTGGTTGAGATGAGTTTTAGACTTGGATTTGTTAGAAGTGCCCCCATCAGCATTAGACTTTTTAACTAACTGAACCTCGGACACCTTCTGTTCAGCAAGTTCCTTCGAGGCAAGTTTCATATCCTCGAAGAGATGAGCAATGTCAATGGCTTTGTTTAACATAAGATCTTCAGCAGCTAATAACTTTTCTTGTAGCTCGACATCAGCAACTTTGTGTACCAGTTGGTCACGTATCACCAGGTCATGAAATGTAGAGTAATTACATTTCGATGCCAAGATTCTCAAATCATTGACAAAAACGCCTATGGATTCATTTACTAATTGACATCTGCTAAGAAATTTGTGACGTGCAACAACCTTGTTGATTTTTTTTAACATACAGCTTGTCTAATTGTTTAATAGCCTCACCGAGTACATCAATATTGTCATCTGATGACGATGCATGATGCACAGTCCTTGGAGGTACATGACTTAAAATACGCCTGCCTTCTGCACCTAGACAATGTTTTAAGATAGCAGTTTCTTCTTGTGCATATAATCATCACACCAATGGCTTCAATGTATGCCTCTAAACCTTCTTTCCATTGTTTCCACTCTAGAATGGGTTCAAAATAACTATGAACAGAACATGTCTGTAATGAAAATTAATTGGAAATAAGGTCATAACTTGTGATGATGAAGAAATTGTGAGGCAAAGTATGAGAATGGCACAACACTAGAGAAGAGTGTTTAATTAGACATTTCATCAATTACAGGTGTGCGTGTCGTCGAGGTACTGAGATGACAGCACGCTTGCTTAAAGTGATAGAAAGTATCTTTGGCGTGCGTGTCGCCTAAACGAAGCAACACACTGGACCACAATAATTGAAGAGGCCAGCACTCTAGTCTTCACGCTGATTCACAATTTCACAAAGCGTCTATATCCAAAAGGAAGTCAGCACACTAGTCTCTATTGAGCTATGAACATATGCGCATTCGATAAGACTTCCAAAGTTTGGCAGGAGAATACACCTTCCAAGTTAACGGCTCCATGACACGCGCAAAGGTTAGCGTGTTTGTGACAATGCACAAGAGTCAGAGCGTGCCGGCTTTACGTTGACCGCGAGGGAAAGTTTAGCAAGTTCAAGAGACAGCGCATGTAGGTTCCACATGTTCGTGAAACAATGCACGCGTAAAGACAGCACATGCAGGCTTCACGAGAACCACAGTTGAAGTATGAGATGTAGAGGAAAAGGGAAAAGTGCATAAAAATGAGAGGAATATCACCACAAACTTCCATTTTGAAGCGATTTTCTGAAATGTGAAGAATGACCCACAAAGTCTTCACCAGACCGATTCAGGAGAGGCTCCGTCGCTTCTGACGGTGAACGGACTCAGGATCTGCTAACCACAGGGTTCCAGGCGTGAAGGTTCATTTTCCAGTCGTTGCCAGTGTAAAGTTGTTCACTCCAAAGGATCACAGCACTCAGGAATGAAGGTAAGTGGGTTTATTCATTAAGGAGAGAAAGAGGTCAGCTTCATCTAACAAGCCTGGGCCAAACCGCCTGCAGTACAATCTGGAACACGGAACGTATTCCAGATTCCAGGAGATTAGCAAGACACCACAACTGATTTGCAAAAAGCTGTGTCTGAACTGGGGTGGCGAAGTGAGCTAAAAAACGATGATGGATTCAACCCAGATCTGTGACTGGGGGTGAGTGTCTGAAAAGTTTCAGCGCTCCGTCCATCATCTTGTGTTTGCTTGGTTTTATTCCTAACCAAACACATTAGCACCACTTTACAGAGTTTGCCAGTGCAGCGCTACTTTCGTTTTCTCGTCTTTCTTTGAACAAAATTGTTTTTCCTGGGTGGGGAAGTGCACCATTTCTGGAGGTACTGTAATACCGTGAGAAGTTTGCTCCTCTGCTCATCGCAGTAAAACCAACCAATTGCATGGATGTATCTGCTTAACAACAGTGTAGGGTCCCCTTTCTAAATATGATGAGCCCCTCACCTTCCCCCTCCCCTCACCATTCTCATCTCACACTGCCCACCTTCCTACAGTGTTCACTTCTGCTTGGATGCTGGCAGCTACCCCCCCCCTCTCTCCCTCTCTCTCTCTCTTCCTCTTCTTAGTCCCTCTTTCTGTCTCTATCTCGCTCCCCTCTCTTGCAAAACACCATGACTTCAACAAATAGCTCTTACCCTCTTTTTCCTCTCCTCTCCTTTCCTTTATGTGTTCCCCTGTGAAATGTATTTTAAAAAGAAAGAAACACCTTGGCTGCAAATGTCTTTTTCTGAAATTTTTTATTCCAAAAAGCAGCCTCAGGATGGACGAAAAAATAGGTTCAAAGTACGAAACAAAAAAACATAAATAAAGCAAGACAAAGTGGTCGCAAAATAGGCAGATTGGGTTTATTCACAACCGCACACATTAGCACCATTTTACAAAGTTTTCCAGTGAAGCACTACTTTCGTTTTCACCTCTTTCTTTGAACAACATTCCTTCCCCAGGTGGGGTGCACAAGTTTTTTTTCTGAAGTTTTATGTAGTGAGAACTTGACCCAAATCAGTGTGTCCGGGCGTTTTACATGACCACCAGTTGCGTTACATGAACACACATTCGTTTTTATTAGGCACGGGGAGAATACGTGATTTGCCCAGAATCACAAAATGCAGAGTGTCATTGTTGAGACTCGAACCAGGTTCCCCAGGTTTGAGGTTGACTGCTCAAGCCGTTAGGCTTCATCCTCTCTTCAAATCCTGGAGGTACAGCAATACCTGGTTGATGGGCAAAGTGGAAAACATTTAATGTGATCCTTATCATCTGTTTTCCTGATTTTAGTTTATAAAATGTGTACCAGAGCTCTGTATTCAGGGATGTGGTTTTTGAATCCATACTGTTTAAGTTTTGTATGAATTTAAGCAATGGACATTGAAACTGGTCCCTTCCGGCCCTGTAGTCATGTGCTTAACTTTTTAGGCAAAAAAACAATGATTTCTGAATAATAACTGTGAATACATTAGGTTAACCATGTTGTTCCTGCTAACATTTCCCATGCTTTCCTTACTCTTGTATTCCCTGTGAGTGTTTGCTATTTCTAGAATGTTACTAATTTTTTGTTCAGCCAGAATATTACTCTGGTCTCCCCTCCCTCACAACGTAGATTCCAAGCTCTGGTTCTACAGCGCTGCAAAGTCATACGAATGGCAATAGCGCTATGCAAATATCATCACTCCACTGCATGCAAAAAAATGTAAAAAACATTGGGGCATATTATCAAGCATGGCGTTATAATTATCGCCGCTTTAGCGGCACAAAACTGCAGCTAAAGCGGCGATAATGGGCTTCATAATATGCCGTAGAGAATTCCCATAGAAGCCCATGTTCACACCAGAACATGGGCTTCTATGTGAATTCACAAGGGCTTATTATCAAGCCCATTATCGCCGCTTTAGCAGCAGTTTTCTGCCGCTAAAGCAGCGATAATTATAACGCTGTTCCTTGATAATATGCCCCATTGTTATTCTTAATGGCGATAGCTCTAACTCTTACATATGCGAGACTGATTGCATTTCAAATGCTTGTTACTTCTAGTGCTTAATTACTTAGCTATGAAGGGAGCTAACACGTTGCTGTTCCCAGTTAATAATCCAGTTTCTCACAGGCGTCATTCACGGCGGTCATTGGATGTCTCTAAAGCGCTTGTGTGTGTGGTGGGTGTCTTTCCTAGGGTTCTTGGTCCGCATCAGATGTTTGGTCTTGGGGCACCTGGCGCATGCGCAGTGCTTAATTTGTAAAAAATTAAGTGCTGGGCTGAAAATGCTGCCAAGGAGGCTACAGACTACTTCTACCTCCGGTGTGCCTAACTTTCAACACCCACATAGTCTCTATCCTATAACCATGCTCTGCTGTTTGTCCCCTAAGACATTCCTTTTACTCCTTTACCTACACCGACAGATGAGTGCGAAAACAAAATGTACACCAAATGAAAATGCTTTTTTTGAACATTTTAATCAGTGCAGTCTGACTGGGTTTGTTGCAGGTCATGAGGCTGCTTGAGCACAGCAGGTCATGTCACTGCTAGTGCTGCCCGTAAGTATTTTAGTTCAGTTATGATGACGGCATAGGCATCCACTGCTCAGCTTGCTGTGACCCTGCCTGCCACAGCACAAGCATTGCCCCCAGCCGCAATGCTGCAATGCCTGTGAGATGTGAGTATGGCTGTTGCACCTACTGGGCTCAAGCACACTCAGCAATTAGCATACTTGGAGGCAGCGCACGGAAACTGCAGGTGACTCCATAGCGCACAAATGTTGGAGTGGGCCACAGCCACATCAAGCACGTTGAGGATAATAGCAATGGAGGGCAGCAGGCCCCCACTACAATTATCCAAAGGGAGGCTTAGGCTAGGCAGTGGCATGGTGCAGCAGATACGGGGAATAGAATGCAAGACATAGTTTGTTGATGACTTCTTGGATTCATGACAGGCGTGACGACATCATCACTAAAGTAATGGTACACAATCGTGCCTGCCTGAACAGATGTATGCCTGCTTATAAAAACATACCAGCCTGTCACCATGATAGGTATGTGGTTCTTTCATTTTAAATTGGGCAAATAATATTGAGACCACAACCTGCAGGACCAGAAATCGTAGCCCCGGCCCTGTGAAAGAAGTGCCGTTGCTAAGCACCTGAAAGCACCTGCTCAAATTAAGCACTGCACATGCATGCTTTGTTTCAGCGCTCCATCAATCAATCCGGATTTGTAAAGCGCGTAAAATCACCGTGGGGGTCTCGAGGCGCGCTCTTTGACGCTGGTTTCGAGCTGGTTTCACACTGGGCGCGGTCGGTGTTATTTTACGATGAACTAGTTGGTAGTGACGTCTGCTCCTGGTGGAACGAGGGGCGTCGTGAGGAGGGGGGTGTCGCGGGGGTGGGTACCCTGTTCATCCTCACACTGGAGGCGCAGGGGGTCATTGTGAGGAGGGCAGTGCCGACAGGAGGGGGGGTCACTCGGGGGTGGGTGACCTTTTCATCCTCACACCGGAGGCGCAGATTTAAGAGGTCGCAGGGAATTCATCAATTTACCGTAACGTTCAGTTCTTTCGATCCTTTCCTGGCCCTGCTGGATTTTTCAATGAGTTCAAATCTTTAATTATACCCCTGTAACGATTTTCCCTGAAAAAAATAAGAACTGACGTAAAGATTGAAAGGTCAGACCACAAGTGGCTGCAATTTAATTTTCATTTCAAAACCAATTCCAGCTCCTCGCGGGGCTCGGCTGGTCCCACCGAGGTCTCTTTAGTCAGTGATTGTTGGCGTCCTCTGAGGGCGGGAAGAACGAGGGGTCTTGAGGCTTACCATTCATTCCTTCCAGACCACAGGCCAGGCAGCTTTCAGAGAGGTGTAGGCGCGAACCATCTGAAGGTCAGGTGGCCTCCTGTCGCACCTGTGCATGACGTCACGTCAAAGCATCCTTTCAGCAGCTGATACCTGTACATGACGTCATGTCAAAGCATCCTCTGAGCAGCTGATACCTGTGCATGACGTCACGTCAAGGCATCCTTTCAGCAGCTGATACCTGTGCATGACGTCACGTCAAAGCATCCTTTCAGCAGCTGATACCTGTACATGACGTCACGTCAAAGCATCCTCTGAGCAGCTGATACCTGAGCATGACGTCACGTCAAAGCATCCTTTGAGCAGCGGTTGCGGTGAGGGTCACCTGCCCAGGAGCCTCCCAGGAAGGCTGGACCTCGGGTGGGAAGAGGCTGCGGGGCAGGGAGCACCGGTACTCCTCCTGGCTCGGACATCTTTGTTTCTGGACAAAAAGAGACAAAAGTACCCCCGCGGCGCGAGACCTTATTACATGAATAGTGCGCACGGGCCCGCTGCACCGTAGTTGGCTGAACCTGTCGCGCTCACTGCGCGGTGCTGTCCACAGCGCAGGCCAGGCGGGCAACTAGAGCCAAATTTCGGGGGGGGCTGAAAAAGACTTGGAGGGGCTAATTCTTCCAGCCGTAACCAGAGCGGCTGTAAAAAGGGATGAAAACACAACAAAAGCCTCATTTAGGGTGGGGGGGGGGGGGGCTGAAGCCCATGACCCCAATGGGTGTTGCGTGCCTGGCGAAGGCACAGACTCATGCCGGCAATAGGTGCACAGGCCAGTACTGGAGGATGAGCCAGCATCTCAAACTGTGGGTTCACATTTCAATGGAGGGGCCTGGCCTGATGCCATAGGTTGGGCAGAGACCCCACCCCCATGGATGCGGCCTTTATACCCCGCATCCATGCACGTGCGGTCCCTGCCCATCCCCTGAGGTCGGACCAGTCCCGCCATTGAACTGTGAATCAACAGGTTGAAGCTGCTGGGGCATCTCTTAGTGGTGGCTTATACATATGTCTGTACATACATACAACCCGCGGGTCCGCCAAGCCAACCGCAGAGGGCCCTCCTTCTCACACCTGGTGGCCAAGGCTTGGAACAACCTCCCCCAACCGCGGAGGGCACTCCTTCTTACACCTGGCGGCCAAGGCTTGGAACAACCTCCACCAACCGCGGAGGGCGCTCCTTCTTACACCTGGCGGCCAAGACTTGGAACGGTCCTCCCACAACCGCGGAGGGCGTTCCTTCTTACACCTGGCGGCCAAGACTTGGAACAACCTCCCCCAACCACGGAGGGCGCTCCTTCTCACACCTGGCGGCCAAGACTTGGAACAACCTCCCCCAACCACGGAGGGCGCTCCTTCTCACACCTGGCGGCCAAGACTTGGAACGGTCCTCCCACAACCGCGGAGGGCGTTCCTTCTTACACCTGGCGGCCAAGACTTGGAACGGTCCTCCCACAACCGCGGAGGGCGTTCCTTCTTACACCTGGCGGCCAAGACTTGGAACAACCTCCCCCAACCACGGAGGGCGCTCCTTCTCACACCTGGCGGCCAAGACTTGGAACGGTCCTCCCACAACCGCGGAGGGCGTTCCTTCTTACACCTGGCGGCCAAGACTTGGAACAACCTCCCCCAACCACGGAGGGCGCTCCTTCTCACACCTGGCGGCCAAGACTAGGAACAACCTCCCCCAACCACGGAGGGTGCTCCTTCTCACACCTGGTGGCCAAGGCTTGGAACAACCTCCCCCAACCACGGAGGGCGCTCCTTCTTACACCTGGCGGCCAAGACTTGGAACGGTCCTCCCACAACCGCGGAGGGCGTTCCTTCTTACACCTGGCGGCCAAGACTTGGAACAACCTCCCCCAACCACGGAGGGCGCTCCTTCTCACACCTGGCGGCCAAGACTTGGAACGGTCCTCCCACAACCGCGGAGGGCGTTCCTTCTTACACCTGGCGGCCAAGACTTGGAACAACCTCCCCCAACCACGGAGGGCGCTCCTTCTCACACCTGGCGGCCAAGACTAGGAACAACCTCCCCCAACCACGGAGGGTGCTCCTTCTCACACCTGGTGGCCAAGGCTTGGAACAACCTCCCCCAACCGCGGAGGGCACTCCTTCTTACACCTGGCGGCCAAGACTTGGAACAACCTCCCCCAACCACGGAGGGCGCTCCTTCTCACACCTGGTGGCCAAGGCTTGGAACAACCTCCACCAACCGCGGAGGGTGCTCCTTCTTACACCTGGCGGCCAAGGCTTGGAGCAACCTCCCCCAACCACGGAGGGTGCTCCTTCTTACACCTGGCGGCCAAGGCTTGGAACAACCTCCCCCAACCACGGAGGGTGCTCCTTCTTACACCTGGCGGCCAAGACTTGGAACAACCTCCCCCAACCACGGAGGGCGCTTCTTCTCACACCTGGCGGCCAAGACTTGGAACAACCCTCCCCAACCGCAGAGGGAGCTCCTTCTCACACCTGGCGGCCAAGGCTTGGAACAACCTCCCCCAACCACGGAGGGTGCTCCTTCTCACACCTGGCGGCCAAGACTTGGAACAACCTCCCCCAACTGCGGAGGGCGCTCCTTCTTACACCTGGCGGCCAAGGCTTGGAACAATCTCCCCCAACCACGGAGGGGGCTCCTTCTTACACCTGGCGGCCAAGACTTGGAACAACCCTCCCTCAACCGCGGAGGGCGCTCCTTCTCACACCTGGCGGCCAAGACTTGGAACAACCTCCCCCAACCACGGAGGGCGCTCCTTCTCACACCTGGCGGCCAAGGCTTGGAACAACCTCCACCAACCGCGGAGGGCGCTTCTTCTCACACCTGGCGGCCAAGGCTTGGAACAACCTCCCCCAACCACGGAGGGTGCTCCTTCTCACACCTGGCGGCCAAGACTTGGAACAACCTCCCCCAACTGCGGAGGGCGCTCCTTCTTACACCTGGCGGCCAAGGCTTGGAACAATCTCCCCCAACCACGGAGGGGGCTCCTTCTTACACCTGGCGGCCAAGACTTGGAACAACCTCCCCCAACCGCGGAGGGCGCTCCTTCTTACACCTGGCGGCCAAGACTTGGAACAACCTCCCCCAACTGCGGAGGGCGCTCCTTCTTACACCTGGCGGCCAAGGCTTGGAACAATCTCCCCCAACCACGGAGGGGGCTCCTTCTTACACCTGGCGGCCAAGACTTGGAACAACCTCCCCCAACCGCGGAGGGCGCTCCTTCTCACACCTGGCGGCCAAGACTTGGAACAACCCTCCCTCAACCGCGGAGGGCGCTCCTTCTCACACCTGGCGGCCAAGGCTTAGAAGGCGCTCCTTCTTACACCTGGCGGCCAAGGCTTGGAACAACATCCCCCAACCGCGGAGGGCGCTCCTTCTCACTCCTGGCGGCCAAGACTTGGAAAAACCCTCCCCCAACTGCGGAGGGCGCTCCTTCTTACACCTGGCGGCCAAGACTTGGAACAACCTCCCCCAACCACTGAGGGCGCTCCTTCTCACACCTGGCGGCCAAGGCTTGCAACAACCTTCCCAACCGCGGAGGGCGCTTCCTCTTACACCTGGCGGCCAAGACTTGGAACAACCTCCCCCTGCACCTCAGGACCGCTCCATCGCTCCAGCAATTCAGAAGGGACCTGGATGTGTGAATGAACAACTCACCGCACAGCAGCCAACAGCTCAAGCACCTCGAGACCATCATGAGTGATTGGCTGCGCTCTATAAATGTTTGATTGATTGATTGATACATGCATGCATAGATACACACCTACATACATACATAGTAACTCTAAACAGCCTTGAAAAAGTCCCAGATCTGCAAGCTCTTAAAAAGGGAAACACAAGTTTGTTTTTCCACTGGCCACTGATAAGCTGTCATCACCTTGGAGAAGGAGGACACTGGAAGCAAAAATGTTGCCGTAGTAATCTCAAGAGTACGTGTGGCGTACTGGGCCGGTCAGGCGAAAGCGTATTGACACCAATGAAGGTGCACAAGATTCACAGGGGAATCAGAACGTTGAGGGCCCGAGCCCATTGCTGCAAGTTGATACAGTGCGGTACCTTGAGGGCCCAGCTCACAGTCTTCAGTCATCCTCCTGGGTAGGGGACGAGTCGTACGCTGTTAGTGCGCTTCGTGGCACTAGCGTATCTCCGGGTCTCTTTCAATCAGCGGGTGTATTCTCACAGGCAGGCGCGGACCACGACCTCCAGTACGGACGGTACTGGGGGTCACCTCAGGAGGGCGGCGCGACCTGTATCGTGATTTGGGAGGCAAAGCGGGGGGGCCGGGTACGTTCAGGCATATGGGCAGCCGTCTAGGCGTAGATCGCTCTCCAAAGGGGAATTCCGGCGGGAGGGGCGAGAGAGCAATTTGGCGCGCTCCAATAGCGCGCGGGGTTGCAGAGGAGCAGGCAGCCTGACCCGAGGGACAGAGAGCGGCACTACACGAGCGCGGCTCTCAACGGGCAGAAAGGCAGGCAAGCTACAGAGTACCACGGCCCTAGGAGGGGGCGAGGGGCGCAGTCTCAGCTTTAGCGGGAGGAACACGCGGCTCAATTCACAAGACGAGCGAAGACACAAGGAACCCACTGGTCCTGGGGTTCCGTTCAGGGGGCAAGCTCAGTCAAGCCCTTGGAGATAGGTTAGAGCACAATAAAGCAAAGTCCTCTTAGGTCTTCTCCTCTCCTTCCTCAGCAAGGCAAACTGCAGGCCAGTCCTTCAGCTTCTTCTTTGGTCCTTCTAGTTGGGCAGAGGTTCGTTGTGGGAAAACAGGATCTGATTTGTTAGGAGCTGGGCTCCTACATTTATAGTCAGTTTCTTTTGTTCTTTCAGGCCAGGGGGGCCTTTGCATTGTCCTTTTCAGTTTTGGAGCACTCTGTTTTGCTGTTCCTGGCTTCGCCTTTCAGTGTGAGGGGCAGGGACAGCAGACGCTCCGCAGGAGGGGAAGCCAGCATTGAAATGACAAGTACAGTCAGGAGCACTCTGTTGACAGTCCCCCCTCTTCCTGGGCCAGGTGTCGGGCAGTCATCAGTCGCTCCCCAGGAGGTGGAGCCAGCATTGTGGTGGCAAAGCACAGCCCTATTCAGAGTCAAGGGGCACTCCCACCACCCACTCTGGTGTAATCCCTCCATTCCCCACCTGTCATCCCCAGCCCTGTCACTCACACAACCCAGACAGCAGATACACATCCTGGCAGAGGCGGGCTGAAATGGTTAGGCAAGCAAAGGCTAACTCTCTAAAAGTAGCATTTGCAAACACAGGATATTAAAATAAACTTTACTAAAAGAAGTATTTTAATATTCTGAGTTCAGGTAACTAAACTTGACTTTCCACCATGCTCCCTGAGTCTGTTGGGATTATATAGTGTAATAATTCCAGCAGCCCATTCTGGCCTATGGAGAGTAGATAGCCTTCAATAGTTAAAAAACGAAAATGGCTGTAATTCACTATTAGGACATGCCACACACATCAGGGATGGTCCTACCTTATGCTTACAATGCACCCTGCCCTAGGGCCTACCATTGGGGTGACTCACATGAAGTAAAGGGAAGGTTTAGAGGCTGGCAAGTGTGTGCACTTGCCCCGCCAGCATGACAGTACCAGACTGCACGCCGGTTCTGCAATGGCAGACCTTAGACACATTTTAAAAGGCTGCTTCTGTGGGTGGTGCAACCAGCGCTGCAGGCCCACTAGCAGTATTTGTATTTACAAACCCTGGCACTCCTGGTGCACTTTACTGGGTACTGACAGTAGGACAAATGAGCCAATCATGGAAATCAATTACAGGTACACTTTATATTGGGAGAGCATATGCCCTTTAGCACTGGTCAGCAGTGGTGAAGTGCCCATAGTCATTAAACCAACAAAAACAGGTCAGAGAGAATATTGGAGGAAGGCAAAAAGTTCAGGGATGACCCTGCCAAGAGGGCCAAGTCCAACAGTGACCCTCTCCCAGACCTGCTTTCTCAAACCCCTGATGATGGTTCAGTTGATGGTGTAGCCTTGGCAGGCAGCCTCACTGACCAAAAGCAGAATGACTGCAGACAAGTTCTGCAGACCTACAGACATACGTTTTCTCTGACTCCAAGTCAGACTACCTGGTGCACTCATGAAGTGGACACTGAGGACAGTCTGCCTGTTAAAAGTAAGATCTACAGGCAACCTGATCATGTCAGGGACTGTATCAGGACAGAGGTCCAAAATATGTTGGAGTTGGGAGTCATTGAACCATCAGAGAGCGCTTGGGCCAGTCCAGTAGTCCTTGTGCCTAAACCTCACACCCAAGATGATAAGAGAGAGATGAGGTTTTGCGTGGACTACAGAGGTATCAATGCTGTCACTAGGACAGATGCCCATCCAATACCTAGGGCAGATGAACTCATTGACAGATTGGCATCTGCCAAGTTTTTGAGCACATTTGACCTGACAGCTGGCTACTGGCAGATCAGACCAGCTGATGATGCAAAGCCAAAGACAGCATTTTCAACCCCTGGTGGACCATATCAGTTTGTGGTAATGCCCATTTGGTCTGAAAAATGCACCTGTCACATTTCAAAGGTTGGTGAACCAAGTCCTCTCAAGCCTAGATGACTGCTGTGCAGCTTATCTTGATGATATTGCTGTATTTAGCTCCACTTGGGAAGATCACCTGATCCACCAATGTTTTGGAGGCCCTGCAAAAGGCAGGCCTAACTATCAAGGCTACTAAGTGCCAGATAGGGCAGAGTCAGGTTGTATACCTGGGCCACCTTGTAGGTGGAGGCCAGGTTCAACCATTGCAGAGCAAGGTCCAGACCATAATGGACTGGACTGCTCTAACCATCCAGACTCAGGTCAGAGCTTTATTGGGCCTGTCTGGGTACTACAGGAAATTTGACACACCTTAATGACTTAACTTCCAAGAAAATGCATAAGAAGGTTCAGTGGACAGTCAGCTGTCAAAAGGCATTTGATGACCTGAAGCAGGCCATGTGCACTGCACCAATTCTGCAAAGTCCAGACTATTCCAAAGAATTCATTGTTCAAACAGATGCTTCTGAGTTGGGAGTGGGGGCTGTGCTTTCACAATTGAATAAAGATGGTCAAGACCAGCCAGTAGCTTTTGTTAGCAGAAGGCTGACCCCTACAGAGAAACGTTGGTCAGCTATTGAGAGGGAGGCCTTTGCTGTGGTTTGGACACTGAAGAAGCTGAGGTCAGACTTGTTTGGTACTCACTTCAAGGTTCTTTGCGGGTCTGCATTGTTGAGGTTCCTGCCGGATCCCGAAGACTCTGTGACACAGGGCATGGACTTCCAGACATCTCTGATGCTGCTCGACGATCCCAGCAAAGCTGAGACCTGTGGCATACACGAGAGACGTGGGACCGAAACTCCTGGACATGCTGCATTTTGCTAACTGCATCGACTCCTGAGGTAACTCACAGTTGTGCATTGGGGTACGAGAAGCCCCAGTCCCGAGCACCATTTGCACCGAAGCTCAGGCCTCCACACTCCATGAGTGTCCCGTGGGGCCCGCTCATGCATTTCAGCTTGACACATCTTCCCGGCTCCTAGTCTGTTGGCTGGTGAGCCCCCGGAAGACTTACTTTTGAATTTAACTTGCTTTCCTGGTTGCTCCATGCTTGTTCCAGTTTCCCTACAAAGGAAAAGCGCCCCAGACCATGCTGGTCTGCACTGAAGTCAATCTTTATCTCCTGCATGGATTGCGTTTGCCAAGGCTTGTTGGGTCCAATCCGGATACCAACACAGTAGTCAACTAGATCCTTTATGGGACAGCTCAAATCCAGCTCTTGGTCATCGTCGACTCCTCCTGGACCTCGTGGCTGCAGAGACAAGCTTCACCTCCTCACCTGAAATCACCCAACATCGCCTGGTTCCTTCCTGGTTCCTTCTTGGTCACTGGCAAGTGACCCAGACTCTGTCCCTTCTGCTTTCAGGTTCTTCAGATCTTCGATACACCCTTGGATCCACCCGGACGCTTTTCATCTAGTACAGCACTTCTTTGCAGCTCTCCATTGAAAACGACGACGAAACCCGACACCAAAAGGCACCTATGCACCCGGTTTCCCTGGGTGAGGTAACACGAGTACTCCGGTGCTCCCGTGAGTCTTGACTCTCAAAGTGTCGTAGTCTAAAGGGGTTTAATCGTAGTCCATCCGGAAGTGTCCTTAAATTGTATATTTGTAACTTCTTCGTTTCCTATAGAAAGTCAATGGTAACCCGTGGCTGTGTTTAAACACTGCACACGTCTCCCGTGGGTCTCCTATTTCCTAACCTTTGGTTGTTTAGAGTAGCCCCAGTGATTCCACATGCCCCAGGCCTGCTTTCTAACTCTCACGTGGTTCTTATACCACTATTTTAGTATATGGTTTGTGAGGCCCCTAGGGCAAAACGTATACTGTGCAACTTATCGTATGCTAATTGAGTAACTTGTATTGTACTTTTACCTCTGACCTCATAAAGAGTGCAGAGGGGTTGTGTTTAGAATAAATATATATATATATTTGATATGTACCTTGTGTGGTGTATTTTCATTTGGTACTCAAGGGATTATAATTGGTAAAACAACTTGCTTAATGCGCTCTCTGAAGTCTTAGCCTGATCACTGCTGGTCCATTCTACCACTAGGATAGCTTTCTATAAGGTTGACTTTACCACAAACATCATTAAGGGTCGAGTAGACTGGTGCAAGGTGCCCACTAGAACTAGTGGACATCATATGCCAGGCTAACTTCTCACAGTAATCATCTGTGATACCAAAGCTTTAATCTTAGATGACAAGGTGGAGGATTACAAAGGTCTGCTCTGGTATGATTTATTCAGGATCACAAAGGTCTGCTCCTTTATAGTTTAATCAGGAGTACAAAGGTCTGTTCTGTTTTAGTGTAATCAGACATACAGAGGTCTGCTTGTTCGGTGCTCGGAGCGTGGCTGTCACAAGTTGCACACTCCTGAGGCGGAAGCCGGGAGATTACTTGATTTTAAAAATTGTATTTTCTGTGTCACCAATTGCTGAATATCTGTATTTTTAAACCACACTCACCCTTCTGGCACCACCGGAGCGTGCTCCAGAACCGCCAAACAGCGATCTCTTCGCTGCACCAAACGAACAAAAAGCAAAACAATTCTGCCGCCATTGACGGCGAGGAATCGAGGCCATGCCTACTCTTAGGCCACGCCCCCCGCCCACCGCAGTATAAAACGCTGCCGACAGCGCAACTAATCAGAACTTGCACACTCCTGAGGCGGAAGCCGGGAGATTACTTGATTTTAAAAATTGTATTTTCTGTGTCACCAATTGCTGAATATCTGTATTTTTAAACCACACTCACCCGTCTGGCACCACCGGAGCGTGCTCCAGAACCGCCAAACAGCGATCTCTTCGCTGCACCAAACGAACAAAAAGCAAAACAATTCTGCCGCCATTGACGGCGAGGAATCGAGGCCACGCCTACCCTTAGGCCACGCCCACCCGCCCCTTTTCCATCTTTAAAAAGATGTGCAATCACCGGACGCGCAGCGGACGGGCGCAGCGGGCGCGCCGTCAGCGTGCCGAAGGCGCGCCAAAGGCAAGCCCGTCTGGGCCCGTCTGGGCCCAGCCGGCCCTCGGCCCAGCCACTCTGCCCTTTTTAGCCAGGAACGACCGGACCTACACCCGTGAGGACTTATTAGCCTTAAACACCAAAAAAACATCCCTCCTGCTCGCGCATCCTGAAGGGTGATACCCAATTCTCCGGATGTAACATCTGCGACCCCGCCGAACAGAACCCGGCACCCAAGGGCTTGTACCTAGGCCTACTTAACTGCAGGTCGCTCGTGAAGCACTCGCACGAAGTGAACCTCTTAATCACAAACCATGCCCTAGATATTTTGTTTCTCACAGAAACCTGGCTCACCTCCAGCAGTGGCCCCGATACCGTTCTAGCACTTCCCCCCGGGTATTTCATGTGCTCACTGAATAGACCAGAGGGCAGGGGAGGTGGACTGGCGATAATCCTTAAGGACGGCTTCACCTGTAGAACATCCGACGGCAACATCAAGGGATACGAAAGCTGCCACTATACGATACAAATTTCCCCAGTTACCTCGCTGTCAGGAACGCTGGTATACCGCCCGCCAGGTAATCTAGCAGACTTTCCGAACAAAATTATTGACCAGACCTCCATTAAATGTACGTCTACCACTAACTACATACTACTGGGTGACCTCAATGTACATTTCCTGGACCCGGTCGACAAGCAGGCCAGTGAACTACTTCAGGACTTCACCTCCATGGGCCTTGACCTGAAAAACCCACAGGCCACTCACGAAAGAGGGCAACTGCTTGACCCCATTTTCTCCAACATCCCGACCTGAAAACCCTTGAACATATCCCCCTTCCTTGGACCGACCACTTCCTGGTTCCCCTTGTATGGGACATTATCACTCCGCCCCCTCAACCTCCCAAAATCAGAACGTATACCAGACGATGGCAGAAACTGGAACCAGACGTTTGGGCAGCCAAACTCAGGGAAAACGCTCCCTACCCCTCTCAAGACACCATAGCAGGGGACAAGGATTTTAACACCTGGGTCACCCAATCGCTCGACGCCATCCTGCCTAAAACTTACTCTCTGAAACACACCAAGAGAGTTAACCCCTCACCCTGGTATACCCCGGAACTCAACCTTCTGCGTAAGGCTTGTAAAAGGAATGAACGCCTCTGGAGGAAGGAAAAAACAGAGGAAAAAAAAGAAACATTCCGTACCTCTGTAAAATCCTACAAAAAAGAGCTCCACAACACTAAAATCTGTTTCTACGAGAACAGAATTACAAACGCTGCCTGCTCGGCTCACGAAACCTATTCCGTTCTGAAAGAACTCCTCCACAGCCCCGACCCCCCACTCAAACCTCTCGATCCCAAAGAAGCTGAAACCAAATGTAACAACTTAGCCACCTTCTTTGACGAGAAGATTCAAAAAATTCTCCTTACTATACCCCCCCCCCCGAACCGGCCCACACGGATCGGGATCTCACCATCACCACCACTAATTCTCCCCTGCTGTCTGCTGGCCCCCAACCCTCCCTGGACGTCTTTGGCCCTGTAACAACGGAAGAGGTAGGGGCAACTCTGGCCTCAATTAAAAGTGGTTCCCCCCTCGACCCTGCACCCCTCCGCTTTCTGAAAACAGTGTCGAGCACCATCATCCCTCCCCTCACGGCTCTAATTAACTCCTCCCTTTCGGAGGGCATAGTCCCCCCCAGCTGGAAAGCGGCAGCAGTTAAAGGCCTTTTAAAAAAACCTTCCCTAGACCCGCAGGATCTCTCCAACTACAGGCCCATCTCCCTTCTCCCAAGAAATAGCAAGATCGCGGAGAAGCTGGTAAACAAGCAATTATCACTTTACCTAGAGAGCAACAACCTATTAGGGGTCTCCCAGACAGGGTTCCGTCCAGGTCAGGGCACGGACATCGCCCTCCTGGCAGCAGTGGAGAAGGCCAGAAGCATTCTGGACACGGGAGGATCAGTGGCAGTGATCCTCCTGGACCTCAGTGCGGCCTTCGACACTGTAGACCATCCCACCCTAATCCATCGACTGGGAGAAATTGGATTAAAGGGCATGGCCTTGAAGTGGCTAAAATCCTTCTTATCAGGACGTTCCTTTCAGGTTCGGGAAAATGATAGCCACTCACCCATCATCCCCCTCCGGTGCGGAGTACCGCAGGGCTCATCCTTGAGCCCTACGTTATTCAACGTGTACATGGCCCCATTGGAGAAGAGGGTCAGTTCGTTCGGCGTGTCTATTATTAACTACGCCGACGACACCCAGTTGGTCGTAACCCTTTCACATCCCCACCACGCCCCCTCTGATCTTCACAGCTGCCTCTCCGAAGTCCACCGATGGATGAATCTCTCATCGCTGAAGCTGAACGGGTCCAAGACTGAGATACTCTTGATGGGTCACAAGGGGCCCTCCCTGCCACCTCACCTTTGGCCCAGCTGACTAGGTGACCCTCCCGCACCCAAGGACGAGGTTAAGAGCCTAGGTGTGTGGATCGAGAAGGACATGAGCTTTAAAACTCAGGCAAAAAGGACGGCAGGGACATGTTTTGGTCTACTTAGAGCCTGCAGGAAGATCTTCCCCTTGCTTCCCGAAACCTCAAGGAAGCTCCTTATTCAGGGTCTAATTCTGGCAAGATTGGACTACTGTAACGCCATCTACCTGGGAGCTCCCGAAGCCACCCTTAACACGCTGCAGAAAGTCCAAAACGCCGCCGCCCGCCTACTTACGGGCACCCCGGCAAGATCCTCTGCCAGGCCGGCTCTCAAGTCTCTCCACTGGCTCCCAGTTAGAGAAAGGGTCGTCTTCAAAGCCCTCTGCTTGGCCCACAAAACCCTCAACAACAACGGCCCCCCCCTTCTCAAAGAACTCCTAATCCCCTACAAAGCGGAAAGAGATCTCCGGTCGAGTGGAGACAATCTTATCTCGGTTCCCAGAGTCAGAAAATCCAAAACCGGTTGCCGTCGTTTCTCGGTCCACACGGCCAAACATTGGAATCACTTACCAAGAAGACTTAGGACAGAACTGAACTACCTCCAGTTCAGAAAAACTTTAAAGACTCTCCTTTTCCCTCAAACATAATCTCATCAGACGGCAGAAACCCCTGGAGAAGCAGGTCAGCGCTGGGATGCTCTCTGAGTTACTACGCGCTTTACAAAACCATTAAATAAATAAATAAATAAATAAGTTCCTGTCACAGCTCGTGACTGTCTTGCTCCGTGCTGTGTGTTATTTCATTCTTTATCTACGGGCATTTTTCAAATGTATGGAGGTTTGGGGGAGTTAGGATTGTGATGCTGTTGAGGCATTCTTCATTTGACTCAGACTCGACAACATGGAATAAACCTGTCTCCACACAAAGTGTCTCTTTGGATTAATGTTCTTGCGGAACCGTCTTCATTACACTGGCGACGAGGATGGGACCATAGACCTAGGAATTCTATTAGTGAGAAAAATAATCTACAATTGCTTTGCTACAGATGTGGGAGTAATAGACACCTAGTTAATTTCAAAATGTGTCCTGCTATTGAGAAAATGTGCACTAAATGTAACAGGAAAGGTCATTTCTCAAAATGTTGAAAATCTCTTCCCAAGAAGGTCAACTACATACAATGTTTGGAAGATTGTGATGACTCATATGACAAAGTGGAGAAAGAAATTAACACTGTCATCAATGTTTGTGGAGACACGGGTCTTTCTAAATTTCCTTCCTGCTCCGTTTCTGTAGATAATGTAAAATTGCAATTTTTAGTAGATTCATGTGCATGGTACACTATTGTATCTTCTGACTTCTTCCATAATAACTGGCCAAATAGAACCCTCTTTCCACCAGATGTGTCACCTAGTGGCTACACTGGACATAACATTGATTTAATGGGTTTCTTTAGAGCTTAGTTCGTTTTTGCAGGACATCATGCATTTTGTAAAATGTATGTTGCCAAGTCTGTACAATCCTTATTAGGATGGCCTCATCAAGAAAAATTAGAGATTAAACTTGATCCCAACGCTTATCATCCTGTTTATTTCATCTCTTCTGAAAAAGTAACTCATCAATTGAACTCAAGCTACATTAAAGAGTTAATTTAACTATTTCCCAATGTATTTAGTGGGAAACTTGGGAAATAGCAAGGATTTGAGCACACAATAAAGCTTAATGAGAACGCAATACCGGTTCGCTACAAAGTAAGAAATGTACCCCTATCATATAGAGACAAGTTAAAAGACATGCTTAAGGATTTATGTGAGAAGAGTATCATCAAACCCATTGAGTCATCTCCGTGGGTTTCTCCCATCGTTATTTCAGTTCAATTTCAATTTGTAATCTTTATTCGGTTCTTAAAAAGACACCATAAAAGCACAAATACAAAAACACACAAAAATGTTTAAAAGCGAGAATAATTTTCCATTAAAAGGTTATAAATGTTAAAATTATCTTACACCATGATTCAGAAGGCTAGGGGATCAGGAATTTAAATGTTCAAGGGGACAAGAAATGTTAGGGACCAGTTTCTCTAGTATTCCTCAGTCTTATTGCCAACCTGATAAAATTTATGGTACAAAAAAGGGTATAAGCATCCTCCGCTTCCTGTAAGAACCTCAGGGCCAATTTTGCATGTTTGAACTTTAAGTCTTTCAGGATCCCCACCAAGAACTTACGTCTTGGGACGGTATAAAATGGGCACAGTAAAACAAAGTGAAGGGTATCCTGCGGAGACCTGTGGTCGCAGCCGCAGGTACCCTTCTCCTCCACAGTGTGGGTGAACCCAGCCGGGACCGCAAGTAGATGGTGAAGCATGTTGAGTCTGAAACGGGTCATGACATAGCGGTCCTGAGCATTGTACATGACCCTTAGATAAGGTTCCATCCCATGCTTCGCTGTAAGTTCATTATAAGAGAGATTAGTGGGTTTATGGTTTTCTTTTTCTGCCCTTGTTGACTTAAGCAATGCCGGAAAGAGTTTTTTCACCAGGGCCTTACTCTCAGATGTAATAGAGTCTGGGGATGTAAAAAGGTTAGTACAATCAATCTCTGTCAAGGATTTCTTGACAAATTTCAGCCAAGGGATGGTTTGACCTTTGTCTCGTTTGAGGCAGTCCAATATAATTTGTCTTGTTAGGGCCGCCTCTGGGTTGGTCCATACTTTGACCCATGCCAAGAGAGGTTTAATTTTAATCCTGTCTTCTATGAAGGGTTCTCCCACTTCCTCATGGATGATGTGGGCTGATACACTCTGGGGCACTTTCAGAATTCTTCTCAAAAATGTATTTTCTTCTGTCTGGATCTGCTGTACTTTGTTGTCCAGGAAGCCCCACACTTCTGCCCCATAGGATGCCTTCGCACAGCAAATTGACCTATACAAGTTCAATATTTGTTCTGGGGACCATTTTCCTAGTCTTTGCCCGTACCCCATGATGGCTCCTACTGAGGCTGCCAATTTCATAGAATGCTTTTCTACCAGAGGTTTAAAGGTAAGATGGTGATCAAATAGAACCCCCAGGTATGAAAAGGTCTTGACCCGGTCTATTTTGTGTGACCCAATGTGATAGGTGAAGTTCCCTTTTGTCAGTTGCCCTGATGACATAATATAGGATTTTTCCAGGTTTGTCGCCAGGTCCAGTTTGTCCATGAACATGACGAACCCGTCAATTAGTTTTTGTAATCCTAAAGGGGTTCTGGCAAGCAAAACCGCGTCATCGGCGTAGAGTAGTACAGGCACTGCACGATGACCGATTTGGGGCGAGTCCACCTTAAGTTTGAGGAGGTCTTTTTCCAGCGAGTTAATATAGATAGAAAAAAGAAAGGGCGCGAGGATACATCCCTGCCTTACTCCACTAGTGCAGGTGAAGGGGTCGGTCTTTTTTCCCTCTTGAGTGTACCTCACACTTGCGGAGGTGTTCCGGTGGAGATTTTGCAGGGTGTCGACTAGCGGCTGATCTACTCCTAGATCTAACAGCATGGACCAGAGCTTTCTTCTATTTACGCGGTCGAAAGCCGCTGAAAGGTCCATAAACCCCATATGAATGGACCCCTTCCCCGCGATGGTATATTTAGCTATCAGGAGGTATAAGTTTAGACATTGATCGGTGGTGGATCTACCTTTCCTGAAGCCATATTGGGTTTCCGAGAGGACTTGGTGCTCCTCTGCCCAATCTTGCAACCGCTGTAGAATGACTCTACCCAATACCTTTGCTGTCACATCAATGAGAGAGATGGGTCGGTAGCATTGGGGGTCATCACGGTTCCCTTTTTTGTAGATGGGAACTATGGTCGCCGTTGACCAGGACTGAGGCAGACCTGCCACCACTGCCTCATTTAATACCCTGGTCAGCAACGGGGCCCATAGATCGGGTCTACTTAGGAATAGGTCTGGTGGAATTCCGTCCGGACCCGGTGCCTTATTTTTACTGAGCCCTGCTATTCCCATTTCGATTTCTTTCAGGGAAAAGTCCAACTTGGCCGGCTGATGGCCCCTCGGAGCATCCTCCAGGGTTAGGTGGCTTGAGTGATTGTATGGGCTCTGGAAGTGGTTCTGCCATTGTTCCGGCAGAATAGTATTCATAATTTTTGGTGCCCCTAGATCCTGAAAGCATGGGGAGTTAATCACTTTCCAGAAACCTGAGGAATCTTTCCTTTCAGTGGCGTCCCTTAGGTCCTCCCAGGCTTGATTTTGTAGGCTTTGCTTGCGTTCCTTCAGAGCTTTTTTATATTCAGCTCTATTCTGTCCCACCATGATCTTATCCCTTGGTTTGGTGTGGAGGCTATCCTTCAGTTTTTTGAGTGCCTTAGTACAGTTCGAATCAAACCAACGAGGATTTGAGGGCATTTTGTTAGGCCCAGTAGTCCTTAGGGAATTATTTACATGGCACGCAATTTCCTCAAATGCCCTGACCACCTGAGCACCAACCACACTTGGATCAAGGCATTTGTCTATTGCTTCTGAGGTTTCTGTTAGTAGTTTTTTGTAATGTAATGTAATGATGATACTTGTAAAGCGCACTGTTACCCCATCTCGGGGTGTCCTGGCGCTGAAGACCGCTGGGGAACCCGTCCTGGCTTTCCCTGTGAGATGGTCCCTTCTGGGTATCTCCAAGGTGAAAACAGGCATCCCCGGCGTCTGTGGGGGGCCGTTGTAGAGATGAGGCAAGCTTAATGCCCAGAGTTGCCGAGTGTGATCCCTGGTCAGAGTGGGCACCGAGGCGAGAATTATCGAGTCCGTTGACCCTGGTCCACAACCCTGCCGCGTCGGGAATTGAACCCTGGTCCCGGGCCATTCTCTGCTTCCGGGTCCGCCGCCTCTAACCAGTGAGCCACACCACTCCAGTGTAAAATCTGTCCCCATCAATCTTGGCCCATTTAATTCTTCTTCCTTGATCCACTGCTTTTTCCATAATGTCCGGTCTCTTTGGACACGAGTTAAAATCAAAACCTTCAATTGTGATAATGACCGGGTTGTGGTCACTAAAGATGCTGGCCTCTATTGTAGTTTTGCTAATGTTTCTTTTTAGTATGGGAGAGACTAAAACATAGTCAATGTAGGAGTGGCAACCTCTTCCTTTGAATGTTGGGGTTAATTCTCCTTTTTCACCCAGCACCACCAGGTCTAGAGTTTGAGTCAGGTTGTACCTTTTCGTTAGTCTCTCCAAGTCCCATCCCTCTTTTGAATGAGTGAAGTGTGGGCCTTTCATTATGGTGCATCTTGACCAGTCTTTGTTAAGGGGTTTTAGTTTATCACAAAGGTGGCAATTAAAATCTCCCATAAGTATTAAGCTTGGGAGGTTTGGTGTCTTATTTAAAAGGTTCAGATTTCTTAGACAGGCTTCCAGCTCGTTTACGGCAGTTCCCTTCTCCGTCGTTCCAGGAGCATTGTACCAGTTGACTAGGAAAAAGGTTAGTCTTGGTGAGACGAACCTTAGTGCTTGGAGATTGTGTGAAGCCCATTTGATGTTAGACCAGGTGCCCTTAATGTCTAGGTTGACATATGTAACGAGTCCTCCACTAGCTCTCCCCGAGGATACTTTTTTAGCTGGAACAGAAAAACTTTTATAGCCTTCCAACCTGTAATCATTTAATTCGGTAACCCAGGTTTCTTGCAGGCATATGATCTGGAATTTGTTTATATAGCTAAGCCATTCCTGCGATTCAAATTTGGCCGCTATTCCTGCAATGTTCCAGGATGCAATTTGTAAGTTTTCTTGGGTCATGTCCTTTGGAGTTACTTTTGGGTCTCCTGATGGGAGCATAGCATGTTTTCCCACTTTCGGTGAAATAACAGGACTGGGTTGTATGCTGCTAAGGGCAGCTAGTCTGCTCTGTTTGGTAGTTGACATATGTTTTGGGGAGTTTGTCCGCTCTACTTTTCATTCTCCTACCCCCATTCTTCTTTCTGATGATAGTGGGCTTGCCTCCTTCCACCTTGCGATCTTAGGGAGTTGTTTATCCCGTCCCTGTCAATCGACCTCTTCAAGTGTGCTGAACCTGTTCCAGTGTGCATGCTGCATTATGGAGGAGTCATAATTTGGAAAAGCATAATTTGGCCTTTGCCACTGGGGTGGTCCATATTGAAAGTCCATATGGGGTATTCTAGTCGGTGGTGGTCTGTTGCTCTGCCTAGGTCTATGAAATGCGAAAGGGTAAAAGTAGGATAGATGTACCGGATGAATTTGTGAGCGGGTGTAGCTCGGGGGGGCATTGCAAATAAAGTTGACTGCTGCCATGTCTCTGAAGTTTACCGTAATTATGTCCCCTGCTATGGTCTTTGTACCTTTACCGATCCACTCCCCCCTTCTTACTGAAAGAATCTCCCCATTAATGTTGGGGGGCAGTGGCCTGTGTATTTGTAGCCACTGTGCACATTTGTTTTTTAGCTCTACTTGTGATTCCCGTTTGCCCTCCCTTAAAGGTGGAACTCCTGTTAAAACTACTACAAAGGGTAATGCTTCAGGCGGAAGGTTGATAGACCTGAAGCGAGTTGCTGTTTTGTTTTCTTTGGTAGTTGTTGTGGGGGCAGTCGAGTTGGTCATCGGGTTCGCTTTGGGAGTTTGAGCATTGTTTCCTTCCAGTGTTTGAGAGGGTCCAGGGGGTGGTTTGTTATTATCCTTGATTGTTTGTTTATTATTTTTACCTGTGTTCGGTGTGGTGGTAGCCTTTTGTGTATCTTTGATACTTTTTTGTGTGACTCTGTTGGAGATCTTTGCTGCCGTATCTGGTGTTGCAGCAGTCTTGTCTTTGGTTAGTCTTTTGGGTATAGGCTCATTCTGTTTTATTTGGGCGCCTTTTTGCGCTGGTTGGCCTTTCGAGCCGAACCCCTTATTATTTACGAGTGATGTTAATCTATCGATTTTGGCTATGAGGGGTTTTATCAGCACAGTGATGGAATGTTCAAGGTCCGTTTTCAGGTCAGCCACCATATTGGTAATCCAACAGGGTATTCCTGGTGTGGATGGATTTATAGGCGTTACCAAATTATGGTTTCTATTTTTTAGTGAACCTTTTTCACCCCCGCATTTGGGACCTTCCTTATGTGAGGTTTTGTCTGTGATATTTGATTTCTTGTTGTAGTTATTTGTTTGTGCGCCAGATCTCTCACTACTAGTTTCGATGGACACCTGGGCACAGGGGAGGTCGATGAAGGAAGAGGGGGTGAGGGGCAGGCTAGTGTCAAGTTCCTCTGCCAGATTTTGGGAAGCTTCTGTTAAATTAATAAGGGATTCCTGGGTATCTGGGACAATGGTCACGGGTGGTAGGGACATCCTTCTTTCGGTGTTTGCGATGGCATTAGATACCGCCCCTATGGTTTGTTTAAGCATCTTGTCGATAGCAGTTAAAGTTGGTAAAGGCGGAGGTAGATCCGTTTTAGATTTTGTGCTTGATCTTAGAGTAGGCATTTTTGGCTTCTTTGCGGTCTTCCTCATAATCTACGATGCCGAATACGAGTGCAGTAGTAGTGTTCGACAGATTTCAATCAAGATTCAAGATTCAATGCCTGATATGCGAGATGCGTTGAATCAATTTAGGGGGGTGGCCCGGCCAGGCCTCTTCTGGCCTCTGAGGGCCACAGAGGGCCCGCCCTTTGCCCGGGCTTCGCTTGGCGTCCCGCTCGCGTCCCGCTACGCGATGGGACGCTGTTCTTAAGGAAAAGCGTTGCAGCCGGGGGGCGTGTCTTACTGGGGGCGCGGCCGTGCACACCTGTGCGGCGCAGGGACTCCTGGTCTTGAGAGTCCCTGCAGCGCGCGCCCTCAGTTGGATCACGGTGCTCTCTCCTCCTTACTCCGTCTCACGAGCACTCCAGCAGCCTCGACCCCACGCCACACGGCGTGCAGCGGCACCCGCGAAGCGGGTGCTGCAAGATGTAGGAAAGCGGCGGGGCGGTCGATCCCTCCTGGGACACGGGGAGGCTGCGAGTGAAGTCGGCGTTTTTCCTCACAGATTGGGCGGCAACACAGTGCAGGTATGAGTCCAAACAGGAAAGGGTCCCACGTCAAACAGGATGTCTTCCTGCTTAAGAATTCTGGTCAGCCGGGGGGCGTGTCTTACTGGGGGCGCGGCCGTGCAAACCTGTGCGGCGCAGGGACTCCTGGTCTTGAGAGTCCCTGCAGCGCGCGCCCTCAGTTGGATCACGGTGCTCTCTCCTCCTTACTCCATCTCACGAGCACTCCAGCAGCCTCGACCCCACGCCACACGCCGCGCAGCGGCACCCGCGAAGCGGGTGCTGCAAGATGTAGGAAAGCGGCGGGGCGTCGATCCCTCCTGGGACACGGGGAGGCTGCGAGTGAAGTCGGTGTTTTTCCTCACAGATTGGGCGGCAACACAGTGCAGGTACGAGTCCAAACGGTTATTTCAGTTAAATCTTCTGGTAAACTGAGACTGTGTGTTGACTTGCGCAGCCTAAACAATGCCATTTGGGTGGATACCCATCCTCTACCCAACTTACACGAACTGGTATCAACCTTAGCAGGGGCTCAAGTATTTTCGTGCATTAACTTGGCCAGCGCATACCACCAACTTGTATTAGGTGAAGAATCAAAGAATTTGACAGCCTTTATCACCCCTGAAGGTCTTTTTAGGTTCTGCCGTATGCCTTTTAGTCTTGCCAGTGCAGCTTCTGTCTTCCAGAGATTAATGAAAGACACCTTAGAAGGCCTAACAGGCGCCATTGCCTTCCAAGATGACATTTTGGTATATGGCAAGGACAATGATGAACATGATCATAACCTGAGGAAAGTCATAGCTGCTTTGTATGAGAAGGGTCTCACTCTCCATCTGGATAAATGCAATATCAAGGCGTTGGAAGTGGAATATCTTGGACATACTATCATTGGAATGGGAATCAAACTCAAACGTAAACATGTTGAAAGCATTGTTAACGCTCCTGTTCCTGTCTCTAAAGAACAGCTTATCGCTTTTCTTAGTTTAACTGAGTTTTATGCAAAATTCATACCTAATTACTCTTCAAAAATGGACCCCTTTAGATGTCTTCTTAAAAAGAATGCTAAGTTTTGTTGGTCTAATGATCTGTCCCAAGCCTTTGAGAATTTGAAAAGTTTTATTGTTAATGTTCCTTGTCTCAAACCATTTGTATCTGGGAAAAGTTGTATTGTTATGGTCGATGCCAGCAATACAGGTCTTGCAGGTGTTTTATTACAGAGAGATAATGGAAAGGAATGGATTGTTGCATATGCGTCCAGAGTTTTAAAAGATTCCGAGAAAAACAACTCTGTCATACAAAGAGAACTACTAGCGTGTGTGGGGTGCTGAACACTTCAGAACCTTTTTATTGGTTACAAAATTCACTATCAAAACCGATCACAAGCCTCTTGTTTTACTAATGGCTCCAGGGGGAGGACGTTCCATGTCAGCACGTTTAGCTTGATTGACTTCAAGGTTGCAGTAATTCCAGTATAAGATAAGAGTATGTGCAAGGGAAAGCCAATTTGCACGCCGATCGCATGTCCAGATTACTTATTGCAGGTGAAACAGACACTTATGAGGATCAGTGTGAAGTCGCTTTTACTACTTGTGACATGAATTTACTGTATGGCGAACAATCTAAGTTGAGTGAAGATAGTTGGGTTTCAGAAATAGAAAAGGATGTAGAATTAAAAAAAGTCAGAAGTTACATTATTCATGGATGGCCAGATCAAAGAAGAGTATCAGGAGATATGATGAGTTATTCTAAAATTCAGGATGAGTTGGCCATTGAGAATGGTCTTAATATGAGAGGGGACAAAGTTATACCTCCCTTTGCTTTAAGAACCAAGATTGTAGAAATTGCTCATGGAGGGCATTTAGGTATATCTTTTACCAGGAGACGCATCATAGAGACTTTTTGGTGGCCTGGCATTGATCTGTCTGTCGAACACTTTGAACGTTCTTGTGACAAATGTGCAAATAGTGACAAATCAGCAGTTGTGTTGCGAGCTGAACCTCACCCTGTGGATTTTCCCTCTGGTCCATGGCTAAAATTAGGGTTAGACATCATTGGTCCTTTTCATGTTCTACCAAAACAAGAGAGTTTTGGCATTGTTTTGATAGACTACTACTCGAAATGGCCAGAGGTTAAACTGGTCAAAGAGGTAGTTCACAAAGTGTTACAGAGTTTCTTGATGATATTTTTGCAGAGAGGGTATTCCCCAAGAAATTGTAACAGATAATGGACCCCAGTTTGTGAGTAAGGAAATGGGTTTGTTTCTTGAGAAGTGTGGTATTAACCAGAGGAAGATAGCTGTTTTCCATCCGGAAGCAAATGGTCAAGTGGAGTGCTTTAATCGAGTTGTGAAGGAGGCTATTCACTTATCTGGAAATGGTACGTTAAATTGGGGCAATGCTCTACAATCTATGGTATTAGCTTACAGGACTTCAGCCAATTCTGTTAATTTAGTTAGTCCTTTTGAACTTTTAAGAGGATGTAAACCAACCACAAAATTAGCTCCTTGGTAGTTAAAAAAGAACATGGGTGAGAATCAAAATTTTTCTTGTGTAGATTATGAGTTAATCCATAACAGAGTTGAAGTTTACAAAAAGAATATGAAAGAAGTCGTGGAGAGACAACTAGGCTGCTTGAGTAAACAAAGAGTTGTCATTGGTGATTTGATACGCATAAAAAAAGAGAGGGAGTTTGTAAAGGTTCTCCCATTTGGTCGGCACCTAAAAGGGTTATAGAAATTTTTAGAAATGATGTTAGAGTTAAAGGTGGAAGTGTTTGGAATCTCAATAGAATATCTTTCTTGTCTTCTCTGTTATGGTTTAATCAGACATACAGAGATCTGCTCTCTTACAGTTTTATCAGGGGTACAGAGGTCTGCTCTGTTATGGTTTAATCAGACATACAGAGGTCTACTCTGTTATGGTTTAATCAGACATACAGAGCTCTGCTCTGTTGTGGTTCAATCAGGAGTACACAGTTAAGTTCTGTTCTGTTATAGTTTGATCAGGGGTACAGGGGTCTTCACTGTTATGGTTTAATCAGACATACAGAGGTGTACAGAGGTCTTCTCTGTTATGGTTTAATCAGACATACGGAGGTCTGCTCTGTTATGGTTTAATCAGGCATACAGAGGTCTGCTCTGTTATGGTTTAATCAGACATAAATAGATCTGACCTCTCATGGGTTAATCAGGAGTACAAAGGTTTGTTCTGTTATGGTTTTATCAGGGCTACAGAGGTCTGCTCTGTTATGGTTTAATCAGACATACAGAGCTCTGCTCTGTTGTGGTTCAATCAGGAGTACAACATTCTTTTCTGTTATAGTGTTATCAGGGGTATGGAGGTCTTCTCTGTTGTTTAATCAGACCTACAGAGATCTGCTCTGTTATAGTTTTATCAGGGTTACAGAGGTCTGCCCTGTTATGGTTTAATCAGACATACAGAGGTCTGCTCTGTTATGGTTGAATCAGACATAAAGAGCTCTGCTCTGTTATGGTTCAATCAGGAGTAAAACGTTCTGTTCTGTTATAGTTTTATCAGGGGTACGGAGATCTGCTCTGTTATGGTTCAATCAGACATACAGAGGTCTGCTCTGTTATGGTTTAATCAGGTATACAGAGGTCTGCTCTGTTGTAGTTTTATCAGGGGTACAGAGGTCTGCTCTGTTATGGTTTAATCAGACATAGCGAGGTCTGCTCTGTTATGGTTTAATCAAACATACAGAGATCTGACCTCTCCTGGGTTAATTAGGAGTTCAAAGGTCTGTTGTGTTATGGTACACGAGAGACAACGACCGGGAACTACCAGAGGAGGGATACCACACCACGGCACACCGCTACAGGAGTTCAAATGTCCGTTCTGTTATAGTTTTATCAGGGGTACAGAGCTCTGCTCTGTTATGTTTAATTAGACATACAGAGTCCTGCTATGTTATGGTTTAATAAGACATGCAGAGATCTGCTCTGTAATGGTTTAATCAGGAGTACAAAGGTCTGTTATAGTTTTATCAGGGGTACATATGTCTGCTCTGTTATGCTTTATTCAGTGACTCGCTGAGGAACCTCGATATGCGAAATCTCCAGGGGTTTACAAGTACAACAAGATTGTTTTACCCATAATGCTTACCATTACTTTAAACATAGTCACAATGAGAGTTTAGTATGCCTGTTGTATCCCTAAAATATAATTCCTGGCTATATAGTAATAAATAGGCATCAATATGGTGTAAGATGAAACTGAATGCTCATTCTCTAGCAGTTTTATCAGGGGTACAGAGGTCTGCTCTGTTATGGTTTTATCAGGCATACAGAGGTCTGCTCTGTTATGTTTAATCAGACATACAGGGATCTGCTCTGTCATGGTTTAATCTGGAGTACAAAGGTCTGTTCTGTTATGTTTAATTAGACATACAGAGATCTGCTCTGTCATGGTTTAATCTGGAGTACAAAGGTCTGTTCTATTATAGTTTTATCAGGTGGATGAGGTCCGCTCTGTTATGGTTTAATCAGGGGCACAGAGGTCTGCTTTGTCATGGTTTAATTAGATATACAGAGATCTGCTCTGTTATGGTTTAATCAGGGGTACAGAAGTCTGCTCTGTTATAGTTTAATCAAGCATACAGAGGTCTGCTCTGTTATAGTTTAATCAGACATACAAAGGTCTGATTGTCATGGTGTAATCAGGAGTACAAATGTCTGTTCTGTTATAGTTTTATTTGGGGTACAGAGCTCTGCTCTGTTATGGTTTAATCAGATATACAGAGGCCTGCTATGTTATAATCAGACATATAGAGATCTGCTCTTAAGTGTGAGTGCAAAATCCGTTCCGCTCCCGGATTTTGCGGATTTTCGGTAAATCCGCAATCCGCGAACTCCTGCGAATTTACCGAAAATCCGCAAATCCGCGAGCGGCGGATCCGGGGGGCAAAAGTTCAAGCCTTCAAGCTTGTAGTTTTTGTAACTATTTTAGGATGGCGCCGGCAAGCTGCCAGCGCCATCCTAAAATAGTTACTAAGTTAGCTTCAACAGGAAGCACTGGAGCACTTGAGCACCTGCTTTATTTTATCTATTAGTGCTTCCTGATGAAGCTAATTTAGTAATTATTTTAGGATGGCGCTGGCAGCTTACCGGTGCCATCCTAAAATAGTTACAGGGTGATGGACAGCTCACTCAAGGGATCCCTGCGCACATTGGTGCGATGGCTTAGTAACACACACGTGGTCACTGGAGACAAAGCAGGGGCTCAAGTTGCACCTCAAATTCAGTAACGCATTCATCAGCCCAAAAACAATAGTGAGCTTTGTCGTGGCTGGGCAGGTGCGCTTTCTCCCTACATATACCGTCCAAAATTAGCTGTGATGCTGGACAGAGGCACTTGCATCCTTGACTTTCAGGAGTGCAATCCCCATGCAGTTCCTATGACCAGGAGCTTCTTTATCCTCATCTGATGCTCTGATCGCCTATGACCATTTATACACACAAGAGGCACTTGAACTCGCACAGAAGATCCCCCATTTAAAAAATCCACAAAATCCGCGAATCCGCTGATTTAGCGAATCCGTGAATACGCAAATTTGCGGATCGCGAATCCGCGAAATCCGCCCATGCTTATCTGCTCTGTCATGGTTTTATCAGGAGTTCAAAGATCTGCTCTGTCATGGTTTAATCAGGAGTACAAATGTCTGTTCTGTTATAGTTTTATCAGGGGTACATATGTCCGCTCTGTTATGCTTTAATCAGTGACTCGCTGAGGAACCTCGATATGCGAAATCTCCAGGGGTTTACAAGTGCAACAAGATTGTTTTACCCATAATGCTTACCATTACTCTAAAAATAGTCACAATGAGAGTTTAGTATGCCTATTGTATCCCTAATAAATAGGCATCAATATGGTGTAAGATGAAACTGAATGCTCATTCTCTAGCAGTGGGCTACTAGAACGTGGCATGTAAGCGTGATGACGACATATGTGTGATGACATCACACAATGATTGATAACGGGGACATGCGGTTGTACATATCCCCCTCATATTGAAGCAGATTCAACATATGCCACATAGGGGAGGTGGTCGCCGGAAACTCTGAAGTCTGTCAAACGCCCCCTCCCCCCAACTCCAAATACAGTACAAGGTTTGCAACTATCCAGGCAGTTTGTTAATCTTCTACTGACATGGCATATGGCATACACTTTTGTTTACAATATGTAATATTCATAAGACACCATGAGGATGGTTTTACGACTTAACTATATCACATTATATCCCACAGGGACAACTGTGCTAAACCAAGGCAGCCTGAAGTGAATGACTACACTGCGAAGCATGAAGGTTTCAACCCAGTGATTAATGGCATAAACCATAATATGCAATATGTAATATTCATAACACACCCTGAGGACGTCTTACAAGTCAACTGTATCGCATTATACCCCACAGGGACAACAGTGCTAAACCAAGGCAGGCTGAAGTGAACGACTACAATGCGAAGCATGAAGGCTTCAACCCAGTGATTAATGGCATAAACCGTAATACGCAATATGTAATATTAAAAATGTAACCCTTCATCTGCTGAGCCTACACAGTGTGGTACAAAAGGGGGTGGTGATGGACAGAGCATCTGAACCAATCAAACACTCACACCCAGTCAACAGATCTGGGTTTAATCCATCACCGTTCTTTAGCCCACTCTGCCACCCCAGTTCAGACATGGCCATATGCAAATCAGTCTGACCCTGTGCCTCATGGGAACAGTCCAGCCCGAACTGCCAAACCATGCCTTCCCTGGACCGGAAACAAGCTTCCGAGGACCGGTTTCTGGCATTTCAGCCGTCTTCAGCCCGGCTTTCTACAATCCAGTGGCAAAGTGAGCAAGGGACTCACGTCCGAGCATACCCTGCCAACTTATGGCGAACAAAGTGGTACAAAAGGGGGTGGTGATGGACGGAGCATCTGAACCAATCAAACACGCACACCCAGTCAACAGATCTGGGTTTAATCCATCACCGTTCTTTAGCCCACTCTGCCACCCCAGTTCAGACATGGCCATATGCAAATCAGTCTGACCCTGTGCCTCATGGGACCAGTCCAGCCCGAACTGCCAAGCCATACCTTCCCTGGACCTGAAACAAGCTTCCGAGGACCGGTTTCTGGCATTTCAGCAGTCTCTAGCCCGGCTTGCTTGAATCCAGTGGCAAAGTGAGCAAGGGACTCACGTCTGAGCATACCCTGCCAAGTAATGGCGAACAAAGGAGAAACAAAAGGGGGTGGTGATCGACGGAGCATCTGAACCACATTATATCCCACAGGGACAACTGTGCTAAACCAAGGCAGCCTGAAGTGAATGACTACACTGCGAAGCATGAAGGTTTCAACCCAGTGATTAATGGCATAAACCATAATATGCAATATGTAATATTCATAACACACCCTGAGGACGTCTTACAAGTCAACTGTATCGCATTATACCCCACAGGGACAACAGTGCTAAACCAAGGCAGGCTGAAGTGAACGACTACAATGCGAAGCATGAAGGCTTCAACCCAGTGATTAATGGCATAAACCGTAATACGCAATATGTAATATTAAAAATGTAACCCTTCATCTGCTGAGCCTACACAGTGTGGTACAAAAGGGGGTGGTGATGGACAGAGCATCTGAACCAATCAAACACTCACACCCAGTCAACAGATCTGGGTTTAATCCATCACCGTTCTTTAGCCCACTCTGCCACCCCAGTTCAGACATGGCCATATGCAAATCAGTCTGACCCTGTGCCTCATGGGAACAGTCCAGCCCGAACTGCCAAACCATGCCTTCCCTGGACCGGAAACAAGCTTCCGAGGACCGGTTTCTGGCATTTCAGCCGTCTTCAGCCCGGCTTTCTACAATCCAGTGGCAAAGTGAGCAAGGGACTCACGTCCGAGCATACCCTGCCAACTTATGGCGAACAAAGTGGTACAAAAGGGGGTGGTGATGGACGGAGCATCTGAACCAATCAAACACGCACACCCAGTCAACAGATCTGGGTTTAATCCATCACCGTTCTTTAGCCCACTCTGCCACCCCAGTTCAGACATGGCCATATGCAAATCAGTCTGACCCTGTGCCTCATGGGACCAGTCCAGCCCGAACTGCCAAGCCATACCTTCCCTGGACCTGAAACAAGCTTCCGAGGACCGGTTTCTGGCATTTCAGCAGTCTCTAGCCCGGCTTGCTTGAATCCAGTGGCAAAGTGAGCAAGGGACTCACGTCTGAGCATACCCTGCCAAGTAATGGCGAACAAAGGAGAAACAAAAGGGGGTGGTGATCGACGGAGCATCTGAACCAATCAAACACTAACACCCAGTCAACAGATCTGGGTTTAATCCATCACCGTTCGTTAGCCCACTCTGCCACCCCCGTTCAGACATGGCCATATGCAAATCAGTCTGACCCTGTGCCTCATGGGAACAGTCCAGCCCGAACTGCCAAGCCATGCCTTCCCTGGACCGGAAACAAGCTTCCGAGGACCGGTTTCTGGCATTTCAGCCGTCTGAACTGGGGTGGCGGAGTGAGCTAAAGAAAGGTGATGGATTAAACCCAGATCAGTTGACTGGGGGTGAGTGTTTGATTTGCTCAAACGCTCCGTCCATCATCCCCTTTTGTATCACTTTGTTCGCCCTAAGTTGGCAGGGTATGCTCGGACGTGAGTCCCTTGCTCACTTTGCCACTGGATTCAAGATAGCCTTTCTGATGAGGATTATGAATTCGAAACCGGTCCCAGGATGCTTGTTTCCGGTCCAGGGAAGACATGACTTGGCAGTTCAGGCTGGACTGTTCCCATGAGGCACAGGCTCAGACTGATTTGCATATGGCCATGTCTGAACTGGGGTGGCGGAGTGAGCTAAAGAATGGTGATGGATTAAACCCAGATCAGTTGACTGGGGGTGAGTGTTTGATTTGCTCAAACGCTCCGTCCATCATCCCCTTTTGTATCGCTTTGTTCGCCCTGAGGTGGCAGGGTATGCTCAGATGTGAGTCCCTTGCTCACTTTGCCACTGGATTCAAGATAGCCTGGCTGATGAGGATTATGAATCCGAAACCGGTCCCAGGATGCTTGTTTCCGGTCCTGGGAAGACATGGCTTGGCAGTTCGGGCTGGACTGTTCCCATGAGGCACAGGGTCAGACTGATTTGCATATGGCCTTGTCTCAACTGGGGTGGCGGAGTGAGCTAAAGAATGGTGATGGATTAAACCCAGATCAGTTGACTGGGGGTGAGTGTTTGATTTGCTCAAACGCTCCGTCCATCATCCCCTTTTGTATCGCTTGGTTCGCCCTAAGTTGGAAGGGTATGCTCAGACGTGAGTCCCTTGCTCACTTTGCCACTGGATTCAAGATAGCCTGGATGATGAGGATTATGAATCCGAAACCGGTCCCAGGATGCTTGTTTCCGGTCCAGGGAAGACATGGCTTGGCAGTTCGGGCTGGACTGTTCCCATGAGTCACAGGGTCAGACTGATTTGCATATGGCCATGTCTGAACTGGGGTGGCGGAGTGAGCTAAAGAATGGTGATGGATTAAACCCAGATCAGTTGACTGGGGGTAAGTGTTTGATTTTCTCAAACACTCTGTCCATCATCCCCTTTTGTAGAGCCTACACAGTGTGGCATGGGCGTGGCCAGGTATTCCACCCCTCCATCACCTGTTGCATAACCATACACGGATTTAGGTATGCATTGGAGCACACCGAGGAGCAGATTTACAAGTCCCTTGCGCCAATTATGCGTCATTTTTCCCATGTTAAAAAAGACGCAAAAGTGGAGAAAGGGGCTTGTAAATCTGCCCTAGAGTGTCACCGTTTGCAGTGCATTTGTTTTGCATGTGTTGTGTGACAGACTGGTAAATGGTAACTAATATTCTGAGATGAATGATATACTGGCATTATCTATGTTTCTTTAAGTATGCATATGTTTTCTTTTTTATGGGATTTCACAATAGGACCAAACAGGCAGACTTTGCAATTAGATTAACAACCATTGTCAGTACTCACTAAAAAATAATTTGTCAGGGAAGTGAGCCATTAGAGGAGTCGCCACATCCTGAAGAAAGCCCATAGTTGTAAACATGCACTTATAGGGCTGAAACATGTTGACCCAAACAGAGAGGTGAGGGAGCTACCATATTCTTTGCTATAAAGCTCACTCCCTTTTCTGATATTAATCTTGTATTCAACTTGTCTAATTCAAATAAATCACCCTCTGTTGTCCCGCCTCAGTACAATTTTAACCTACTATTCTCAAACCTTCACATTACCAAAGCATTCTCTATAAACAACAATCATTTGCAATGCAATCGGTCTCACCTTTGGAACCTTATATGTATTTAGCTATGCAACATATTATGCTGGATGCAGAAACATCCACAGTTCTTTAACATGGAGGGAAAGTAAGCACCAAACTGTGTGACATGCTAAGTATGGGTACACATGGAGAGAAATATTGCCTTTCAGCGGGAAATGGTACAGTCAAAACTCTGTTTTTAATACAAAATCAGGGCCTTCAGTGGTCATGTGGAAATGTGCCTTTTTTAGGTGCACACCGGTGCAGGGTTCACCCTTCTCTGTCCACGGGTCCTTTGACTAACAAAATGTAGATTGACACTGAAGCTGAAATTCAAAATAACAAGTTTATTCACTCAAGAGTGAGACCATGTCCATACAACACCCTCGAGTGTTCCAGGAGGTAGTGGCTTGAATACACAGACCATGGTGCTTATATACAGAGTTTTCTGCATTGGTAAGCATGTATTTACAAATGGAAGGTACAAGCATACACAGGAATAGTTACAGACAAACATGGGCAGATGGGAAATCACTTAGTCAGCAAAGTGGGAGGGGGAGCAGGAGTGCTTATGGCAGTACTAAGAGATTGACAGTTGAGACTGAGACCTGGAGTTCTGGCATCTGCAAACTCTTTAGCATGCATATTGCTTTTAGCTGAGTCAGGAAATCAACTAAAATAGACAGCACAGGCAGGGAAAAAGACGAGAGCAGAGGATGGGGAAAATACATAGCTGACAAAATGGATGCCACAAAAAAGATGGTTTCAGCTTATGCTAACAGGGATTTTCTGCAATTTAACAGTTATATCACTGAAAATACAAGATTTGAAAAAAATATTATAGTCTGCGGGTGCTCGTGGAAGATTATGGACAGGATTCTAGAGAATGCTAAAGCGATTTTCGTATTTTACTGACTTCTGCTGGTCGTTTTCTATCCAGAAAGTTAAATAGAGGCAGTTGCCAGAAAAAAAAAAAGAAAGTCCCTCAGCAGAAAAGCAATTCTGGTATTTTACGGACCTCTGCTGGTCGTTTTCAATCAAGACAGTTAAATAGAGGTGGTTGAACAGAAAAAAATCCCAAAGCGGAAGCAGACATGTCCTAGGGCTGATCTCCAGTGCCCACAAAGTACATGCACATATAAGTATATACTAAAGTATGTACAAGAGGTCTCGAGTGCTCGACCTAAAAAACAAAAAGTTCAGATGAGGCTGCCCTGCACCATCTTGGTGCTGGCGAAGGAGCACCCCTAAGAGGGAGCATGCCACCTACTGCTTGTGAGGGGTTGTGTCCTTTTGAAAACAGAAAACCCAAGGGAGGGCTAATGAAGAATAAACTAGTTCTCACCTCAAACTTTAAAGGGAAGAAGGGATAGATTAATCACTTCAACCAGTTGATATAGCGACCCCACACCCCACACCCCCTCCAGCCTGATATCCTGATATACGTTTGTTTATAACTAGGGAGGTGAACTAGAAGTCACTCTATAAATACCCCTCTCTCGCCAAGGTCAGGTGACTTCACTCTTTACTGCTGAAACATGTTGATACAGTCACACCTCCACTTTCTCCAGCACACTCTCTCTAGCACACACTCTCTCTAGCACACACTCTCTCTAGCATACACTGTCTCTAGCATACACGCTCTCTAGCGCACTCTCTCTAGCACACTCTCTCTCCAGCACATACATAAGGGCACACACTCTCTCTAGCACACACACTCTCCAGCACACACTCTCTCTAGCATACACTGTCTCTAGCACACTCTCTCAAGCACACACTCTCTAGAACACTCTCTCTAGCACACATTCACTTGCACACACTCTCTCTAGCAGACACTCTTTAGGACACTCTCTAGCACACACTGTATCTAGCACACACTCTCTCTAGGACATACTCTCTCTAGCATGCACCTTCTCTCTAGCACACACTCTGTGCATACACCATCCTAGCACTCACTCTCTTCAGCACACACTCTCTCCAGCACACACTCTCTCCAGCACACACTCTCTCCAGCACACACTCTCTCTAGCACACACTCTCTACAGCACACACTCTCTACAGCACACACTCTCTCTAGCACACACTCTCTGCAGCACACACTCTCTCTAGCACACATTCTCTCCAGCACAAACTCTCTTCAGCACACGCTCTCTCTAGCACACACTCTCTCTAGCACACACTCTCTCCAGCACACATTCTCACCAGCACCCACTCTCTCCAGCACACACTCTCTCCAGCACAAACTCTCTCAAGCACACACTCTCTAGCACACACTCCCTAGCACACACTCACTCTAGCACACACTGTCTCCAGCACACACTCTCTTTAGCACACACTCTCTCAAGCACACACTTTTTAGCACACGCTCTCTTCACACACTCGCTAGAGCACACACTCTTTAGCACACATGCTCTCTAGCACACACATAAGTGCACACACTCTCTAGCACACACTCCCCACCACACACTCTCCAGCACACCTACTCTCTAGCACACACTCTCTCTAGCACACCCTCTCTCCAGCAAACACTCTCCAGAACACCTTCTCTCTAGCACACACTCTCTCTAGCACACACTCTCTCCAGCACACACTCTCTCCAGCATACACTCTCTCAAGCACACACTCTCTCAAGCACACACTCTCTAGCACACACTCTCTCTAGCACACACTTTCTAGCACACGCTCTCTCTAGAACACACATAGGCGCACACACCCTCTCTAGCACACTCTATCTCTAGCACACACTCTCTAGCACACACTCTCTCTAGCACACACTCTCTCTAGCACATATTCTCCTGCACACCGTCTCTCTAGCACTCTCTCTCTAGCACACTCCTTCTAGCACACACTCTCTAGCATACACTCTCTCTAGCACACACTCTCTCTAGCACACACTCTCTCTAGCACACACTCTATCAAGTAGCCACTCTATCAAGCAGACACTCTCTAGCACACACTCTCTCTAGCAAACACTGTCTCTAAAACACACTCTCTCTAGCACACACTTTCTAGCACACGCTCTCTAGCACACACTCTCTCTAGCACACACATAAGTGCACACACTCTCTCTAGCACACACTATCTCTAGCACACACTCTCTCTAGCACACACGCTCTCTAGCACACACTCTCTCTAGCACACACTCTCTCTAGCACACATATACTTGTGTAATGGCGCATACATATACCTAGTGTCTGATCCACTTCTGCATGCCTCGCACACTTGTATCATCATTTCCAATTCAGCTGTGCCTCATTGATATGACAAATAAAACACTGTTAGGGCTGAACTGAAAACATTTGATTCAATAAGTGGATTCAGAGCAGGATTCTGAATACACCAGAGAGAGAAAAGCACATCTATACAATATATAATTCAGAATATTGCTGATTTAACAAGTCCAATCTATTCATCTGCAGTTTCCTTCTTCCTTCTAGTCACAGTTTTCCACTCACCACTTCTCTTGATGCCTCTCTGTAATCTTCTGTTTTTCTAGCTCATTCTTGTGAGAAGTTAGCCTGGCATATGATGTCCACTAGTTCTAGTGGGCACCTTGCACCACTCTAATCGACCCTTATTGATGGTGGTAGCATGGACCAGCAGTCAAAGGCTAAGACTTCAGAGAGCATGTAAAGCAAGTTTGTTTTACCAATTATAATCCCTTGAATACCAAATGAAAGGACACCACACAAGGTATATATCAAATATATATGTATTTAGTCTAAACACAACCCCTCTGCACTCTTTATGAGGTCAGAGGTAAAAGCACAATACAAGTTACTTAATTAGCATACGATAAGTTGCACAAATACAGTTTTGCCCTAGGGGCCTCACAAACCATATACTAAAATAGTGGTATAAGAACCACGTCTGGAATAGAAAGCAGGCCTGGGGAATCACTGGGGCTACTCTAAACAACCAAAGGTTAGGAAGTAGGAGGCCCATGGGAGACGCGTGCAGCGTCTAAACACAGCCACGAGTTACCATTGACCTTCTATGGGAATCAAAGAAGTTACAATGTTACTGTTTTAGGGCACTTCTGGATGGACTACGACAAAACCCCTTTAGACTAGGACACTTCGAGAGTCAAGACCCACGGGAGCACCGGAGTACTCGTATTACCTCACCCAGGGAAGACTGGTGCATAGGTGCCTTTTGGTGTCGGGTTTCGTTGATGTTTTCAATGGAGATCTGCAAAGAAGTGCTGCAGGTGACCAGAGGAAAAGTGTCTGGGTGGATCCAAGGGTGGATCGAAGATCTGAAGAACCTGAAAGCAGAGGGGACAGAGTCTGGGTCACTAGCCAGTGACCAGGAAGGAACCAGGCGATGTCGCGATGATCTCAGGTGAAGAGGTGAAGCATGTCTCTGCAGCCACAAGGTTCAGGCGGCGTCGACGATAACCAGGAGCTGGATTTGAGCTGTCCCACGAAGGATCTAGTTGACTGCGGTGTCGGTATCCGGATTGGACCCAACAAGCCTTGGCAATCGCAATCCACGCAGGAAGTGAAGATTGGCTTAGAGTCAGCCAAGCAAGGTCTGGGACGCTTCTCCTTTGTAGAGAAGCTGGAGCAAGCCTGGAGCAACCAGGAAAGCAGTTTAAAGTTGAACTAGCCAACAGGCAAGAAACCAGGAATACGCGTCGAGCACTAATGCAAAAGCGGGGCCCACGGGACACTCGCAAATTGTGGGGCTGTGCTTCGGTGCAAAGGGTGCTCGGGGCTGGTGCTTCTTTTACCCCAATGCACTACTGCGAGGATGCCTCAGGAGTCAAGCAAGTAGGAAAATGCAGGATGTCCAAGATGTCCGGTCCCACGCCTCTCGTGATGACCACATGTCTCAGCTTTGCTGTGAATGTGGGTTGGGGTGAGAGAAGTCTGGAAGTCCAGTTCTTGAGTCACAGAGTCTTCGGGTTCCGGTGGGAGCCTTGAAACTGCAGACTGGCAAAGTTGCTGATGGTGCCTGTTTGAACCGGGTGGTCACTCCTTGACCATAAGGGAAATATCGTCCGTCTTCCACTCAGAATGGAACATCGAAGGTCTAGGATATGTCTTGCAAAGATTCATCCAGGATAATCTAAAGTCCTGGGTACACAGCTCCTATACTTATACTAAGAAAGGGGGCTGGATTACCTGGGAGGTCCCTCCTACGGGTGGACCTGGGAAGAGGGTGGTTACACCCCTTTCCCTTTGTCCAGTTTCACGCCAGAGCGGGCTGGAGTGCCACAGCAACTGGTTTCAACCGGGCTATGCATGGAGCACCTTGTGTGCCCCAGGCAGTGTCTGAAAAAGCATTTCTGAATGCAGCCCTCTCTGCCCCAATACACTAAAGCCTGTCTGGGGTGGTGCCAGCACCTCCCCTGACAGGAAACCTATTGTCCAGGTCTCCCCTGCCAGAGTTACCGGTCCAGGGAAGACATGGCTTGGCAGTTCGGGCTGGACTGTTCCCATGAGGCACAGAGTCAGACTGATTTGCATATGGCCATGTCTAAACTGGGGTGGTGTGGAGTGCAAAACAACGATGGATTTAGGCCCAGATCTCTGTACTGGGGTGAATGTATGACATTGTTCTGCATTCTGTCCATCAACTGTGGTTTTTGTATTTGTCATCCCGAGTGGGATGGGTATGCTCAGACGTGAGTCCCATGCTCTCCACACCACTGGATTCAAGCAAGCCGGGCTGAAGACGGCTGGAATGCCAGAAACCGGTCCTAGGAAGCTTGTTTCCGGTCCAGGGAAGGCATGGCTTGGCAGTTCGGGCTGGACTGTTTCCATGAGGCACAGGGTCAGACTGATTTGCATATGGCCATGTCTGAACTGGGGTGGTGTGGAGTGCAAAAAAACGAAGGATTTAGGCCCAGATCTCTATACTGTGGTGAATGTATGACATTGTTCTGCATTCTGTCCATCAACTGTGGTTTTTGCATTTGTCACCCCGAGTGGGATGGGTATGCTCAGACGTGAGTCCCATGCTCTCCACACTACTGGATTCAAGCAAGCCGGGCTGAAGATGGCTGGAATGCCAGAAACCGGTCCTCGGAAGCTTGTTTCCGGTCCAGGAAAGGCATGGCTTGGCAGTTCGGGCTGGACTGTTCCCATGAGGCACAGGGTCAGACTGATTTGCATATGGCCATGTCTGAACTGGGGTGGTGTGGAGTACAAAAAAACGATGGATTTAGGCCAAGATCTCTGTACTGGGGTGAATGTATGACATTGTTCTGCATTCTGTCCATCAACTGTTGTTTTTGCATTTGTCACTCCAAGTGGGATGGGTATGCTCAGACGTGAGTCCCATGCTCTCCACACCACTGGATTCAAGCAAGCCGGGCTGAAGACGGCTGGAATCCCAGAAACCGGTCCTCGGAAGCTTGTTTCCGGTCCAGGGAAGGCATGGCTTGGCAGTTCGGGCTGGACTGTTCCCATGAGGCACAGGGTCAGACTGATTTGCATATGGCCATGTCTGAACTGGGGTGGTGTGGAGTGCAAAAAAACGATGGATTTAGGCCCAGATCTCTGTACTGGGGTGAATGTATGACATTGTTCTGCATTCTGTCCATCAACTGTGGTTTTTGCATTTGTCACTCCGAGTGGGATGGGTATGCTCAGACGTGAGTCCCATGCTCTCCACACCACTGGATTCAAGCAAGCCGGGTTGAAGACGGCTGGAATGCCAGAAACCGGTCCTCGGAAGCTTGTTTCCGGTCCAGGGAAGGCATGGCTTGGCAGTTCGGGCTGGACTGTTCCCATGAGGCACAGGGTCAGACTGATTTGCATATGGCCATGTCTAAACTGGGGTGGTGTGGAGTGCATGTATGACATTGTTCTGCATTCTGTCCATCAACTGTGGTTTTTGCATTTGTCACCCCTGTGAGAAGTTGGCCTGATATATGATGCTCACTAGTTCTAGTGATCACCTTGTATCAGTCCAAACAACCCTTATGGTGATTGGTTGTAAAGTCAACCTTATAGACCAGCTATCCTAATGGTAGCATGGACAAAGCAGTCTTAGGCTAAACTCTTTTGGCATGTGAAGCCAGCTGTTTTACCACTTATAACCCCTTGAATACCAAATGAAAGGACATCACACAGGTAGTTATGAAAATAAACAAGATATTTATTAACTAACATACACCTCTGAACTCTTTATGAGATCAGAGGGCTAAGCACATGACAAGACTCTAAAGAAAAATACGTTAAGTTGCACAAATTACAATGGTGCCCTAGGGGCACGACAAACCATATACTAAGTAAATGGTATAAGGAAATCGATAGAAGGAATGGAGCTGTCCAGAGGCTGTAGGATCGCTGGGACTGCACTATCCTGACCTGAGGTAAGTAATAGGAGGCCCACGGAACGCGTGTGCAGAGTGTGAACTCACACGCGAGATGCGTAACAAAGTCAATGGACAGTACAAATTACGAAAAGATAAGTATTAGACAGTTCCAACTAGCTAGGATTAAAATGACTGGAAATCTGGACACTAGGAGAGTCAATCTACCCTTGAGCACCGAAATGCTCTTGTTACCTCACCCACGGGCTGCGGGTGCATAGGTGTCAATGTGTGTCGAGTTTCCGCGTGGAAGTCTATGGAGCCTGGAAGAAAAGATGCTGCAGGCGGCCAGATGGAAGATGTCCGGAGTGATCCAAGGGTGGATCAAGGAAGATGAAGACCTGAAAGCAGAGGGGACAATGTTCACAGTCACAAGCCAGTGACTGGAGTGGAACCAGGAAGGAACCAGATGCTGTCGTCGCGATCAGGTGAAGAGTGGACGCTTGGCTCTGCAGCCACGTGGATCAGGTGGTGTCTTCGACGACCAGGATGGAGGCACGAGCTGTCGGCGGTGTTGAATCTGGATTCGGTGTCAACAGGCCTTGGCAAAGGCAACCCACGTGGAGAGTGGAAGAGGCGTCTGGTGCGGACCAGGAGGGTCCGGGGTGCTTCTCCTTTGCAGGGAAGCAGGGGCCAGTCTGGAGCAACCAGACCAGCAGTGTGGATTTCAAGGATCGTCACCTAGGAGGCGACCACTGCGCCTCTGGCCTTGTCGCCCCCTCTGCCTTCCTGCTGCCCGCTGCATATCTGTTCCTGCTGCCCGCTGCATACCTGTTCTCTGTGCCGCTGCCCCAGCCGCCGCAGGGCCGCTCTCCAAGCCTCTGCCTTCTTTTTTCCCGCCGCTGCCCCAGCCGCCGCAGGGCCGCTCTCCAAGCCTCCGCTTTCGGTTTTCCCGCCGCTGCCCCAGCCGCTGCAGGGCCGCCCTCCTAGCCTCTGCCTTCTGTTTTCCCGCCGCTGCCCCAGCCGCCGCAGGGCCGCCCACCAAGCCCGACTTCTTTTTCCCGCCGCTGCCAGCCCACGGCCCCGCCCCCCGCCAGCCGTTTGGTCGTCCCGCTCCCGCCTCCCCACAGACCCTCCCTACCGGCTCCCTTCTTATGACGCCCCCGGAGCGACCGCCCAGCGGACGCGCGCAGCGGGAGCGCCGATTGAGCGGCGAAGGCGCGCCAAAGGTAAGCCCGTCCGCGCCTGGACCGCGCCCAGTGCCAGGACCCCTGGCCCCCGAGGACCCCAGCCCACCCGCCGGACGTACACCGCCGCCACCCTTAACGCGCTCAACACCGGCCGAATCCCGGGATGCTACCGAGCCACCCTGAGACGCACCCACGGACCCTTCAGCTGCCACGCCTGCAAGTTCACCTGCATCCGGACCTGCCTCGCACCAGCACCCGCCAAGCCGAACACCAGCAGCAACCACCTCAAGTGCATCCTGCTCAACACCCGCTCCGTCCACAGACACGCCGTCGAACTCTGGAACCTCCTCGACACCACAGCTCCTGACGTTGCCTTCCTCACGGAAACCTGGATGAACGACTCCTCAGCGCCCGACATCGCCATCGCCATCCCAGAGGGCTACAAGATCACCCGGAGGGACCGCACCGCCAACCAGATGGGAGGAGGCATCGCCATCATCCACAGGGACACCATCCGCATCACGACCAACACTGACGACACCCTGACCACCACCGAACACCTACACTTCCAGATCCACACCGACCCGAAGACCACCCTCAGAGGCACCCTGATCTACCGACCCCCGGGACCACGCACACAATTCAGCGAGGACATCGCCGACTTCGTCAGCCCGCATGCCCTCCCCTCCGCTGACTACATCCTCCTGGGGGACCTCAACTTCCACCTGGAGAACAACAGCGACCGCAACACCATCACCCTGCTTGACAACCTCGCCAACCTCGGACTCAAGCAGCTGGTGTCCACCCCCACCCACCTCGCCGGACACACACTCGACGCCGTCTTATCATCCAGCAAAGACATCGCCTTCAGCCACGCTACAGGACTCCACTGGACGGACCACAGCTGCGTCCACTTCACCTTCAGAAGAACGACGATCCACCACCACCAGCAACAGGTTGCCCGAAGAAGCTGGAACAAGATCACAGCCGACCAGCTCGCCGCTTCCCTGAGCCAGCACCCTCCCGCCAGCTCAGCGAACCCCAGCCAGGCCGCCGACAACCTCACGAAGTGGATTAGCAACTGCGCGGACGAACTCGCCCCACTGAAGACCCCGCCCAGCAGACCCGGCAGCAAGAAAGCCCCATGGTTCACCGACGAACTCAAGAGCTCCAAGAAGAACTGCCGAGCCCTCGAGAAAGTCTGGAGAAGGGAACCAACACCGGACAACATGACCACCCTCAAGCTTGCCACCCAAAAGCACCACCAACTGATCCGCGCCACCAAGAAAACTGCATACAAGGACCGGCTGGACAACAACGCACACAACTGCAAGGAACTCTTCAACATCGTGAAAGAGCTCTCCAACCCCAACGCCGGAACAACGACATCACCCCATCGCAAGACCTCTGCAACTCCCTCGCCGCCTACTTCCACAACAAGATCGCGGACATACACAACAGCTTCAGCATTCAACCGACGCACGCCACGACCGCAGCAACGCCCCCCACCACCACCCTCCGCGCCTGGACTCCGATCAGCACCGAAGACACCGTCCGCATGATGAACTCCATCCACTCCGGATCTCCGACCGACCCCTGCCCTCACCACGTCTTCAACAAGGCCGACGCTGTCATCGCACCCCACCTGCCGGACATCATCAACACCTCCTTCGACACCGCCACCTTCCCGGAGAGCTGGAAGCACGCCGAACTCAGCGCTCTACTAAAGAAACCAACAGCGGACCCCACCGAACTCAAGAATTACCACCCCATCTCGCTCCTCCCGTTTCCAGCCAAAGTCATCGAGAAGACCGTCAACAAACAGCTGGCCGCCTTCCTCGAGACGAATGGATCCCTCGACCCCTCACAGTCTGGCTTCCGAGCCAACCACAGCACCGAGACCGCCCTCATCGCTGCCACCGATGACATCCGAGCCCTGATGGACAACGGAGAAACAGCGGCCCTCATCCTCCTAGACCTCTCCGCGGCATTCGACACTGTCTGCCACCGCACCCTAGTGCAGCGCCTCAGCAACGTCGGAATCCAGGAGAAGGCACTGGAATGGATCATCTCCTTCCTCGACGGAAGAACACAGAGAGTCCGTCTACCACCGTACAAGTCAGAGGCCACCGAAGTCATCTGCGGCGTCCCTCAAGGATCCTCGCTGAGCCCCACCCTCTTCAACGTCTACATGAGCCCCCTCGCGGCCATCGCACGCCAAAACAACCTCAACATCATCTCCTACACCGACGACACCCAGCTGATCCTCTCCCTGACCAACGACCCCGCCGCCGCCAGAGCCAACCTTCACGAAGGGATGAAAGATGTAGCCGAGTGGATGACGACCAGCCGCCTGAAACTGAACTCAGACAAGACGGAAGTCCTCATCCTGGGCTCCTCGCCCTCCGCCTGGGACAACTCCTGGTGGCCCCCCGCCCTGGGCACCGCACCCAAACTGACAGACCACGCACGCAACCTGGGCTTCATCCTGGACTCCTCCCTCTCCATGACCAGACAAGTCAACGCCGTCTCCTCGTCGTGCTTCAACATCCTGCGCATGCTACGAAAGATCTTCCGGTGGATCCCCACCGAGACCAGGAAGACGGTCACCCAGGCCCTCGTCACCAGCCGACTGGACTACGGCAACGCCCTCTACGCCGGAACCACCGCCAAGCTCCAGAAGAGACTCCAGCGGATCCAGAACTCCTCAGCCAGACTCATCCTCGACATCCCACGAAACAGCCACATCTCCGGACATCTGAGAGACCTGCATTGGCTCCCCGTCAACAAACGAATCACCTTCCGTCTCCTCACCCACACACACAAAGCCCTACACGATCAAGGCCCGAGATACCTCAACAACCGCATCAACTTCTACGCTCCCAAACGCCACCTCCGATCAGCCAGTCATGCATTCGCCGCCATCCCCCGCATCCGAAGAACGACAACAGGAGGAAGGTCCTTCTCCTACCTGGCCGCCAAGACCTGGAACTCCCTCCCTCCCGACCTGCGCCTGACCCAAGACCACCTCTCCTTCAGGAAGAAGCTCAAGACCTGGCTGTTCGAGCAGTAGCAGCACCCCCCCCCCCCAAGCGCCTTGAGACCCTCCGGGTAAGTAGTGCGCTCTATAAATGTCTTTGATTGATTGATTAGGAGGCCACTAGCCAGCCGGCAAGTGACCAGACAACGCGTCGAGCAGCAATCAAGCAAAAGGGCCCCACGCAGATCTCGTGGATGCTGGAGGGCTGGTCTTCTGTGCAGGAGCTGCTCGGGGCTGGGGTTTCTCAATCCCCAAAGCACTTTGTCGAGGATGCCTCTGAAGTTGTGCTGGAAGCAAAGTGCAGTTTCTCCAAGATGGCCGGTTCCACGTGTCTCGTAGCACCCACGGATCTCAGCTGTGCTGCAGATGTAGGTAGAGGTCGGAGAGGTCTGGGAATCCGGGTCTCGTCGGGCTCTGAATTCTGGATCCACTCGGTAAGACGACAAAGTGAACCGCTAGGACGCTTGATGGTGCCTGCAGATGCAGGGTGGTCACTCCTTGGCCACAAGGGAGATTTCTTCAGTCTTCTGTGGAGCAGAACGTCGAAGTCCAGAGTTTCTTCTTTGTAGAGTTTCAAATCAGGATAATCTAATTTGGAATGGGACGAGCTCCTACCTTTATTCTCCTAAAGGGGACTCTACTATGACTAGGTCCCTCCTATGGGTGGGACCAGGAAGGGGGGTGGTTACACCCCCTATCCTTTGTCCGGTTTCGCGCCAGAGCTGGGGCTGGAGTGCCCCAGCAACTGGTTTGAACCGGTGTATGCACAGGGCACCTTGTGTGCCCCAGGCATGTCTCATTCCTTTCAGGCCTGTCCTACCTAATACACAAAATCCTGTCTGGGGTGGTGCTAGCACCTCCCAAGGCAGGAAACCCTTTGTCCAAGCCTCCCTCGCTGGAAGGACTCCCAGCAGCAGGAGGTCAGACTTGTGTCTCTGGTGGCAGCATCCATTTTGTAATGCTGAGGCTTGAGTTAACTTTAACCGAGTTCACAGTTACATACATGTCGTGTCCCTCTAAAAGGGTGGAATGCTACCCCTGTCAACAGAACTGGCGAGGGGGTAGTTTTCCAATTCATATGACACCTTACTCGACATGTTTTGATAATGCTATGCCAAAGTTAGCAATAACCGCGAGGTTATAATGCACTTAAGAGTATATGGTATAGCGTTATCATTGAAACAGCTAAAGGACTTGGTTCCGAAAGCTGCAGACAGGCTCAGCTCATGCCAGAGCACTATCTCACATAATTCCAAGCACTCTGCCTCCAGGATTGTTAAGGCCTGCCATAGGAGTGACTTATAGGAGTATATGTGTCCATTTTAGGGTTAGATATAGGTATACTATATCTAAAGCAGGGGTGATTACACCACCTTGCCCCAGCTGATTGATCAGCCAGTTGCGTCAGATTTGGATAGCCAGCCAGGGGTGGCATAATACATGCTGCAGCCCCTGGTAGGCCTTGGGTTCACGTATGCCTTGGGTACCTATGGTACACTGTACAAGGACTTACAAGAGTGACCCAATACCAATTAGATATGTACCTAAGGTACATGGAGTCAATTTTAACAGAGAGAGCAGGAAGCCTGGGGTCCTGAATAGCAGGATCTCAGGCCAACTAAGTCGAAAACCAGCTAAACACTAGGCAAAAAAGGTCGGGGGTAACCATAGTCAGATATCCACCTTCCTACAACCCCGAGTGGGATGGGTATGCTCAGACATGAGTCCCATGCTCTCCACACCACTGGATTCAAGCAAGCAGGGCTGAAGACGGCTGGAATGCCAGAAACCGGTCCTCGGAAGCTTGTTTTCGGTCCAGGGAAGGCATGGCTTGGCAGTTCGGGCTGGACTGTTCCTATGAGGCACAGGGTCAGACTGATTTGCATATGGCCATGTCTGAACTGGGGTGGTGTGGAGTGCAAAAAAGCAATGGATTTAGGCCCAGATCTCTGTACTGGGGTGAATGTATGACATTGTTCTGCATTCTGTCCATCAACTGTGGTTTTTGCACGAGTTTCATCCAGCAGCAGGAGGTCAGACTCGTGTCTGTGGCAGCAGCATCCATTTTGTGATGCTGAGGCTCTGATTTACTTTAACCGGTGTTAACAGTAACTACATGTCTTCTCCCTCTAGAAGGGTGGAATGCTACCCCCGCTGTATTCCAAAGTGTTTGACACCTTACACAACATGTTTTGATAAAGCCAAAACAAAGTTAGCATTAACAGCGAGGATTATAATGCACTTAAGAGTATATGGTATGGCTATATCATAGAACAGCTATAAGGAGATGGTTCCGAAAGCTGTAGAGGGGCTCAGCTTATGCTAGGGCACCCTCTCACATAAAACCAAGCACTCTGCCTCCAGATTAGCTTTATTTGATTTTGGTTTAAAATCATAAAAGCAGCAACAATACATAAATAGATACCTTAACATTTCATTACAAAGTTAATATCAATTATTAAAACAGGATTAAATAAGTATGACGGATCAGCTAATCAATATAAAACATTTCATTATCAAGTAGAACAACTCTAAAAACAAGAAGGGTCATGCATACAGTGCCACAAAATAGCTTACGGTTCAGGGGAAGAACATCAGGCAAACCTATGTCAGCAGTTTTCTTAATAATTGCATACTACCGTGTCATTTAAGCTAGTACTCATGAGAGGCCTCTTTGTAGTTGGTTCTCAGAAAGTACAATTTTTAAACAGGGGTTCAAATCTATTAGAGGCTAGAGGGTTAGTGGCGCTAGGTACACAAGATACCCTTCCCCAGGAGTTTTATTTCTTTGCCGTTGATCTTAGTAACGGGATGTGTGGGATGCTCGGGTAGAAGTCATGCAAGTCCCAAATGCAAATGGGGCCATCTCCTTCTTTGGGCTGGCAAGATCGTAAGTGGGGGACGATGTTCCTATTCTTAAATTTAATTAACACCAGGTCCCCAAAGATGTCTTTGGGCAGCGTACCTAACCACCCCACCCTCCTGACGCTCAGGATTCCACCATCTAGATCAGGTGGCAAAGGTCTGTTGTTCTGTAGCCAAAAAATAACCTTATTTAGCAAGTCCTGATGTGTTTCGTGTTTTCCCTGGCTAAGTGCAGGAACCCCAAAGAGGACAGTCGCATATGGGGCGGCTTCAGGAGGTAAGTTAATACGTGGCATTCTTTCTGGTTCGGCTCTGGCCACTATGTAATTTATTAACGCGGGTTTTAATGCCACTTTAGGGCCTGTTGCGGTAGGTGTATTAAGAAGTAGTAATTGAGTTTGGGCATTCTTACGTGTAATTGACTTGAACTTTTCGGGGGTAATGGGAGGATTAGGGCAAATGGGTATTATCATCTTATTGGTTGGTGGAGAATTCCTTTTAATTATTTTCTCAATGCTAGTCAGCCTGTCCCCCAGGTCATTAATTTTTATTACCAAAATGACAGATAGTAACAGTTGCTTGAGCTGAGCCAGTAAAGTCAGTTGGGAGGACGATACAGGGTCATCTATTTTATCTACAGCCATATCCGCCATTGATGTGATTGGGTTAGAGAGGGATGATGTAGGGCTGGTGCACAATTTTTGGATTTTTGGTTGGTTTGCATTGACATTTTCCCCGTCATGCTTCCTTTTAGTATTGAGACCCTGAGGCAGTGCATTGGCTTGAGTTTTGTCTTTATTTAAAGGTAAGGGTAGGTCCCGCGGAGTGCCGTTTGAATTGTCAGAGTTACTGCCCATAATAGGGGGGGGTGATGCCTCCAGGATTGTTAAGGTCTGCCTTAGGAGTGACTTATAGGTGTATATGTGTCTATATATAAGTTAGATATAGGTATACTATATCTAGGTAAGGGGTGATTACACCACCTTACCCAGGCTGTGTGAAAAGACCTGTGGTGTCAGTTTGGAGGGCCAGCCAGGGGTGGCATAATACATGCTGCAGCCCTTGGTAGGCCTTGGATGCACCTATGCCCTGGGTACCCATGGTACTCTATACAGGGACTCACAAAGGTGACCCAATACCCAATCTGGTATGTACCTAAAATACATGGTATCAATTTAGAGAGAGAACAGCTAGGTTGTGGTCCTGATTAGCAGGGCCACAGCCAGTCTAAAGTCGAAAAACCAGAAAATCACAGCAAAAAGTGGGGGTGACCATAGGCAGCAGACCCTACTCTCCTACAATTCTTACACTCTCTCGTTCCCTCTCGTCTATCTCTTGCTTTCTCTCTGCTCCAATCCCCTGTCTTTCTGCACATTGAAGGACCTCTTTCTTTCCTCCACTCTTCTGCTCGATGCTACCCTAATTTAATATTGGTTTCATTCTGTGTTATATTGTCTGTCCACCTCTCGCTTTGTATCTTCTTCCACACACGCTTAGTTTGTTACCTTTCTTTCATTCTCATTGTCTGAATCAGTTTTCACTCTTCTCAACTCTTTCTTCTTTTCTCTCTCTTTCCCACACTTTCCCATGAATTGACCAATCTCCTCTCTTTTTGTCTTTTATTTTCTCTCGCATATAAATTCAATAAATTCTCCCCTTCCTCTTGTCTTCTTTTAATTCAAATTTTCAAGGGCCTTTTTTATCTATCCCATAGTCCCTCTGCCTTTGCTTTCTAAATAGCTCTCTTTTTTGATTTTCTACAGACAAATCTCCAAGAAGTTAATGAGAGAGAGAGAGTGAGTGAGAGAGACAGAAAGAGACTGAGAGTGTTAAACATTGTGCGGGTCTGTGTTTGACCTCATGGTCACCGGTACAAGTTCAGGTGGGTTCACTCAGACTTTCATCCTTCAGAGGTCGATAAAATGAGCACCATTGAGTGGAGTAACATTAAACATCTTTTATTCAGCGCCAAGATACTCTTCTGGGCAAACGTGTGCTTTCAAATACAAATGTTATGTTACCCCAGACTAAAATATTTATAATATTATAAGGCAGGAGGCCGCAGAGAGACAAACAACAGATATAGTGCCAGATGTACTACCATTGCATTTTACGACTCACAAATTGCGACAAATTGTGAATCGCAAAATGCTATGTACAACAGTGTCTGAGACACTGTTTGGGACTACCGATGGGGACGCAAATTGCCTGCTTCAAGAATATTAATGAGGTAGGGCGCACTTAGTGACCTCATTGGGAATGGCTGGCCTGCTGGGGTCAGCAGACCACCATGCCTGGGACTGCTTTTAAATAAAGCAGCTTTTTTTAAATGTAGCCCGCTTTCCCAGGGGACCCCTTCCCGTTTGCAAGTGCCTTACCACCCTTCTGAGAAGAGTGGTAAACTGCGAGTGTTTTGCGACATCAATTGTGGTTGTAAAACATTCATGAATAGGTTTTGGAGTAGCTAATAGGAAGGGACGCTCTTGGAATGCCCCTTCCTAATAGCGAGTTGTTAACCCTATTTTGTGATTCGCTAATTGATTAGCGACTTGCAAAATAGGGTTGGTAAGTAGGCCACACGTTTTTGGCGGTCTCAAACAGGCCTAAAACCCCCTTGTGACCACAAAAACGGTTGTACATCTGGCCCATAATCTTACTAGCCAATCAAACGATATACTGCCATATTAGGAAGTAAGGGACAGGGGTATCAATGCTTTTTGCGATCGCAAAGGGGTCGATTTGCAGAATCAGCCCGTTTGCGAACGCAAAAACGCGTTTTTCAATGTATCAAACATTTTGAATTTGCAATATGGGTAATCGCAATTATTTGTGGTTACCTAAATTACGAATGCAGTTAGGGGATTGCAATTTGCAATTCCCTAAATGCAATTCACTGAGCTGTCACATATTGTGATTTTGCATTAAGGAATTGCAAATTAACACCGACTGCTAGTTGGTTGCAATTTGCAAATTTCTGGAAAAATGCACTTTTTTGAATTTTTCTAAGTGACATGTGGCGCACATACACGCCCTTAGGGCATGTATGTTCGCAACATGTGAACACATGCATATTTCAGGGGTGCATCATGGTGGCCTTTTGGCCCCCTTGATCCATTAAAATTGCATGCGCAATTTGAGAGTACCTATTTGGTACTTGCAAATTGTGCATGCAATTCTCATTCATTCCTACAGGCCTCTAGACCCGTAGGAATGAATGGGAAGACATTCCTTATTTGTGACTCACAATTTGAGAGTCGCAATTAAGGAATGCTTAGGAATCGCAAAATATTTCTGAAACCTACATACATTGCATTTTGCAAGTCTATAATAGCAAATCAGTAAAATTCACTATTATAGACTCGCAAAATCCAATTTTGAACCATTGGCCCTAATGTCTTAAAATTGATTTTTATTCATAAAGACTCAAAACATAGTCCACGACAGATTCTTGAGGACAAAGTTCTGGATGGAACTTTTACTTTTGTGCACAGAAGTCAAGCAGAGGTTTCCTGAGTGGTCCATCAGGGGCAGTAACGCCTCAATTTTAATTACATTTTTGGGGCCCAGTCACGGTACAAGTATACAACATTAACATTAACATTAATCCACCGAAGCCGAGAGTGGCTTCTTGACTACTCAGCCAACAGAAGAGACACCAAGGCTACTGGATTCCAGTTCATGCTACCCTTGAGAAAATCTGGACGCTTGTGAACATTTTTTACACAAGAGCAGTTTGAGCGGAGTCACTAGTGCAGAAAATCAAACAAAAGTCCAACTAACGTTCATGAGAGGAAGCCAAGTGCTTAGGCACAGAAAAATCTATAAACTTTGGGGAACTTTTACAAGGACTGACGCGTCCCTGCATATCAGCAGGGATGCCCCAGTAAAGATACGGCACACAGGAATACCCTTGTGCCACCACGGATGCGTTGCATTTACAATGCGACGCACCCTGGCAAAAGGATAGCCAGATGCGTGTCACATCTTCTGGTGCAAGGGCAGTGCATTGCTGGAGTCATGTCGAAAGCGCAACACAATTCTAGCAATGCTCAGGGGCGCCCTATTCCTAACTTGCTGCGTCACTCCTTACGCCTGCTTCAAGCTGGCACAGGGTTTCGACGCAGCATGGACGTAAAAGTGACTCAGTGAAATCTTGTAGATTTCACTGCGTCACTTTTACGGGGCCTTCGATGGAACGCCCACCCTGCATACATTATACTTGACGTATAATGTAGCGCAGGGCTTTACAACGTTACGCAGCACACTAGATGTGTCCCGTTGTAATTCTGTTGCATAGTGGCACATCGTTTACGCCGCCGCTTCGTCACATAAGTGACGCAACAGCAGCATAAAAGTGTCTCAAGAGGCTTGTAAATCTGCCCCTTTGTGATCTACCAGAACATCAATCATTGTTTACCTTGTGAGATTTATGCTCGGTATTTAAAAATTTCCACATCAGCACTTTGCACTTGCCCTACCATAGCTACAGCCTTCAAGTGATGCAGTGCTGACACGGGCAGGGACTGGTCTTATTAAGTGGATAAATGTAATTAGCACCATCGAAATTCGTGTAAATTAAGGATTTTGTGTTGCGCTTGTTCAGCGAAATTCCCACACTTACACCAAATGCTACTCCGCGTAATTGCATGCCATTTGCGGTAAACATTTGCAGCAAACATGATATTTACTGTAACAGAACGTGAGCGGGAGTGGTTTGTGGTGGTTTTGTTTACAATGCGCTGTTGCACAAAAATGGACACACAGAAGAATTTTGCACTAAAATATAGTGCAAAATGACGAATTTTTATTTTACATAAACATGTTGAATTTTGCATAATTATGCAAAAGCAAATTAGGCGAATTTAATGAAACCCTAATAAAGGCCAGTAGCCTTACTCCAATTCCATGTCCTGCTACCCAAGAGGGTAGATGCAGGCCCAACCACACACATTCACTCACCACCTTCCACCGCTTTGCGTGGACTTTAACAACTAATCTGAAGAGGGTGGAGTACCTGAGTGAATTAACATTTGTGTTCATTGGCAATATGCAGTGCTTAATTTGTAAAATAAATAAATAAATAAAATGGCCAGGGCCCTCGTCAGGAGGCCACTGCAGCTTGTATCACACGTTGTCCCTGCCAGCGATGCCAGTGATAGTATCAACACAACTATTGACCATCGCACTCCTACAAATGTGACAATTCAGACTTTTTCAGACCCCCAAAGCTATAAGAGTGGCTTGGAGGCAGATAAAATAGTAATTTTTTATGCATATTGATTTAACAAATAACTGTTGTTGTGTTCATCTATAAATTAGCTAGCGCCACCTTGTGGCAGACTGTCACAATTGCCGGTGTTGACAATTAGGTGCCGGTGTGGAGCACCGGAAACCACAGGCTCAAATTAAGCACTGATGTAGGGTACACTATAAAGCAAACTAGCCTAGTATAATAGTTTATTTCTATCCTCTCTTAGTGTTTCTCCTTCTTTTCTTTCAATGCAGCTGGGCCTCGTGGGATGCAAATAATGTGCTCCCCCGTCAGGCTTGAAAAGGTGGCGATTACAAGGAAGAATTCCGCATATAGAGGCTATCCTGACATTTGGGGCACAGTACGAAGACCTGTATCTCTGCTTCTACTCAGTCCAAGTGATCCTATGGGCATTTGTATAACAGTATATCGACCACAAAAATAGCACAATACTAAAATATTGCAGAGAAAATATTGAGGGCCACAACATGAACTTTACACATTTTTAAAATACAAGAATATCAAATTCCAAAATATTATGGCCAAAAATATGGATATTTCATAGGTATGTATGTATCTAAATATATTGAACAATATTAAAGAGTTAATATAAGAAATGATTTTTTGTAAAATAATAAAATATAAAAGAACTCCAGTCTAGCAAACATTAGGAAAAAGCAGACATTAAAGGAAGTGAGGATCACATTTACTATTCTAACTCCCAATTCAGCGAATACTGAGGAAAGAGCATCCATTGGAGAAGAGGTCAGATTTGCCATTCTTACTTCAGTCCAACAAACATTGGAACATCTGCAATCTAAGTGAGGGGGAGGGAGTCACATTTACTGTTCTAACTCCTGTCTAAAAACATTGGGGAAAGTGCAATCATTGAAGGAGGTATGATTAACTATTCTAACTCCAGACGAACAAATATGGAGGAAAGTGGAGACATTGGAAGGCGGGATCAGATTCACTATTTAGTTACCAAACAAGAACAATGTTTTCTTTTGAAATTAAAGAAATATAATTAATTACTAACATAAATTCCAAACATAATGGAAAAAATTCACAAACTATTACACATTCCATTTAAGATTATATAAAAAAGAAATTACATTATATTTATGATTTAAAAAAAGAAATAGGAGTAAATGTAACTTGCAAAATTGAAGATTATTATAATTTATAGTTATCAATTAATCCTAATTTTTAAACAATTGGGTAAAAAAAATAACTCCCCAATAAACTCCATGCCCGAAATTTAAAATGAAATACATAAGTGAACAAACTACAAAGTAATTGAAAAAATTAGTAATAACTTAAATAGTTTACAAAATTAGCATATTTATCAATTAACAATATTATATCAAATTGAAAGTAAACTACCCACCTAGACTCCACAAGCTAAAACTTAAAATGTATAATATAGCTAAAAATCGAGAATCAAAGAAACAAATAAATAATAAATACTACATATAAATAATTGATTCAAATAACATTACTTGCTAAATATGTAAAAAACTACTACCCTCCCTATCAATCGGCAAACCCAACACCCCAAAAATGATATTGCTATAATTTTTAATTGCAATACATTTCGCAATAACATATGTAGGAAAACAAAATGAGAATAAAATACAATACATTAAAAATCCATAATAATAATAATAAGAAATAATAAAGCTAACCATTTATTAAACGTCAGCATTATAGTTAAACAATGAAAATGATACAACAGAAAAAACAATAAAAACGATTACCTTTGATATTTTGGTGCACAATATTTTGTAGTTGCAAAATTTAGACGATGATCTTAAGGATGATCTTCAGTGGATCTGATCAAGCGCTGCCTTCCAAGTCCGGCTCTTAGGCTCTGAATGGTAGGGTGTTAAAATATCGATAACAAAAATATAGCTGACATAAATATCGTTGCAAAAATATCGTTTACAAAAATATCGACACCCTATACTTAAACAGGTAAGTACATAAATATCGACTCCAAAATATCGTTGTAATTAATATAGATGTAAAAAATATCGACTTTTTAAAATAATTAAAATTACATTAAATAATAAATAAATATAAGTACTATTAACAAAATACATTACATTACTTTTATTTTTTAACTATTTCAAAAAAATTTACTAAACTTTTTAATTATAAACTTAATAAATGTGGACATATAAATTAATTTTACACATTACTTTATTTAACAACAATAATACATATATATAATTAAAATACCCCTTTACCCAAAAACCCAAAACTGACCCTGAACCCTAAAAATACCCCTTTACCCAAAAACATTTTCACTAAAAAAATCCTGTACACACACCTAAAATTAATTAAAAAATTAACATAATTAATGACATAATTATTATTCAATTAACTAATTAAAATTAATTAACTATTATTTATTACACTATTTATATTTATTTAAAACATTAATTAATCTATTATTTCATTATATTTAAAAACCCCTTTACCCAAAAACTGAAAACTGACCCTGAACCCAAACAATACCCCTTTACCCAAAAACTAAAAACTGACCCTGAACCCTAAAAATACCCCTTTACCCAAAAACTAAAAACTGACCCTGAACCCTAAAAATACCCCTTTACCCAAAAACTGAAAACTGACCCTGAACCCTAAAAATACCCCTTTACCCAAAAACTGAAAACTGACCCTGAACCCAAAAAATACCCCTTTACCCAAAAACTAAAAACTGACCCTGAACCCTAAAAATACCCCTTTACCCAAAAACTAAAAACTGACCCTGAACCCTAAAAATACCCCTTTACTCAAAAACTGAAAACTGACCCTGAACCCTAAAAATACCCCTTTACCCAAAAACATTTTCACTAAAAAAATCCTGTACACACACCTAAAAATAATTAAAAAATTAACATAATTAATTACATAATTATGATTCAATTAACTAATTGAAATTAATTAACTATTATTTATTACACTATTTATATTCATTTAAAACATTAATTAATGTATTATTTCATTATATTTAAATTACTTCCCACCCTACTCCCCTATAAACCCACAACCCGCTACGGAACTATTAATACTAAATTCAACTGAAAATACATTATTAAATAATAATATACTACTAAAAATACTACTTTGACTAAAAATAATCATTAAAAACACTACATTACTTATAATTATTTAAAAACGATATTATTGTAAACTATGTTTTTGTAAACGATATTTATTACAACTATATTAATGTTAACGATATTACTTACCTATCTGTCGATATTTTGGTCAGACGATATTTTTGTCATCGATATTTCTTCCTGTAGATATTTTTGCAGCGATATTTATGTTAGGCGATATTTTTGCGACGATATTCCTGCTCTGTACCGCTCTGAATCACCAGTCACTGGTCAAGGACCGTGTTTGGTCATTACGTCCTCGAGCGTTAACTTCTCAATAGACTGCAGGTCTTCCTTTGTTTTGTAGATCCCTTCTAGTGTTCGTAATTTGCCTCTTTGCTTTGTATCTAAGCTCCCAGTGGGTCTTGCACTGTTGTTTAGGGATGCAGCTGACATGTTTCTGGGGTTCACTTGTTTTTGTGGGGAGGGCAGATATCTGCCTTTTGAATGTGACCTCATCTTTGGCCACCAATGGATTTGCAGGCTCAACTGGTTGTATCTGAAGGGCTTTGACCAGGAGATTTGGGACCTCAGCAGCTGGTAACCAGTGGGACCCTTAGCTTTGTTGACCTCATGTTTGTGGTTGTTTGTGGATAACTTACTTCTCTTCCTCTGCTCCTTCTCTCTTTTGCTCTCATGTCCTGTGACGCACACCATCTAACTACTGTGTTCTTTTGCTCATTCTCTCACTCTCGCTGTCACTGGCTTCCACTTACACCCTCTCCCTATCTTATCCTCTTTGCATCCATTACTATCTTCTTCTAAAGCCCAGACCTCTCTTTTTGCTTCTCTGGCTTATTCCCTATTTTATTCTACCTCAATCTCTCTTGCTCGTCTCAGTTCTCCCCCTTCATTCCCTATATTTGCCCCAATCCTCACTCACCTACATTTCCTTAATCTCTTCCTCTGTTAACTTCTCCATCTCTCGCTCAGTCCATCTCTCCCTCGTTCACTCTCTAGTACTAGTCGCTAGTACTCCAAAACAATTTCTTGGGGGGCAAAATATTGTCTGGTATATGCCCAAAGGAGGCATTGATGCTGTGGCATTCCCGTGGAAAAAGAGTAGGGTGGGAGTTATAGGGATGGGAACAAAAAAACCACCATTTCTAACTATTTCTAGAAAAACAAGTATTTTAAAACTTTTTTGCACATTTTTAATTCTGTTACCTGTAGGTAATAATACCAAAAATAGATAGGGGGGGGGGGGGTGGAGAGGGATATTTACAAGTCTTTTGGTCTTTTCTGGGTTTCATTTCAGGGATAGTCCACATCAAATTCTGCAGTTTACCAAGAGAAATTTGAATAAAAGTGACATTCTGAATTCTATTAATTTCGTGCATAATTTGGTATTGTCAGCATATTCGTGAATGAACATATCACCGAATAGCTTAATGTTTAAATTAAACAGTGTTGGGGGAAGGGTGGGTCCTTGTGGGTAAGAAAGGGTTTCAGAAATGTGGTTATTTAATTTCACTGGTTTCTATTTTCTAGGTATGAAGCAAAGCAAGAGCGAGCGGCTCCAGAGAGGCCCAGGCGATGTCTGCGGTTTACAAGCAGCTGCTGATGGCCAACCATGGAGTGGCCTAAAGATGGAAGTCCCAGATAATCAAAGACAGTGTGGCAAACATGTAGGTGGGTCAATATGGAGTGTCAGAAAGATACCCATAATTCCGTTTTCATGGTCATATCGGGGTGTCTTGGATAGGGTGATGGTCAACACCATTGTATCAGCCAATCATGGATGGACGAACAGTCCAGAGGTGGACGTCCGAGAATGGGAAAGAAACGGTGAGATTTTTCTCACTTCCCCTCAGATGACAGCAAGTAAAGACAGCCGCATCCAGATGTAACTTCCATGCTGGGCAGGTTATCCAGCTGTGAGAATGTTAACTATACTGTGGCCCATGAAATTCCCTTTATTTACCTGACGAAGCTGCATAATTAAAAATCCTTAATGCTTTACTGTAGGTCTCTCTGTGCACTGCCTTCCTCTACTCTAAGCTTCTCTATCTACCAAACAAGCCTTGTCTTATCCTAGTGTCTCTATCTACCCCTCAAGGCAGCCTCCTCTCCTCCAACTCTGCCCATCTATCCAGTAAGGCTGACTCCTCTCCTCCAACTCTGCCCATCTATCCAGTATGGCTGACTCCTCTCCTCCAACTCTGCCCATCTATCCAGTAAGGCTGACTCCTCTTCTCCAACTCTGCGCATCTATCCAGTAAGGCTGACTCCTCTTCTCCAACTCTGCCCATCTATCCCCCAAGGCAGCCTCCTCTCCTCCAACTCTGCCCATCTATCCAGCAAGGCTGACTCCTCTTCTCCAACTCTGCCCATCTATCCAGTAAGGCTGACTCCTTTTCTCCAACTCTGCCCATCTATCCCCCAAGGCAGCCTCCTCTCCTCCAGCTCTGCCCATCTATCCAGTAAGGCAGCCTCCTCTCCTCCAACTCTGCCCATCTATCCGTCAAGGTAGCCTCCTCTCCTCCAACTCTGCCCATCTATCCCCCAAGGCAGCCTCCTCTCCTCCAACTATGCCCATCTATCCCCCAAGGCAGCCTCCTCTCCTCCAACTCTGCCCATCTATCCAGTAAGGCAGCCTCCTCTTCTCCAACTCTGCCCATCTATCCAGTAAGGCTGACTCCTCTTCTCCAACTCTGCCCATCTATCCCCCAAGGCAGCCTTCCCTCCTCCAACTCTGCCCATCTATACAGTAAGGCAGCCTCCTCTCCTCCAACTCTGCCCATCTATCCAGTAAGGCAGCCTCCTCTTCTCCAACTCTGCCCATCTATCCAGTAAGGCAGCCTCCTCTCCTCCAACTCTGCCCATCTATACAGTAAGGCAGCCTCCTCTCCTCCAACTCTGCCCATCTATCCAGTAAGGCAGCCTCCTCTCCTCCAACTCTGCCCATCTATCCAGTAAGGCTGACTCCTCTTCTCCAACTCTGCCCATCTATCCCCCAAGGCAGCCTTCTCTCCTCCAACTCTGCCCATCTATACAGTAAGGCAGCCTCCTCTCCTCCAACTCTGCCCATCTATCCAGTAAGCAGCCTCCTCTTCTCCAACTCTGCCCATCTATCCAGTAAGGCAGCCTCCTCTCCTCCAACTCTGCCCATCTATCCAGTAAGGCTGACTCCTCTTCTCCAACTCTGCCCATCTATCCCCCAAGGCAGCCTTCTCTCCTCCAACTCTGCCCATCTATACAGTAAGGCAGCCTCCTCTCCTCCAACTCTGCCCATCTATCCAGTAAGGCAGCCTCCTCTTCTCCAACTCTGCCCATCTATCCAGTAAGGCTGACTCCTCTTCTCCAACTCTGCCCATCTATCCCCCAAGGCAGCCTCCTCTCCTCCAACTCTGCCCATCTATCCAGTAAGGCAGCCTCCTCTCCTCCAACTCTGCCCATCTATCCGTCAAGGTAGCCTCCTCTCCTCCAACTCTGCCCATCTATCCCCCAAGGCAGCCTCCTCTCCTCCAACTATGCCCATCTATCCCCCAAGGCAGCCTCCTCTCCTCCAACTCTGCCCATCTATCCAGTAAGGCAGCCTCCTCTCCTCCAACTCTGCCCATCTATCCCCCAAGGCAGCCTCCTCTCCTCCAACTCTGCCCATCTATCCTGTAACAAAGAAAAATGTTTTCAATCACATAATTATTTAAATAGAATCAAAAAAGCGAATGATGGTGCTAAGTGTTTTTATTATCACTGCACCACAGGACATTCAATGTTCGAAAAATCATACATATAGTACACAAAATTGGGTGCGCCCACAGGGGGGAAGGGGGGTGTGTGTGAGGGAGGGGGTGTATTTCAATTAGTTATACATCACTGATCGAAAGATCCATAAAACAAGAAATTCAGATTTCAAAACATGATTGTCATAGATCCACAAAGAAGAGGTCAAAAAACACATATGTCCAATAAACCAATTTACAAAAGAAAAGAGACTCCCATAGTGATCAAAATGAGGTTAGGAGTTCTTGATTGTAGAGGATGGTCTACGTTTCGACCCAAAGGTGTAGGACTGTAGATCCTTACTCGCGGGTCTTCATCAGGACGTGAGGGACAGGGAGGGGGGTGATGTGGGGCTGGTTCCTGACAGTGCAGGTGGGAAAAACGGCCTGCCCGTCGGGCGTGGTCCGTCTGCACGCAGTTCCTGTTCCAGTGAAGTTTCGTCTTAATTGATAGACACAATGGTAAAGGTCACTCTTGCCGTCGTGCCTAGCGCGATTGAAATCTCACAATTCACTTTGGGATCGTGCCATGTCCGATGTGGAAAATGCAAATCCAACTCTGCCCATCTATCCCCCAAGGCAGCCTCCTCTCCTCCAACTCTGCCCATCTATCCAGTAAGGCTGACCCCTCTTCTCCATCCACTCAGGCGGCCTCCGTTTCTGAGAGCCTCTCTTTCTATCCAGTATGGCAGCCTCTTAGTGGTATATTAAATGACAGTAATAAATGTTAATATGACATGGCAGTTCAGTGTGCCTTCCCTTTAATCCATGCTTAACTGAGGAAGCGAATGCCCTTCTCCTAGCCCAGCCCTTACGTGTTCCCTATATGTGGGACCTCTCGACCCGGAGTGCGGCCTTGGCCATTCCCATCCACCCCTGTCACTTGCGTCCACCGCCCATCAAGAGTACGACCACCCCTCCTCACGCCAGTCGCCTACATCCACCCCCATCACGCCTGCGTCCACCACCCATCAAGAGTACGACCACCCCTCCTCACGCCTGCGTCCACCCCTGTCACGGCAATGCCCACTTCTGTCACGCCATCGCCCACTCCCATCACGCCTGTGTCCACCCCTGTCACGCCATCGTCCCCTCCCGTCATGCCTGCGTCCACCCCCGTCACGAGTGCGACCACCCGTCCTCACACCTGCGTCCACCCCTGTCACGCCTGCGTGCACCTCCCTGTCACGCCTGCGTCCACTCCTGTCACGCCTACGTCCCCTCCTGTCACGCCTGCGTGCACCTTCCGTCACGCCGCCGTCACTGCATCGATGTCTGACTTTATGAAGCATTTTACTAGACTCCTTCTTCAAGCCACGTCACAACGACCAGCCCCCCCCACCCCCCATCCCCACCTCCCTCTGACGCATTTCAAAACTCACTGATCACGGCTTTTAGTCAATAATGATGACCCGAGAGATATTAATTATTAACGAGTGACGCGGCCGTGTGCACACGCGCGGTTTCCATTTTGCATCGCGCTGACACTTCGGTGTCGTTAAAGTAATTTGTTCTAAGCCCCGAATCATCGTTTTATGTTCTTGTTAATTACAGTCGACACCCACCTGCGGGCACGGGCAACTTCCGGCCTCGAGACATGTAAACCCATTCTTGTGCAGAGCCAGGGAGGGGGCTTTACTTCTCTGCTGCGCCCACCGGGGTGGGGGCCAACCCCCCACCCCCCTTCCCCTTCGAGGGAGCCCTCAGGGTCCGCCGCACCCGGTCTGTCCCCTCTGCGTCTGGATTCTTATTCTCCAGCTCCTGACAGGGGGTCTCGGCATCATGAAGTTTGAAGAGCTCTGATCTACCACATGGCACCCGGCCCGATGCTCCCAGCTACAAGCTATGACGTCAGCTGCTTCAAGGCGGGTGCGTAGGCCCAGGAGGCGTGGATCGTCGAAATAATCTTTATTCGTGTGAATGAGTTCCCTTTTAACACATTGCACGTAACTTTATCTAAGTTGGATAATAATCGGAGACTTTGGCATATATGTATCAGAACCCACTAGACTAACCTCGGGCACCCCTGCTTAAAATGTATCCCACAATGCACTCAGCTTAAATTTACATAGCATTGTGATCGCGAATAAAACAAGGAAATCTAATCAGAACGAACCCGAACAGTCTTTGTCAAAATATGTATGGATCAAGGCAAGGACAAGAAGGCTGGGCGGATGAAAGCTACTCCTGGTGTGCATTCCAGGGGCTACCCTCACACACCAGCCTCTCACGCACTGCAGCTCACCCTCACACACCAGCCTCTCACCCACTCAGGTCACCCTCTAACCAACCTCCCACCCACCACTGCAGCTAACCTTTACACACCACCCTCTCACCCACCACTGCAAGTCACCCTCACACACCAGCCTCTCACCCACCACTGCAAGTCACCCTCACACACCAGCCTCTCACCCACCACTGCAGGTCACCCTTACACACCACCCTCTCACCCACCACTGCAGCTCAGCCTCTCACCAGCCTCTCACCCACCACTGCAAGTCACCCTCACACACCAGCCTCTCACCCACCACTGCAGCTCAGCCTCTCACCAGCCTCTCACCCACCACTGCAGGTCACCCTCTCGCCCACCTCTGCAGGTCACCCTCTCACCAGCCTCTCACCCACTGCAGGTCACCCTCTGTCCAGCCTCTCACCCACCACTGCGGCTCACCCTCAAACACCAGCCTCTCACCCACCACTGCAGGTCACCCCCTGTCCAGCCTCTCACCCACCACTGCAGGTCACCCCCTGTCCAGCCTCTCACCCACCACTGCAGGTCACCCTCTGTCCAGCCTCTCACCCACCACTGCAGGTCACCCTCTGTCCAGCCCCTCACCCACCACTGCAGGTCACCCTCTAACCCACCACTGCAGGTCACCCACTCTCCAGCCTCTCACCCACCACTGCAGCTCACCCTCTCACCAGCCTCTCACCCACCACTGCAGGTCACCCTCTCTCCAGCCTCTCACCCACCACTGCAGCTCACTCTCTCACCAGCCCCTCACCCACTGCAGGTCACCCTCTGTCCAGCCTCTCACCCACCACTGCAGGTCACCCTCTGTCCAGCCTCCCACCCACCACTGCAGGTCACCCTCTGTCCAGCCTCCCACCCACCACTGCAGGTCACCCTCTGTCCAGCCTCCCACCCACCACTGCAGGTCTCCCTCTGTCCAGCCTCTCACCCACCACTGCAGGTCACCCTCACACACCAGCCTCTCACCCATTGCAGGTCACCCTCTGTCCAGCCTCTCACCCACCACTGCGGCTCACCCTCTGTCCAGCCTCTCACCCATTGCAGGTCACCCTCACACACCAGCCTCTCACCCACCACTGCAGGTCACCCTCACACACCAGCCTCTCACCCACTGAAGGTCACCCTCTGTCCAGCCTCTCACCCACCACTGCAGCTCACCCTCTCACGCACTGCAGGTCACCCTCTGTCCAGCCTCTCACCCACCACTGCAGGTCACCCTCTGTCCAGCCTCTCACCCACCACTGCGGCTCACCCTCACACACCAGCCTCTCACCCACCATGGAAGGTCAACTTCACACACCAGCCTCTCACCCACCACTGCAGCTCACTCTCTCACCAGCCTCTCACCCACTGCAGCTCACCCTCTCACCAGCCTCTCACCCACCACTGCAGCTCACCCTCACACACCAGCCTCTCACCCACTGGAGGTCACCCTCTCACCCACTGCAGGTCACCCTCTCACCAGCCTCTCACCCACCACTGCAGCTCACCCTCTCACCAGCCCCTCACCCACTGCAGGTCACCCTCTGTCCAGCCTCTCACCCACTGCAGGTCACCCTCTGTCCAGCCTCTCACCCAGCACTGCAGGTCACCCTCTCACCAGCCTCTCACCCTCCACTGCAGGTCACCCCCTGTCCAGCCTCTCACCCAGCACTGCAGGTCACCCTCTTACCAGCCTCTCACCCACCACTGCAGGTCACTATCTCTCCAGCCTCTCACCCACCACTGCAGTTCACCGTCTCACCAGCCCCTCACCCACCACTGCAGGTCACCCCCTGTCCAGCCTCTCACCCACCACTGCAGGTCACCCTCTGTCCAGCCTCTCACCCACCACTGCAGGTCACCCTCTGTCCAGTCTCTCACCCACCACTGCAGTTCACCGTCTCACCAGCCCCTCACCCACCACTGCAGGTCACCCCCTGTCCAGCCTCTCACCCACCACTGCAGGTCACCCTCTCATCAGCCTCTCACCCACCACTGCAGCTCACCCTCTCTCCAGCCTCTCACCCACCACTGCAGCTCACCCTCTCACCTGCCTCTCACCCAGCACTGCAGCTCACCCTCTCCCCAGCCCCTCACCCACCACTGCAGGTCACCCTCTCACCCACCACTGCAGGTCACCCTCTCACCCAGCACTGCATGCCACCCACTCTCCAGCCTCTCACCCACCACTGCAGCTCACCCTCTCACGCACTGCAGGTCACCCTCTGTCCAGCCTCTCACCCACCACTGCAGGTCACCCTCTGTCCAGCCTCTCACCCACCACTGCAGGTCACCCTCTGTCCAGCCTCTCACCCACCACTGCAGGTCACCCTCTGTCCAGCCTCTCACCCACCACTGCAGGTCACCCTCTGTCCAGCCTCTCACCCACCACTGCGGCTCACCCTCACACACCAGCCTCTCACCCACCACTGCAGCTCACTCTCTCACCAGCCTCCAGCCACCCACTGCAGGTCACCCTCTGCCCAGCCTCTCACCCACCACTGCAGGTCACCCTCACACACCAGCCTCTCACCCACTGCAGGTCACCCTCACACTCCAGCCTCTCACCCACTGCAGGTCACCCTCTCTCCAGCCTCTCACCCACCACTGCAGGTCACCCTCTCACCAGCCTCTCACCCAGCACTGCAGGTCACCCTCTCACCAGCCTCTCACCCAGCACTGCAGGTCACCCACTCTCCAGCCTCTCACCCACCACTGCAGGTCACCCTCTCACCAGCCTCTCACCCACCACTGCAGGTCACCCTCTCACCTGCCTCTCACCCACCACTGCAGGTCACCCTCTCCCAAGCCTCTCACCCAGCACTGCAGGTCACCCACTCTCCAGCCTCTCACCCACCACTGCAGGTCACCCACTCTCCAGCCTCTCACCCACCACTGCAGGTCACCCTCTCACCAGCCTCCCACCCACCACTGCAGCTCACCCTCTCACCAGCCTCTCACCCACCACTGCAGGTCACCCTCTCACCTGCCTCTCACCCACCACTGCAGCTCACCCTCTCACCAGCCTCTCACCCACCACTGCAGGTCACCCTCTCACCTGCCTCTCACCCACCACTGCAGCTCACCCTCTCACCAGCCTCTCACCCACCACTGCAGGTCACCCTCTCTCCAGCCTCTAACCCACCACTGCAGGTCACCCTCTCTCCAGCCTCTCACCCACCACTGCAGCTCAGCCTCTCACCAGCCTCTCACCCACCACGGCAGGTCACCCTCTCACCCACTGCAGGTCACCCTCTCACCAGCCTCCCACCCACTGCAGGTCACCCTCACACACCAGCCTCTCACCCACAGCAGGTCACCTCTCACCAGCCTCTCACCCACCACTGCGGGTCACCCTCTTACCCACCACTGCAGCTCACCCTCTGTCCAGCCTCTCACCCAGCACTGCAGCTCACCCTCTCACCAGCCTCCCACCCACCACTGCAGCTCACCATCTCACCAGCCTCTCACCCACTGCAGCTCACCCTCTCACCCACCACTGCAGCTCACCCTCTGTCCACCCTGGGGGCTCCACGTCCACGGAAAATCTTGTTTTGCAGCTGGTCCCCCTCTGTCTCAACACCATTTCGTCTACCTAAAAAAAAGAGCAGACCCTCGTGTGTGTTTACTATTTACCCTCCAAAGGGTACATTGTAACCTTCACAGGTGGCTTCCCCTTTGAAGCTCACCTTTTGGGCTCACACCCTGTGTGGCTTCCTGCCGGGGAGAGGTAACACGTCTTCCAATGGCAAGTCTCTGTTGTTCGTACTCCTGGGAGTCATTCAAACTTCTCCCCAGGTGGGGAGAAAGATGTCTTGTGACTAAGACCTACGAGTGGCCACAGGATGGGTCAGCCCAGTTTCAGAATTGTGTGCTGGTGTGCAGTGCGGTGACTTGCAACGCTGCTCAATTCTTCTAGGTTAGGTTTGGTACTTACAGAGCATCGCATTCACTCTGAGGGGTATCTTGGCGCTAGAGGCGGAAATTCAAGACTTCATCACCGTCTACAAACCCACAGGAATCAATCCATAAATCCTATGGTAATGTAACGGGGTCTGGGGACACAGCCAAGTCTTCTGAGCCTTCCTGAATTTACACAATCCAGATTCCTATCAGAGACGGAACGACAAAGATCTCCACTCGGCAGCTGCAGCCACAGAACAAGCACGAGCACCATCTTCAGATGGAACCTTGGGATCACAAGAAGAGATTTACTCCTGCACCCCAGTGCACCACTGGATTCGACCATTTAAAGTTTACCTCAGTGGAGATAAGGTGGGGGAAGCAGTTGATTTAGACACCAAACACAAACGTTTAAAACAAATCTGTTCTGACACTGGAAGCCAATACACCGTGGCCGAAGCCAGGCTGATATGCTGCCCAGGACTAATCGTGGGCGGAGAACTCGCTCCTCCTGTGGAGTGTGCGGAGTTTTGCCTACTCTGCGTTCCGCGGATAACGCAGAGTAGGCAAAACTCCGCACACTCCGCAAAGTTTTTACTTATTGTTAATAGGGCGGGTGGGAGCCGGGTGTCATAGCGGAGCTACGCAGAGTTTCATGGAGTTTGTTTTGGACTCTGTGGCGCTCCGCGTAGCTCCACTCCGCTCGCTACGCCCAGGGTTACCCAGGACAAGGCCCAATGGCAACGTAGCGGCATCACTCTGGGTGAGCGATGACTTGTGAGTCAGGTAAGGTAGCCAATGGCATCCAAGAGCTGTATCAAGTGGGAAAAGGAAGAAGCGCATCAACATATGCAGTTAAAAAAATCAAGCTGTATTCTGATCCGTCAACAAGAGGGCGGAGTCTATTTTTGCAACCAGGTTTTCAACGCACAGCGCCGGAAGAGGCTGACGGCCGAAAGACAGAGGCAGAAAGGAAATTTCAAAAATGGCGGTAGTGTAAGAGGTTTTTTTCTATTTGGGCTCGAGGGATATTTTCCAGGTGAGCTATGTCACCAAATCATCAAGATTCATCTAGACCAAGAAGAGGGTGTAGGATGCAAATGGTTTTTCCCATAACTACACCTCAAGTGACCCACTGGCTTCACAATCGCAATCCGATATGCTTTTTATACTCCAAATTACACGAATCTCAAATTTGAATGTCCTGGAAGAAACTGGTAGGTTCTGGGATTTTATCCCATGCTTTTGAAATCTGCACACAAAGGTGCAGCTTCTGTCTTTCAATCAGGGATGAATCTTTGCTTAATTTGCATATCGCCGGCTGTCATCCACAGGCAAACTACGACATGTCAGTGGCATAGACGGGTGTACCTGAAGCAATTAAACCATAGTGCTGGGCCCTGGCTCTGCTGAACATGAAGACTAATTGGCATAATGAGGATCGAGCCAAACTGCTGCAGGAGCTGCAAACTCTACCAGGAGTTTTAGAAGCTGACAGCTCATGCCTGCTCGTACATGCTGCAGGAGTGCTCAAGGACTGTACAGCGCTCCCACATCCAGAAAATGAGAAAGAGAGAAAGAAAGAAAGAAAGAAAGAAAGAAAGAAAGAAAGAAAGAGAGAAAGAAGAAAGAAAGAGAAGAAAGAAAGGGAAGAAAGAAAGGGAAGATGGAAGGAAGAAAAGAAAGAAGAACGAAAGAAAGAAAGAAAGAAAGAGAAGATGGAAGGAAGAAAAGAAAGAAAGAAAGAAAGAAAGAAAGAAAGAAAGAAAGAAAGAAAGAAAGAAAGAAAGAAAGAAAGAAAGAAAGAAGAAAGAAAGAATGAGAAGAAAGAGAGGGAAGATGGAAGGAAGAAAAGAAAGAAAGAACGAAAGAAAGAAAGAAAGAAAGAATGAAAAAAAGAAAGAAAGAAAGAAAGAAAGAGAGAGAGAAAGAAAGAAAGAAAGAAAGAAAGAAAGAGAGAGAAAGAAAGAAAGAAAGAAAGAGAGAGAGAAAGAAAGAGCAAAAGAAAGAGCAAAAGAAAGAAAGAGAAGAAAGAAAGAGAAGAAAGAAAGGGAAGATGGAAGGAAGAAAAGAAAGAAGAACGAAAGAAAGAAAGAAAGAAAGAAAGAGAAGATGGAAGGAAGAAAAGAAAGAAAGAAAGAAAGAAAGAAAGAAAGAAAGAAAGAAAGAAAGAAGAAAGAAAGAATGAGAAGAAAGAGAGGGAAGATGGAAGGAAGAAAAGAAAGAAAGAACGAAAGAAAGAAAGAAAGAAAGAATGAAAAAAAGAAAGAAAGAAAGAAAGAAAGAGAGAGAGAAAGAAAGAAAGAAAGAAAGAAAGAAAGAGAGAGAAAGAAAGAAAGAAAGAAAGAGAGAGAGAAAGAAAGAGCAAAAGAAAGAGCAAAAGAAAGAAAGAGAAGAAAGAAAGAGAAGAAAGAAAGGGAAGATGGAAGGAAGAAAAGAAAGAAGAACGAAAGAAAGAAAGAAAGAAAGAAAGAAAGAGAAGATGGAAGGAAGAAAAGAAAGAAAGAAAGAAAGAAAGAAAGAAAGAAAGAAAGAAAGAAAGAAAGAAGAAAGAAAGAATGAGAAGAAAGAGAGGGAAGATGGAAGGAAGAAAAGAAAGAAAGAACGAAAGAAAGAAAGAAAGAAAGAATGAAAAAAAGAAAGAAAGAAAGAAAGAAAGAGAGAGAGAAAGAAAGAAAGAAAGGGAAGATGGAAGGAAGAAAAGAAAGAAAGAAAGAAAGAAAGAAAGAAAGAAAGAGAGAAAGAAAGAAAGAAAGAAAGAAAGAGAGAAAGAGAGAAAGAAAGAAAGAAAGAAAGAAAGAAAGAAGAAAGAAAAGAAAGAAAGAAAGAAAGAAAGAAAGAAAGAAAGAGAAGATGGAAGAAAGAAAAGAAAGAAAGAAAGA